>NW_017729024.1:33315541-33327405 GCF_001723915.1 Gavialis gangeticus | reverse complement strand
CGGGGTGGGGCCGGGGGCAAGGAAAAAAGCCCCCCCCCCACCAGCATCACGCAGCCGCTGCCAACGCCCCCTGCTCTTCTCCCGTAGCGGGGGCCAATCTCGCGAGAGCCACTTCGCCACCGTGGGCCGGCCTGCCGGGTTCCGTCACTGCGCATGCGGGAAGGTCCCAGCGCCATCGGCCGAAGAGGGGCTCTGTGCGCAGGCGCGGTGGGTAGGGCGGGGCCCGGGCCAGTCAAGTGTGAGGGCAGATCTCGCGTCTTATACTTGACTTCGCCATGGCCCGGCTAGCTCTGCCTTCCTGAGGTGAATCCGGAGAGGTTCAGGGTGGTTGTTTGTGGGGCGCTTGCCCTGAACCTTTGTAGACTCCAGGCTTACCTGAGGAACTGCCAGCTCTGTGGTTTCTTTCGTGGTTTGACTAGAGGAGAAACCACAGAGCAGTGATTTTCCATTGCCAAGAATTCAGAAAGACACCAGCGGGGCAGGATGTTTTGGCAGTGGCTGGTATCTCCCGGTTTCCCTTGCGAATCGTGTGCAGGTGGTCGTACCTACACACAGGGCTCACATTGCAGCGCCCTTGAAAGGAGCTGGTGGCAGCCTGGCTGAGCAGTATTGTCCTTTCAGGGATCGGGCGGCCAGAACTTCAACCAGCACTTGAGGATTTATACCCTGATGTAACAATGCTTCCTCTTTTGTTTTCGATTCCTTTTATGTCCTTGCACTTCACTTGCTTGTTTGCCTGCCACTGAACGCTGAATTGATGTGCTTCAGGAAAACCCAAGTATGCTGCATTAACTGGGTCCCTCCTATCTGCTTTTTGACCCCCACAGCAAACTCTAACAGACTTGAGACCCAGCATTTTCTGTTACAAGAACCATGCTGTGTCTTCTCCAGTGTGTCATGTTTATCTGAGGGACCACTAATTCTATTTTCCGTGTATGGTAGATTCTGCCACTTGGCTGAGAACACAAGTTAGATGCTCTTCTGTGGTTCCCTGGATCACTGGAGGCCCTTTTTCAAGGTTAATGGATGCGTCTACACATCTCTGTACAATGCCGTGCTTTTGTACTGCCTTTTGGAAGTACTAAAGCACAGCGCAGTAACCACCCATACTGCACCGTAAGCATGGTGCATGGTTAGTTTTTGCCGCTATGTTGCCGTAGCAGTGCACAAAAATAGAGGAGCGCATTGGTATGTCGATGTAGCTGCTGACCATGTGTAAACCCGTGTGATCACCACATCATTGTAGCAGGCAGTATGGCGACATAGCACATGGCTACAGTGATGCTGGGTGATGTGTAGACATGCCCAATGTTATGTTGGTTTGCCTCCAGCCCCAGCTGGCACTGAGACTGCTTTGAGGAATAAGTTGCATCCTTTTGCTAAAAGGTCTGTAATTTCATATTTGACTTTCTTAAAAACTCTTGGATGACTAACATCAGGTCTCGGAGACTTGCTACTGTTCAGTTCATCATTTTGCTTCAAAATGTCATCTATCGATTTGAACCGGTTCTTCATATGCATCCAGTAAGAAGAATGGATCTGGTGTGGGAATCTCCCCAGTGGCCTCTGTAGCAAGGTCAGAAAAACTATTACATTTAAATTCATACCATAGGGTTACCAGCATTGAAACAGCCTCTTTGGCTGCTTCATATTCTTAACGTGAGTCCCTGCTCCATTCTTCCACCCCATCTCTTAAAAGCAGTAATTATTCTCAAACAGGAGAAACAAACCTGCCAATCCCTATCATTCACAACTATGACAGCCTATGAAAGTAACTTAAAACATTCTGGATGTCAAAATGTGAGCAGGGAGAAAAGGCTACCTGTACAAATGTATCCTGTGTTCAAATCTATCCTGTTTTGTGCGCAGCAGTTTTTGTCTGCTCCTTTGTCTCAAGCCAATCACAAATATGGTATACAGGAGACCCTCACCATTCGCAGGGGATACATAGATTCATAGATTATAGAATCGGAAGGGACCCAATGGATCATCGTGTCTGACCCCCTGCCCCTGGCAGGAAAGAGGACCAAGGTCATACGACCCCAGCTAGGTGTTTGCCAAGCCTCCTCTTGAAGACCTCCAAGATAGGTGATAGGACCACCTCTCTTTGAAGCCCATTCCAGATTCTGGCCACCCTTATTGTAAAAAATGTCTTCCTATTGTCTAACCAATATCTACCCTCCACTAGTTTGCACCCATTATTCCTAGTTACTCCCTGGGGTGGACTGGTAAACAGTGCATCCCCAATTCCCTGCTGTCCTCCCCTGATAAATTTATAGGTGGCTACAAGGTCACCCCTCAGCCATCTTTTGTATAGGCTGAAGAGATCCAGATCTCTCAACCTCTCCTCACAGGGTCTTTCATGGAGACCATTAATCATGCAAGTGGCCCTCCTCTGAACCCTCTCCAGATTCTCCATGTCCTTCTTGAAGTGCGGTGCCCAAAACTGGACACAGTACTCCAACTGCAGCCTGACCAATGCCGCACAGAGGGGGAGCATCCCTCCCTCGACCTGTTGGTCATGCATCTGGTAATACACGACAAGGTGCGATTGGCTTTGTTGATAGCCTCATTACACTGCCGGCTCATGTTCATCTTGGAGTCAACTATGACTCCAAGATCTCTCTCAGCCTCTTTGCTGTTGAGGAGGACATCCCCCAACCTGTAGGTGTGCTGAGGATTCCTCCTTCCTAGGTGGAGTACCTTACATTTATCTTGGTTGAATTGCATCTTATTACATTCAGCCCATTGATCTAACCTGTCCAGGTCGGCCCTGTAACTGCTCCCTGCCCTCTGGTGTATTCACTTTGCCCCATAATTTGGTATCATCCGCGAACTTGGAGAGGGTGCTTACCATACCCTCGTCCAAATCGCTGATGAAGATATTAGATGTCGGGATACCTCCTTTGTGAAGGTCCCAGGGTTCACAGTGGAACGGGGTGGCAATTGGAGACACGAACGAACAGGTTGGGATTAGTGGTGGCGGAGTTCTGAGCGGCACAGAGGCATGTGGTTTCAAAATAACAGATGGTTTATTCACTTATGCTTTTCGAGGCGTAGGCACAGTAATTCTTCTGTTACAGTAGTGAGTGCAATGGCACGAACAAGCAACAACACAGGGGTCCGTTGGTCCTCAGGGTTCTCAAGCCAAGCCCTTGCTATCTAACCCAGAGGCTAGGGGCAGCTGCCTGGCTCAATAGTCCTAGGACTGGTCAACGGCTCATAAAAGGAATGAATGAACACACAGTAAACAAAACTGTAACCTGCTGAGGATAGCAAGACGTGACGCCAATCGGATGGTTGGAGTGGTCATGAAGATAGCCGGAGTCTGGAACCGAAGTAAGATGTAACGAAGACGGGATCGAGGTGTGCAGAGTCGAGCCAAACCGTGGTCAAGAAACAAAGCCAAAGTCAATTAATGCCAAGTAAGTAAGAAGCAGCGGGAACTGTCACAGGCCGAAGTCGAAATCACAATCAAAATAGTTCATAAACCAGAGAATCGATATCACGAATGAACAGTACAATCAAGAGTGAAGACGCAGCAAAACAGCCAGAGTCCTCACAGGAGGAGACCGACAGGCCGAGAAGCCCTACTGAGAGACAGATTCTGAGACCAGGCTCTGTCATCAGTTCAAGCAGATCTCCCCCAAGGGAGGGGCTCACTAACCTTTTTAAAGCAGTCCCTTGGCCAATTAGGTTGCTTGGCAGACAGAATTTTCTAGACGAATTACCTCATACCAGAGAACTAATGAGCATGCGCTGCAGCAGGCCCTCTGTATCAACTGAGCCTGCATGGAACCAAAAGTAGGTTAGGCTTGAGTGACAGGTCTGCAGGTCGCACAGAGGACACATGCTAGGCCTGTTTCCATGGCGCATGCTTATCACAGCCAATTCATTTCTCCACTCCTGTATTGCCAGCATACACGTGAAGTTTTCCACGACATTAAATAACACCAACCCAAGGACCGAACCCTGCAGAACCCCACTGCCCACCTCCTTCCAAGCCGAGAATGACTCATCCACCACCACTCTCTGGGTGCGGTCCCTAAGCCAGTTAGCCACCCACTTGACTGTGTAGGCATCCACTCCACAGCCCGTTAGTTTCCCTATGAGAATAGGATTCAAAACTCTGTTGAAGGCCTTACTAAAATCCAGGCAGATGACATCGGCCTCTGCTCCTGTGTCGAGGCGTTCCAGAGATTCCCGCGAATGATGAAAGCTGCAAATATGTCATGAATGGCGCGTGCCCCGGAGGCTGGGAGGGCAAGGCTGTGCTGGCGGCAGTGGGAACCCAACACTGGTAAGTGCGAAGCTCCCACAGACACGGCCAGCGCTGTAAGTGTCATCACACTGCCAGTGGGAAGAGAGCATGGGTTGGTGCAGCACCGCGAATATTCAAAACTGAATGCGAAACCCGCAAATAGCCAGGGTTTCCTGTACAAGCTTGGTAAATCATGAAAATGACTAACTGTTCCCTTGTGAATTTTTGACCAGAGTGGTGGCATTTAGCAAACTACCAAATGACACAAAATGTTCCAAAACACAATATCATTTTTTTTTTTTTTACTTTTACATACATTTTCCATTAGTAGACCTTGCTGGAAATTGAAGATTCGTTTCTATTAATACTTCACAAAGATTATGCCAGGAAAAGAGTTATAGTATCATTTAAAATAATCCTTTGACTGTTTGGTAACTAAAATGGTATTTTAAAAAATATTTAAAAATTTTATAATAGTCTTGAATTTAATTACAGTAATAAGTTAATATTCATGTTTACTATTAAACTTGCACATAGACAATGGTGAACTGTTCCTATTGTGTTGTCCTTTTCGTACATTGAACATTACTGAGTCATTCATTAACATGGGCAAACTCATTTCTGACATGACATACAAGCAGCTTTGAAAGAAACTGGCATTTTAATTGGTATATTTACTCTTCATTAACAATACAGTTAAATATTACTCCTACTATTCCTTTAGACTCTGCTAATCATCTACATGTACCTAGCAAGGCTCTCCTCCCTTTTCAGCTTTTTATAACACTCATTTTTGGCGAATAAATTTCATCTTCTTCTTGCAGTACCACAGTACGCAGCCTCAAATAAGGAGGTAGTGAAACTGAAGTCTATCTCCAATCTGTGTTTCTCACCCTAGGTAAGCTGCCCAACATGCTCCTATGCCCAGAGAGTTTGGGTTGTAATTGCACTGGGTGAAATACAGGCCTCACTGAAGACAACACTAAAACTCCTAGTGACTTTCAGACTCACAAATTTCAGTCATTGCCACTTGTACCACATAATTACCTTGTTAACCCCTTCCCACTTGTTGTAAGTACAAAAAAGCTAAAATATAGCTGGGAAACAATGTTCAGTTGCAGATAAAGATTTATTGGAGCTCCAAGCAAGCAGAAAACTGGAGGCCCCCCACACCCCAGCAGGGACTCCAGAGAGGGAAGAGACCCCCTTGCCGAGTGGGGCAAGGGCAAATGTGGGCCAGCTACTGTGGGGTCAGGGACCTCTGCCCTGCTGCCTTTGCCCCGAGGACCCCACACCTTCTGCCTGCCTGGCAGTGTGAGGCACAACTTGCTGCCCCCACTGCTGCTGGGCAGGCAGTGGGTGCGCAGCTGGTACAGGCCCCTGTGGCAAAGGCAGCAAAGCTGAGAGCAGCCCGCATCCACCCCATGCACAAATATGTGGGGGCACGTGCCTCCACTAGGGGGTGCACGCAGTGGCAGGGAGCATCCAGGGTCCCTGTTTGGCAGGGGCCCCTGGGCTCATATGTTAATCTGCCTGTGACGATGTTTATATCTAAAGTATGGGCTGCTTGAATAGACAGATACGGATTTTTAATAGGATGCTTCAAAATAGGCAGAAGGGAGGATGATTTACACTTTCTATATAGGCACTAAACCAGAGATGCATAAGCTTTCATAAGCAGCAGCTTCCTTCATTAGATACTATGAAAGGACTGCATCTCATTTATTTCTTATTCACTTATTCATTAAGTATCTCTGATTTAGTTAGTTTCTAATGTATACATATACTTAGCCCTCTGCCTGACTTCAGGACTAACTAGCTCTCTCAGAATACTCAACCATTTTGTGAAATATTTTTCTTTTTTGAGACACAGCAAGAAGATTGCTGCGTGCATTTTATTCTCTACACAGCTTTGTAAGTCTTTAGCCTGTGGGTTAGGATGACATTTGCTGCTTGTATTGCTTTCACTCAATGTGAGCTGTTTTATAACAAATCATGTTGACACACTTAGTATTTTACACAGGCAACATTATTTTTATACATCAGTGATCCCATATACTTTTTCCTTGGTACAGGGTCAAGGTGAGGTGTTTCTGCATTAGATTTTCTTTAAGAAGATGTTAGTCACAGTGCTACAAGATTTACTCAAGTTTTATTCTGCTTCCATTTCATCAGGTTAGAGTGTCTTCATCTAATCTTGTGGGTGTTTTTGAGGGAAGATGTCTCTGCTGTAAAATTCCCTTGAGACTTAACAAAAAACAATTATTAAAAGCTCTTCAAATTTCCTCTCTTGTTTATCCATTTACATTTATTTTCACAGTGTGAGGTTAAAGCTTTACCCGCCACTGAAGAAAACCACTACTGAAAGGGCTGCAAGATGAAGCGCTAGTCCTTGTGTCATTTCTTTTTTTAATCTTGTATTGACAACATTTACCCTGTTCATTAATAACTTAGAAGGTGGGACAGCAATGTCTATATTTACTGCTAATGCTTCTAAGAATAAGCTTGGTTTGTACTGACCTGTTTACTGACTGATAGATGCAAGTACTAATTCCCAGGTTGATAGACACATCTAGAAGACACCCCATTCCCATCTTCCCAATAACCTCTTTCTATTCTTGAATTCAGGACCTAGCGATAGAGCCTTCAGGAACAGGGAAAAGGGAAAGAGAAAGGCCAACTATTGGGCAGAGTAGATGACTTGGGAGTAATGATGCATGTTTTAGGGTTTCCGCAGAAGAAAGAAGGAAAAGTAATTGATAAATAATATTTCACAATGAATACTTTAATAGTAAATTACTTTAATTTGAGGTAGCCCAGCATGTATATAGAGCCTAAGGAGATGAATTAAACTAGAACTACAGTCAGAAGAGCTTTTTCAGGACCAGACATGACCTTCTATAGTCATCTCCAGATCTTCACCCAAAGCAATAATCAATAACAACCATGTCCACTTGGAGCTGAGGTTCCAGCTCTTGACCTGGCCTGGGAGTTGAGACTAGGGAGAGCCCACTGGCTGCCTGTCCAGCCCAGCCCAAAGGATGGTGGTGCGATGGAACATGCTATTGGCTCGTGGGCTTGCTGCTTTTTTGCGGGCTCAGCCAGGAGTCTGCCACCTGGGAAGCATGCCAGCAGTCACCACCTCAGTGAATATGGGGCTAAAATGGGTCCCTGCTACACTGCTCCATGACAGTATGTGAGTGGTGGTTCTCAGTAATGGATCTATCACAGATCCCTTTGAGGTTAAAATGGGAGTTAAGCAAGGCTGCATCATTGCTCCAACACTCTTCTCAATATTCCTTGCTGCAATGTTACAACTAACAGCTAACAAGCTTCCAGCTGGAGTGGAGCTAAACTACCAAATGGATAGTACGCTGTTTAAGCTCAGCTGACTCCGAGTCAAAACAAAGACCACCCAGACCACAATCATTGAGCTCCAGTATGCTGATGATGCTGTAATGTGTGCTTACTTGGGAGCAGACCTTCGGGCAATCATCCATGTCTTTGCTGAAGCATACAAGAAAATGGGACTGATGCTTAATATTCGGAAGACTAAGGTCCTCCACCAAGTTCCTAATGAACAGTCCCCAGCTCCAGTAATCCAGATCCACAGTGAGACTTGTTGAATGTTGAGTACTTCCTGTACCTTGGAAGCCATCTCTCATGAAAGGCCGACATCGACAATGAAATCCAACATCACCTCAAGTGTACAAGCACAGCCCTTAGACACCTGAAAAACAGGTGTTCAAAGATTGCGACATCAGATCTGAAACTGAGCTCATGATTTATCAGGCCTTTGTGGTCCCCACCTTGCTGTATGGAGCTGAAACAGGGACAATGTACAGAAGATGTTGCAAGTTGTTGGAGAAGTGCCATCAATGCTGCCTGCAGAAGATCCTCTAAATCTAGTGGGAAGAGAGATGCACCAATGTTAGTGTCCTTCTGCAAGCAAACACCATGAATATTGAGGCAATGATCATCCAGCATCAACTTTGTTGGGCCGTGTATGTCATTGAGATGTTTCATTGCAGACTCCCAAAACAAGATTTTATTCTCCCAGCTCAGCCAAGGCATACGCTCAAGAGGAAGGCAGAGAAAATGCTTCAGAGATGTCCTCAAGGCCAATTTAAAAAAATGCAACATCAATGCCAACTCATGGGAGACTGTTGCCAAGGACCTCCCCAAATGGAGGAAGAGTCTGCTGCAGAGATCTCAGTACTTTGAAACCTCCCGACATAACAGGAGATGGAAAATCAGAAACAGCGTGCCGTGGACCAAATCAAGAATAAGACAATCGTGGAAGACAATCATCCTCGACTGCAAATGACTGCCGAAGAAGACATTTCACTGGAACTATAGAAGTGCTGTTCAAAAAAAGGAAGTTTGTCAGCATTAAGGAAACACATTTTCTGGTTACTCTCATATATGATAACGCCTCATGGATCTAACTTTTTTGGATCAAAATTCAAAACGCTTCAGTTTAGCATTCCCACAGGTGCTTCTCATACATGTAACTATGGCAGGAATGCTCAACAAAATATTATCATAATTTTGTTTTTATTTTTTGACACTCAAAGTTGGGGAAGAAACAACCAACAAGACTGAGGAAGAGGCCAACACATACAATATGGATGCAAGCTTTAGATGATAAGTGCCTTAATACATGAGGAGACTAAAATGTATCTTTGAGGATAGATAGCTGCACAGCTTTCTGATACTAAAAAATAAAGTGTTTTTAAAGGTTTCTTTGTTCTGAGGAAAACTAGCTACATCTTTAAGGCATGAAGAGAGGTGAGATCCACTCACTTTGTTCAGGGTACCACCAAGTTCCATGAAACACCTCTTGTTATTTTCTGATCTCCTATATGCTGTGGATAGGCAATCAAGCCTTTTTCTTTATTCTGGTAGTAAAGTATATATGATATGTCAAGGCAAAAATGGTAGTAATATCCTTTCTATTCTTTAAACTTCCAATTATAGGATCTGTGCTTTATCTTCTGTCAAGATTTACTTTCATAAAGTATATTCAAACACGCTCCCAATTTTATTAGATTTCTTTACCCTTTGTCTTTACACCATTTACTATGGCATTTTGAGTTGTTTAGTTGCTGAAATTAAAATCTTATTCAGACTAGTTGAAAAGCCATACTTATTTTTTCTCTTTCAATACTTTAAATTTGTGCTGATGCCTTTAGCAATATGAATAGTACAAAGAACATGACTACTAAAACAGCATCAACTGTAGCTTGCTATGTGAACTATTTAATCTGGCTGCGGGTAATAATACTTTCTCGTGACTCTTACACCACATGCTGTACATACCATTTCAATAGGCTAATTTTATTTAGTGCTGAGTCAATATCTAGCACTTTGCTACCACTTGCAAAATTGCAATTTTCTGTGAGCAAGTGAATGACACAAACAGATTTTTAAAGCATTAAGGGCTTTATCCCATTAGGTTCAATGAGTATTTAGTGGGAATAGAGGTTATTCAGCATCCAGTAGGATTAGGCTGCAAACCTGGTTTCATATAGTATGCAAAATACAGTAAGTCTAATAAATGAGGTATGTTTTCCATTTACAGTTTAATTTATAATCAATTAATCATTGGCTATATGGTTACTTCTAGTATTTAATAAAGTAGACTCAGTATAAAAGCTGATGTCCTGTATGAACTGTGGGGATGCTAACAAATTCATAGCAGTGGGCCCAAATGGGGAAGCAGGAGAAGCAACCTGCACTGCAGGGGTGGCTGCATTCCCTGCTCCTGGCCTCCTCCACCCCCATCAGTGCAGGAAATATGTTTTTATGTCCTTAAAGCATCCCTAAAGCACATTAAAATCCCCACTCAGAGGTATTCCCCCTCTCCTCCTTCGCACTCTCCTGCCCAATTCTCATGGCTGTCGCTGCTGCTCAGGGATGGGAAAGCTCCAGAGCCAGCTGGGTTGAGTGGGGGCTCAGCTCAGCTAGGGAGGGAAAAGCAGCAACAGCATGACAGAAGGGTAGTTCCTCCTACCCTGCCTGAAGCAGGTGCAAGGAAGGAAAGACCCCCCCATTTAGTCCTGCTGTCATTATCTTTGACCCAGCTGAGCCCACCCCTTGCATAGTGGACATGAACAGCTCTGGTGCTTACCTGTTAGTTGATCAGGAAGCACCAGAGCTGTTTATCCCTGGAGCGTGAGCCTGTCCTTATCTGCCTGTCTCCTCACACTTTCAAAGATACCTTTCAAAGCAACTCCTGGCACCTGGTTGAGAATCACTGAGCTAGGCCATACACATTCACATGATGGCTGTATAGAGCTACTCTTTGTGTCAGGAACTGCCAAAATTAAGGAAATGGACAGCAAAAAGTGGTGTAGCCTAAGAATGCACCAAAGAGCAGCATTAAATTACAGTTTAGCTATTAGAAATTAAATATTCAAGGATCTCATTTTGCCTAACTCCTTTTGCCTTCAACTGATCACATCTCACACAGACTTTGTGTATCACCAGTGATAGGGTCTCTTGTGACTTTCCATGCTGATGTCACCCTAGCTGCTCTTCAGCATGAAGCAGATGTATTCTTTCCAGACTTTTTTCCTGTTCATACCAAAGATCCTGGCAGTTTTCTATTAGCTTCAGTGAAAGAGCATTGAGATGTTTTTTCCCTCTCATTTTGTAACATTTCTGTTTGCATTGCAGTTAACTTGTAGGAGTATACTTAATTCCTTTAATTCCTCTGTGCTTCAAATAATAATTATTAGATCCTTAAATGTATGACTTCCTTTTTAACCTGTTTGGCAAAATTCATTCATAATCTCCTACATAACAGTTTATATCAGTGGTTCTCAACAGTTTTAGACCCGAAGTACGCCTCATTAGATTCAAGGCACCCCTCCAAAATGCCGGTTCTTAGTTTTCGCTTTTTTGATTACAGAAAAATTCTAGAGCAAAATTACAAAGGACTCAGAAAGACCACATTGTGTCAGAATTTATTCCTATTTGAAATGTCTGGGTTTATCTTGCAAATCATGTTTACATGCCTAGCAGTGCTAACATTGTATGACACCCCATATCACCTTTAAAAGGATCTCAAGGCACCCCAGGGTGCTGCAAGACCCAGATTGAAAATCACTTATTTATATAACGCAAATAATTGTCATCCAGAAGAAATGAAGTGGTGCTGATCTTTATCCTTTTTTCCCCTTCCCAAACGCTATCAGGGAGTACCTAGTAGTGTAGGAAAACATCTGCAGGGTCTGGAAAATGGTAATGGTAGCTTCTTACATTAGGTTTAATAAACTTTTGGGGAACAAAACCGTAACAAAAACAGAGTTAAAAGTGGCAAAAGGTTTTTCAGGATCTTCTAATATTATATTAAAGCTCTGATCCTTGGCAAGGCAAAATACAGGTGTGGCTGCCTCACTTCATAAATGACAACTCGGCTTGTAGGTTAATAAAAATAAACCCATACAAACTCATAAGCCTGCTGTTTCTTGGGTGTGTAGTTATTGAATAAGTAAATATTCTTAATACCCTTTCATACTCTGTTTCTGTGTCCTGATAAATTCTATTTCCTCCCCCACCCTGTTTGCACCACTGCTCAGCAGATAGTGCTTAGGTA
>NW_017729024.1:33294320-33310541 GCF_001723915.1 Gavialis gangeticus | reverse complement strand
AGGAAGCCTTGTTGATTTTCTGCCTGGTGGATGAATTTTAGCCACTGTGTTCACACCACAGATCTGCAGATAGTGCTTAGGGATCATTGAAGCACAATTAACCCTTAAATGGAACATGAAATATGAACACAGACAACTCAGTGTCCTAAAATCAAAGTCTAACTTTATTAGCACAACAAGTATTATCTTAGCAGTTTCTATATTCAGAGAAAAACACTTACTACAATGATCCACCCTTTCCCATATGTTACTTTGCTTCACAGAAAAGACAGCCACTCAGTTCCTGAAGCAAAGGATGTGTCATTGGCTGGGATGATCCAGACAGCTGCTGAAAGCTGCATTCAAGACGTAAATGATGATGATGACACATTTAACTTTCTTGCTTCCCCCTTTTATGCTTTTCTTTAACTTGACTCCTTGCTTTTGGATTGGTCTCTCTGCAGTCACCATATGGTTCATATTTTATCCTGTCAGCATATTCCTTTGTTCAACAGCCCCATTATGAGCACACTTCTTAATTTGGCCTTTTTCCAGTGTTTTACTTTAAGCATTGTCCATTGATCTCCTTTATCGCCTTTCATTAACATATCCAATTGTTTCATCCCTCTGATTCAGCTGATTAGTGCCAAGTTCTGTTAATTTGAGCTAGTAACAAAACTATTATTATGTTGTGTTAGAAAAACTTCTCACAGTATAGAAAAAGGAAAGAAACATCAGGAGAGCAAACTCAAGGCCATAAGCTGCTTGCAAACACAAGCAAAATTAAAAGTTCAGATAATAATGAGGCTATACAGAACTTTAAACAATGCTATAATTCACCACTCTATAAACAGGTGCAACTTTAAAGCATAAAATATGAAAAGCTACCCTAACACCCCCCAACTCTTTTTTTTTTTAAATCTCAGCACCAGAGCTATTAAACCTTCTGTGAGTAGGGACCTACCAAATTCATGGCCCCAGCGGCCTATTACTCAGCTGTAACATGGTCAGGGCCCCTGATTTCATGGTTGGGGCCGCCATTTTGAAGGCAGAGCAAAGCACCTCCCCTCCCCCCCATGCTTCTGAGTGGTGCTGCAAGTCCCACCACTTTTGGTGGGCTTTTTCCTGCTCCCCACCTCCCTGGGTACTTTTGGCAGCCTTTCCCCTGTTCCCACCCTCCCCTTCTGGAGATGGATGGAAACTTTTCCTGCCTTTCCCTCCTCCCATTTCACTGCTTCAGGAGATGGGCAGTATGCCTTTTTTTTCTTTGCTCTCTCTTCCCTCCCCCACTCTTCTAGGAGACCACTTTTGGCCAGCTCTTTCAACATAGCGTGTTCTCTGTGCTTGTTCATGGCGACCTGGCTATTTCACAGGAGACTACCAATTACATGATTTGTGTGAAATCTGTGAAATTGTGTATTTAATAGGCCCTTATCTATGAGTAAACTCTCTATTATCAACACCCTCTGTCTCATCTCCTAGCCCTTACATGTTGTTTAAAACTAATACATTAAACTCTCTGGTAACCGGCACCTTACAAGCCGGCATGCTCTGTTAACCAGCATGCCGGCTTGTAAGAGAAAGTGCTACCATGGCACTTCCGGTTTCTCTGAGCCCCCATGGCCCGGGGCAAAGCAGCCTGTGCTGCCGAGCCCCCATGGCCCGGGAGCATAACACGCTGCGTGGGCTGTGCAGGGCCTGCCTCTCTGTTCCATGGGGCCTGCAGGGCCCACGGGAGGGGTGGCGATGCCACGGGAGGGGCAGGAACGGTGGAAGGATGTGGCGGGAGAAGTGGCAGCCAGGGCTACTCAATTAACTGGCATATTTTGTTTTCCGGCATCCCCCATTTCTGGGGGATACTGGATAACAGAGCTTTTAACTGTAATAGTATAATAATAATGATGATCATAAAAAACAGAATATTCAGAACTCAGTAACACGCATGCTTACAAGTACAATAAATGTATCCAGAATAAAACAGTGTTGATTTATCCCCCTCCCCCTCTAATTTACTAACTTGTTGAGGAAAAAGCATATTTAGTCTTTACTCATAATTCCCCACAACTTTTTCACTTAAAAACACCTTTATGAACTGTACCTTAATTCAACTTCCTTCTCTGCTTTAGAACTTAAAAAAAATATTAGAACATGTGAGTACTAGCATTGATATTGCTAAAATAATGTATAAGGAAAATAAAAATGGAAGAAGCATGCAATCCTAGCTACTACAGTGAGGAAAAGTAATCTAAAGCCACATATGAAGTAACTTCCCTTGTCTTCTATTTCAAATTGGTACAAGTGCACAGCTATGAACTATGTTATGTGCCCACGCAGAGTATTCAAGAGTATTAGGTTCCTTCTTGTACACAGCAAACTAGCCGTATTACTGGTTATAATGCAAATAACTGCTGTGTAATAATGCAATTGTTGCAGGACCATGTCCCATTTACAGGCATCAAGCTGGCCAGCCTGCGGGCAGCTGAGCTGGCATCATGTGCTCAGAAGAGGGACCGCAGATTGTGCCGGCCCCTGAAAGCTCCAGAGATAAGAGGAGTTCGCCAGTTGTGTCTGGGGGGAAAGTAAAAAAAGGAGGCACCAGGTTTGCCTCCAAAAGCCTTTCCCATGCTCGAAATAGACCCAGTGTGATCTCAGCAGCACCGCTTGCCGGGCTGCATGGGCATTCAGACCTTAGCAGGGAAAAATTCACAGCATCTGACTGCTTACTTACCTGCATCATCAGAGCCAGAGACTTGCCCTGGGGCAAGGAGCTCTTGTGAGCCAGAGGACACTGTGAACGACTGGACGCCTGGTAGCAGGGGAGTGGTGGCAAATTTCCAGACCCATGAGGAGTCCTGCAGGCCAGATAGTATGACCCTGTATGCTAGACTGAGTGTGCAGGGGGCTAGATTGAGCCCCTGCACTGCCTTGGCTGTCCCCCATGCACCAGGGTTGGACCCTGGTGCCCCATGTCACCCTCCATTTTAATGCACCAGGATTGGCCATGGGGACCTGTGCCACCACCACCTGGCCACACGCACCGGGATCAACCTTGTGCTACACTAACCAGTCTGTGCCACCCACTAGTATGTGTTAACCTGGTAAAAATAGCTTTGAACAAAGCTGTGTGGACAGACATCTGCCAGGACTGGTTTAAGCATAGGTGATCCTGGACTGCAGTGAAAGGGATAAACTAGATGACCTCTCAAGGTTCCTGCTAGCAATTTTTCGTACAATGGTATGTTTCTATGATTATATACAGCAATCCCAGCAGAGTTTAGGCCTTTTTAGTCTTAAAGCTGGAGCACGTTCTTAGACATAGTCTGCACAGTGTAAAAGAGGGAACATAATCCTGTTTGATCCCCTGCATGGGTAAATAACACGGTTCACAGTTATGCCCTTAAATCTAAATTTATCATATTTGAACCTGAAACTGCTTGCCCTTCTAGCCAACATACAGGGACATTTGTGCTGAAGGGCATGCTCACCACTGTCTGGATACAGCAACCAACCCTGCAACCCGGAGAGGAAGATACACAGGAAAACCTGAAGGTGGAACAGGAAGTATTGGAGTCAGCACTGAAAACAAACTCTGATAAATAACAGTCAGTTCCTTTCCCATGAATATCACAGCTGTATTTAAGTAGACTGCTGTACCAAGATCTGTGCAGAAATAGCACATGTGTAGAAATAGCAAACTTCTACATCAGCGAAGTCTGACACTGATTAGAAAAAATGTCTAAGTCCTTGCTTCAGACAACTATTCTGGGAATTATGGGTTAGTCACTCTCACTATCCTAAAATGCACCAATAAAAATGTGGTTGCCTGGCCTATTGAATTTGTATGGGAACATGTTACAAAGTCAAGCCATATAGGCAAGTATTTCTTTCAGTCATTATCAATGCACTCCCTTGCAGTGCAACGATGCACGCACTCGCTGTAGGTGGACTTCATGTGACCTGCTAGTTCATGGTTCAAAGTGAATAGAGGAACAAGAATTCTCCATTTTGATTGCTCAATAGGAGGGAAAGCTACAGTTAATATATACAGATTGTATTTGAAATGCACTAGAGCTACAAAACCACAAAACAATAACTTTACAATCAAATTAATTTTGTAACAGATGCCATTTCAAAGGCTATCACTCGATCATTTAATTTAATCCATGTTCTCCTCGTTCTGCTCTTACCTCTTCCATTTATAACTACCTTACTTATTCCAATTTATACATATGACAGCAATATTGAAACTAGCTATAACTTTATCTGTATGCTATTCACATCTTGAGATTTGAATTTTAAATATAGACTTCTAAATCAGTTAGAAGTCCATATTAAAAGTTAGAAAATTCACTAGCTTCCAGTGAATTTTCAGTTTACTGTAGTTCAAGTCATCATGTTCTAAAAATGCAATTACAGGCTTAACAATTAGCATTATCTTTGTTGCCAGGCCAGTACTATGATTAATTTGGCTGCTGCCAAGCTCTTCAAACCAGCATAGTAAAACAAACGTATTTTACAACTTCTCATGGCCTTTTTTTTTTTTTTTTCCTTTTATGGATAGTGTTCTGAGTTTTTTGCTTTGACCATCAACTTGTATTTTTTGTCCGATTTGAATGCAAAATAAATGTAGGGTAAAACAAAATATACAGCATTTCTTCTGCATTGGTTATAGGGAATTGTCTTTTATTGAAATGGAGCCTGATACTGCACAATCCATAAATAAAACTTTGTTGATATCAACATTGCCACAGAGCACTTGCAAACTTAAGGCCAACATATATTAATACATTGAGAATAAAATTTGTTTTTACATGAGTAAAAAAAAGAGTTGTTTACCTTACACTGAGATATTTGCATCTAAATAATGTTTATATATAGCCTGCCAGAATGACTGTGACCATGTTGTATATACCCAGCATAGCAATATATTTGATCTGAGCCAAAAGGCCAAGAAAATAAATACATTGTACAATCATGTAAAAAAAAATTACCGAGTCACATTTCATAATTTAAGTTATGAAACTCATGTAACAAAGCTAGTCATAATCAACAGGGTGAAATTTATGTTGCAATATATGAAAACTAAGCAGTAATAGGTTGCTAGGCCATTGCATGAGGTATAAATAAGATTAAGATCTCAAGAGAGATAGAAGGGCAAGAATAAAAACTGGAACAATAAAAGAAGAGATGATTGAAAAATATCAGTATAAAGGATTTTCTTCTGTTAATTGCAAATATTCTATTTTTCCTGCCATTTGTTCTTTTGGCAATTTTTTACTGCATCTTGTGCAGGGAATTGCACATGTACACACACCTGACATACCCCAGGTTAGAGTCTGTTTTCAGTTACACTAGGACAAATCTGAAATGATAACATTGACTTAGTTTGAATTACATGTGTTTTACATGGAGTTTTTCTATGAACGTATCCATGTGACCCCCTACCAACATAAACTAAGTAGAAAGAAGTGTTCTTCTATCAGCATAGCTGTGCCTAGAACAAGGACTTTGCAGAATTTTGTACTGTAAATCTATTTCAGATCTACATTTTGCTAGTATGGCTATGTTAATGAGAGACATACAAAACAAATCAAAGCTCCTAGCTGATATAGCTATGCTATGCTAGCAAACGTTCTGGTGCAGTGATGATCTTTAATTGTTTTAGTTTGTGTTGTTCCTGAAGGTGGCCAAACAAACTTCTGTTAGCATATACTGCTTCGTCATTAGGAGCTCTGTTGACCTAGTTAAGCTTGTACAGCATAGCCGCATGGGCTCTTTCAAGTGTAGAATAACATGAGTCTCCTTGCTCACAGCTTCAGCATCACTAACTTTAATTTTTTTGCTTCTTAAAAAGGAATGGCTACTAAATACACTTCAAATTAATTTGACCAAATGGCAGTCATTTAAAATATGCAAACTTGCTCTTAATGAATGGGAGCATAATGTAATAATTCTTTAGTATCTGTGGTAACATTTATCTCATTAGTATTACTATTCTTCTGAGGCAAACACCTCAAATCCACCTACAAAAACGAAATCCACTTCACACTGGTAATTAAATGAATGTCTTGGCATTATTTGTTAGGTCAAGAAACAGACCAGTGCTATTTAGATTCTGCTAAATGAATTCAGGCTAAATGAATTCAGTCTTGAACAACACGTCCATTTGAGCCACATGGAACTTGACATGGAAAGTGGTATTGTGCAACACTTCCCACATTGCCAACATTAAGGAATTTCTGAATTACAGAGAAAGGAGAACTTTCTTTTCCGTTTCTTTTTTGTCAAGAGCATGAATGTTTGTTGACAGTTCTGGTTTGGGAAGAGATATGCTATGCTGAATTGGGGGATAAAGTGTGCACACCCATTGCCATTACAACCAAATTCTCAAAGTTGCATAAAGTCTAGACATAAGGGACCATAAATATTTCTGTAAAGATTACAATATTCATTAGCCCGACTGAAATAAACTATTGAAGGTAAATATCCAAAATATCTTATATCTTGTTTATTAGTGTTACCAACATTTTACAAAATGTCATCTTTTTCCAAATAAAATTACGCTTTGAAAAAAACATTAATAACTCTTTCATAGGTTCCCCAGAGAAGTGCTTGCTTGGGACCCCCAGCTTGACCCCTGTGGCCTCCCAGAGTGAGTCTCCACAAGTACACCTGTGTATTTCCCTAGGGACAAATAGCAGTGACACAGTTGTGCCGCTGCTACTTGTCCCCAGGAAAAGCCCCTGCATGGGCGCTCTGGTGTGTAGCAAATTGCCCCACATGGCATAGGGGAGGCTGAGGCCAGCACCTGGGCTGGCCCCAGAAACCTTGCCTGGAGTCCTGGGGGCCTCCTGGGGCTACAGCAGCGGTTTGTCCAGGTGCACAGAGCCTGGCTGGCAGCTGGAGCATGGCTCTGGCTGGCCAAGCTCTGGTTTTGGGCAGCGCACACTGCAGTCACGTGCAGTGTCCCACCTTCTTTTGGTGATTTTTTTTTTAGCTATCATTATTTCCTGGTATCTAATATTGGCTCTGTGCTGCAAATATGTAGTTTGGAGAACCTTTTGACATGAGCAGTATATATTTTGCAGTGCCTCAAAAGCCTCAAAGTGCATGTTCCCACTTGTCTGGAAAGCCCCGCAGAGATCAGCCTTTTGATTCAGCTTCTGGAGACTGTCTTCCCCTCTTTAAGTGGAAGGAGCTCACAAAGTCACATGTAGCCAAAAAGAAAGCTCTTGTTAAACAAGAACAACCTTTACTGGTCAACTGCAATAGCGCCCCTGAGTCACAGTGGCTAAGCTAACTCCCCCAGTCAACAGGCAAAACCAGCCCAGCTGTTCTCTCTTCCAAGCCTCTCGAGCTCTCCTCCTCCTCAGGCCTCTTTCTTTTTCTCTCCACCCTTCTATTTGGGCATCACTATTTTTCAAGAAGGTCTCTGCTTTCAAATCTCTTCCTACCACCAGAGGCAGGTCTTCATATGCATGTTGGCCAACTGATCTCTTGGTGGTCTATTCTCCAATAATAGAGCGCTCCTGCAGGTTCTCACAGGCAGCCCTCCTGACAGTTAACCCTTTCTTCCCTGTGTACAAGCTAGTCAGGGAAATTGAGGCATTCAACAATACTATAACAAGAACCCATTTAAACCAAAAAGTTACAACAAAACCTGTTCCAATAAACATTTTCAGAATAACATCATCCATACCTTCACCCATGGTGAAAGAGCACACAGAGAATTTTAGGAGGAAGTAAAAGGATGGATTTAAACCATTTTAAAATTCCCAAAAACTTGGTTAGGCTATGTGCAGAGCCAGTTCTCTGGCAGAAATCAGAGCACCCTAATGGGTCCTTTAATTTAAGACAAAAACCAAACATCCACTGACTTAAAATAGAATTGGGCCCTATGGCAGGGTGCACCTCCAGGGGTGGTCATGGTGCTCACTGGTGGCTGTGAGGCACCAGTCTGCCTACTCCTGCTACTGGCCTGACTGGGTAGTGTGGGGATCTGCCTTTTTCTCTCTCACTCACTCCCTCTACCTTGGGTTGGGACTTCAACCCTATTGGGTTCCAGCCCTCCTGACTTTAGTCAGGGCCTCTGGCCCCTCTAGGCTTCAACCCCCTCTCAGGCCTCTCTGCGTGGCAGAGGCTGCTACCTCCCTCCCTCTCTGAAACTCTCACAAAAATAGGGGAAAAAAATACAATGGAAGAGTTCATGGGGTGCTGAGCACTCCTGGCACCCTCATCCACCAGGTATTACTATCACCTGAGCAGAGGAAAAAAAAGAAAACAGACCCTTGTTGGGTTAACATAAATCACCACAGCCCACCACATGCCCCCACTTCACTGGGCTCCTCCTGGGCCCATCCAGATGATCCTTAGGGCCCCTCTGAGGTTTAAACAGTCCTCTGCACTCTGCATGCATTCACTTTGCCTCTCCCAGGGTCCTTCCTGAGTCAACACAAAAGAAAAGTTTAGTCCTCTGCACCCCTTGGGCTCTCGCTTGCTCTAACAGCAGAGGCTTCTCCTGAGCAATGGCTCTTCCTGCAGGGCTTGCCCTGGCCCTTGTGTCTCAGAGTAGCTCTATCCTGCTCTGCTACTGGAGCAATTTCTTTCTGGCTTTGCTAATCTCCCATCTTTTTTCCTGCTGCTGTTTTCTGCAGCCAGCTAGCTGCAAGCTAGATATTACGCACAAAAAAGAAAAGAAAAGAAAAAGGGAGACAGGGAGAAGGCACACTTAGCTCCAAGCCAGCCATGCCTCTTCAAGTTCCTGCCCTTACCTGCAGCAGGCAACTTGCTCCTCCTGCTCTACTGGGCATTTCTTCTGACTGCTGGTGTCTCTGCCCCTCTGGCAGAGCTGTCAGTGCTTCCCTTTCTGCAGGCAGCCATCCTCCCTCAGGCTAGTCCTAGCCCTAAGGAGACCCCGCTGCTTTTTCTCATCTCTCTGTAGGACGGCTATGGTTCCCTTTTACAGGCCCTTAGTGAAGACTGTGGAGGCAGCACACTCACCTTTTGGGAGATAGATGGCCTTGAAGGAGCAGTCTAAAAACATTCTTAAGAATCCAGTCCCTGAGCACAGGTGGGGATCACTAAGGGAAAAAGAAGGTAAATGTAGAAGGAGGCCATAAGGTAGAATGCAGTGTACATATATTGGTAAAACAGATGAAAACAAGTAGATTTTAAGGTATTCAAAGGGTTGTGGGGGGCTTTCAGGAGAATCAAGTTCATAGAGCAGATTATATATTCTCCAAAATGTACATGTTTCTGAGAATAGTAAAAATAATAGAACTAACAATTATAATCAGATAAGAGGATTTAATAATTAAATTATGCTAAATGACCAACTAAATTAAGTTGCCAAGGCAATCAACTAGATACCACTACATAAACGAATAGAAGAATTAAAAAAGGAACATATTTAATACCTTACACAAATACTATAAAATAAGATGTTTCCATGTTATACAGGAAAACACTTTAAAGTACACAGCACAGCACTGTTACACACTCATGGTGCTAAAGGATCATGAAAGCAAAATCAACCCAGTGTGAACACGGAATACGCCAAACACCATCCAACGCAACTAAAATCTAAATTTATGTAGAAACTATTAATGCATTTAATGTAGTAATAGAGACAGAAAAACACTTAGTTCAATGGTCTCACCCAATCCCAGTTGTTACTCTATTTCACAGAAAAATTGGCCAATCAGTTCCTGAAAGTAGAGGGTGGTCATCTGTGAGTAATGGCTCTTTTTCAGTCCAGTTGTTGTTGGACAATGATGCACACTCAACTTCCTTGTTGCCTCCCTTCTATGCTTTTTCTTTAACTTTCATAGATTTCATAGACATTAGGGCTGGAAGGGACCTTGGAAAATCTTAAAGTCCAGCCCCCTGCCCCAGGGGCAGGAAGTCAGCTGGGGTCAAAGGATCCCAGCAAGATAAACATCCAAATGTCTCTTAAAGGAGTCCAGAGTAGGTGCTTGCACCACCTCTGGAGGCAGTCTGTTCCAGGCCTTTGGGGCTCAGACAGTAAATAAGTTCTTCCTTATGTCTAACCTGAAATGGTCTTGGAGGAATTTGTGATTGTTTGACCTTCTCCATACCTTGGGGCCCCCTGGTGAACAGGCACTCCGCCAGGTCCTGATGCACACCCCTTATATACTTCTAGGCAGCCACCAGGTCCCCCCAGGCCTGCGCTTTTCCAGGCTGAAGAGTCCTATGGCTCTCAGCCTCTCATCATAAGGCCTGTTCTCCTGCCCTCTGATCATGTGCATGGCTCTCCTCTGGTCTCTCTCAAGCTTCTCCACATCCTTTTTAAATTGTGGAGCCCAGAATTGGATGCAGTACTCACCAAAGTCAAGTACAGTGGGAGGATGACATTCTGGGATTTGCTTGAGAAGCATCTATGGATGCAAGCCAGAGTTTTGCTCGCTTTACCAGCTGCGACATTGCGTTGGTGGCTCATATTCATCTTGTGGTCAGTCATGACCCCCAAGTCCCTTTCGGTCGTGGTACTAGCAAGCGTAGCACTGCCAAGCCTATAAGCGTGCTGCGTTTCCCCCCTTCCCCCCCAAGGTGGAGTACTTTGCATTTTTCGGTGTTGAACGCCATCAGGTTTTCGTCCACACAATTTTTGAGCCTGTCTAGGTCAGCCTGGATCACCATCCTATCCTCAGGTGTGGACACTCTACCCCACAATTTGGTGTCATTGGCGAACTTGGCCAGTTCGCTTCTGATACCTGTCATATTGAATGCAATAGTTTGAATTTTTGTAATAAATACCCATTAGCCAGTTTAGAAAAAAGGCAAGGTTCATTTTTTTATCTAGGATCATTGCTTGTTTCTGCCTACATGGTGAATGTCTTGATTCTGAATTTTATTTTTAGAGGCCTTACAGTGAACGTGCTGAAAGCGACCCTTGGGCAAATATTCTGAGAGCTTGAAACCTAGAGGCTTTTGGAAGGGGGTTGGCACTACAGGTCACAGCAGTGCTGTGGAAAATTTCCCAAAGAAGACACAGGAAAGGAATCTGTTGGGTAAAAGATCCGAGCCCAAATTTGGGAGTAGTGACAGATTTGGGTAGGAGGGGCCCAAGACGGCAACTCACCCAATAAAAACTGTAACCTACAGTCCCAATTTGGAGGTAACCTCACTTGCAGAACACCAAAGGAAGAATTGCAAGTGTACGCCAGATCAGACTGATCATGTGAACCACCCTCTCCATGAACAAGAACTCCTGCTCATGCTGAAGTCTAGGAGCACCCGAGTGGGACTGAAGGAAGGAGGCTTGTTCCCATCACTGCTGAGACCAACCCTAAAACCGTTAACTAAAGAATGAAAGTATATCTGGGGATGTGGTTTCTAGGAATCCTAGGATTGTAAGTATACCATGAGAAATAACAGTATTAATTCCAGTTTAACCTTTACTTGTAATTGTAGTTGTTTTTGTAATACTAATTCTTATAGCATTGTTTGGGAACAATTTCTTAAAGCTAAGCATTGTTATATGTGTAGCAAGGAATTTTAACAAAATTGTGTTGTATGAATTAAGTGTGCAATCATTGTGAAATTGTGCAATCAACCAAATACGCCCTCAGCCAGGCGCATCAAATGAATCAGTAAATTGTGTGGGATCTTTCTCTATTTCACAACCCACTAGAGACAATACCAATGTCTACATCATTAATAAAGATGTTAAAGAGTATATGCCCAAGGATGGAGCCTTGGGAGACCCACTGGTCACAATGATTTACTTTGG
The DNA here is from genome assembly GCF_001723915.1 of Gavialis gangeticus. Lineage (NCBI taxonomy): Eukaryota > Metazoa > Chordata > Crocodylia > Gavialidae > Gavialis > Gavialis gangeticus. Next base: position 33,298,810 of record NW_017729024.1, on the reverse strand, counting down.
TCTATTAGCACTCTCTGGGTCTGACCTCGGAGCCAATTTCCCAGCCATTGGACTGTGATGTAGCTGAGGCCACAGTTGGACAATTTTTCCATGAGGAGATCATGGGACACCAGATAGAAGGCTTTTTTCAAAATCAAGATATATGATATCAATCTCTTCTCCCTTTTCCAGGTGACATGCCACCTAGTTATAGAAGGAAATGAGATTGGTCAGGCAAGACCTACCTGCAACAAACCCATGCTGGCTGTCCCTCAGGATGTTGCCATCAGCCAGCTTGTCAAGAATGGTCTCTTTGATATTTTTTTCCAAGATCTTCCCTGGGATAGAGGTCAGGCTGATAGGCCTGTAGTTCCCCAGATCTACTTTCCTCCCTTTCTTGAAGATAAGCACCACATTCTCCTTTTTCCAAATCTTCAGGCACATCACTTGAGTGCCACAAGTTCTCGAAGATCTGTGCCAGTGGCTGAGATATGATGCCTGCCAGCTCCTTAAGTACCCTGGGGTATAAATTGTCAGGGCTAGCTGACTTGAAGGCGTCCAGCCTCTCAAGGCTTCACATGATCTACATTGATGTAGGGTAACAATTCTCCTTCATCCTGGCTGCCCCATACCATATTGAGCAGGGCCCTCCCTTGGGGCTGGTGAAAAGCTGATGCAAAATACCCATTAAACAGGTTGGCTTTTTCCTGGGTGTCGGCTGTCAGTTGTCCCATTTGGTTTAGCAGGGGTCCAGGGAAAACCCTTGCTTTTCCTCTGGCTCCTCACATATTTAAAAAATAACTTTTTATTGTCTTTGATATGTGTAGCCAATTGGAGTTCAGTCACAGCCTTGGCTTTCCTGGTTCGCTCCCTACAGGTCCAGATCAGTGCAGAATACTTCTCTTTTGAGGTGATTCCAGTCTTCCATCCTTTATAGGTCTTTCTTTTTAGATGCAGGAGGTCCACATTTTTCCTGCAGAGCCAAGAGGGCTGCTGTACCCTTTTGCTACCTTTCCTCTGAGATGGGATAGACATTGCTTGTGCTTTTAGAATTGCTCCCTTGAGGAGCAACCACTCATTCTGAACTCCCCTCCCCTTCTGGTCGCGGTCCCTTAGGACCTCGCCAACAAGCCTCCTGAGTTTGTCAAAGTCAGCTTTCCTAAAGTCGAGTACTTCTGCTTTGCTGACTGACTTGCCAGCTTTACGGTGGATAGTGAATGTGATCAGCTCCCTTTGATCATTAGGTTGCTGACTAGATCATCCCGCATTGCCAGTACTAGGTTGAGCACTGCTTTGCCTCTTGTCAGTCAACTCCTTGAGTCAGATAGAGCTCATCATGCACGTGTGGAAGCTTTGCAACTATTTGAATTTGGCTAAGTGCTCTTCCCATGAGATGTCTGGGTAGTTGAAGTCTGCCATGAGAACCATGCACCCAGAGCGTGCAGCCTCAGCCAGTTCCTTGGAGAATTCCTGGTCGAGCTTTTGATCCTGATTAGGAGGTCTGTAGTAGACTCCTACCATTGTGTCCCCTGTGCCATGTTCACCATAGATTTTAACCCAGAGAGCCTCCAGTCGTCCACCCTGGATACCAAGGTCGGTTTGCAGGGACATGTAGCTTTCCTTGACATAGAGAGCTACTCCCCTGATCCTTTTGTCTACACAATCTCTCCTGTACAAGGTCTATACCTGTGGCCTAGTCATAGGTGGAATCCCACCAGGTCTCCATTATCCCTATGAGAACGTAGTCATTCTTGTTTAGCAGGAGGACCAGTTCCTCCTATTTATTCCCCAAGTTCCTGGAATTGGTGTACAGGCATGTAAATGTCCTATTGGATGCCCTAGTCCTCCCTACACATTGTTCTGGGGTTGGGGTAGGGGTGGGTTCCCTTGAGTTCCTTAGCATGCTGGATTTGCAAAAGTTGCCCAGTGGGCTTGCTGTGGTGATAGTTTCCCCATCCCCCGGCAGGCTTAGTTTAAAGCCCAGTCAAGCAGGTCAGCCATTCTGGCTGAGAAGAGCCTCCTTCTACAGTGAGGTGGAGGCCATCTCTTCCCAGCAGACCATGGCCTCTCTCATCAAAGAACGGACTGTGATCATAGAAGCCGAAGCCTTCATGATGATACCAGCGCTGCAGTCTTTGGTTACTTCGATTCTCCTCTCCCTCCTCAACCCATACCCCAAAACTGGGAGGATCAAGGAAAAAAACACCTACACCCCCAACCCCCTAAAGTCCTGCTCCCTTTACTCTGACTCTTCATTTCCAGGTACTGTTGATTGTTTTCCCTGTGATCATCATATTGTTCTTGTTTTTATCCTGTCAGCATATTCCTTTGTTCCAACAAAACCATCACATGCACAAATCTTAATTTAGTCTTTTACCAATATCTTAATTTGGGCATGCCCCAACTCCTAATTTGGCCTGTCCATCAACTCCAGAAATTCCAAGGGCTCTGCAGTTGGGCACTGTCCAATTGATTCCTTCTTATCACCTTTCATTAACATATCCAATCATGTCATCCCTCTGATTTAGTCAGTTAGTGCCAAGTTCAGTTAATTTGAGCTAATGACGAGGCCTACATTTCACACACCGTGTTGATAACATAAGCTCCCCATGAAAGCAAGCTTAAGACTAGTGGATAATGCAGACACAAGCAAAATGAAAAAAGAAAAGTTCAAGTAATAACAAAGCTATACAAATTTTAAGCAATGGCTAAATAAGGCTGAATATAAAAGAAAAGTTTAAATACTACTATAATTGACCACTCAAGTAGGTGCAACTAAAGCTAAATGTGACAAGCTACCCTAACAGAATGACTTCTGTGTTTAAGCACTATCAGCCTTATATTATTCAAAGGTCTGAAAAAATAATTCAGGATAAAAACTGAGGCCCGCAAGGAATTCCGCAAATGGAAAGGCTTTGTACCCGAATTCATGAGCCCAAATTTTCTACTGGCATAACACCTGAATTAAACAGAGTCATGCTGGTAGGGAAGTTTGGAGCATGAACTATTTTGATGGTGCTCATATACTATTATGACGTAATTTTATAAAAATGTGTATAGAGGTAAATACTTCTTATAACTGCTAATATTTTGTTGTTGTTATCATAGAACACTGTGAAAAAGTATTGCCTAAATTTCACTCCACCTGTTGTGAAATGCATAACAGTATTATTTCCTGTTCTGGCTATTCCAAGATTGGGAACAAGAATTTCAACAAGATTCTACTTGCAGTTTCCTTCAGATTTTCCATTTGCAAGAGTGTGGGAAAGAGAACAATTTATCCGTTCCCCTTACCAAAGTACTGGAAGCATACAGGTCCAGATTATTAAAGGCTGTGTTGCAACACCTGATTTTAGAGCTATGTGGCTTTCAAACAGACCTAAGGCATATCTCTATGGCATGTCTCTACCAGTATAGCTGTGCTGGCATTACTTTGGGTGTTGTTACATGTGACATTGCACATGCTAAAATTATGGAACATTATGTGCTATTAAAGTTAAAACATGCTCTGAGCAGTTGCACTTAAGGGTTAATACAATCTCTGACCTGCACAGATCTGACTTGCAGCTAGAGGGTGGGTGAACAGGGCCATAGCCAGGAGCTGCTCTGGGAGGAGTGTAGGGGGGTTTAGATCACACCATGCCAGCATTGGCTTGCTTGGGGCTATTGCCTTGGTTCCCTGATTGTCATGGCAGGCAGCACATCCAGTAGGAAATCCTGCCGTCCCCAACACTGTCTGGCTTGTCCACTGGGGCAGGGGGAGCCCAGGGTCCCATGCAGCCTCCCCTACCAGTATGTCCAGTAGCCCAGGCCCAAAACAGGGCTATGGCTCCCCAGCATTCCACTGCCAAGTCTGCTCTGCCAGGGGAGGACCCAGCCCCAACATCCCAGAGATGGACAGGAGCAAGCCCTTGGGACCAGCCATCACAACACAAGCCACCTGTTGTAGGCATGGGGGCAGTGGAATTCCCCAGCTCTCCCACCATGACAATCCAGCAGCTGTAGCTGCAGCTCTATGCTAGTAGGGGAAGCCAGGTATGGACCACCAGGAAGCAGGTTAGGATGGCAGGAGCATGGAGGTTGCTTTTCCACCTTCTGACAGATCCATGCTCTGGATTCCCCTAAGAACAGAGACTGTAGTCACTGGGTGTGGGTTTACTGCAATAGAAGCATCAATTCACTGGGAATGGGAGAAACATATTCCCTGCTCCAGCCCCCTTCCTGGTGGCTCCATGATTCATATGAGTCCAGGCTCCCCAATGAGCATGACACTTCAGCTGCTGGTATGGGGCTCGGCATGGCAAAAGCACAGAACATGCTTCTCCCCTTCCTGGTGGCTCTATGCTCCCAAACTGCACTAACCCCCCTTTTAAAAGCTGCAGCTCCTCACTTAGAGGGGAAGCTACACTCACTTGGAGCCACCAGCAGAGGGAGAAGCATGCTCCAACCCCTCCTGGCAGCTTCATACTCCATGTATGTCGAGCTTCTACCATGAGCATGGAGTTGCACGT
>NW_017729024.1:33282441-33289320 GCF_001723915.1 Gavialis gangeticus | reverse complement strand
CACCTCCCTCCTTTCTCAGATAACCATGATCGCCAGGGCTGTTTTTCAAGCAGTTGCAAGGGATTCATTTAGCTTTTCACCTCTCTGAGTCCTCCCTCCCTTCCCCCCAGGATGCACTTGACAGGAGTTGGGTTTCAGGAAAACCCCAAAGGTTGATCAGCTCCCACTTCCTAGGAGGGGAGAACAGGGTGCCACAAGACACTGGTCCATTATATTGACTGGGAGTTAGGGGGGTTGGAGAGGGGAGGGAGTGGCACAACAGGAGCATATAGTGGCCAAGCAACCACATTGCCATTGCCTGCTTATTTGCAGCAGCCCCAGCCTTGGTAATGCCAGCAACATTTCAGTAGCCAACTCCTTGGAAACCACCAGAAGTCCACAACCAATGTCTGATATAATTCCCTTTAGTAATAAAAGTTGAGTCATGCTGTGAGTAAATAGTGAGGGTGAAATACTGGCATCATTGAAGTCAATAATAACATTCACATTAGGGCAGGATTTCACCTACAGTCTATTTTGGGAGGTGAGGCAATTGAGGACAGAAGAAGGGAGGAGCTGGAAAGCAACTTTGTACAGGGATCTTGCCTCCTCACTTCAAAGTACAAACCTTGTCTCTGTACTCACAGAAAAACTCCCATATTAATGTGTATAATCAACTGGAAGTAAAGAGTAACAGAATGTTTTGCTGTCTCTACACTCATGGAGCATTTATGGTAAGTAACACTTAAGTCTGCAGTACAGAAGGGATCTGTAACAATAATTTTCAGACAGAATATAGCATCTGCTCAGAATGATATCCAATATACCGTCACTCCAGCTTCACTTCATTTTCAAGTGAGGATTATGTTAAGCGAGCTGATGCCTCATTTGGTATAATTCTATTGTTTCGTGAGACAGACAGATACCTACTGCTACTAATACAACTATGTTGAGAACAAAACCAAAATTAGATTGATTCAAGAAGGATGACTTTTGCCTTGTGAGTGCCACTACAAGAACTGCTTTGACACATACATAGGGACCAACCGAATTCATGGCAGAAGTGAGCTGTGCAGCAGCTCCTTTAATTCTGCAGGTTCCCCTGTGCATCCCCGTCCCTGCTAATTGGTGGAGGGGCACCACTGCTCACTCCTGATCAGCAGGGAGATAAAAACTGCAGTCTTAGATATGGCGCCGTTTTTATCTCCCAGCTGGCCAGCAGCAAGCAGCAGGGCCCTGGGGCCCTTCAACCAATCAGCAACAGAGGGGGAGGGAGAACGGGGGAACCTGCAAGATTAAAAGAGCTGCCATGCAGCCCACTTTTGCCATGAATTCGGTAGGTCCCTACCCATATCTCTCTTCGCTGGCTGATTTAAAATTCTTATCAATCATCTAGCAAGAAAAGCAAAATTCAAAATAGAAAAAAAAAAGAAAAAAAAAGAACATGGAATGTGGATAAGGAGCCCATGTATACAAGGGCGAAGGAATTGCTTCCATACCAGGATACCAGGCATTAAAAAACCCCCCAAAACAAAACAACTGAGGAAGAGACAAACGAAAGACTTTAAATAAACTATCCCTCTGCTTCATTTCCTGAACATTGTAGTCCTAGAAAAAAAATGCACCTTTTTGTTTTGTAATCCGAATGGCAAACATTGGTGAGAATCTGACAAGCTGCTGTTGACCTGTAGCTTGGAGAGAGTTAAATTGCTATTCAGAATCATCCTGCTAAGACTATGTTAGGTGATTTCTCACTTCATTGTGACATTTTTGGCATGGTTCTCTTTTATCTAATGCCTTCCACCTCCTAAAAAATGCACAGTGCATTTGAATTTTCTTTTGGATTTTTCTGGGAATATTTGTAGTAACAGCAAGGGGGGTTATGTCCTTTTTGCTTAGTAGCTCTAGCTTTTTATAGAAAAGAACACAACAAAAATGCAGAAGAGAGTGGGTTTGGAAAGGAAGGGTGCTTTCCACATGATTAACAGACTTTCCGAGGTAAAATGATACTACAGCTAGTCACTAAACCTGTGATCGTGCAACTCCCCAAAAAGGGGAAATCTCACACGAAATATAATACCCATATACTGGTGAACTGCAAAAGGGTGAAAATTAAAGGGAATAATGCTACACTAACAGCAAGATCTGTTAGTGAGAATTAATACACAAAAGAGAACACCAGCTCTAAAAAAAATTATGCAAGTAACTTTGTACTCTGGACTATTTACCTGAGTAATTCTTCATGTATAAATTGGGAGGGTGGGGCGGTAGATTTTGAGACTTAACTGATTTTTAATGCAAACTTTTCATGGTTTAATCAAATTCAGCTATTTAGACAATTAGTTACACTTGAGGTACACAATTTCACAATTAGAGCCTTGTACTCAAATGCTCAAAACAATCGACGTGATCATGTACTAGCAAAGATCCACTTGTCAACTTTGGCTGAAATATGCCTTATTTTGCAATGAAGCAATTACCATTTTTATGGCTTACCTGTACAATACAGCCAATTGTGAGTGGTTATAACATCACATCTCCTGAAAAAATCAAATATATATTACATAAACTAATTATTTCTTATTTTAGTATTACTGCAATAGTACTGTGTGCACTTATTTCCAAACATTTAAGTCTTGGCAGGCTGAGCAATAACTCAGTCCTACCTTCTTCCTGGGCCAATCACCCATCACCTTAAAATTCTCATAGCAATTAAAATCTAGTAGTTGGGAACAGACCGCCTACCTCATGAAGTTCACTCTTCTGCCATCACATTATAAAACCCTTTCACAGTCTTACCCAGATCTTTCTTAAACATCTAGTTAGGTATTTGCCCTCCTTACTGCTATTGGGAGGCTGCTTCAGGACCTCACTGATCTAATAGTTAAAAACCTTATTCTAATTCTAACCTACACTTTTTCACAGCTAATTGGTACCCATCTGTTCCTGTGTCAACATTGTCCTTTATCTTAAATAATTCTTTTTCCTCCCTAGCATTTTTAAGCTGGAATTCATTCCACTTTGTAAATTACAGTTAAATTACTGGAATGCTTTTATTTGGGTGGAAAGCCAAAAAATTCCACAATTACACAGCATATCTAAAGTCACTGACTTCAGAAAAGGACATTTTAAGTAGAGATTTTCTCTAAGGTAAACTGTAATTTTCACATTATAATTTCAGTTCTATAATCCATGGACATAATGGTTATGTCATTATTTAAGAAACTTTCCATATGCATATCTATGGGTCTGTGGGTGGGCACACACATGGAAAGCTATTTTAGCATATAGCTGGTGACTTGTTTATGCTAGGACCATTTGGACATGTAATTCCCAATAGGTACAAGCACCACTTGGTGCAGATGGTACAGCGGGATTGGTAGCAGGGAGGCGTGCAAACGAATGTTGGAGTGATGCAATGTAGGATGCCTGGATGACCTTCATTTTCCACGTACACTTTTGAACTGTTTTGAGCAACTTTAAACCAGTTTAACAGGCTTGTCCATCTGTCTGCTTCAGGTTTAAACTGCATTTATACTGGCCTGTTCTGTGTGTCCATACCTGTTATGGATTATGTAATTTAACAATGGCAGCTGAAATTATCCAAATATTTAGTAATAAAAAAAACCCAAAGTGCTTTCCATTTTGCCTGGATTCTGAACCAACTCATGAACAGGCTTACCTCATGCAAGTTGTTCTTTAAACATAAGGTATTGGGTTACCTGGCCCTGCTGACGGAGGCTGTCAGCAGACAACAGTCTGTCAGAACATAGGCAGCTCTGCAGACTCCAGGCACCTCCTCCTAGCTCCTCCTGAAAAACGGTACCACCCGAGCATAAAGTGCACCCTGGGAAAGCACCAACAGCTCACAGAAGCCAATGGAAAGACAGCAGCACCACAGAGTGGTAGAAACCTTACTCCACTCAGTACAGTGGTTACACTTTGCTATTACAGAGTCTTACTAGGTTTTAAGCTCACTGGTTAGGTTTATGTTAAACGTATTGTTAAAAGCTAGACTGAACAGATTGCTAATAATAATTCATTGATGCTTTTTAAGAAGACAACAAAATATACTTCCTCAAACATTTATTCTGGAGTACATAGGCTTCATGCTTTACCCTAAAGAAGAGAATAAACCTCTGGGACTTGTTCACATTAGTGTTAACAGTAACTTGAATTACAGTTGCGTGCATAGCTCTGGGGTGGCAAAAAAGTCTAACCATTTACACAAAGCATGCATTTATTCAAACAGTGTGAGCATTTCTGAACGTGCTACAAAAATGGGGAGTTAGGTGTGGTAGTCTGCAATCACGAAGAAGGCAGGGCAAGGCAGCACCTTAGAGACTGACTAACTCATTTGGAAGGTAAGAGCTTTGGGAAGTGACAGCCTGTTGCACCAGACACCATGAAATGAAACAGGCCATTGCCGACAAAAGCTCTGGCCTCTCAGAAACCACTAGTCTCTAACGTAGCTACATAGGCACTTCAACATGCATTAGCCCATTTTAATGCTCATTAAAGCATCACTGAAAAACCTGCTATTTAGTGAATGTGCATTAAAATAAGCTACAAGCAGTCAGGGTGTATGGACAGAGATGATATCTTTTATTATACCACCAAGATTTTTGCCAAAAAAATTATTTTTTAGTTTCCTTAAAATAAGCTAAAGCACATTAAGCATCACTTAAAAACCCTTTTTAGTAAATGCACTTAAAGGCAGGCTAATGTACATTTTCCTAATATTTCACAATGGAGGTACTAGATGCAATTTGTATTAACTAAAGAGCACTAATGCATTTGTAGATGTGCCTTAAGATGCCATCTGCTGTCCCTTCTGCCTGATTAACTGCGGCAGGGGTGGCAAATGCACCTGGATCCCGAGGGCTCATCCTGGGCAGGGTCTGCAGGGCTAGGAAGCAGCACAGAGCATAGATGTGGGGATCCACTAAGGGCCACGTACACTGGAGTCCAAGGACACCAAATCCTGCGACAAGCCAGCGTGTGCGCGCGGTGTATCTGCGTGCCACCACTACAGCTCAGGCAGAACGCAACATCCTAACGTCACGCGCGTCACAAGGCAACGCGGCGCGTCAGCAGAGACAGACCCTACGCACACGCGCCTTGCTCCGCAGCATTCTGGCGCAACTCGCCCCGCACCACGGCGCCCTGATTGGTGGATCAGCCGTGAAGGCGGGGCCCACACGAGGGGCAGGGGCTGGGGCTGAAAAGCGTCTCCCTGACCACGTGACTCGGCCTAGCCGGCGCTCCGCAGCCTCTGGCGCCCCCGCGCGGCCGCCTCCCGCCCGACGACATGGAGCGGAGCCCGGCTGCGGCCCGCGAAGGGCCGGTGGCGGCCCAGGAGGCTACAGAGCGGCCCACGGCGGAGGAAGAGGAGGAAAGCGATGGCGATGGCTGCGGGGGCCTGTGGGCACTACCCGTAGAGCGCTGCCCCCGAAGGCCTGAGTGCGACCGCTGCAGGTAAGACCGGGGGGTGGGCACTGGTCCCGGCTCGTGTGGCGCATGCGCGGGAGGACACCCCTCCCCAGTCCCGGCTCGCCGTGGCGCATGCGCGGGAGGACGTTTCTTCACTGGCTCCGGCTCGCCTTGCCGCATGCGTAAGAGCCCCCTGCCCCTGCTGCTGGGGGCAGTTGCGCGGGGAGGATGCTCTGCTGGACCTGTCCCTGGTTATTAGCATTGATATGAGCTGGTGCCTCACTGGGTGTAGTTGTCTCCCTGAAAAAGAAACAGACACCTTTTTAAAGGGGACCTAGGCCTGAGGGGGGTGTGCAGGGCCACAGGCAATACAGCACCCATTTGTCTCCAGTTCAGAATAATCGAGCAGCTTCACTAGTAGGCTCAGGGCCTCAGGCTGTGCCATGGAGTTTAAGATGGGTGCCAAAAGCAGTGTAGCTTGGTTGGAAGGAGTTAAAAGCAGTGGTAGGAGCAGCCCCTGAGAGCAATGTGGTACAGCAAAGTATAGCGTGATGGATGCGATGTCCAGATCAGAACAACAGAAGGTGCAGGCATTAACACCTGGGAGTGAAGAGTTTCGAAGGGATCGGGTAGATGATAATAAGGCATGATGTCACATGACTTACTCAGCACTGCCTGCCTAGAGATGCTGTTACCACCGCCAGGCAGTTGGTTTTAAACTGTAGGTGGAGCAGAAATCAAATGGAGGTGCAAGTACACCAGTGCCCCACCTGGTTCTGCCCAGTGGGCTTCCCCTGAAGGCCTGTGCCACCAGAGCAGCGGTTCTCAACCTTTTTAGACTCAAGGACTCCGTCCCTGGACTCAAGATTCCATCTGTAACTTCTGTGAAGCAGGTAGCACCCCATTTGAAAAACCAACTTATTACATTGCTTGCCTCCTTATGCAGGGGAGTAGTAGTTTCCTGGTAGTAGGGTTAGGGGATCGAAGGAACAAGCCATCCTGGCTTTTCTGTTTAGCTTATTTGCTTATCTCCTTGGCACTCTTCAAAGGATCTGGTGGCAGCCCAGGGCACCCTGGTTGGGAATCATTCCATTAGAGTAGTAGTTTTCAAACTGGGTTCTGACTGACTGGCTAAGGAGCAGCTCAGGACCGTGGGGGGGTTACAGTGGACAATAAGCTGAATATGAGCCAACAGTGTGCACTTGTGAAGAAGGCTAATAGCACACTGGCTGCATTAATAGGAGTGCTGTTAGCAAATTGAGAGAAGTGATTATTTCTCTCTATTTAGCACCAGTGAGGCCACATCTGGAGTACTGTCAGATTTTGGGCTCCCCACTGCAGAAACAACGTGGACAAATTGGAGGGAGTCTACTGGAGGCCAATAAAAATGGTTAGGGGGCTGGGGACCATGGCTCATAAGGAAAGGCTGAGGGAACTGGGCTTAGTTAGTCTGGAGAAGAGAAGACT
>NW_017729024.1:33278878-33282390 GCF_001723915.1 Gavialis gangeticus | reverse complement strand
GACTGTTCTCAGTGGTGGCAGATGACAGAACCAGGAGCAATAGTCTGAAGTTGCAGCAACGGAAGTTTAGGTTACACATTAGGAAAAAGTTTCTCATGAGGAGGGTAGTAAAGTACTGGAACAGGCTACCCAGAGTGGTTGCGGAGTCTCCATCCTTAGAGATTTGTAAGACCTGGGTAGGCAAAACCTTGGCTGGGAAGAGATGGTTGGAGATGGTCTTGATTTGAGCATGGGATTGGATTAGATGACATACTGAGATCCCTTCCAACCCTCATTGTCTATGATTCTGTGGGGCTCGGGGACTCTGTGCAAAGTCAGCAGGGGTTCTACAAAGAGACTAGAAGTAATGGCATAGTGGGCTGGGAGGTGATGCGTTGCCATTGCCAGTTCAGATTGCTTGGCTCCACATCAGACTTTAGCTCAGGGGTGGTGGTTCCATGACAGAAGTGATATGAAAGGACTACATGACTTCAGGAAGTATGAAAACCTCTTCACTAGAGCATGAAGTGCACCCTGGGGAAGCATTAATAGCTAAATGGACTACAGAAGTCACAGGGTCAGACTACTCCATGTCAACAACACTGTTTGTGATAATGCTGGGGTCCCCAACCCTTTTCTGGTAGAGGGCCAGATTTAGATTTGCACTTTATAGAATAGAGCTACATGGGCTTTCCTAAGCGGCATCTTTGGGTTGCTTCTGGAATCACAGAAACAAAAATATTTTGAGTTCATAGTACAACACTGCACAAAATGGTCTTCATGGAGACCAGTGCATTGATGCTTCTTAGGTATCTAGTGTTGTCACTAAAAAAACAGCAAGGTTCTGAATTGCACAAAAGCAATATAAAACCACTTATGATACAGGCTGTAGTGCAGAGTATCATCCAATGAAGTAAGCTGCTGCTTACAAAAGTGTGTACACCTCTGATTTAGTTATTCCAAGGTACAAATCTACCCTGCCTTCTTTTTGACTTCAGACTAATGTGACTAACTATCTGTCCCAGGTTTAAGAGTCATTCTTTATCTCATAGGCCAGACTGCTTAAGATCTCAAGTTCTGGTAATGATCAACCCAACTGTAAATCAGAGGCTGAAAGATATTTGGAAAAACATTTTTAATTGTTTGCAATAGCTAGAAAAATTAAATTGGCGAACTTGCAGAGATCTGAAACACCTAAATACTGTTCCATTTAGTTCTAGTAAGAACATTGCACCTGTTTCTTGCTGACGAAGAAATGTGATATCAGGCTGCATGTTCAGCACACACCCTCAGTGTCTGATGTAAGTGTTACAAGCATAAAAGAGATTTCAGGGTCTTTGCTTGCAAACAGATTTTTCCAAAAAAATAGGTATTTCCAAAGATGGTTATTGTTTTTGTAGCAAACTTTATTGCATATGGATATGTATTTCTGGAGGAGGGGTTGAGACTGCTGCTAAATCATCTTAAAATGTATGTGTATTCCTTGTTTTAAAGTAAGAGTGTCAAATGTGCAGCCTGAAGAGCCACTCTACCCGGCTACTGGTAGGCCTGGGAAATAGGGGCCAGGGGCCTGCAGAATCCAGAGGTATGGGCTTTTAGGATGGAACTGTCAGGAGCAGAGGGATGACTGAGGGTTGACACAGCCCCACTTGCCCTGTGACCTGTTGGCCCATGGCTCCTGGTCCCAGCACTTGCCCCACAGCTGCAGTGGTAACTTGCCTCTGGGGTTCCAGCGTACAAAGAGCTCCATAATCTGGATCCAGCTTGGGGCACAGGGTGAGTTTGATACCCTTACTTTAAAGTCCTTTTTCCCAAAGCTGGGAAGACATGTTCACTTTTTTTAAAAATCTGAAGTACTATAGTAATGTTTTTGAATTAAAAATTTGATTAAACTTGATTAAATGCAGCCAGTGCTGAGCATGACTATAAAACACATAGCCCATGTTGGACAAACATGCTGATGGGAACTAACCGCAAGGATGGATTAGTGCAGCCCTTCTGAATAAGATCTATGGTAGTGCCCATTAAGCCCAGTCCTCAACGCTGGCTCTTTTTCAAGTCTTGGTAAGCCACTACATTGCATACTTCTTAACTTCCTCTTCACTTCTACAGCTGGCCTGCTTAGTTGTAGGTGACAAGTTGCATGCTATTTTTATGTAACCCTGCAAGCAGTGCTAGAGATGATTTTAATTCATATATTTGAATATTTCCTTTCTCCAAATGCAAATGTGTATAACTATGTAATTTGGTTTCTGCAAATGTGTCACTAAATTTGGTCATTTCAATTTTTGTGGAAAATACAAAAGAAACATGCAGAGGGCAGGGGGGCCACCTGAGCCCCCAGCTTAATTTTCCCTTCTGTAGCGGAGGGTGGGGAAGGAGCAGAACACACACATTCAAGGCAAATCTCCAATAATTAGAGCCTATATCTGGAAAAATTATAACAAATTTATTAATTTTCCATACATAAAGTCTAATTATTGGGGGTTGTCTTGTTCGAGTAAATATGATACTTGGCTTTTTTGTCAATCATTTCAACTGCAAATAACCCCACAAAGAATACTTCTCACCTTAGCACAACCAAAATACATCTTTCGAATTTTATACAGCATCCTATATAACACTGTGCAGATGACTTAAATTAATTTTACTTTTATGTGTGTGTAGATAAAAACAAAACATTGCCTGTGTAACTCTGTCCAAAATAATGGAAAGGGGATAGGCAGTATTGAAATGTATGAAACGTAGGAGCTTTGGGTGTGCCTGACCCTTTGGGATAACTAAGTAGTCAAGTGCATAGGAGCTGGGCTAGTTGGGAGAAGGGGAGTCTCCTGATGCTACCAGGTGGTAGGTGCTCAATAGTTTTCTTGATAGCTGGGGCTCTCTGAGTGCTGAGGGGGCACTGTGCCATGGTGAGCCTGGTGGAGGGGCCTGGGATGTGGCTGAGGGGTTAGTAACTACTGCTGGGGGAGCGGATGGATGCTGATGAGTGTTGGGATTGAGAGTGTCACAGACCAAGTTGTAGAAAACTGATGTTTGGAAAACTGATTAATTGCATTTCAGGATTGCATCAGTTACAGGTCCTAAGAGTTCTAGGATAGAACAAGTTCAAGTCTGCACTAGCTCTATAGTAATAACTGATAAATATGTCTCCAGTGAATGTGCTATAGTGATTGGCTAGTGATGACTTTTCTTGACAACATACATTAATGTACCACAGTTGAATTGCACAAGGCAGACTCTAGTTTAAAAATTGTGCATGTCAAATAGGAATTCAGATTATCCTACACTGAATTCCAACCAAATATTAAAATGTAAAAACCATAATCTAAAAATATTGTAGACTAATTGACAGCTGTTTAAAAATGGATGCAACTCTAATTTGTATACTGAATGACACACCAAATGTCCAAAGGCTATTAAAGCAGAAGTTCCTTTTGAGAGGTGAGAACAGCAACTGTATGGGGATAGAGAAGGGAAGGCTACATTGTTAAAGAGGAGCTTGCCTGAGAGAGACTGAATTGTCCGTTTGT
>NW_017729024.1:33276110-33278867 GCF_001723915.1 Gavialis gangeticus | reverse complement strand
AACATGGGAAAGGTTAGGTGCCTAATAATATGGCTACATTGTTAAAGAGGAGCTTGCCTGAGAGAGACTGAATTGTCCGTTTGTAAGGAATTCCTGGCTACTTCATTCTCCACTGTATGCCTGCTTGCATCAGGTCAGTGAGTCTGCAGGTAAAGGATAGGAGGGAAAGAAGACACACGAGAGGTGCTTCTTCACTGATCAGGAAGCAAATGATTCTAAGTGAATTTAACAGTTTCTGAAGTGACGAACTGATGATGAGAAATACAGGACCAAATTGTGTAATCAGTCTTTTTCTTATAACTTTGTTTTTCAGGAATAAATTAAAGAAATGAGTCAGAAGATACCTTTAATTGAGTGTGATGTCTTAAGGTTGTGCTCTGAAGAGCTGGAATAGGTATGAATGCATTAATGGCTGAAACTCAGCCTAAGTCACTGACCTAGAAGTCATAAGATATGTGCTTTATTCCCAGCTCTTTCATCTGTTAGCTGGGTGCATACATGCTTTATATAAAGTGGTTTGATATGTATGAATGATGCACATGATTTACAAGCTAAGATTCAACTGTAACTGGAATTGCTAATGTTTATGTGAGATGAGGTGACTGAATAAGTAGAAATAAAGGGTTGCCTATGCCTTGACGATCTTTTAAAGCAGGGATCAGTGACCTATGGCTTGAGTACCAGATCCAGCCTGTGGAGCCACTAGATTAGGCCTGTAGAGCTGCGCTGGGCTCAGGGAGTTGGCAACTGTGTTGCTGCTGTGACTTCTCCCTTCTCTTCCACCCCCACTTTTCCCTTTCAGTTGGTGAGGAGCTGTGCTAGGGCTGGGCAGCTTGGAGCTGTGCCCTCAGTACAGCTGGGAGGTGGGCCAGAGGGGAAGCAGGGAGAAACGGCAGCAGTATGGCAGCAATTTGCAGGTGCCATGCCCAGTACAGCTCCCCAGTGACTGGAAGCTGTGCTCATACTGCAGCTGTAGAACTGTGGAGGGGAAGAGGCACTGGGAGAAGTGGCACAGACACTGCCACACCCTGGCAAGGGTATAGGGAAAGCTCCCCTGCCATTGATGTGTTGCTGAAGCTACCTGGTCCATGTCAAACCAGCTACAGGTTGGAGAAGGTGTGTGTGTAGTGCAGCCTCCTACTGTCCCTGAAGATGTTTGTTCTGCAAGTACACATTAAAGTGATCCTTTAAGTTGGGGGTTTTCAACCTTTTTTATAAGTGTACTCCTGGTGGCCAGACGGGGAATGGGGAGGGTGCGCAGCCAAGCAGCGGCAGTGCAGGGTGGTGGGTAGTGACAGTGGCTGCCGTGTGCGAGTCCCCCCTCTCCCCGGCAAGTGGCTGGCTGGGTGGTGCCTGTGCAGCCTGCGGAGGGGTGCCACTGTCTTTGCTCCACCCTGGCCCTGCTCCTGGGAGGCGACAGTGCAGGGTGGTGGGTGGCGGTACTCCATCCCCGCCTGCCTGCACATACTCTCTAGGGCCTTCCCAAGTACCCCTGGGTATGCGCGTACCCCTGGTTGACAACCCCTGCTTTAAGCAGTTTTAGTCACTTAGGGGTTATTCAGTTATAAAATCATGGAATTTTTTGGCAAATGTACTTGGCTACAACTGTGAAGTCAGGGTTCAAATTACAGGGAGGCTCAGGGGGGCTGAGCCCCTTAAGAGACAAGAGCTCCCCCATAAAAGATGAGATGCCCCCTGGCAGCCAAGCAGGAAATGTTGTTTAGCACGGGGTGGGGGGAAGTGGTCCCTCCCTCTTGTCACTGCTGGGTGCTTTTTGCTGCAGCTCCTTAGAGCCTGCATCTGGGCTGCCCTGTGGTTTCTCACCACCGCCACGTCCAACCCTCACAAGAGTCGGTGTAATTTGAACCCCGTGTAAAGTGAATGGCACTGCAAATGCTTAACTGCATTTCATAGATTTCGTAGACGTTTGGGCTGGAAGGGACCCCAGAGGATCTTTGACTCCAGCCCCCCGCCCCAGGGGCAGGAAGTCAGCAGGGATCGTAGGATCCCAGCAAGATAAGCATCCAAATGTGTTTTGAAGGTGTTCAAAGTAGGCGCTTGAACTGCCTCAGGTGGCTGTCTGTTCCAAACCTTGGGGGCTCGGACAGTGAAGAAGTTCTTTCTTATGTCCAGCCTCAACCGGTCACAGTGGGGTTTGTGACCGTTCGATCTTGTGATCCCTTGGGGGGCTCTGGTGAACAGTCATTCCCCCAGATCCTGATGAGCACCCCTCATAAGCTTATAGGTGGCCACCAGATCACCCCTGAGCCTGCACTTTTCCAGGCTGAAAAGCCCCATTGCTCTCAGCCTCTCAAAATATGGTCTGTTTTCCTGCCCTCTGATCATGCACGTGGCTCTCCTCTGCACCCTGTCCAGCTTTTCCACATCCTTTTTGAATTGCGGAGCCCAAAACTGGACACAGTACTCCAGCTGTGGCCTCACCAAGGCCGAGTACAATGGGAGAATGACGTCCCGGGATCTGCTTGAGAAGCATCTATGGATGCAACCCAGCATTTTGCTTGCTTTACTAGCCACAGCATAGCACTGAAAGCTGCTGTTCATCTTGTGGTTAACCAGGACCCCAAAGTCCCTTTCATCTGTATAGCTAACCAGCGTAGCACTACCAAGCCTATATGCATGGTGCAGGTTTTTCCTCCCAAGGTGGAGAACCTTGCATTTTTCAGTGTTGAACACCATCAGGTTCTCGTCCGCCCATTTCATGAGTCTGTCCAGATCCACCTGGATCACCCTCCTGTC
>NW_017729024.1:33275360-33275863 GCF_001723915.1 Gavialis gangeticus | reverse complement strand
GGGGCTGATGGAAAACTGACGCAAAGTACCCATTTAGCAAGTTTGCTTTTTCCTGGGTGTCAGTTGTCAGTTGCCCCATCTGGTTTGGCGGGGGTCCAATGTTGCCCTTGCTTTTCCTCCAGCTCCCCGCATATCTAAAAAAGGACTCTTTATTGTCCTTGATATTTGTAGCTAGCTGGAGTTCCATCGCAGCCTTGGCTTTCCTGATTTGCTCTTGGATTAAAGCAGAGTAATCCTCTTTGGTGGCAGTTTGAGTCCTGCATCATTTGTAGGTCTTCCTTTTAAGACACAGGAGGTCTGCCAATTCTCTGGAGAGCCAAGGGGGCTGCTGTGCCCTTCTGCTGCCTTTCCTCCAAGATGGGATGGACTTTGCTTGCGCATCCAGGATTGCTCACTTGAGGAGCATCCACGCGTCCTGAACTCCTCTCTCCATTGGGTTGTGGCCTTTTAGGGCCTCTCTGACAAGCCTCCTTAGCTTGTCAAAGTCAGCTTTCCTGAAGTTG
>NW_017729024.1:33265352-33270360 GCF_001723915.1 Gavialis gangeticus | reverse complement strand
GCTTTCCTGAAGTCAGGGACTTCTGTACAACTGGCTGACTTGCCAGCTTTATGGCAGATGGTGAAGGTGATCAGTTCATGATCACTGTCACCCAGCTTCCCTTTGATTGTTAGGTTGCCAGTTAGGTCATTGCTGGTTGCCAGTACGAGGTCAAGCAGTGCTTTACCTTTTGTCAGCCTGTTGACTTCCTGTGTCAGGTAGAGGTCATCCACACGAGAGAGAGCTTTGCGACCACTCGGATTTGTTCGAGTGCTCCTCCCATGAGATACCTGGGTAGTTAAAGTCTCCCATGACAACGATACACCAGGATTGTGCGGCCTCAGCCAATTCCCTGGTGAACTCCTTGTCAATGTCTTGACTCTGGGTAGGGGGCTGTAGTAGACCCCCACCATAGTATCCCCTGTGCCATGTTCCCCATGGATTTTAACCCAGAGGGTCTCAAGTCATCTATCATGGGTGCCAATGTCAGCTTGCAGAGACGCATAGATTTCCTTGACATAGAGAGCTACGCCCCCGCCCCTTTTGTGCACTCGATCCCTCCTGTACAGGGTATATCCATCTATACCTGTGGTCCAGTCACGGATGGAGTCCCACCAGGTCTCCGTTATCCCAGTCACATCATAGTTATTTGCATTTAGGAGGAGAACAAGTTCCTCCTGTTTATTCCCCAGGCTCCTGGCATTTGTATATAGACATGCAAGTGTCCCCTTAGGGGCTCTTGCCTTGCTTACATTTTGTTCCAGGGCTGGGGTGGGATCCCTTATGTGCCTTAACCTGCTGGCTTTGCAAGGGTCACTCGGTGGGCCAGCAGTGGCAGTAGTCCCCCCATCCCCCGGTGGGCTTAGTTTAAAGCCCAGTGGAGCAGGTCAGCCAGTCTAGCTGAGAAGAGCCTCCTCCCCAACGGAGAGAGGTGGAGGCCATCCCTTCCCAACAGCTCGCTGCCTCTCTCTCCAAAGAGCGGACTGTGGTCATGGAAGCCAAAGCCTTCCTGATGACACCAGCGCCGCAGTCTTTGGTTGGATCCTCTTCTCTGTCCTCAGCCCATAACCCGAGACTGGGAGGATCAAAGAAAACACCACCTGTGCTCCCAGACCCTTTAGCCCTGCTCCCAAATCCATGAAGCACCTCATGACCCGGCTAGGAGCACTCCAAGCCGTGTCATTGGTGCCCACGTGGATGAGAAGCATGGGATAGCATCTGTGGGCTGGAGGAGCTTAGGGATCTTGTCCACAATGTCACGGAAGCGGGCCCCCGGGAAGCAGCAGACTTCCCGAGCTAAGGGGTTGGGTTGGCAGATTGCCCCCTCAGTCCTCCTTAGGATGGAGTCTCTCACCACAAACACTTTGCATTTGGTCTTGGGGAGAGTGGGGACGGTAGCTACAGTGTCCTCTGTGTTGCCTGTGGGAGCTGGCAACTCAGCAGGCTCTGCTGGGGCTGCAAGAGACTCATACTTGTTGCAAAGCTCCAACAGCGCAGGGGCCTTGGTGTGGCGGGCCCTGGGGCTCTTGATCACCTTAGTCCAACCCCGTGCGTGGACGGAAGGGGAGGTCCCCAAGTCCTCCCTTGTCATGGAGGGAGACTGGTCTACCCTCCACCTCTGGGGGGAGAAGGGCATGGCAGTGGGAGTCTATCTTCTGCTCACAGTCCCTGATGGCGCGCAGTCTCTGAACTGTGGCCGGGAGCTCCTCCAGCTGGTGCGCCGCAGACCCCACAAGGGGAGGTGGCCATGGTCTCAGGCCCCAGAGCCTGAAAAAGGGACAGGCAGCCCCCGCAGCTGAGAGCCAAAGGCTCCGTCTGCGTGGAGCCCAGAACCATGGGCTCCGTCTGGGTGGCCGTCTCGGAGGTGCCAGAGTGGGGAGCTGCAGACCATGAGGGAACCCTCAGGGTGCGGCGCATGCCCATCCATGTCATGCCGCTTAATGGTAAGTCTGTTCACTTCAGTCTGTCTCTGAAACATGAGGACCTCAGTGGGACTAATGGGAAATAAAGTTAAAATGAGTTGTAAAACTCAAACTGCTACAGTAAACCTTGATTTTTGTATTCAGAGCTGATATAAATTTATGAAACTTTCAGTCTTGTTATTGCATTACTTTTTCTACTTACTTTTGCTTTAAAGGTAAAAAAAAAAATTACCTTCAAAGCATTTTATTTTTTTTCTGCTAAATATCTTTTATCCAGCCTTTATATAGCTTCCTTAAAAATTAGAAGCTCTTTTTTTTTTCTGCTGTCTACCTGTATTTAGAGGGGTCTTTTGGATGGATTCAAAAGTTTACATGTATAAGACCCTGTGCCCCTTATGCTTTTCCCCCTTCCTGGGTTCTCACACCTGATCTTTTGTTTCTTATTCCAGGTTTGTTTCAATTATTACATGTAGAAATCCTCTTGCAGAGCCAGCGAAGCTATGTTCACAGGCTCATCAAGGGCAGTTTATAAGAATGATGCATCTGACCATTAGTGAAACTTTCCTAAATGAAGCAAACAAAATGGGGGAGAAAGGTTTAAAATAAATGAACAAATGGCTTATTTTATCTTTTATTTATAGTAAATGTGGATGATTATAATAATAGTAGGCATGCAAATTTAAAATAATTTATTTTTCCTTTTTTCTGGTCAGTGAATCACTTAAAGCTTCATAGACTGCATAAATAATGAGTATAGGATGAGATGTAAGCTCAGTCTAATTGGATTTGAGACCGTTCAGACAGCTTTCCTGTTTTCATGTATACTAGTTTATCACACTCTTATAATTTTCCTCGGATTGATTTTCATTTGAGGCACCTACTATAAACTATATTCTGTCTATTTGCCTATGCGTCTCTCATGGGAGCTCTTCACATATTTTATACAGAGTTATGGAGTAATTATAGGTAACATAGTGATGATCTGCACTGGAAATGTGGAAATGTAAAAACCAATAATAAGCAAAAGTTTGCTATTATTTATGACTCCTGGTAATGTATTCTGTAATGTGTTCAAACCCAGGAAAAGTGTTCACATTCTGTTTTAGTAGCTACTTTCAAAGATAGGCTGTAGTTTGTCTTGGTTTATGTTGGAAGATTTGTTTTTCTACTGGAAACTATAAAGCCATTGTATAGACTGGGTCATTTTTAAGTACCAATCTCGGTTGGTGTGTGCTTATTGCATAGTAGTGCAGCCTTGTTTAAATTGCTGTACTCCCCATACTCACAGGTCTGACCTGTGCAGTTTTGAATTATTTAATTAAAGCACTTCAAAATACATCTAACACCTAGTAGTTTTATTATTTTGTAATTTGTTTGTGGTCATTTAGTCAGTATGGTTAGTACAGAGGTTTGTGAGAATTATTGGTATATAGCAACTAAAAATTACTTTAATGTATGTATTGGTGGGTTTTTGAGAGAGAGTTATTTGTGACCTTTCATCTTGGATTTGTGTATGAGGTATTAAAAATGATCAGCAATAAATTAATTGGAAAGGTTTTATATGTAGGAAGAGAAATATATAAGACATGGAACAGCATCTCCTGTAATTATTGGCAATTAATTTATGTCATGCTGCTTACATTATTATAGGTCTTGTATTCTTTGTGGGGCGGGGGTTCTCCTAACTTTATTTCTCCATTTGGGATAGAACCCTCCATTTTAGTACTGGTGGCAAAACGGGGTGGCAAATTGTCTCCAGAAAGGTAGGATTTAGATTTTGGCCCATGAAATGAATGGCTTTAGTGAGGCAGTTTGGTTCCAGGCTTGAAGAAAGAAAGCTGTTTTAAGTGGAAGTCTAGGTTAATCATGTTATCTGGTTTTAAGTGTATTGGCATGGAGATTCTTGTCTTAGGACTCACTAGATGAATATTATTTACGTAGTTTTCCTTCATTCCTTAATCTGTAAGTAAACTATGGCTTTGGCTTCAGTTTTGTCCTTACCCTTTTCCTCTTGATTGTCTTGTTTTTCTCTTAAGCTTTTTGGAGCATAAAGTATCTTTCAATAAGTTTGTATAGTACTTAGCATTTGGGGCATTACTGTTTATATAAATAGCTCTTAGTATTAATGTGCGTAGTTTAGGCCACATGTTAATATTTAGCATCTGTTTTGTCTTTTAGATGTGACTCTAACTCACTTTCAGTAGACGAGCATCAAATCTGCTAATTGCTGAATGCATTGTCTAGCTGAATAAATTATCTCTAAGGATGTTGGTTCTGAGGCAGGGACTGAAACAGGAAAGTAAAAGATGATGTTTCTGTCTACTACCTTATGTCTCCCTTCTCTTGAAACTATCTCTTCTATCAACATGAGTATAGTCTTAAAAGGTAATTGAATTGTTTCCCTTGTATAATCTGATTTTTAGTAAGAAAATTGATGGCAGTATGTTAGACTTTCAGACAAATAACTATAGAGCTTTCCTTCCTATGCAGTTCCTAGTTTCAAAATCGGTTTCATTCTGTTCTGCAGGATTTGAGAATTAGGATTTTTCTTTAGTAATTTTTTTTGTAATATACTTTATAGCATTTGCCTGAACAGTTTTCTTTAAAGAGAAAATGAACAGTAGCATCCAAAAGGCAGTGTTTGCTAAAATTTGTTGAAATAATGTCCTGGGAGACTGGAAATTAATTTTATACCCAGTTTAGTTATTGTATATGAAAAAAAGTCTATCACTTCTGTGACTCAGTTTCCTCATCTGTGAACTGAGCCTAATAAAACTTCCCAGTGTCTTGATGCTTAACTTTGAGTTATAAGCACTCTTCCTCAAAATAATAGGATAGCATTGTTATAAGAATGATTCCACAGCATAGAAGAATTGCAATCATTCTGATTTATTGTGGACTCTTCAAAGTAATTTCCAATGTCACTCTAAATTAGTAGAACATTTCTGATGTCTCTTTATTTGATTATTTGAAAATCTCATGATCCACAGAGGTCTTCTGGATAGTGGAATTCATAGATTCATAGATTAAGGGTTGGAAGGGACCTAGTAGATCTTCTAGCCCGACCCCCTGCCAGGGCGGGAGAACAACAAAACCCCAAAACAAGA
>NW_017729024.1:33262303-33265126 GCF_001723915.1 Gavialis gangeticus | reverse complement strand
TGTCAGGACCCCCATTACTTACCCTTGCACTCCTTGCCCTGATGGCGTCTCCTTGTCTTCTGGCAGCCCCCTCCCCCGGCGAGTCTAGTTTAAAGCTCACTGTACGAGATCAGCCAACCTGGAAGAGAAGATACGCTTGCCATTAGGGGAGAGATGAAGCCCATCCCGCCCCAGCAATCCACCATTAGAATATAATCATCTAATTCCAATTTCAATGCCCCTGCAGCCCCCCAACACTCTACGAGTGCCCACATACCCACCTACACAATATACACAAGTAAGACTTCATTTTGAGCTATTATACAATTGCCTCTATATTTGCTACTCAAAAAAACACAAATGAGAACAAAAATATTTTTGAAGTAAAATATGGTATAGTAGATGTTTCATTTTTATTATATGATTTGTTTTTTATCTGTAACTTGTTAAATGATATCTTCTGAAAGATTTTATGTATGTGGCCCTTGACAGCTCACCAAAACTCATTAAGTGGCCTGTCAGCCTAAATAATTGCCCACCCCTGGCAGGGTGGATTTGATTTAAATCAAATCAATTTCAATCATGATTTAAATCACGTTTTAAATCACTGGTCAGGAAGCCTCGATTTTAAGTACTGTTTTCTACAAAAAGTGCATTCTTGTTGCTTGATATTCTTTGTTCATTTAACTTCTTGAAACTTCGCACTTTTAGAGAAAAGTAAGGGCTTGACTGTGTGCACACAGAATTGCAGAGAGAAAAGTGGGTGGGTAATCAGGTCTGATATCTTTCATTTCCATACACTGCTGTTAACAAGAATGTTATCTCTGACAACAACAAACTTTCCCTATACCTGAAGAAGGGTGTTTGTGCCTGGAAGCCTGCAAAGAACAATTTTTCCAACTATTTAGTTGGCCTAATAAAAGATACCATGGGGAATTGTGGAGTGGTTGTAGCCCCCAGCACCGTCGCCTGCCCTGCCAACCCCAAGCGCAGCCCCAACCTAGCCCCTCCTGTCAGGAAGAAGTAGGTGCAGCCCCTGGTCCTGAGCTCACAACAGGCAGCCCACCCTTGCCTCATGCACAAATCCGGAGGGCACGTGCCCCCATGCCTCCCTTGGGGGTGCACTCGGCAGCAGAGAGCCACCCCCCTGCGCCCCTTGGACAAGCCACTTGCAACTCCGTCCCGCACCCTGCACTGCCCCAGCTGGGCAGTGCCTGCCTCTGCCCCACTCCCTCCCTCACTGTGGGGGCTTTGATCTGCCCTGCCCCCCAACACCCCATCCTTCCTCCACACCTCTTCCAGCCACAGACTTATTGGCCAGATGCTGCTCTCCAAGCTGCTCAGCCGCATTCCTGGTTGTGTGCATGCTGCAGGTGTGCTAATGCATGCAACATTTATTGATGACATTATCGGCTACACTGGCCAAAAAAACCTCAATTGCCGATAATGTCAGTTTTCCTTTTATCAGTGCCAATCCAATATGGACTGATATATTGATGCACGCCTATAATTAGAAGTTATAATCCTCATTCCATGGTCATATCTTTGAGCTTTAACATATCTTAAATTAAAACTGTCTTTTATAATTTTTTTGAAAGCATCTTAACAACCCATCCCTGATTAAATTAAAAAAATCTGATTTAAATAAAAAAAAATTGGATTTTTTATAAAATAAATTGTTCATTTTTTATCTGCCCTGACCCCTGGTTTAACAACTGGACATCATTTCTCTAGAGATGATCGAAGTTTGAATTTTTTATTACAATGTAGGAAATGCTTGATTACTTTTAAGTATCTCTCTTGTAGGTTTAAACCCCATGCTTAACAAAAGAGTTGCCTTTTGTATTTGCTTGTTTGTTTAATGTAATTAGGAAATTTAGAGCCAGTTTGACTGTTTTCAGGTCATTCTTGTTAGTTTTAGTAAAAGAAGCAAGCTCTTTTACCTGTTTAAAATTCATACATATGTACTTTATTTATTAAATCATAGAAATGAGAATATTTAGACATCATAGTATAACACTTTGAGCAAAGTGGTCTTATGTGGAGACTACTGCATTGCTGTTTCTTACATATATTGTGTGTTGTTAAATAGTTGAAATGCTCTGAACGCTCTGAGTTGTACAAAAGCAGTGTGTAGCAACTTGGGGACACAGATCTTGATTAAGGGCGTATCAAATTCTGTGCTACAGAAATCCCTTGGAAATCAGTGAGAGTCACATCTGAGGGACTTTACAGGATCAGACCCCTATTTTTTAACTGTAAAGAACGCTCCTTAAATTGTGTATAAGATTGTCTGCAGTCTGGCTGTGTTCACGCCTAAGTTTCGTGCCTAAACAAAGGTGTAGCAATCCTTTTTGTCCTTGCAGGACTAGAAGTAACTCCTTTTGAAGGTAGCTCTGACTGCTTCTTCAAGTCTATTATACTGGGTGTTTGGATAAAATATAAATATTTTTAGTTATGGATAAGGTAAGAAAATACAAAGCTGAAATGATCTAATCTGTAGTTTGGTCACATTATACTGAGAAAATTGATGCATAGTTAACTTGATACACTTGCTTGATTTGAAGGACCTTTAGGTAGACAGTTTGTCTGTTGAAGAATGAATAGTGCTGAATAGCAGGGCTGTGTGAAACTTTGTTAGTTGATTTCAGTTTGAAGGAGATTTGGCCTGATTGGGGACCAAATCTCTGAATCAAATTGGGAGACCAAGTAAAAGCTCTGAATCAATTCAGAAGAGATTCAGGCATAGACTAAACAGGCAGCTGACATAGCTGCCTCCAGCTGGTAAGTCCGTTGGGGTTGGAGGAGTGGGGAGGGAAAGGGCATGGGGGAGGGAGGGGTTGG
>NW_017729024.1:33251084-33262091 GCF_001723915.1 Gavialis gangeticus | reverse complement strand
TTGAGAAATTTCTGTTGGGGCTGAGGCTGAGGCTGGGGCTGGGACAAGCTGCCCAGCCAAGGTGGGGGGCATGGGGCTAGGGGAGGGGGTGGATGCAGGCACAGTAATGCTCAGACTGGGGGTTATGCCTTGCTGCTGCTTGCCCCAGCACAGTGGGATGTGGGCAAGGTTCTCTCCAGGCGGAAGGGGGCAGGTGGCAGCAGGGCATAGCCCCCATTCCCAGTGCTGCCGCACCCACATCAGCGCTGAGAGTGGGGGCTCTGGCCTGCTGCCGCTTGCCAGCCAATGTGGGGGAATATAGGAAGTGGACGTGGCAGCGCTAGGAATGGGGGCTATGCCATGCTGCCGCTTGCCTTCTTCTGCCCAGAGTGAGCTGCGTCCACATCCTGCCCCCCCGCCCCGTCTTGGCAAGTGGCACCAGAGCTAGGCACCTTTCCCCCTTCCCTCCCCCAACCCCAACTGACTTACCAGCTGGAGGAAGCTGTGTCAGTTGCCTGTTTAGTCTATGGCCAAGTCACCGAAGCAGCACTAAATCTTTCAGATCTGATTCCACCGAATCGGATTGGGACAGTGATATGAATCTCCAAACTGAATCACTGTCCTCCAAATCGGCTGAATCCGAAGTGAATACTTGCCACTTCCCACAGGCCTACTGAATAGCTTATACTATCACACGACATTACACATTTTCATATGATACAGTTCTCTACATTTGGAAAATTATGTTGGGAGAAGGCAGCAATTTTTGTAAGCACAAGGAAAAGGTACGTAGTTTCCTGATGGGATATTACTAGGCTATTTGAACTTGTTTTTAAAACAAATTCAGTGGAAACATGAATATTAATTTGTTTACTTGAAAATATCAGAGAAAGAAAAATAAGCTTGATTAATTATTCAGGAATATCTTATGCATCTAAATTGCTTCAAAGCCTTTGATTTCTTAGGCTGTTAAAGTAGGCTGCAGGCACTTTCTCTAGATGCTTTAAATAAGTAGTGTGTTGTGAGGGGGTTGTTTTGCATCTAATGCCATAGAACCTGTATGGTTTACAATTAAAACAAATTACTTGCATATTTTAGGATAGGAGATTGCTGCAGGGTGTTTTTGTATACAGGTTTCTCTCCTTTATGCGGGTTCTGTGTGTGAAAATTTGTTCTTATCTGATGACCCTTTTTAAACCAAAATTTCGTTATATACAAGGTAAATGCACTCTTACGCAATCAGTGGTGTGGAAGCCCACAGTCAGCTGCTTTGTGTGGTGCATTGTGAGAGTGACATGCACCAAAATATAGTCTCCTGTTTGGATCTGTGCTCCTTGTTCATTGTCTGCGACGTGTTTCTGTAGTTGCCATCCCCATTATGATAGTGTCCTGTGCTTGTGTGTACTGTCTGCTGTTGGTGAGTACCAAAATTGTTTTGTAAAAGTGGTAGAAATGTGTGTGGGGGTCAGTGCAGTCGAGGTTTTGGAATGTATCCCTATTTGTTACATTGTGAAGTGGGTTCCCTTTATGCAAATGTGAGTTATGTGCCATTTTCCAGGAATGCATGTACAGCATAAAGTGAGGGAAACCTGTATGTACATTTGGCCAGAGAGAAGGCTAAACTGGAGGCATATAAAGGAAGACAGGTTGGTTATAGTGGAAGGTCTAAGACTGGCTGCTTTTCTACAAAGGTAGGAAGTGGTCTAGGGAGTTGTGTGTTTCATAGTTTCATAGATGCTAGGGGCTGGAAAGGACCTTACAGATCATCAGGTCCAGTCCCCCTGCACGTGGATAGGAAAGACCTCTGGGATCAGATGAACCCAGCAGAGTGGGCGTCAAGACACTTTCTGAAGATCGCCAGGGTGGGTGACTATACCGCCTCTGGAGGGAACCTGTTCCAAACCCTTGGCACTTGACTTGTAAAGAAGTTTTTCCTTATGTCGTCTGAAGCGATCTTCAATCAGTTTGTGCCTCTTGTTTCTTATCCTTCCCTGGGGGGTCTTGCTGAACAGATGCTTCCTCAGGCCCTGATGTACATCACTGATATACTTATAGGCTGCCACCAAGTCCCCTCTGAGTCTTTTCTTTTCCAGGCTGAACAGTTCCAAGTCTTTCAGCCTCTCTTCATGTGACTTGCTCTGTAGGCCTCTAATCATACGCATGGCCCTCTTTTGGATTCTTTCAAGCTCCTCCACATGCTTGCTGAAGTGCAGCGTCCAGAACTGGACAGAGTACTCCAGCTGTGATCTCACCAAGGTCAAGTAGAGGAGGAGGATGACATCGTTAGGCTTGCTCAAAATGCCTCAGTAGATGCATGCCAGTGTTTGATTAGCTCTGCCAGCTATGGCATTGCATTGGTGGCTCATGTTCATTTTGTGGTCTATCACAATACCCAGGTTTTGTCCAGATATGGTGCTGGCAAGCATAGCACTGCTGAGTCTGTAAGTGTGTTGCAGGTTTATTTCGCCCCAGATGGAGCACTTTACATTTCTCTGTATTTAATGTCATCAGGTTGAGATCCGCCTACCTCACAAGCCTGTCCAGGTTGGCCTTTATTGCCAGCCTGTCTTCAGGCATGACCACGCTTCCCCATAGTTTGGTGTTGTCAGTGAATTGTGCCAGTTCACTTTTAATATCCATTGATGAACATGTCTAAGTATTCATTCAGGAGTTTTGTTGTGTCTTGAGTGTTGGTTATCAGCTGCTCCATTTCATTCATCAGGGGCCCTATGCTTCCCTTATTCCACCCGCCTGGCTTCCTACATGTCTAAAGAAGGACTTTTTGTTGTCCTTGATTCCAGTTGCCAATTTGTATTCGGTTTGTGCCTTTGCTGTCCTAATCCACTCCCTACAGGTGCTGGCTATTGCTGAGTATTCCTCTTTGGTGGTTATTTCTGACTGCCATCCCTTGTAGACTTCTCTCTTTAATTTCAAGAGGTCCATGACTTCCTTATTGAGCCAACGGGGTCTCTCAGCCCTCTTGCTGCCTTTCTTACAAAAGGGAATGGACTTCCTTTGTGCTGTTAGGATTGCTTGAGGAATGACTACTCTTTGTACTCCCTTCCTCATCAGACCATGGTCCCAGAGGACCTTGCCAACCAATCTTCTAAACTTGTGGAAGTCAACTTTTCTAAAATCAAGGATTTCTGTTCTGCTGTCTGATTTTCCTGACTTATGGTGGATGGAGAAAGTGACCATCTCATGGTCACTGTTGCCCAGTTTTCCTTTGATCCTCAGGTTGCTCGCTAGATTGTCTCATTTGGTGAGTACTAGGATTTTTTTTTAAATCTAGTCAGCAAACATATATTTCTTGAATGGTTCATCCTTAGTCCTGAAATGTAGTTGGTATTATGGAGGGATGATTGCTGAATGCCCATGTCCTAACCAGCTCCTCTTGAGCATTTAAGGATTGACACTGGTACAGAGTACTGAGAATATTGGCAAGAAAATGAGCTGGAGGTAGTGCTTGAGCCATTCTTTTTTAATGCCTGTAACTTAACTGTCATCAAATATTTCTCTTTTCAAGGTCTTGCTCAGTTTCTTCCAAATTTCAACAGCATCAGCAATAAAATAGCGATTTCCCTGCACTTTGTTCATGGCTACAGGAATGAACTGCAGGATAGTCAGCATACGTTCTACATTTATCTTTAGCCCAATGCTGTGAACTTTGGCTATGACAGTTCCATTTCTTTTGTCACAATTGTGTTAACAAATTGTCATCAGATTAGGCCAGTTCTCAATATATATCACTTAAAACAGTCCACTACTGTGTTCCCTCACACGTTCTGTGGGAGAGTTAGTTTGGTTTCTCTTGCTTTTTTCAGAGCAGCTGATACAAAGTGGTTGTTACAGAAGTATTTTGCAATTTCAACAACACTAGCCTTTATTTCTGGAGCCCTAAAGTCTTTGGCTAAGGGGTGCATCTAATGTTATTAGCTTGGGGCTTTCTTCACTTTCTTCTAGATTTCTTGTCACCTTTGATTATGTTTGCAGTATTGTCTGTGACAAAGCTGCGTACTAGACTTTTGATTTTTTTTTTTCCACAGTTTGTTTCAGCTTTTACTGCAAGTATTCTGCTGTGTGTGCATTTCCTGATGTATCAATTGTTTCTGTAAGGTAGACAGTCTCTTCTGTTGTCACACAAGCCCATATAAATGGATCATTGTGGATGTTGCCCCACCCATCGAGACTCAAGTTAACAATTTTCCCCTCTAGACTTTTTGCTCACTGTTTAGTTTCTCTGTCATACACTTTATCCGGCGATTTGCCTGCTTTTATCTGTTCTGTTCGGTGGACTGTATCCTGGTCATAATGACTGAACCATGTCAATGAAGTGTGTGTTCTTAACCATACGGAAAGGAGAGTTTGTTGCATAAACAAACCAAGAATTTTTTCCATCAGTTACCTCTTGGCTGTAATCTGCTAGTTCTTATTACAAACGTATCTATGGTTGCTTGTGGATGATGGAGATTTTTTTCTTTTTTTCCTACAGGTGAGATACTATGTGACATACATTTAACTGGAACACTGGTATCATTAGCAGATAACTCAGAAACTGTAGACAGTGATGATGTTGAAGATGGACTGATATAAAGAGAATTGATTGTATCAGAAATTGGCCTGATGTGGCCCATAATATGGCTGATAAATGCCCGTGAATGCATGCAGCCTTAGCGCAGCATGCAGGCATCAATGAGAACAGCCTGGCAGTTTGGAAAGCTGTATGCAGCTGGTAAATCTGTTGTGGTGGAAGGGGAGGGGGGAAGGAAGGGACATGGGGGTGTAGATCAAGGCATCCCATGGGGAGGGAGGGAGTGGGGCAGGGGCTGGTGCTACCCAGCTGGAGTGGGACAGGGTGCAGGACAGAGCTGTGGCTTGTCCAGGGAGGTGAGGGGCGGCTCCTGCTGCTGCATGCACCCTGGGAGGGCAACGTGTGCCCCCTGGATCTGCATGGGGCGGGGTGGAAGTGCAGTGGGATGCTGCTATGGGCTGGGGCTGTACTGGGCGCTTTCTGGTAGATGGGAGCTGTACTTGGGGCTGTGGGGCCGCACTCAGGGCTGCACTTCCGGGATGTGGGGGCTGTGCTTGAGTCTGTGCTCGAGGTGGGTGGCAGCGGCGCTGGGAAGGGGCTATGGCAAAATTTGGGGTGGCTGCAGGCCCCATGTGTTGGGAAGAGCCTGGCCTGCAGCGGCATCCTGCCCCACCCCATGTAGATCTGGGGGGCACGGTCCCCACTCTCTGCCCTCCTAGAGTGCAGGCAGCAGCGGGAGCCACCTCCCTGCATCCCCATACAAGGCACAGCTCTGTCCTGTGCCCTGCCCCACCCCACCCCAGCTGGGCAGCGCTGGTCCGAGCCCTGGCCCCACTTCCTCCCTCCCCACAGGGGGCCTTGATTTACGCCCCCATGCCCCTTCCTTCCCCCTTCCACTACAACAGACTTACTGGCTGCAAGCAGCTGTATCGGAAATCAGATGGGTATCCTCCTTAAAATGCAGCTATTGGCATTGGCTGCCAAAATCTCTATTGGTGCACCCCAATAGTCAGAATCCTGTATATTGAGGTTGGATCCTCCTGAACAAAAGTAGTCAATACAGTCATTAGAGTACTTCTCATTTAGTATTACACACTGCACTCAGTACTACTTTAGAACTGAAACTGTAAAAGCAAGATCTGACTATTTCAGCCATTATTTTATATCACAACTGCATTAAAATATGATAGTTCCATAAAATAACTATATTTTTGCTCAAACATTTTTATGAGAATTCAAGTAGTCCAGAAGTCAACCCAAAAGATATAGACAGGGAAGACAGTCCTTAAGAAAGAAGCATGAAATAATAAACTTGAAGATCCTGCATGTTCAGACATGTTCCATTCATCAACTTCAATATAGCTTCCTCCTGAGGAGGAGCACTTCTCATGATGTTGTTTCATTTGGGCAACCAGGCCTTGCATTTCTTTGTGCAGTGTTTGTATTTTGAACGCATGCCTGCTTTACCCACAGGTAAAAGAACTTCATTAAAACATTCTCAAACAGGGTCTCTCTCCTATGGCCTGACAAGTCTGCTGACACGATAGGTTTTCCCTTCTACCATACCATTCCCTCACTGGACATCAAACCAGTGGAGAGGCTGTACTCAGAAATGTATCCCTTTAGATGTCTGGAATCTTCTACTTAAAATGTTTCTCTTTTGTTTCTCCCTCCTTGCATTTATCTCCAGACTCCTTGCCCGGATCTACTGCACCCCCAACAACAATTCTCTATTCATTTAACTTCTTGAAACTTTGCACTTTTAGAGAGAGGTAAAGGCTTGACTGTGTACCCAAACTTCCAGGGAGAGGAGAGGACTGATGGGTAGGTAATCAGGTGTGTTGTCTTTCATCTCCATATACTGCTGTTAACAAGGATGTTATCTCTGGAGACACAAAGCCACAGTTTGTGAACTGAAACTAAGCATCACAGAGATGCTTAATGGGATCTTGTAGACTGAGTACTGAGTCCCACTGGGTAGAGTGGTTTTCTTTAATCTTTGCTAATCTATAGAGGAGCCTCTGGGATCCCCATAAGATTGGGCCCCTAATATAGTCCATGGCCTGTTGTGACCTATTTATAAAACTTTTCTGAAATGTTATATGAATGTATTGTCTCAAACAGTATATAATTAGAAATTATAATCCCTATTCCATGATGAGATCTTTGAGCTTCAACATATTTTAAAATTTAAAACTCTCTTTGTATAGGTTTTTAAAAAATCTTTAAAAAATAAAATACAATTAAATAAAAACAATCTGTTTTTTTTATTTAAAAAGTGTTGATTTTTATCTGCTGTGCCACTGTATGGATGGTAGAGTGTCTGCCCACACACACAGGCATGTAGCCTTGGTGGGGGAGGGGGTTGCCCCTGCTAGTGCAACCACCAGCAGCCCCCATCTACTTAGAAGTCAGACAGCCTTGACCTAGGCTAGAAACAGAGGTCCCAGGAGAAAGCCTTTTGTCCTGGAATCCTGAAGGCATACAAACCCACAGTCCAACTTTAAATACTACAATATAATGTCAAATATCATTCAGTTCCCCCATGGCTGTTTCTGATACTCCACAGTCATTTCAGGTAGACTACTCATTTCCCTGTCTGGGGTCCTGCAACTGCAGTTGGAGGAGGGGTACAGTGATTGTCCTTTTCTGGAAGGCTTTCAGTTGGCAAAGAGGATGAATATTAGGAGGTGATTACTTGAATTGCAAAATAAGTTAATATCCGGCCGGTGTTTTTCAGGTCTCACTGCTGTCCGTCTCAGCAGGGGATGGGTTTCCTGCATACTTCAAGCGGGGGAGGGGGGAGCAACTGTCAGAATCTACCTGGAGACACCAAAAAAAGGTCTTTCTGGAACTAAAAAATGCAGGAACCGCATTCGTATCTGGGGCAGGAGGGATGAGGGAAGGGGAGAGCAACTCAAAATCTGCCTAGAGAAATGAAAAAAATGATCTTTCTGGTGCCAAAAAATGTGGGAACTGCAGGTTTCAGGGGGAGGGGAAATCAGTTGTTACACTAAGACTTTGATTATTAATTAAGAAAAATTTACAGTTGAAGGGATGGGTGCAAATGCATCCCTCAGAGCATTCACTGATCTAATTCACAGTGCCACTCTGGGCTGATTGGGGAGGATTTACATAAATTAAGAGCTGGGACTGGTTTATAACGGAAATGAATCTATTGGTTTATTGATAGTAACTACACAACTACAAAACCACTATAACAAACTAAATATATATATATATATATCTCCTAACAAACTACTGACAACTGAGGTACTATATACAATATATATACAAATATACAACTGGAGGGTTCAGATTACACACAGTGGTTAATGCTACCATGACTAGAGGATTTGAGGATGACCATAATGACAGATAAAATAAACAGGAACATGAGGACAAGTATGACAGACATAAAAATGGCAAGATGCACAGAAATACAGATATGCATGGGTACACTCACAATTCCCACACCCTGCAATTGGATATACATGACCTAAGGTCTGGCAGCTGCTCAGATTTGGTGGGCAAATGCCTAAGAGCCAACTGCCTTCAGTGCTTTATTAGGCAAATAGAGAAGATCTTCAGATGGTCACTTTGCTGGCAGCCTCCCAGCACACCTTCACAGCTGTAGCCACGCTGACTGGCCAGGTCCGATGTGGCTCTTCACAGCTCTGATTTCTCTCCCTCTCTCTCTGTCAAACTCACAAACTCATGCACAAGCCATGATCCACAAGCCACCAAACCAAACCCACCGCACAGAACCTGCAGTCAGGACCCACACACAATCCCTTGCACACTTGCTGTTTATAGCCTCCTCTTGGAAGGTTGCAGAATATTACCTCATGCGTATGCATGCATGCAGTCATGTTCTTGCACTTTCCAACCTGTTGCATAAGTGTGCTCACACCACAGGTCAACAGTTCAGGGGCTCCGGCACCACCTGGATTCACTGGGCCTGTCAGCGACCTACACAACAAGGGGATCATGCAGGGGTCATTATACAGGCAACCCCTGCTTGCACTCTTAGTTGGTTCCTGAAAAAACGAGCGTTAAGTGAAACAAGTAGTAAGCGAAACCGAAAGTATTTGACAACCCAAGATGGTGACCGCAATTGTTTTTAATGACCCAAGATGGTGACTGCAAGCGTTATAATAAAACTCGCTGAGTGCTAAGTGAAATCAGGTATCAATTTAAAATGAGCATTATCATGAAATAGCGCTAAGTGAAGCAGCGTTAAATGAGGGTTGCCTGTACTCTCACATAACATCAGAGTCATTCTCAAACATATAGATACGTTAGCATAAGCAAACATTGGGTCTGAACCTTATCGACTCAGGAGACAAGGCAGGGGATACTGAACTGTGGTTACACAATCAATCCCAGCCCAAGCTGGTGACATTGGCCATCGACAGCGGCTAATCAAGGAAGCCACAGGCTTCCCGCGCTTCAGGCTTTAAATGTCCAGAAGCACACTGCTGCCGAGGCGTGCTGCTGGGCTAAATTGCTGCACTTCTGTCTGTCATTGAGATGAGCACTGAACTGAAGGACAGGTCCAAACGGAGTGCTTTTTACAAGTCTTGTTCACCATGGTTTACTTTTAAGTCACTGTTGTTTTGTGCTGTGTGTTTCTTGAAAACATTTTTGCTGGTTCTTAGTGTGTGTTTTTGTGTCCCTTTCACAGCCATAGGCAGGGATTTTTCAAATTTCCTTGGGTTTTTGTAACCCTAAAGTCTGTTTCCCAGGTTGGGTCTTTAATTTGGTAATCAGGCTGAAGAGTAAGAGGTCATTACTTGAATTGAAAAGGGGGTTAACGCCGGCATGGTAGAATCTGGTGTTAATTACGTTCTTTCCAGTTTCAGGCTGTCTGTTTCTCAGGAGAGGGTGGATTTCCCAACCCCGTCGGCTAGTCAGAGGCATGGAAGGAAGCCTCATTGAAACCATAAAGAATCAGCCCAGGGCTATGAAGATGCTGTGAAATAAAGCAGCTAGACCTGTGAGTTGAGTATGTCCCTACTGATAGCACTTCAGACAGACAGCTAGATTTCTGCTCCCAAGTACTTGTGTGCCCATCTGGCCTTGAACATCCAGTCACGTGCCGCTCAGGCCCGGATGTTCGGTGGTGTTTGTCCGTCTGTCACTGATGTTAGGCCGAGTGGGTGTCTCCCTCTGGTATAGCCTTTCCCCAATCTCTCCTGCCACGACTTCAGATCTTGTTCCAGTGATGGGTGTCCGACTACCGGAGGTCTCTCGAGTACAGGATGTCTGTCTGGTGATCTTATGCGAGGCTCCACCTCCCCTCTACCTTGCCTTTACACCCTGCCTTGACGGGCTCCAGATGTCCTTTGGCCAGTTCCCCGACTGTTGAGGCTTGCAGAGACGGGCTATAGGTCTGCCGGACCAAACCCTAACTCCACCCACCGCATCCCACAGCTGTCTAGCCTCCCCTGAGACTGTAAACCCCCTTTTGGTTTAAACAACACTCGGGCTCTGTATACCTTGCCCTGCAACCCCTCCAAAAGTGGGGGGAAAAAAACAACCAACAACAGAGAAATACAATGATACTAAGAGAGGCCCTCTGCCCCCTTTATCACTTGCTCCCATGGCCTGCCCTACAACAACAGGCCCAAGGCGCCTAAGGCCCCTAGGTGGCCCTAAACTGGGTCTGGGCTAGACTGCAGGCTACTGCGTCCTCCTCTCCACTCTTCGCCCAGCCTGTGGGTTGGCTGTACCCTCGGTGGTCCTTCTTGGTACGCCTTCCCCACGTCCTCCGTTGGGGTGACTCTATACTGCTGGGGCCCGTCTTCCACAGCCCTTCACACTGCTTATGCCCTTTGTCCCTCACCTGGGGTGCCTCCTTGAGCCCTCCAGAGCCCACAACGGTCCCACCTGGTCTAGCGTTTTGGCATCTGCTGGCGCCTCCGGCTCTTCAGTGGTAACCCCAGGCGCCAAGCTCCTCCTGCTCTTCCCAGTCTTCTAATCCTGGTCCCCGCTCTGGACAAGGTGCCTCCGATCCCTCGCTCCCTGCACGGCCGCGTCTTTCCCGTGACAGGGTTCACCGCATCCTCCCGTGCTGCGAGAGGCAGTTTCCCACATTTTTCCCCCCTGTGGGGGCTCCGGGAGAGACTTCCCTGCTGGCGCTCCTGCAGGTCTCTCCCACCTCTTTGCCAGCTGCTCCTCTTATCCCTCCCGGCCGAATCTCTGAATCTCTCCAAATTGGTGCCAAATCTGCTGAAGCTGATTAGGCCAAATTGATTCAGAAAAGCAATCCAAATCTCTGAATTGAATCACTGGCCTCCAAATCAGCCAAATCCAAATCTGAAATGAATAGTTCTCTATTCGCACAGGCCTACCAGTAGCCCCACTGACCTCCTTTCTTAAGAAAGAGGTACCATTTATGATGATTAACTATATTAGTATGCAGTGTGTCTTTCCATGTACCATCTGTCCCGGTTTTGTTTTTCTGTTGTCCCCATACTTTGGCACCTTACAAG
>NW_017729024.1:33231142-33246084 GCF_001723915.1 Gavialis gangeticus | reverse complement strand
CCGGCCGGCTCCTGCAGGTGCCCTTATCAGCTGGCCGCAGCTGTATAAAGACGCGGCTAACAAGCTGCGTGGGTCCCCCCTCCATCTCCGACTCTGCTGCATATCCTGCTGCAGGTAAAAAGGTTTTCGTTTCTTTTTTTTTCTTTGACTTTTGTTTTCTTCTGAGGGTTCCTGACCTCGGGACTCCCCCTTGGCTCTTCCCCTCTGTTCCTCCCCGTGACAACTTGATTTTCAAGAATCTGTTACTGTAAAGTGTGGAACTACTTGAGTAATTTCACATGATCAGATTATTTTTAACACAGTTAATCAATTTGACTACTCGCATAAGGCACACTAGTAGCTTGTTTAAGGTATCATGGCTTAAGAGGACAAGTAACAATAGCTGGGAAAGGGTGAAAACATAACATTGAAAATGAATCAGAAAGAATTTAAAAGACCACCACAAGTTAGAAATGTTTTTGACACTATGGATTTCAATTTCAAATCTCTGGGTTTATCTTGTGAATCTTTAAGTGTTTGCAAAGCTAGCAATGATAGTATTATGCACCACCTGTGGCACCCTTAAAAAGATCTCACAGCACTTCAAGGCCCTGCAACACCCTCATTGAGAATCACTGCCCTATACCTTTGGCTTTCCCTAACAACTGTCTCTTGAAATAGATTCAAAATGTGTTCTAAATATAGAGGCATAATTCTCTGAATTTGTTAATTTATTACTTTTAAAAATTGAATTTAAAAACATGTAATATGTAAAATATTTAAATAAAAGATAATTCAGGTCCTGTAAACTATAAATCTGTGTTTCTGCAGGAACTAACTAGGTGCCCAGCTTGATGATTTTTTTTAAAACATGAATTTATATGTCCTTACACGTGTGACAGTTTGGGGTCTCAGGACAACCGTGACGGCCTGTGGAGGGCACACAGTTCCTACCCAGGGCCCTCACCTCCTTTGCTCGCCTGCCCTGCCTTTGGTGGTGTTATGTTAGTAGGAAGGAGGCTGCCTGAGGGTCTTGGAGCTAGCCTGCTGTTGTTTTTGTGTTGAGCCTCGGCCTTCTCAGCTTCCACCCTTTTTCTTTTGCTGAGCCCTCTAGCTCCAGTCCATTGACCAAACCAAGCTTTGGGATTTCCGGCTTCTTGTCTGGCCATCCAAGGCGTTTATCTCTGCCCTTTCTCAGACTGCTGAGCCTCCCTGAGTGCACTCTCTCACCCCACCCAGGACTTGTCTCTGCTCTTCTTGGGCTCCAGGCCTCTGGCCCCAGGTCTGTGCCTCTCAGGCACGAATGTAATTGCCTCTTCCAGGTGCTGTGGAATCGCCCCTGAGGTGCTATGGGATCTCCAGGTGACTTCTCACAGTCCCCCTCTCCCCTGAACTATCAGGCTCCATCTGAGCTACCTGAGTGTTTTCTTTTGCTGCCTGGACACCTGACCCTCCTGGCACACTCACCCCACAGTACCGAATGAAACTGCAACCAAAACACAAGCCATTCTGGTTGTAACTAAACTCCTACCCAACCACGGATCTTAATTTGTTGCTAGTCCTCAGGTATTTCTGCTGTCTTCAGGCCTGGCATGCTCTGTTTGGCTGTCAGCCTCTCTGCAGAGCTCTTCCCTGTTCAGTATCCAGGGCCAGTCTGCCTGACCTGCTTTTGGGGTTGCCTTACATCTTACTCAGGCCCTGCTTCCTTCCGGTCAGGTGACTCCCCAAGGTTGCATGCAGGTGCCCCCTAAATCATTTAATTGGGCATTTTTACATGTATTCTGGGACATGATGCTGGGTGCTTTAATTAGCAAGCTGCACTAATTTAAAGTGCCCACGTGTCACTTGTATCAGCATCCTGGTGCATCCCTGCGCTGAGAAATTGATGGCAGGTGCTTTGAGTTAAAGCTTATTGAATGTGTTTTATTTCAAAACGCCCTGCCACCATTTTTTTCAGCACAGGGACATATGGGGATGCTGATACATGTGACGCAGAAGGCTGCCGGAGTGTGTCAGTTTCTGTGCTCCAGTAGACTCGATTAACTGAGTCTGCTCTGGCATGCTGGATTCCCAGCATGTCAGAGCAGGCACCCCGCATGTCTGTAGGAACTTATTAGCTAGTCTGTCGCAACCCAGCTGCAGCTGTGCTCTGCCTCTCTGCATGGCTCTCCCTGGGCTGCGTCTCTCTCAAAGTGACAGAGTGCCGTGGGTCTAGCCCTGGGAACCGATCCATGCTCCAAAGGTTCCCAACCCTGCATGAGGCAGGAATCCATGCTGTCTTGTGCAGCCGCGGCATCCCTTCAGTTCACCAAGCCCCCTGCACCACTCTGTGCACCGAAGGGGCTGGGCTCCTGTCTCGTGCAGGGTTGGGGACCTGCACTGCCTTGTGCAGCTGCTGAGGTCCTGTCCGCTCCTGGACCCTCTGTGCAACGATCTGTGCCCCAACGCTGTGGCTCCCTCTGTGGCTGGGCTGGGGATGCAGCCACTTGCTGCTCCCTGCTAGGGGGCAGCATTTTCTGGGCACTTCTGGGGCAAATGCTCCACCTTGCTGGTCAGCTCTACCAGCTCTTCAGGAGCCCTCATCTTTGTCATTGCACCCTCTGAGACTGGCCGTGCACTCCCTGAGAGAAGTACCAGCGGCACTACTGGTTTTGCCACTGGCACTTCCGCCACTAGTGGTGATCGGCCCCTGGGGGACCTCTGCCCCTTCTGGTTAGTGATTGGCTGCCGGTGCCTCCACCCTAGTATTGGGAGGCACCAGTCACCCATGGCACATGGACTTTTATCCTTTCTGGGGGCTGTGCCCCCAGATTGAAAATGGACCAATAGAAAAGCCTGATGGGTTAGTTCCCCTTCAGTTCCTCTTCTTCACTGTGCCCCTGGGTCGGGGCAGGGCAAGCTTGCCTCCTGCCTCCTCTTGTTTAGTGGAAATGCCCCACCAATCAGCTTGAGCCTTTTCGGGCTCAAGTTAACAATCCGGGGTGCCGATGAGCTCACCAGCCAACCTGCCACATAAGGTTCTTTGGGAAAATCTGGTATCTTTTATTAGACCAACTCAAATAGTTGGAAAAAATCTTCGTTGCCAGCTTTTGGGTACAAACACCCTTCTTCAGGCTGAGGAAGCATCTGCATCTGTGCTCCTTCTGGATGGAATGAATAGTAAAGAAGCCAGGCCCTCAATTGATCTAGGAAGTAGGTTTGAAGGGAATTCTAAAGTCCCATCTTTTTAGGAACTCTGTTCTTTGAGTATTTCATTTAATCCCTTTCTTTCTATCCATTAAGATTTCTGTTCTCATTCTTCCTTTCTGGACCTAACAACATGACAACTAGGAGTAGGAATATACATCCAGTGGCTGGTGCTGTCTGCGTACTGATGTGGCCTAATCTCAGAATGACTGATGAAGCCTGATCTTTCACATAATTGTATATAATAATTGTGTGGCAAGCATTGTTGCCGTCTCTTCCATATTCATTATAAATAATGCAGTTTTTGGCACCTCCTGATTTCACAAAAAAGTTAGTCTGGCTGTCAGTCATGCATTTTAAAGGAAGCAAATTCATTCCTCTTAAATGCTTGTTAGCCTGGTGGAAAGTGCACTAAATTAAATTGAAAGTGAAGAGACTATGAATTTTAGGTCTGTCTTTTTCACTTGCTGTTGATATTTCTGGGCCTTCACCATTGTCTTTTAGCCATTTCACAGGTAATAGAGAGCTTGCCTGCATACAGTGATTTAAGAAAGAACTAGGGCTAAAATTTTGGTTTCTGCTATAATAGAGCTAGTTTCTATCTATTTTATACTGCACTGCCTTTCAGAAGAAATGGGATTAAGTGCTGTTGTAATAATCCATGGTGACACTGGGTCTGTGCTGTTCTTTAGCAGCTAGATATGTAATTAGCAGCTAGAGGACTGATTGTGCTACTTCTACAATAAAATATCTGATTATTTAGCTTTACTGTTGGAGACTTGCTCTGATAAACGGATGTTACAGGTTCAGTCTTCAGTGCTGGTGGCCAGAATTTCCGTAGTGTGTTGGAAGTATTTGTATAATCTATTGGCAGAATGTGTGGTGTTCTCTTTTGTGGACTGATCCTAGTAGAAAGTAACACCATGCGTACCCTTTTATCAGTTACTCCTAAAGCTGACTGGAAGACTTAGCAAACATGGTATTTAGTAGAGAATGTGGCTGTTGTAGTCCAATTTGTTGGTGTTGTTGCTGAATTTTGTCGGGTTTTTTTTAATGGACATATACACCCTTTTAGCCACAGGGTGTGGCAAATAGTGAGTTTTGGACTGTAAGCCAAATGAAGGGGTATTTCTGTCTGGATTTCCAGAAAGGGAATAATCCCTTCTGGAAGCCCGAGTACTTGTCTTTCCAGAGAGCAAGGTTCATAGCACTTGGAGTTGATACCTCAGGGTCAGTTTATCAGTGATGGGGCCTTTAATCTGCAGGTTACAAATTTTAAATTCCATTCATTTTAGCAAGGATTGAGTTAGTCTTATCTAAAGCATGGTATTTGGTAGACCCTGTATGAGGTTACTTTGGAGGTATGTCTGCACTGCAGGGTAAAGTAGCCCAGCACTAACACAGATGAGCTAGCTTGGGTACCAGAAGCAGAACATTTCGTTGGTTGAAAAAGCCTTGTGACTATAAGCAAAGAAGATTTCAGGTGGTTTTATTCCATTTTAGGCTTATGTTCTTATAAGTAAACAGGATAACATCATAGATGTACATATGTTTCTTTTGGTTGGCTGTTCATGTCAAAAGGTAGCACTGTTAACTCACAACTGTGCCTTTTGAAGATGTGATTTAGCTCTCAGTCATGATTTTTGGACCAAGAGATCTGTTACGTTACGTCTGTAAAGCCTATCAATTTTTAAAGAGGGGCCAGGGAGGGGGGGCAGAGTTTGTTCTTTGAAGTAGATTATTTGTAATTTGTGAAGAAGAAACTTTATCTCAAAGAATTAATGCACCAACTAATCATGTGTTAGATGGTAGGAGAAGATTTTGCATGACATAAGGGGAAACTTCGTTTTTCTTAATTGAATCCCTTAGGATCAGGACTAGTTTACAATATTTGGGATATTTATTAAGTAACTTTGCAGAGAAAGATGTGATTTATAGGATAAGTCCTATAGGTAGCCCTGACTTGAGTGACCATTCCACAGACCGTGTCTGTACTCTGCACATGTTTAATTGGGGAAATATTGCATAGCAGTATTACAGATTTTGTGGAAAGGAAGTTGGTTAACTGAGTATTTGCATACTACAGTTGCATTTCAAATGCCCTAATTCTTTTGTTACTATAGTCTTTTTATAAAAATTGTCTCAGATTTTAACTCTATCAAAATCCTTCTTGTGTCAAATATTAAAAATTGTTTTAAGGATTCCTTTCCAAAAGATATTAACCTTCATACATTCCCATGGGGTAATTTCCTACCCCAGACATATTTTGTGCAGTATCTTAAAGTTAATTAATTCTAAACCAGGGTGGATAAAAATTAATGATGTTGTTCTGTGCTTATGTGGTGGTGGAGCTGGGCCAAGCAAGGCAGAGGAGTTAGTTAAGACACTGCCTTGAAGACAGAGAGACAATACAGGAAAGGACAGAGGCAGAGTAGAAAGGAGCTGTGGAGTGGATGGGAAAGAAAAAGGGAAGACATTATTCAGTAGTACACACACTGCTTCCTATATTCCCCCACACTTTTGCCACAGAAGAACTATCATGGCTTCTGGGCGTAAGAGAGACCCTATCTGGGAATATTTTGAAGAAATTCCTTTCCTGGATAAAAAAGGAAAACATGTCAAGTGTAAGCAGTGCAAGAAGGAGATCCAGGGCCTAGTTGCAAGAATGAAACATCATAATGAAAACTGCTTTTTGGGAGAAAATGATGTGGATGAAGGTGTGGATATGTCTGAAGAACAATGTGGATCAACTGGTTAGTAAATTAAATAATTTACTTTGCAATGCATCATTCTTCAAGACTCTCTCTCTCTGCCTTTTAGTATAAATGTGATTTAACAAATAAATTCCCAAGCTGTTTGCCATGTTGGATGTTGCTAGAAAAGAAAAGTTTTGCTTAGCTAATCCTTATGGCTTGTTTAATTAGTTAACTAGGTTTAGAATTTATCACCCAAGTTTACAGTTTGGAAAGCTGTAGTAAGAGAAATCTAGAGTTGCCAGTTGCCACTGGGTGGCATTTTCTTATCTTATATTACATAATACATGCTTCTTATTTTGGAACATCATGGCCCCAGACCATAATGGTGATGCCATAAGTCTATTCCCTATTTTACTTAAGTATAACTCAGCTTTCCCAAGGGAACCCCATCCTATACTTATTTTCTCAAAAAACAGAAGTGCCAGTGAGTTCAATGGGGCTTACTCTAAAATTAAGTGCACTCTAAGTGTAGTTAGTCTTAGCTTTTTTGGTAATTTGGAATCAGATCTGCATCCTTCCTGAAAAAATGTAAATGATTAACTGAATAATAGAGTAGAATTGAGAAGAATGACTATTCAAAAATCATTTTTATTTCAGGATCCCATTTAAACATAAGAGACTTTGACTGTATCTGCAACAACTTCAGTCATCTGTTGGTACTTTTAGCAGCAGTGCTGCAACTAAATGTATTTCAGACAACAAAGTATCAGTAGCAACGAAAAGATTTCAGTCATCCAGTAAAACCACCACCATGGGTGAGTTTGTAGTAAAGACCAGCAAATACCAACAAGGCACCATAGATGAAAAGATAGCTCGGTTTATTTATGCCACTAGTTCTCCTTTTCTCATTGTTAACAATAAACACTCCATTGACATGGTTGAGTCCTTACAACCAGGCTACACTCCACCTGGTAGAGCAGACATTGGTGAAAGGTAGCTAGATACGGTTTATGAGAAGGAACTTGAACAGTGTACAGGAAATACAC
Organism: Gavialis gangeticus; assembly: GCF_001723915.1. Lineage (NCBI taxonomy): Eukaryota > Metazoa > Chordata > Crocodylia > Gavialidae > Gavialis > Gavialis gangeticus. Next base: position 33,239,177 of record NW_017729024.1, on the reverse strand, counting down.
ATTTGCCAGTTTAAGCCTTGATAGGTGGAGCAACTGTTAGTTTGAAAACAGTGTGAACTGCAGACTTAGCAAAGTGTTTGATCACGTTTTGAAATCCTAACAAAAGTTTGAATTTTGTTCATAGTTCTAGTTAAATAATATTTTGGGTTCAAATCATCATAAATACTCTTTCAAACAAACTGTATGTTTAATAAATAGTTTTTGGTACATTTATACTGTTGTCACTGGTTCCATTTTCTTCATGCGGGTGGGGTGAATTGTGGGGTAACAAGTTACTCCAAGAGACCAACAATGGTTATGGTTTCATGAGAATGGATGAGGATTAACCTTCATTGCAAACACTTCGCTATGATGCTGCCTGATGGCTGCTTTCACCCCCTGATTTTCAAGTCTGACTACATCTTTGGGAAGTCACATAGGTTATCAATGTATATTATGTTCATTATCTCATTATAGGAAAGCTGGGGGAGTTGTCTAATTGGCAGGCACTGGAATAGTTTTTGTATTAAACTAGCTATCTGTGCAAGTGCTTTGACCTTTTGTATCTTAACCCTTTTTTAGAGTAGAAGTTTGTTTTTAATATGATGGTAAGTTCTTTAATCTATGAACACTTAATCTTATTTACACTGGATAGTATTTGTTTGTATGTGCCAAGCTAAATATTGGCAAATTGGCCTCAGACTTATTGTTCTTCTACAGGCAGTGGTAACAGAATAACTTTTCATACTAGCTTTTTATGTGGCCCATAGTAAGACTGATGAAGGCTCCTAATATCCCCGAATATTAATTTATATTCATTAGAAATTCCAGCAGCCAGAACATTACTTATTTCTGCTAAGCTTAATTTCTAAGGCATTTATTCATATTTTATTATACCTTGATTAGATTAATGAGCGTGACCTTTTGTACGCCCCTCATTCTGTGCCTTACTAATTTGCCTAGTAAGATTTGATCTGTTGGTTTAAAAAAAATTAAAAATAAAACTAATATCAGGCCAGTGGATAGCCACATTCTTGACTGTGGATAAATGATGGCAAGTAACAACATGACAGGAGGCAAGGACTGCAGCAGGGTCTGGTCTTGTTTAATTAAAGAAATGTCAGTAACCTTTGATCAGTTTCTTTTTCTGTGATTCCATCAACTGAAACCTTGCCTCAAGGGGGGGTAGTTTATTGTGAATGAGAGACAGGAAGGTTGTTTTGACAGAGATTAAATTGGAGAGTCACCAACAGCAAGAATCACATTTACAAGGATTGCTTGATATTTGTCTTCTGTTATAGTTATATTGCTATGTTTTTATGTAATGACAATAACCTTGGGTGCTGTGAGATCCTCCTAAAGGTGCTATAAGGTACTGAGCAATATTAGCACTGTTAGATGTGCAGATATCTAAACGTGATTTACAAGACAAACATGGAGATGTCAGATATGAATCCATATTATCAAAAACATTCTGCCCAGTGGTGGTCTTGCTGAGTTCTTTGCAACAGAAGAATTGCTCTGCTATTTTTCTGTAGTGGAAAAAGGAGTAGAAATGAAGAGCTGACATTTTCAGAGAAGTATCTCAAGTCTAACAAGGTGTGCCTTGAGTCTAAAGAAGTTGAGAACTACTGGTCTAAAGAAGCAAGGACTTTTGTGGAATCTATGTACTTCTAGAAGGAACTGAATCACAACAGAATTTAGGATAAGAGTCTGAGTATCTGTTCTGGATTGATTTTGATCACGTGCACTGGCCCACTAGAATGATTAAGGGATTAGAAAAGATGCTTTATTGAGAGATTCCAGGAGCTCAGTCTAGTGATAGTGGTGTAACAGGATTCAGTGGTAGAAGTTTGGAGGCCAGTAAGTTCCAGCTATAAATAACACAGAATTTTGAAGATGGAACATAATAATTGGAATAATTTAACAAGTTTATTGCTAGATTAAATGTTTTTTCTTCCCTAAAAGGCCATCTTTTAAAAAAATCCTTAGGGCTTTAGTTTGTGAAGTTTGTGGTCTCTGTGATTTAGGAAGACATATTGGCCCCTTCTGGCTTTATAATCTAAGGAGACTTTTTGCTTGGTTGTATAAATTTGGCATCCAGTTAAGAATTCTAAGGATAAGATTGGGTTACCTCTCCTCTTCCCCCTGCCCCCCTTTACATTTATGTGTTCTGAATAATCCGCAGCCTGGGAGCAAATTTCCCTTTTAATAACCAGTGAAGTATCTGAGATATATAAAATAACTTTTGTTTAGAGAGTCGAAGTTTGGCAGTTGTTCCTTATCAGACTTCACTGAGCTGTGTTTTGGGTCTCCGAAGTCATTTGGGTTTAAGTATGTCTTGTTATCTTAATAAAGGAGCAGATTAATTACATGCTCCAATTTCTTCATTAGAATTGTGAGGCTGATTAGGCCAGAGATGCTCTTTCTGCTGGAGGGCTAAATCAAATTCTTCTGTAAACTTTGAAGTCTTATTGAAAGCTTTGTTTGAAAGGAGTAGACAGATTCAACCTAAATGGGACTTCTTAAGGTGGTTTACTTTTACGGTTACTTTTTTTTTTTAAACCATTCCAGAACTTTACTTTTTTCTTTTAAATCACTGTAGAATATTTTATTTTTCTTCTGCTAAAATGAAGTCCCCTGATTCTGTAACCCTCTTATGGCTTAGGCAACTTGGATCCAGATTTTCAAAGATAAATGGCCTTTTTATTTTTAGGACCTACCTTTGTGTGGAGATGCCTCCTTCTCTTTATCTTATACTTTTTCTTAATAACAACTAACACATCTGCTACATCTTGAATGCAGTAGATTAAATTTTGTACTTGATATAGTTTCAAACACCACCTGAGTAAGGTATGTTCTCATTTCTGAGTTATCTGTAGCTACTGTTTATGATGGTGGTGGGTAGAGGTATTAATTATTTAACTTTCACTTTCAAAAACTAACTTCAGAACATTTGGAAAGAGAGGAGACAGAGAAGTAAGGGAGAGCATGTAATGGGAGGATGAAAGCACACAAGGAAGCAAGGCAGAAGGTTAGACAGGCACTTGTATGAGATGGTTTGGATAACTCCTGCCTTGAGTAGAGTTTTGGACTAGGTGATTGCCTGGGGTCCCTTTCAGCATTACTTTTTATGATTTTAAGTCTTTGGGTATATCAAGATTTTACTCACAACCAAATCATTTTTGTCTATAAAATGTCTGGATTAATGAACTGGATCCATGATGCTTACAAATCAGGCCCCTATATAGCCAAGGACCCCATATAGGAGATAGGCCCAGACACTTAAATGTTAGGAGAGCAGTTTTTAAGTCATTCAAGCAAGCAAGGCAAGCAGTAGACTGACATGCCCAATTATACTGTGGCAACTGTCAATCCTCCTGGATCATGGTGTATGTGTGAGGGCCACCGAGACCATCAATGCATATGCCTGGGAGGAATTTTTTGGAGACTTTCCAGCCTTCCTTTAGGCCACTGAGACAGAATCCGAAGACCAGACTGAGTCCAGATGTTTGGTGCCTCCATGGCTGTTGTTGTATAAGTGTCTGGGAATCAAACCCAGGACACTTATACAAACCACAGGAAACTCATATGATTATATTAAAAATGCATGGAAGTGGTCTTGTATGTTCTGTATAATATCTATTATTGTTGAGCGGTCTGTGCACTGGCCCCTCAGAGCTGGGGTATAGCCATCTCTGCAGCTCAGGTTGCTGCTTCTGCATCCCCCTTCATGAAATCTTAGATCCACTCATGCCCTCACATGCTGGTAGCTTCACATGGCTCCAGCCAGCATTCTCACAGCACAGCTACTAAGTGCACTCTAGGAAGGTCCCAGCTGATGAATAGACCCTGACAGCCAGCTGAAGGTTTAGAAGCATCTACATATGCCTTCAGCTGGCTGCTGTAGGTTGGCAGAAGCCTTATGCTATTTGGCAAAAGCAACTGCTGGAAGAAGGGGTTCTGTGGTTAGTGTGTGAATGCACTCTAAAGTTTTGATGGCAGAATTGGAAGTATACCAGCATAACTTTGTGGTTTAGACCAGGGGTTGCCAACCTACAGCTCACAGGCTGATCCAGCGCACAAAGAGATTTTTATCTGGACCACCAAGTCAGGACAGCACTCAGTCTGAAGGATGTAACTCAGTCTGAAGGAATGCTGTTTCTTAATTTGGCCTGCTATTGCTAAAAGGTGGTTGACATCTAGTTTAGAGTATTCATACAGCTCTCCCCTGTGATAGTGAGGAGTTCCAGAAACTTTGTAAGGGTTCAACTGATGAACAGATATGGCAGAGGGCTAGCTAGAAAACAAAAAGATGTATTGACTACTGTAACGTGAGCCCAAAGAGACGGAACCTGGATGTCTGTCAGTATTTAAATAGGTTGATGATATCCAGTCACTGAGCTCAAGGTAGAAGAGGCCACAAAGGGAAAATTAACAACCAGTTTGCGTGGTATAAAAAGTGGTGTGGGGAGTAGTTAGTCTACCACCAGCAATGGAGACTGTGCTTAAGTGCTTGTCTGTGTTGTAATTTCTTTGTCTTTGCAGCCCTCCAAAGGTACCTGTAATGCATTTTACTGAATGTGCAAAAGTGCTTTTATTATGTACAGAGGCCAGCTTTGCTCCAAGCACTGTCATCTGCCACCACTTGTATGTATTTTGGATCCGGTGCTTTTGTGAGTTTGGAATGCAGCTGCTGCACCTTCAGTAGATTTTGATCAGTCTCTGGTTGGTACTTTTAGCTGAAATCAGTAAGAATCACTCCATTTAGGTTTTCCAAATTTTAGGTCAGACTTTGTCAACTGAATGTATGACCTAAAAAGTTTGTACTTAACTAAGCTCGCTTATGTCCAATTTGCCCTGAAGCAGCTATGGAGAAGGACAAAATGTACTTTGTAACCACTTGAAAAAGGGAAGGGAGCTGCTTGGAAGCAAACATCAGCCCTTATGTCTCCCTCATCTTGTAGTGATAAGGTTAGCTAATTACTCTGACTGACCTTGAATGAAATGAAATTAAGCTGGAGCAGTTTTGCTGCACTTGTATCACTACACAATATAACAGTTGCATTGTAACCTCTCATCAGTAGAATTTGCTATTGATACAGTTGTGTAATACCCTATGAGAGGTGCTGAAGTATAATAGAAATCTAAATCTTAATAATGCTTTCTTAAATTTCCTGTTGCACAGGGATTTGTCAGCTTATTGCAAAAAACAAATTCTGTAGCTAATTAGCAGGCCCATGTGCCAGTTGTAAAGGCACTAGCAAAGCCCTTGTTTCATTGAGGTTGATATGGCAGTCCATTTGCAGCCTGTCCAACACCCTACAGAAATCTTGAAAAGGGAATATTAGCTAGTGTTGCTATAACTTTTAGCAGTTAATGGCCCAAGTGTGTGTTTTTACCTCACAATGATACTTGGTGCTTACTTTCCTAAATCTGAGAAGTATGAACTTCGGGGGAAGCTACCACATTAGGGAAAGGAAGGTTGCATCTGTTCTCATCCCTCAGAGGAAAGGAGTGCGTTCAGATTCAGACCACTCAAAATGAAAGGTATCTTAGTAGAGGGGAAGACATCCAAATAAATATAAACCTATAAAAATATTAAGAAAAAGACTAAAGATAGTTTTATTACCTGAAGTGCTTCTCCAAATAGACTGTTCATCCATGTACAATGAAATCGGTGCCCAGAATTTGCACAGGAGCAGTTTATCCTTGGAATGAGAGGTGGGTGACTGTCTTCCCAGTTAAACCACCTTCAGCTTATTTTTTGAGCTGCGCTTTTTTTTCTCCTTCAGGTAGGTACTCTGCACTTGTACACATTGGCTGTTTGCAGCAATCCCCAAACTTCCTTTCCGCTTGTGACCTCAGTTATAGAGGGTAATGAAATGCAATCCCACACAATTGCTGCTATTTGTATGCCTGCAATTAACAGGGATGGGGTTTTAATGCATCGCAGCTGCTCTGTACTCTCAGTTAGAAAGGTAAACTGTGTCAGTTAACCCTGGAATGAAACTGCTAAATTGCTCAATTTTAGCTCTTATTGGGTGCATCTACACATGCAGTTAAGGTGGGGCAATAAACTTGGACACAGTTTGTGCTGGAGTCAGCTTCTGGGCGCAGCATCTTGATCCGGGGCAGAGCAGCCCCAGGCTGGTAGGCGGTCAGGAGGACAGGTTAGCCCTGAACTCCAGGGCTAGAGATGGAAATTACACAGGGCTCCAGGGACAGAAGTTGCACAGGAACCAGTTTAAATGATCAGAGATGGGTTTAAACCTGTAACAGATCAGAAGTTCAGTGCACATAAACCGGTTTCAAAATGTCTGAAACTGGTTTAAGATAAACCTGGTTGAATGTAGTTCAGACTTAACTGATTTAGGTCAAACCGGTTTATGGAACTTCTGTCCCAGACCTCTTCCTGGTTCAAGTTAAATCATAGTCCTGCAGCATCCCATGATGCTTTGCAGCCCCGGGCTGGGTTGTGCTAACTGCTGGAGCAGTGCAGGGTTGGCCTTGCCCCTCTGTACTCTAGCTGGAGCAGTGAGGGCTGGCTGACGTGTGGGGGAGCCCAGCTGGGGACACAGCCTGGTCTACCTGGTGAGGGCAGAGCAGCCTCTGCCAGACATTTTCTCACTGGAGTGGAGGGGGCAAGGGTGTGGGACTGCAGGCTCAGACAGAGGGGGATTAAACCCTCCTGCCTCCCCCCTCCCACCAGGGAGGTGATCTGGCTTTTCCCCCCTGCTCTTGGCTCAGCATGGCCTGGGACCCCCAGAGTCCCCCTCCCAGCTAGGAGGTGATCCCACTGCGCCTTGGTAAGTGATGCTTAGGAATTATTTCTGAGAAATACTATCAGCTTATACAAAGTTGAAGGTTTCATTAGAAGGAACCCACCCCCCACCAAGTTTCTTGCCCTTAAAACCATATAACTTGTCAACCCTAGTTTAGAAAAGAAAAACAATCTCCTAGACATAAATTTGTGTAACCAATGCATGGATGACTTCCTGTGTCTCTACATCTGCTTGTAACTTTGTCTGAAATGCGAAAAAAGTTCCTGAATTTGTCACAATTCTTGTGAATGTTTTGGAGACTCTTGCTGTGTCCAGGTGTTGTGAGCTCCATGTTAAATTTTGACCTGATTTTTTGGCAAAGATTTGCGTGACAACCTGATGCAGCAGAATGGAAAGATTGATGTGATTCCAGATATATCTCAAGATGTGTGCATGTGGGTGGCTGTTGTTGGGTGTTTGTTTAAATACAAACAGACGTGATTTCCCATTCAGTGAGATGCTGCCCCATTGCTGCCGCTGATGCACAAACTCCTTGTCGGTTTAAATCCTCACATTTGAAGAGTCCTCTACAGAATTTAGATGTTGTGAATGAAGGGCAACCAAGCTACAGAAGCAGCTGACCTCATTTGGGGCTATTGGAAATTTCACATGTGGATCTTGAGGCATGATGTGGGCTCTTTATATTGCAGTTATCAGTACAACTCCTGTCCTTAGTGCCCTCTCACCCCCAAACTCTGTTCTGGCAAGATAACTTAGCAGTACCAGGTGTAAATCACCTCATGGAAAAGAGATCTTCAGAGTCTTCTGTGCATACATTTTTGGGTGTTTTAAAGCTTTTTTCTTGAATTAATTTCATGTTCTGCTCCATAAATATTGTTCGTTTGCTTGTCTGTTTTTTACTTGGACATTAAATGTCAGATGTAGTGTTTCTCTCCATGAGTGCAAGGAGTTGCTGGTCAAGTTCATCGGAGACAAGTGTCCACGTGAGAAGTTACCGTTGTAGTTGATCTGAATTGGTCCGTCTCAACCGAGAGATCAGGGACTGTGGGTTGGAAGAGTGATTCCCCTTTGTCCTTCAAGAGCAAGTAAACAGATGAGAGTGTGTAGATAAACTTGCTTTGCTGTCACTCATGAACACCATGTGCCCCAAGAGGGTGGGGGGGGGGCACGGCAACCACCTGCAGGCGGCGGTGTCAGCAGCAGAGACGTGGCAATGGTGGGTGGGGACCACCCGCAGGCAGCCGCGGCAGAGTCGGTGATTGAGGGGGGGC
>NW_017729024.1:33219491-33231026 GCF_001723915.1 Gavialis gangeticus | reverse complement strand
CTCATGAACACCATGTGCCCCAAGAGGGGTGGGGGGGGGCACGGCAACCACCTGCAGGCGGCGGTGTCAGCAGCAGAGACGTGGCAATGGTGGGTGGGGACCACCCGCAGGCAGCCGCGGCAGAGTCGGTGATTGAGGGGGGGCAGGTGCTGACCAGTGGTCGGCGACCACCCGCAGATGCCACCGGCCATTGGGGACTGCCTGCAGACGCCGCTGGCAGTGTCGGCTGCAACAGGGGGAAGGGTGGTGGGCAGTGACTGTCCACAGGCACTGCCAGCAGTTTCGGCAGGTCTTTTCACAGGGGGTGCACCGCCAATCTCGGGGTGCATGTGCACCCGCGTGCACCCCCTACATGTCACCAGCGTGTGGACATCTTTAGAAACCAGCCCTGCTCTCTGCTCTCTGGCCAGCCCTTTCCTTGCCCAGAAGCAGCATGCCCAGCACAGGGACAGCATGTCGCAAGCAACTCTCTCCTTGCCTACTGTGCCTCTGTGCATCATGGCTGTTCCAGCCTCTGCCCCTGACCCTGGCAATGATGACCAGCACCTCATGCTCCTGCTAGCCCCAGCTGGTCCCGTGCCCAAGCCCCAAGAAAAGCTGCACATGCACCAGTGGGGACCAAGTGACAATGTTACTTCTTTTCTTATTTTCTAGCCAAAGAGGGAATTTCAGTTTCCCATACTGCCCACGCTTTCACAAATCTCAACTCAGTTATTTTCCATGAGACTTTATTCAAGTAACAAGTTTTGGGAGAACTCTTGATATCTTTGGTTTGATACTGAGCATGATGCCATCTTTTCTTTCTCTTGCCTTTTTCCAGAATGAACCCATTTTTCCCCATTACTGCTTTTTGATGGTTTTCCTGATAACTTCAGCCTTTGGGGGGTGGGACCTTAGAAATACACGGCACATTTCTGTGTTGCACAGTGACCTTGTGTGGGGGAGGGGGAGGGAGAGGACATATGTGATTTTTCTCTTTTTCTTTTTTTTACGTCAACATTTTTCCACTTGGAGTTTATGTTTACACTCCTGTTGTATCTGGTGATTTTTTTTGCATGCTTTACTTCAGTAGTTTTTTACAGTGCTCTTCATCATCTGTTTTGACACTTTCATCTGTTCTTACTAGTGATTTGCATAACAATATTTAGGTGCTTGTGCACATGCTTGCCTCCATAAATAAGAATTTTTCCTGGTTATTTAGAAGATGTTGACTTTGGCTGTTTGGAGTGGGGGATTCTTGTCATAGTGTGTTAGAGTGATGTAGCTATGATACTTCAGGAACTTTGCAAGAGGCAAAGCTTTTTTGGGGAGGGTTAATATCTTTTATTGGATCCTATCATAGTATGGAAATTGATAAATCTGAAAGTTAGAGTACAGGAAGCCTTTGGTTATTTTCACATGGAGAATTTAGATTTTTTTACAGTATTTTGCTAGTTCTACTTTGAAAATAATTTAAAACCACACAAGTGTTTTTCTCTTTCTTTAGGCCATGTATTTGCTGATCGTTTGCTCCTAAATATTGTCCATTTGCCTAGTTAGATATGAAATTTGGTAGTGTCAGAGTATTAGCTATATTAGAAAAAAATAAACTTAATCTTTTCCAGATACTTAGAATATATTATTGTCCATAATGTTATAAAGAGTGGGTTATGTCAGATCTGAGTAATATCCTGGATACAGATTTGGAAGTCCGCAACATAAATTTCATGGATTTTTATTTCTGCTAGGGTTCCTTAATTTCCCAGCGTATCTCACATAATTAACCAGATTTTACCATAGTTAGAGTATCAAATGTCATCTGCACTGCAGGTTGTGAGGAAATGGATGCAAATAGAAAAGCAAGATTAAACATTTATCATGAATAGGTTGTTGACCCTTCAGACAACACTGCAAATTACTTCACCATCCCTTAAATCAATTGTAAGCTAGAGTTTTTAAATTATACAAGTAGTTTTGTGTGCACAATGATTTTTGGGAGTCCTGTTGACAAAGCATCGTAAATTGCACTAGTTGTGGATGAACTGGAGGTATTTGTTGTCCAGCATTCATAATGCTAATTTTGAATGTGTGTGTATAGCATATCTTCATTAAGAAGCTTCAGAAATACACTTTTAATGCAGAGCCCTAAATAGCCTGCACACTTCAGATTTGCTTACATTGAAATAGAGTTGCGTTTTAATACACAATTTGTGCAGTAAAAATCAATATTGTATGGTCCTGAGCATATATTTGTACACGGTTAGGTGACTTGTGTCCTTTAAAACTATTAGCCTCTGGGAAGAAACTGGTTGAATCAGATTGTGTAACTTCTTTTCTCCCTTTAACTGTGCATCTAATTAAAAACAAATTGTGGTACACAAAAGCGACAAACAGTTTTATTCACCTAACAAGTGTATTTTGCATTTTTTTGCGTCTTGACTGAAAAATCGGAATATTAAAGCTTAAAGGTGAAATATAAATATACCAAATGAAATTATGTGCAGTTTTTGAAGAGGACAGTAGAGGGTAGTGTAACATTGAGCTATAGAGTAATTTTCCCCTATAATATTGTTGACATTTAATGTCCTGTAGCATGTTAGTTAAAATAAGTATTGCATTATTGTAGAGGTGTCTTGTTTGACGCATTTTAAATAAAGTTTTGACTGTAAAACCATATTCAGATTTTGAATAAACTCCAGTATTTTATCACTTTTAAAAATTAATTGCATTTCCTTTTATTGACCATGTATTTTTCAATGAAAACACAAAGAACTTTAAGTCACAGAATAGATTTCTAAAAATTGCTGCATGAATCTGTAAATCTGTTCATCATCATCATGTGATAGAGATATTAATCTTTTGTGGCGCTATTTTTTTAAAAGCGTGATTGAAAGTGCTGAGCCCAATGGAGAATTCAGCAAGTCAGCATTTCTTTCATAATGTTGGTTGTCATGTCTAGCCTTATGTTAGATATAATTCTGGTTGCCTTCTACATTTTGTCGGGGGTAGGCTTCTGAGAATAACTGATAGATTTCTCGTTATACAACAGCACTGAGTTATTAACTGAATAAACTTTAATCAGTTGGAAAATGTCCGTATTAGTTGTGGTAAAATACACCAAGAACTTTTTTCTTACGTCTAGTCTAAATTGGTCTTCCTGGAGTTTATGGCTGTTAGGCCTTGTTATCTCTTGGGGAGCTCTGGTGAACAACTGCTCTCCCAGGTCCTGATGTACCCCTCTTATATAATTGTAGGTTGCTACCAAGTTGAGGGTTCTTCCTACTGAGGTGCAGCACCTTACACTTCTCAACATTGAAGGCCATCTGGTTTTAGTCAGCCCACACTGAGAGCATGTCCAAGTTGGCCTGTATCCCCAGACTGTCCTGTGGTGTAACCACCCTTTCCCCATAATTTGGTGTCATCCGCAAACTTTGCCATTTTGCATCTGACTCCTGACTCCAGATCGTTGATGAAGATGTTAAAAGAGTACCGGCCCATGTACTAAGCCCTGAGGGATTCCACTGGTCACCCTGCACCATGTTGATTTGCTCCTGTCAACTAGTACTCTTTGGGTCCGACCCTGTAGCCAGTTACCTAGCCATCAGACCATAAGATGATCAAAGCCACAGTTCCCCAGGTTAGCCATGAGGACATCATAGGGAGCTAGGTCAAAATCTTTCTTGAAGTCCAGATATATAACATCCACGTCATCTCCCTTGTCTAGGGCTCGTGTCACCTGGTCATAGAAGGAGATGAGGTTGGTCAGGCAAGAGCTGCTGGTCACAAAGCCATGCTGGCTGGCTGTCAGAAGCTTGCCTTCCGTTTAGTCTGGTGTTGGTGGATCCCTTGACCATTTTCTCCAGGATTTTACCAGGGATAGACGTCAGACTGATTAGCATATAGTTCCCTGGGTTATCCCTCCTCCCTTTCTTGAAGATAGGGACCACATTGGCTCTTTTCCAGTCTTCTGGGACCTCACCCGAGCACCACAAATTTTCATATATCTTTGCCAAGGTGGGTGCAGTGATGGCTGCCAGCTCCTTCAAGATTCTTGGGTGCATTCCATCTGGACCTGTGGACTTGTGAATGTCCAGTTTCTCAAGGTGTTCCCTCATCTGATCCACATCAATTTTGGGCCTGCCATGCACTTCCAGGCTGGTTTGTGTCCTTTCTGACAGTGTGATCCCCTTGGGAGGGTGAAAAGCCAATGTGAAAAAGTCATTTAGGAGATTGGCCTTTCTTAGGCACTGGATGTCAGCTGCCCCATTTGATCCCTCAGGGGCCCAATGCTATCTTTGTTCTTTTTTCGACTTCCCACATATCTGAAGGACTTTTTGTTGTCCTTGATCCCTGAGTTCGGTTTATGCCTTGGCTTTTCTAGACTGCTTCCTACAAATGCGGGCATGTGCTGAGTAGTCGTCTTTGGTGATGCTTCCCAACTGGACTAGACTTCTCTTTTGAGTTTAATGAGGTCCAACAGTTCCTTGTTCAGCCAAGGAGGCTTCCTTGCCCATTGATTACATTTCTTGCGAGACGGAATGGCTTCCCCCCGGTGCCTCAAGGATTATGTTCTTGAGAGATGATCATTCCTTGTGTACTCACCTTATCTCTGGGGATATGGCCTCTAATTGCCTGACTTACCAAAGATCTGAGTGTGCAAAAGTTAGCCTTCCCAAAGTTAAGGGTTTCTGTTTCACTGAGGGATTTGCCTGCTCTTCTTAAACTATTTATTTTTCAAATATATTTTTGAAGGACTGAAAGGTTTTTCTTTCCCTTATTTTTATTTTCTGATTATATATGTTGATAATACATGTAAAAATGGTTCAGTTCATGGAAAAGTAAATGGCTAATAGGGGTCTCCTTCATCTGAGGAACTCTGAATAAATTCTGAATAAACTGGACATGGATTACCTGGACACAAACGCCTTTTTTAAAGCTAAACTGAGCAGACAATTTTGTCAATGTTTTAGATTCCATTCTTGTTCCTTAATGATTCCTTGCATCCTTCTAACTACTATTGGAGACTCACTTCCCTGTCTGGAGCTCCCTAAAATAATACTATGCTTCTAGTTTTCTTTATTCTTCCCCTTGCACTTTAGTTCTCCAATATCTCGCTTTTCTAATAACATCCCTTCTGTATCAGGTATTTTTTGACTGACATATCTGGGGAAAACCCACTGCTTGCTTAAAACAAGAAGTTTGCTAAGAAAGAAAATCAGTCTCGTTTTTAATTAGGCTATCTTAATTCTTTACCCATCTGTGGAAAGTTTTAATAATGTATAGTTTTTTTGTAATATTAATCTATTTCGTCTCCAGAACATGTTGAGAGATGAAGATGCATTAGATTAAAAGGAATTTGTCATAATGCACTGTCATTCACAAATAATTGTATTGGTATTCAGTCTGCAGTCAGTGCACCCACTGAAAGTCATTATGAAAGTAATGCATGGTAGTTGCTGGAGATAGGAACTTTTAGAAGTACCCGTTATTTGTGGCTATATGCAGACAATACTCTCGTAATAAAAATTAAAAAAAAAAGTTCTGCTCCTTAGTATGAAATAAGAATACGGCCTGAAAATCCCTTGCATAACTACAAAGAATTTGGAAGCACTGCATTAATTTACTAATTACAGCCCTGTTTGCAGTGGCATAAACTAAGTTAAATCTCTGATTTCAGATTGTAAATGAGAAGTGTCTGTTTGGAGCAAGATAAAAATTTGCTGGGACTAGGTGCATTATGCTTATTTTCTCATTTCATTTAACACTAGGGGGTGCTACTATGATGGCACATTGATCAAAAAGCTGTGACAAAGGATACAGCTGAACCTAGGTGTTCTATGGAAACATAGCTATAGATTGTATAGATATAGATTGCATATAACGAAAAGTGGAGATACCGCATCCATTAATGGAAAGGCATGTGTTGGGAAGTAAGTAGCTGTTGTGCAGATGTTCCCCGTATTATGCAACATGGATGAGAGCATTATTACTTGCCTCTTGTTGTATAACTTATCAGCCTCTGAACTGTTTCAGTTCATGCCCTCAGAAAAAATCATTTTCAGCTTTTTGTTATTAATTTCACTACATCTGTCTTAGCAAGAAAAAGATAATGGAAAGTTGTCACAGCACACAGGGTAGGCATAGACCTAATCTTAGCAGAGTGATGTAGAGACATTCACTATTCAGATTCAGGAACTATTTACAACAGGGACTACTGAGCTCACTACATCTATTGGGTGAAAGCAGTCAAAAAGGGAAAACTGCAAGTTCTGTCATGTTAGTCTCTAAGGCCCAGTTAGCACAGTAGGCTAGATTCAGTCTTCTTGCTGCAATTCTGTTTAAATAAGCAGTTCACAGACTAAAAGGAGGGTCAAGCAAGAGAAAAACAAGTTGCTGTATGTACAACCATGTTTTTTTTTTGTAATTGAGTTGTACTGTCTGCACCTAATCTGGTTGCCCACAAGCTCAGGTGAGTTTTCTCTCACAGGCTATTTTCTCAGTATAACTGTGAGAGATCTGTATTTCTTTGAAAGCTATTGTGTGTCAGTGCATTCTGGAAAAATCTAATCTAATACCTGTTCAGTACTCCTTTTAAGAAGGAGATGCATGGAGTGATACCAGAAATACGTTGGAGGCGGAAGTGGCAGGGAGAACTGGATTTGGGAGTGCCCTGCTGAATGAGATTTAAGGAAGGAGGACTGATCAGCTGTACGAAAAGACTTATGCCTGCCTAGTAAAATGTTATGACCCAGTTTCAGATCACAGTGCCATTCTGGAACATTACTAAATGTGAGAGGTGGTTAGCTGCCACAGTTTTTATCTGCTAACAAACTTGAGTGTAAACCAAAATGTTTGTTCAAAATATAAGCAACCATTTGAGAAAATGAAGTCTTTTTGCTCTTGGGTTGAAGATAAACTCCCTTTATATAAGTCAACATGCAGTTTCCCTTTTAAAGCAGTGTTGCCAAAAACTCTCCAGACAAAAAGTAGCCAAAAAAATGTTGAAGTCTGTACACCCTTGTTCAGCTCTATGAAGTGTTAACTTGGAAACAGAGGGCTTGATTCTGCTCTTAAATAAATATCCATGTCTACATTACAGTGTAAATCTAAGCACTGTATCTGGGCATATACAAATAGCTGAAGTGCTCATGTAATCTCTGCCACTGTTTCTGTTATTGACAAATGTTGGGCTTTATTCTTAAATCAGAGAACTTTCTTAGTTTATTATCCCTGCTGGACTCTTAAAATCTTTCATGAGATATTTGTGATTAAAATAATCCAACCAATTTATGTTGCTTGTGCCAACTTCTAAGCTTTAGAAGCATAGATGAGGAATTATAGCACCGGCAATGTAAAACTTCAGTTTTAATGTCTTAATCTTAATGGCTTGATCTTAATGGCTGAGTTTAAATACCATTACCACCACACCTTATTCAGCAAATTTAAGGCTTTGTTAACTGTCTAGCATCAAGCTTGTCAGTAAGCCAGCTATCTTGCCAGACTGTAGACCCAAGATGCATGAAAATGTCAACAGTCTCAGGCTCATTAGTTCTTGGCTTTACAGCCAAGGTGTGTGCATGTGTATGTTTCCCCTCAAGCCTTCTTTGTAATAAGTCTAGTCCTACGAAAATGAAACCTTGTTGTTTTGCTCACTCTTATTAGCTAAAATTAGCTGCACATTTCCTAAAATATATTGTAATTTGTGAATTACCTGAACAATTAAAAGTCTGTTTTCCTATTGATTTGTATTAACACCTGGATTTCTATTAACAACCCCTTACTGTTAAAAGAACTACCCATGTGATCCTCTGCCGTTCAAGAGATTAATACATTCCAGAACATCCTTCCTTTATACTGAGCATCTTTATCTCCTATTGCCTTTTCTATTTGTTAATCTGGGTAGTAGAAGACATGCTATCAGACTTGTAAAATTGTCATGAACATCTTGGGCAAAAAACCTTGGTTTGCATGCCTTTTATTGTTATGTTTATGTATGATATTACTCGCCTGGCAAAAACTTATTTGCCCTGGAGGATTTCTGCAAGAATTTTTGCAGCATTGAAAGTATTTATATGCTTGGGTCACAGATATAAAGACAGGGTCTCAATGCCTGAATTAAATTAAGCTACTTCAGTTAGTTTTCTCTCCAAAAATTTGAGTGATCTATTTTTGGAAATAGATCTAAACCACCTCTGTTGTTTTTCCCCTCTTTCCCCTTCTCTCCCCACCCTGGCCAATCTCTCTTTCTATCTAAATGTCAATGTTCAGACTAAACCTCTAAGTTGCTTTAAAAATATTTCTCTATATGCTTGGCAGTCTCCTTTAGAGATACTACCAGCTCCTAGATTATATCCGCTCCACTCCAAAAACATTGTTTTTATGAAATAAAAATATTTTAAATACCAAAAACCAGGAAATGACTTGTTTCCCATTATTTCTTCAAGACCAAATTTAAGAAGAAAAAAAAAATACTGAAACAGATTAAACAATTGTATATTGAATAGCACATTTCCTTGTTAAAGGAAGGAAGATATAATACGTCATTATTAAACAAGAAATAGATATATTCACTGTCTTTGTTTTGTTGTTTTCAATCAGGGCAAGCTTTCTTATCTGTTTTCTATTTTTCCAGGAGCAAACTAACTTGTTTAATTTTCCAAAAGACAAAAATGTTATTCCCATACAGAACTTGACATTTATTAGTGACAATAAAATTGTCACTTCCAAGCCCTCATCAACACAGCTATACATTTTCGTAGTTGGGGCTTAAATCTGAAAAGAATGGAATCTTTTTTTCCGTAGGTAATGTCTTTCAAATGTTTTGCTGCAGTTATTCTAATTCAGAGTAGTTGAGTTATGACTAGAAATCATTACAATATGACGACTGGAATTGGTGACACGACATATGTGACACAAATTGGTGGTATAAGTGGACAGGCTTCAACACTGGCAAATCCAATATAAAAATAAGCAGTAATTGAACAACCTCTTTTGTGTTTTGAGATATGGGTATTTTACGCCAGATTTTTCTGAAGAGCTCCACATGCTGAGTGTTCACTTGTTTTTAAAGGTATTGGGTTATGCTTTAAACTAGGTTTGCCGGGGATTAGAGGCCAAAAAGCCTTGAGATAAGTGGGGAAGCAGGTGACCTGGAGGAAGCACAAGCAGGAGGGGGCAACAGGGGTGGCCTTCTCATTCTTGTTGAGAAAGTAGGGTAATTGACTAGTTGCCTCAGGTGTCTGTACACAAATGCACGGAGCCTGGGAAACAAGCAGGAATACTGGAAGTCCTCACACAGTGAACTGTGACATGATTGGAACAACAAAGACTTGGTGGGAGCTCCCATGACTGGAGCACTGTCATGGCTGGGTACAAACTGTTCAAGAGGGACAGGCAGGGGAGAAGAGGAGGAGTTGTGTTTTATGTAAAAGCTGTATGATTGCTCAGAGCTCCAATATGAAACTGGAGATAGGCCTGTTGAAAGTCTCTGGGTTGTGGTCAGAGGGGAGAGCAACAAGGGTGACATCATGGTGGGTATCTGCTAAGTATAGTCCACCAGACCATGAGGTTGAGGAGGACGAGGCTTCTTCAGACAGCTAGTGCAGGTTTCCAGATCACAGGCACTGATTCACATCGGGGACTTCAATCACCCTGATATCTGCTGGGAGGGCAATACAACAGGGCACAGGCAATCTGGGAAGTTTTTGGAGAGTGTTAGGGACAACTTCCTGGTACAAGTGTTGGAGAGGCCAACTAGGGGCCATGCTGCTCTGGTCTGCTGCTCACAAACAAAGAAGAATTGGTGGGGGATGTAGAAGTGGATGGCAACATGGGTAGCAGTGACTTTGCCATGATTGAGTTCAGGATCCTGAGGAAAGGAAGGAAGGAGAGCAGCAGAGTAAGGACCCTAGTCTTCAGAAAAGCAGACTTGGACTTAAGCAGGGAAATGATGAGCAGGATTCTGTGGGAGGCCAGTTTGAGGGGTAGAGGAACCCGGGAGAGCTGGTTGTACTTTAAACAAACCGTACTAAGGGCTGAGGAATTAACCATCCCGATGAGCAGGAAGACCAGCAAGTATGGCAGAAGACCAGCAAGTATGGCAGAAGACCAGCGTGGTTTAGCAGGGAAATCTTCAATGAGCTAAAACACAAAAAGGAAGGTTGCCAGAAGTAGAAACTTGGACAAATAACTAGGGTGGAGTATAAGAGTATTGCTCAAGCATGCAGGGATGAAGTCAGGAAGGCCAAAGCGCAGTTAGAGTTGCAGCTAGCAAGGGACATGAAGGGGAACAAGAAGGGTTTTTACAAGTATGTCAGTAACAAGAGGCAGATCAGGGAAAGTGTGGGTCGCTTACTGAATCGGGGAGGCAACCTGGTCACAGAGGAAGCGGAAAAGGCTGAAGTACTCAATACCTTTTTCACTTCCGTCTTCACAGGAAAGGTCAGTTCTCAGACTACTGCACCTGGCAGTACAGTTGAGGGAGGAGGTGAGCAGCCCTCAGTGGCAAAAGAACAGGTTAGGGGCTATTTAGAAAAGGTGGATGTGTACAAGTCCATGGGACCAGATGGGATGCAGCCAAGGGTGCTGAGGGAGTTGGCTGATGTGATTGTAGAGCCACTGGCCATAATTATTGAAAATTCATGGTGGTTGGGAAAGGTCCCGGACAATTGGAAAAGGGCAAATATCCTCAAGTAAGTGTAGAAGGAGGGTCTGGGGGATTACAGACTGGTCAGCCTCACCTCAGTCCTTGAAAAAATCATGGAGTAGGTCCTCAAGGAATCCATTTCTAAGCACTTGCAGGAGAAGGTGATTAGGAACAGTCAGCATAGATTTGCCAAGGACAAGTCATGCCTCTCCAACCTGATTGCCTTCTGTGATGAGATGGCTGGCTTTGTGAATGCAGGGAGATCAGTGGATGTGATGTACCTTGACTTTAGGAAGGTTTTAATACAGTCTCTCATAACACTCTTGCAAGTGAGCTAAGGAAGTATGGGTTGGATGAATGGACTGTAAGGTGGATAGAAAGCTGGCTGGATCATCGGCCTCAAAGGGTAGTTATCAATGGCTTGATGTCTAGCTAGCAGCTGGTATCAAATAGAGTACCCCAGGGGTTGGTCCTGGGGCCAGTTTTGTTCAATATCTTCATCAGTGACCTGGAAGATGGGATGGAGTGTACCCTCAGCAAGTTTGCAGATCGCACCAAGTTTGGTGGGTAGGGCTAGGAATCAGAGAGATCTTAGTACGTTAGAGGATGTAGACAAATTGGAGAGAATCCAGCAGTGGGTAACAAAAATGGTTAGGGGGCTAGGGCACATGACTTCACAGGAGTGGCTGAAGGAACTGGACTTATTTAGTCTGGAGAAGAGAAGACTGAGGGGGAGTTTAATAGTAGTCTTCAGATACCTGAAGGGGGGTTCAAAAGATGGAGCTAGACTGTTCTCAGTGGTGGTAGATGACAGAACAAGGAGCAATAGTCTCAAATTGCAGCAAGGGAAGTTTAGGTTAGTTATTAGGAAAAACTTTCTCATGAAGAAGGTAGTGCTCACTGGAACAGAT
>NW_017729024.1:33217730-33219472 GCF_001723915.1 Gavialis gangeticus | reverse complement strand
GCCCCCCCCCCCCCCAAAAAGTGCTGCTGCCCCCCCCAACAGCGAGTGGTCCAGCTGGTAGGGGGGGCACGGAGAGCGCTAGTGCCCCCTGTGAAATTGGCTCCACCGCTGCCATGCCGCATGTGGAGGTGCTGGCACCTCCGTTGCTGCTGTGCCTCTGGCGTGCTCAGCAGCCGGCTGCTGGGGGAGGACCCCACCCTGGTCACCGGCTGGCTGCTGGGGGACCCCTCCCTCCCCCTGGTCATGATGTGCTGGTGCCCCCCAAGTCTTGGGAGGCACCAGTCGTCCATAGTACCTAGAGAGGTTGTGGACTCCCCATCCTTGGAGGTTTTTAAGACTCGGCTAGACAAAGCCTTGGATGGGATGATCTAATTAGGTGTGGTCCTGCTTTGAGCAGGGGGTTGGACTAGATGACCTCCTGAGGTCCCTTCCAATCCTAATTTTCTATGGTTCTATGCTCTGGCAGTATGGTTATAAGTGTTTTAATGGAATCTGCCAAGTATTCAACACTTTCAAAAATTTGATAACCAATTCTGGGTGTTGTGAGCTTTAAAATCTGGCCCTCTGCCTCAGAACAGTTGTAGAGGCCAGGGATGTGAAACACAGATGCTGCAGGGTTACTGGTGGACTGCCAGAAGTTGGGGTGTGGCCAGTGGTGGGCATGGTCTGACATGGAATCTGGGGGCTCTGTAGACATGGCCCTTGATGGCAGTCAGGTGAGACACAGTCCTCAATCCCCTGGCCCTGCCGTGGTGGCTGCTTTGGATGCTGTGGCTAGTGCTATGGATGGCAGCTGCCACCATTTTGTGCCCCAGGTCAGATCCAACCCCCAGAGAGCCCTGCAGTATGGACTGTCTTGGGGCCCCCCAGGTGAGTTTGTTGCCCCTGGTATAGGCCACGTCTATCTGAGGAGTATTTATACCTGTAAAGGAGCCCTGGGGTAGATGTTGCAAAGTTGTACTTTTTATTGGTTTATTGAAAATTTCCCTGTGGATAAAATAAGCAATACTGGTAAAGCACGTTTTTGCTTGTATAATTTTGTTTACATCAGCAGCTTCTGGTGACATAGCTGTATTGATCAACGTGACCCCTCCTTGCAGCCTTGGCCATTATAGCCATGTTGACATGCGCCTGTCATGGCAACACATCTGTATTTATAAATTTCTGAAGCTGTACAGTAAATACAGTAGCATCAGAACATTTCTTTTAAGGGACTGATTCTTTCCTTGACATAGAATATTAACGTGTATTTAACTGGTCAGTTTTTTGCTCATTATACCTGTATTGATTAAAAATGTACTCAGTTGAAATCTCTGGAATTATGCAGCATCCTCACAAGTATAATTCCATGTACATTTTAGCCCAAGAATTTTTTCGTTGGAAAAAAATTATTTTATCCTGCCTACGTCTGGAATTGATATGCCGGAGTGCATAGTAATTGTTAATGGAGCATGTCCCTTCTTGTCACTGGTTCAAAATGAATTTGCTTGGTTACAGAGGCATAATGGGCACCTATATGCGTGCAGTGAGGCTGCTTCAACTCGCTGTAATTACAGTGTGTCAGAGCAGACTCTATTAATTGAGTCTGCTGAGACTATTAATTGAGTCTGCTGGAGCTTGGTAATTATGGCACTCCAGTAGACTCCAGCGTCATGTGTATCAGTGTCCCTGTGCTGGAAAATGGTGGTGGGGTGACCAAATTTCCTAGCGTGTCCTGCAGGGGCCCCACATTACCCGGAACT
>NW_017729024.1:33192996-33212730 GCF_001723915.1 Gavialis gangeticus | reverse complement strand
AGAGCAGACTCTATTAATTGAGTCTGCTGAGACTATTAATTGAGTCTGCTGGAGCTTGGTAATTATGGCACTCCAGTAGACTCCAGCGTCATGTGTATCAGTGTCCCTGTGCTGGAAAATGGTGGTGGGGTGCTTTGACTAAAGCTCGATTGATGAGCTTTAAAGTGCTTCCGCCACCATTTTTTAGCTTGGGGACACTTTTACATGTAATGCTCTGGGTGCTTTAATTAGAGCGGCTCCAGAGTCACTCTAATTAAAGTGCCCCCTTCCCTTCCCTGGAGTACGTCTGTAAATGCCCAATGAGTATGCTGGGTGAATTCTGCAGGGTATTGGATGGGGGGTAGATGAGGAGGTGCTGCTGAGTGTGTGGGAGAGGAGGAGGTGTGCAGAATTGGATTCTTACCTATGCCGTTTCCTATCTATACCCAAAAAACCATTTCTTGGTGGCTGCTGCTGCTCCTGCACTATGGGCCTGCTTCTCCTGTCAGGGTTTGGACTCCGTGGGGTCAGGGGCCAATTCTGGTGCCTCTACAAGTTGGCACCTGGGATCTCTGCCCCACTCGCCCACCCCTAGTTGTGTTACTGATTAGTTTATAGTATCTAGTGTTCTGGAAAGATACCTTCCACATTTTCTGACTGAGATTTTAGGAGGTAGGTCTGACTTACTGGCTGGTTGAGTCAATTTGTCACTTGTGTCAGATTACTTAGTGCTGCTGACTTGCTGAATTAACATGTTATCTGTCTTGATTTGCAGTTTAGTTGTCATTTTATTAAAATTCAATTAAGACATCTATGGTCTTCAGAGATGTTTTTAATTTTTTTAAATCAGTGTAAATACTTTCTCACACCTAGAGGATGCTATTTTGGACGTTGTTGAGTGCTGTTGGCTGGATAGCCTGCAGAAGCTTGCACTACTACATTTATATACTGTATTTTGTTGTGTTCATTTATATCTTTAAATATATATATATATATATATATATATATATAAATATATATACATATATTTTAAAAAAAAATAAACACACATACATGCACATATATTCTCTCTGTCTCTCTCTGTCTCTGTCTCTCTCCATCTCTCTCTCTAGATAGAATACCTTGTCTTCACTTTTTTTTGTAGTAGAGATTAGAGAAAACACTTATTCATTTTTTTCAGGATTGTCCTGAACATTTCCTGAATAGTTGGTTAATAAAAACTTATAAACTTATAAACTCAGTTTTTACCTGCCTAAGTTATATATAGATATCTGGTCTTTCCGCAGTCAGATCCAGGCAAGCAGACCCACTGAAGTCAGTGAGACACTCAGCATTGACACGAGTGTTCTCCTACCTGGATTGGCTTCAGATTGGGTCATAAATTACCAGGTAACATACCATACTGATAATGGATTTAGTAATTCAGTAATTGTATTGCTGAAATAAAGTTATTAGCAATATTTTAAATTGCTTTACATTCTGAAAGAATATCCTGTGAATTTCAGTTATTTATTTGCAACTAACCCCCCCATAATCTAATTTGAAAGACAATAATGTCTTAGTTTGTTCAGCAAACTATTTGATGACACATTCCAGCGTATGTGTTGACTGCAGCGTGTGAATGCAGTAGGGTTTTTGGTTGTAGCCTTGCTGGTCTAAGGGCATAGGCAGGCAAAGTTCTTTGAGTAGATGTGATATCTTTTATTAGACCAACTGAACTTGTCTCAGGGTTTGTTTGTTTGTATTTTCTTTTAACTTGTCATTGGCAACAAAACTCAGATGTGCTTCTGCTTTTTCTGGTAACTTTTCATGCTGGTGAAAAAAGTAAAACTCAAAATATCTTGAAAGTTGTCTTATATCCCCTGTGCTTATGCAAATGTATTGCCACCTTTCAGGAGAACCTTGTTAGCACTACAGAAGTTGACATAATGCTGCAAAGGTATTTGAAAGTATATGAAGGTAGTAATAGATGCAGCTTATGCTGGTGATCTGAATCTCTCTTACTGAAGGCAAGGGTTTGATTTGCTACTGAACCAGAATGGAGGCAGAATGCAGTAAAGAATAGAGCTCTGGAAGCAAGTCACTCATCCAGATCCCTTCTCACCACCAGTTAGCTGTGCTTTTGGTTTCCAGTGGTTGATTTTACATGGGGTACCCTTGTCCCTGCAGAAAACCAGCAAATAACAAAACAAATATATGTGCAAACAACAAACAGACAGACCAAAACCTGTGTCCTTTCTACAGACCCTGAGAGGGGTAACCCTTCTCTGTGCTTCTTCCTTGCCCTCTGCTCCTGGGCTTTTAACCCACATAGTAGCTTCACCTTCATCAGTTACAGTCTGTTCCCAGCCTTCCAGCCAGGCAGAATATCATTTACTAACCATCTGCACCTGGTTTTCAGGTGCTTTAGGTTGAGTACCTCCTTATAGGCCCACATATGCCACAGCCAAATGACTGACAAAACCTGGAGCTATAAAGAGATCTGCACCATTTTGGCATTTTAGTACTAGTGAAGAGTAGGCTGTCACAGCACCTTGCTCTTCCCAGCCTATTCCATTGCTACTACCTCATCCATCTGGTTTGAGCCTTGTATGCCATTATATTGGGTGGCAAAGTTTTGATATGGAAAATGGTTGTGGTGCTGGAGTCACCTCCCTCAGCTTTGCACTGCTAGGTGCATTCACCATTCAAAAGTGGAATTTTCCAAGCAAGTTCTCTACTCACTTTACATAAGGGGCAGAGTAAATTGGTTAAATAGTCTAGCCCAAATGTGTAAGGTATTCAGTCAGTAGAGCCCCGTAAAAATAATGCAGGGCTCAGCTGTAACACATTTAGGTTTTTTATTTTCATTTTAATTCAAAAAGGTCAGAAAAGAACTGTTCAGTATGTTGTAAAATATGTGGTGCTTGATGTACCCAGATACTCTACATTCTTTTAGCTAAGGTCCTTAGTGATCATAGAGATGCATATATCTGTTAAAGAGCTTATCTTCTTCTTTTGAAGTCAATAGGAGTCTTAGACATAATGGGCTTTGAATCAGAGCCTAACTGCAGTGGTAAATTATGCCAAATAATTAACAGAATCCCTGTGCACAGCAGATGATGTGATCCTTTACTATTGCAGTCAGTGGGAGCTTTTTCAAGATCAAGCCCTAAAAATCTTGCAATTTAAGGGTTAGGTCCTGCTTTCAGTATTTAAGCTTAATAAACTCCAGTGAGTTTCACCTGAGTGAAGAGTGCTCAAAATAAATTAGGGCTGTCAAATGATTTAAAAATGTAATTGCCATTAGTTGTGTGTTGAAAAAAATGAGTTGCAATTGATTGTGATTTTAATCGCACAGCTAAAAACTAAAACTTATGCTCCAAAAACTCAAGTTATGCAAAATTATACAGGTACTTTTTATGGTTGAGGGCAGGGGGAAGAATTTATGAAAGTGTGTGTGGTGTTCAGAACGTGGGGAGGGGTGGTCCTGCATGCCCTGGCAGGATGTGGGATACTGGTGGTCAGGAGTGAGGGGCAGCAGCAGGGCTGATGGGGGTGGGGGCGGGGGCTGTGGCTTCGGAGTGAGGGGTAGACAGATGCATGCACACAGACATAGACAAACATGCACATGCACACACGCAGATGCTGCCCAGCAGATGTGTGGTGGGGAAGGGATGTGGGGGAGAGAAGGGGGGGGCAGATCGAGGCCCCCATGGTGAGGGAGGGAGTGGCTCAGGGGCTGGAGTGAATGGGGCCCTGGTGTGGGTGGTCGGACGGTCAGAGCCTTGAGCAGCATTCCCTCTAAGCTGCGCAAGCACACTCATGCCATGCTGCTAAGTGTGCCTGTGTGGCCACACACACCACGCAGCTTAGAGGGAATGCTGGCCCCATCCAGGGGTGCAAGGGAGCCTCTGCCGCTGTACGCACCCTGAGGGAGGCACGGGGGGCATGTGCCCCCTGGATTTATGTATGGGGTGGAGGCAGGTTGCCACTGTGAACTGGGGCTCTGCACCCTACTGCCTTTGTTCTGGGGGCTGTGCAATGCTATGTGCCTCCCGCTGCCAGGTGGGCAGGGGACACGGCACAGCCAGCACGCAGATCCTGGGGCAAAAAGGTAGCAGGGCACAGAGCCCCATCCCACCTCTGCCTTGTGTCCAGATCTGGGGTGTATGTGCCCCTGTGCCTCCCCTGGGGTGCATGCAGTGGTGGGAGCCCACCCGCGGCTCTTACCATCGCACAAACTGCCCCAGGGCCCCCTTCACCCTAGCCCCTGTCCCTGGATCTTCCTCTGCCCCACTCCCTCCCTCACCATGGGGGCCTCAGTTTGCCTCCCACACCCCTTTTCTCCCCCACACCCCTTCTCCTTTATAGAATTGCCTACTGGGCAGTGCTCCACATGCCCCCAGGCTGTGTTTCTGGCTGCCTGCAGGCTGAGGCTGCGTGTCTTTGTGCCTGTGCATGCCCCCCTGGCCCCGCGCTGCAGCTGCCTGGAGCCTGCACCCAGGCCGCCTTGCAGTCTTACATGCTGCCACCACTGCCCTGCGGGGTGGCCTGGAAGTGGCAGTGATGGTGGTGGAGCAGAGCCCAGGCACAGGCACAGGCTCTAAAACCACATGTGCAATTAACGTGTTAAGATTTTTTACAACGATCAACAACGATTAATGCATTAATCCTGCATGTTAACCACGATTAATTGACAGCCGTAAAATAAATACGAGCAGGGAGAGAAGGCATTACGGTAGAAATCTAGGGCATGTGGTCATTAGAGCTGTAATGCTGTGCACAAACAGATGGGTTTTCAGAAGTTGTTTGAAGGAGGAAAGGGGAGGGTGTTTTGGGAGTACACTTAATTGGGAGTCTGTTCTAAGTAAAACATGCATGATTTATTTATTTATTTTAAACTATGCCTTTTGACAACTATTTTATTGCTTTTGACGTTATCTATGGGCATCTAGCTGCTTCTGACCAGCTGGAATTAGTAAACTTCAGGGGCATAATACATGCTGTCAAAAAATTAAATTTTAAATTCAGAAAGTTAAAAAGAAAAAAGGTACTACAAACCTTTTATAATTTTCAGAAAGCAACATGATGTGATGATGTATTGTTTCTAGCATATGCTAGTGATTATGTCAATGCATTAGGCACACACCTTACTGTGTGTTAACAACTGTGAGATGTTTTTTGAATTGAAGGGCCTTTGTATTTAGAAGAAAAGGTGAGCTGGTTCACCACTTTTGTTGTAAAACTGATAGAGTGGAGCACTCCTCATTAACTTTCCACAGAATTTCCAGTTGATCAGTCCATGAGAATCCCAAGTCTCCAGTGCTATGGTTCATTCTGTCTTTATGCTCACAGATCAGTAGGAGTCTTGGGTTACCTGTCCAGAATTACTTTGTCCCTTACAGACCCTTCTTATTGCAGTTCCTTTGGAGCTATGCTGACACACTTTCCTTCCAGCTACAGTTGTCCTGGACCTCACAGCAGGTCTCCTACCAGATAATACAACTTCAGAATGGAGAATGTGAAAAGGTCAAAATGCAGGTTTTGCATCTGCCTCAGCACAAGCAGTGTGGGCTGTGTGCCTGCATCTAGTAGAGTCTGATATGCCAGCTACCAGTCTGCTGGGATATTTGGCTGTTGATAGTGATTTGTTGCATGTGAAGTAGCTCTAGCTAGATTGGGAACTATTAGCCAGACAGGTTCCACTGCTAAGGTATGGCAAATAGTTATGTCCTGACTACAAAACAGACCATAACTGTGAGTGTTTTTCAGTAGAGGTTCTCTTCTAAAAATGGTGAAGTAGTCAGGGAGGGTCTCGTAAGGCAAATAGATACCTAATAAGGGCAGTTTCTGATGCATGGTGTACTATACTGGGTTGTCTTGTTCTTTTGCTGTAATTCCTTTCAGTGAGTTTCTCTCTTGTGTCTCGTTTGGGGTTGAAACACGGTATACAGCCCTAAGTCAGCCTTAAGGCAATCTTTTTTTAAAGAATAAGTTGGTTAGACTTCTATTTTCTTTTCTTTTTGTGTATCTAGGACTACTTCCTAATATTGCATGCAGGTTTGAAGGGGATAAACTGGAGCAGGTTAAGGCTGACTATGACTAGTGCCTACACTAGTGGGGGCCAAACATTTGGGAAGGCATGCCACAAATTAAGCCTTGCAGCTCCCTCAGTGCCACTCTAGTCCCCTTTCTCTGCCTGACTTGATGTTTTACATTCTGCTCTCTGTCTGATCTGCTGCTGTCCTGCAGGTAAAACAGCAAAGAAGGCAAGTGCTGATCTGCTAGAACAGGGGTGGCCAACCTAAAGCATGTGTGCCACAAGTTGCATTGATGGCTTTTGTAAATGGCACATATCAGACAGAGGAGGAAGCAGGGAATACAGCAACAGGTAGGTCAGGGAGCAAAAAGCTGAGCAACAGATCAGGCAGGGGAAGAGGATTAGGGTGGTGCTTGGAGAGAGACTGGGGCTTACTGTGCCTATACTGGGTCAGACCAGTGGCCCATCTAGCCTAGTATCCTGTCTAACAGTGGCAGGAACGAATGCTTTAGAGGGAGACCATTGAGCTGCATATCTCTAGAGTGATCTATCGTTCACCCTATTCATTATGCTCGCTGGCATCCACCATTATTAGTTTAGAGATGCCAAAGAAACATCTCCAACAAGCCTGCTGAAGTGCTATCAATAGATATTTCTTCCATGAATTTGTCTAGTCCCTTTTTGAACCTGACTGTGGTACCTGCCTCTACCACCTCCTCTGACCATGAATTCTGCAAGTTCCCTATGCATTGTAAACAAAAAATACTTTCTTCTCATTAGTTTTAAACCTCTCTGATGCTAATTTCAGTGGGTGCCCCCTAATTCTAATATTCTGGAACTTGGTGACCATTAGTTTCCTGTTCACTTGGTCCATATCCATCATTATTTTATAGACCTCTGTCATATTGCCCCCTTAGCCTTTTTGCCAAGCTGAGGAGTCCTAGCTAGGCTTTTTAGTCTCTCCCAGTATGGCAGCTGCTCCATACCCCTGATCATATCCGTTGCTCTTCTCTGCACCTTTTCCAATTCTACTAAATTCTTTTTGAGATGTAGAGACCAGAAATGCACGCTTGTTTTCAAGATGTGTGCACACCATGGATTTGTATAATTGCATGACGATGTGTTTTCTGTTTTGTTTTAAATTCCCTTCTTAATGATGCCTAACAATTTATTGGCTTTTTTGCTCACCGCCTCCTGTCTACTTCAGCCTTCAATGGCAAAGGTGGTGACTGCTTTATTCCTAGGCATGTTACCTCCCTTCCCCCCCTCTTCCACCTGTGGCTCCTACCTACAGCCTCTACACAGCCTGTGTTACTGTCCTGGCAGGCAGGGTGGATCCTCGTGTGGACAGTGGTGCTGGGCACGTTTAGAGCCCCAGAGCACACCTCTGCCTTAGCGCCGGTGGGTTCTGCACAGCTGAGCTCCCACAGTTGTTGGGGAGAAGCCACTTCTGCAAAGGTGCCTGTTGGCCAGAGGAACAGAATGTCCCTTGCACAGCACCTTAACCTGCCCACGCGTAGCCCAGTGTCTCTGCAGCAGCCCTGGCACTCAGGCCTCTGCTGCGTGTGTGCTGTTGACATAGCAGCAGCAGCAGGAGCTGGTGACAGTCCGTTTGTTGCTGAGCTCAGTGCCCTGTGACTGCTCCCCGGTGCCCTCTCCCTCTCCCACTGGTTGCCAAGACCTAGTCTGCCACAGGCTTGGGCTAGTGGCGGGATGCAGGGACTGGACTACGCTTGCCAGGGTGCTCATGGCATGTGGCTGTAATTATCAGCTACAGTGACCAAAAAAACCCTGATAGCCACTAATGTCATTTCTCCTTTTATTGGTGCCCACCCAATAGCCAGCTGATAGATTGGTGCATCCCTACTACCCAGAATAATTTGGCATCATTTGCAAACTTGGAGATTTCACTTTGCTGTGCCCCCCCCTTTTCCAAGTCATTGAAAATGTTGAAGAAAACTGGGCTAAGCACAGAACCCTGCAGCACCTTGAATAGTGGGCATATAGCCTTACCCTTTGCCTAACCCCTGATTATCTTTTAACCCAGTCTCAGATCACAAAAGCACCTTCCTTATAATCCCATGGCAGTTCATGGGTTCCAAGATCATAGTATCATAGATGAGTTGTTCTAGAAAGCAGGCGTTTGTTACATTTATTACATTTAGTACATCCAGAAGTTTTGTCTCCACATGTTGCACTGATGAAGTGTTTACCTAGTCTATGTGAGGGTAGTGGAAGTCTCCCATTATTATTGCTTTTCCCATTCTGACAGCTTCCCCAGTCTCCCTAAGCATTTCATAATCACCTTCACCTTCCTGATCAAGTGGTTGGTAGTACAATCCTAGTACTATATCCTTTTATTCAAGTCTGGAACTTACCCACAGGGATTCTATGGTAGTTTTCCTTTCAGATGAGATTTTTATGTAGTTACTGTCTATTTTATCCTACAGTGCCACTCCTCCACCTCCATATCCTACTTTGTCATTCTGATATACTATTATACTGCGTTACAAAGAATCCCATTGATTAACATCTTCCATCAGGTCTCTGAAACAGACATAGAATAATACTTTATTTTCTAAGTCACTATTTAATACCCGGCATTCTCATCCACCCATCTTACTTTTTCGGCTTCTGGCAGTCTGCACCACAGGCAAACAGAAAGGATGAATGGATTTTGGAAAAGCGCACTTGTAGCCTGCAACACTTGAAACTCTACAGTGCTTTCCTTTTAACACAAAGCAGCAAAACTGAGTACGTGTTCTCAGATTTTATAAAATATATTTAACTAGATTCCAGCCTAATGCTATAAATCCCTGAATACTGATTCAGTGTGTGTTTAATGTGTGCATTAGTATAAAATATGTGTAGGTGGAAAAGAATGACGGGCTGGCCTTTGCTCAGACTCCTCAGGTGGGTTTTGACCCTGAGGCCTCTGGTGTTCTGACCTTGACCTTGAAGCAGCTACCTATATTTGGCCAGTTACATTTCCTTGAAAATACTGAGTCTGTAGCCTGACCTTGACAGTGTTGGAACATAATGATGTTGAAACTATTGAAAAAGGCTCAAAAACATCAGCTTCCTTTTTGCTTGTAATGCTGGACATTGTGTTTCAAGAACATGCCTTGTGACGCACTTTGCCCTGCTTCAGTTCTTAGGCCAAAGAAGTTAACACTATTTTGATATTATTGTGTAGTCTTACTCTAGGAAAAAAAATGCCAGAATTAATTATAGTGGCTTTTTAATGTTTATATTTAGAAAAAAGCTACATGTCTACAATTCCACATAATTGCCTGTGGGAGGCATCAGGAAGGACCCAAAAAAGTACATATATTTGCATTCCCAGAACGTTGTCTGTTTTAAAGAGCTGTGAATATCTTCCAACAGGTTGAAAATTGGGATAAAAATGAGCATAATCAAGTTGGGGGCATACCTAGATCTTATTTGTGAGAGGACTTTACAGAAGTTGTTGGAAAGGTCTGCAGGATACCAAACTATTTGGTCTCCTGCACTTTCACCTCTACAGTGTCCCTGCCCCAACACCTGCTAGTCACAGCAGGCTGGACACCGGACAAAGGCAACGTCAATTGGGTGGACTCAGCCCTGTTGGGAAAGTCTTTGAATGATAAGCTCAGCATAGTGTCTTTGTATCTGAACAAAATATTAGTGTGAATTTTAACATTACTTTTTTACTACATAATGCACATATTTAAACCAACTGGACAAACTGTCTGAGGCCTTCACACCTTTCTGAACATTTCAACTGTTATTAAAACCATTAAACTATCATATTTGCGTAAATGCACCTAGAGTTGACATCACAGTCTGGAAAGGCCTCAGGATAATTTTCCAGATGCTAGGAGAATTGCTCATTCTTTTTAGTAAAATCTCAACTAAGTTAAAATTATGGTTAAACAGATGCTAATATAAAATTAACCATACTTCTAAAGAAGGTTCCCATTTGCCAGTGGTTGGTCTACATGCCAGTGTTTCCTTGTTACCCTACGAAAAGAATCATTGCTACGTGGCATGACTTAGGTAGTGAGAGAGACTTTTCAAGATTTCTTGTCACAGAGCTTGACCCAAATCACTCCTTTTGGTCTAAAGAGGGAAGAAAATTATGTTTTTGTTTGCAAGTAAAGCCCAAGATTGAAACTCCTAGTCAGATGTACTAACACATTGAAAAAGAAGGCAAAAATACAAAATTAATGACTGTTTAGCCAGCCTTTATGCTGGCCGCTGTTTTGGCTTTCGAACAGAATTTTACCCTTCTGCCCTGTAGGGAAGCCCCCCTGGCTTTCCTCTCCCATCCTGATCTATGAGGAACTCCAAAACTTGCATGCCTGTAATTTAAAAGGTTTTTCTCTAAAAAGAACAATAACCATTAGGCACTAAAGTGAAAGTATAGAAAGAAGTGTGTGAACCCCAGGGTGAGGTAGTACAAGTACATAATTAAAATAATTAGGCATGTCAATGGGTGCTTAAAGATAAGTGATGTACATACATGTGTAAGTAATTAAGTTATATTGAAAAGTACTGTTTGCAGTGCTTTGTGCTCCACAAATCAAGTTATGGATAAGGTTGATTTTCGTACTGTTTTGAAAATGCATGCTTTCTTTAAACTTCCTTATTTTACAAGGTTAACAAAGTTTACCAACCAAAAATACATTCAAGTGTTGGAAAGGATACAAAAAGGTAGCAACAGATTTTTTAGAAAAACGAGATCTGAAAATAAAGTAAACTGTATCTAGAAGACTTCATTATAGTAAACATCCTGAGGTCAGAATTTATTTATTCAGTATTATTTCCTTCTGCCTGTAAGAACTAGTGAACAATGAAGCCCTTTGAATTGAAGTCAGGAATTTACTAATTTGAAAGCTGATTTATGTAGTGGTGTTGACCCCTCAGATGGATTCTGAGAACCAAGGAGAGTTTGCAAAGCCAGTCCCACCAAAATTAAATATGTACAATATAATAACATCTAAATTTTAATAGGAAATTCAATTACTATAAATGACTAAACAGTATAGATAAGGCATATCTAGCAAGTGATCAAAATTTATAAAATGCACATTTATCTAAAGGCATAATAATCTTATCAATATTTGCAAGCAATTTAACCTTAACTTTTACAAGTCTTAAGGTCTTAAAAAGTCTCTAGCAGGAGGCCAGCCCATTAAGGGAAGCACTCTTTTACCTAAGTTTCAAAAACAAAGTTGCTAAGTAACATTAACCAGGTACACTTGCAAGTGGGCAATTCAGTAAGAACTGTAGTTCGAGACTGAAGAGGAAAAATACCAAAGTGGACCCAGTTTTTATACTCCACCATTTGGCTAAAATATTGGAAAACTTACTAAATAAGATGAAAAAAAAATTAAGCATTCCTAACAGGTTCTATTCTAATTAATATTCATATTCCTGTTCTTATTCCATATATATCCTTTACCTTCTCTAAGATTAACCTATCATCAAACCAGTAAATGCGCTGGAGGCAACCTTGTAACATTTACAGTTTTTTTTTCAAACGGTCTTTGAGTTTTCTAAAATGATATTCTCTTTCCTGATCCTTTTCTTTGCCTGTTCTTCTCTTAGGCAAACTGTAGTCAGTTGAATGCAAGCACCTCTATACTATCCCATCATTAAACAGCTTCAGGCCTATGGTAGTTTACAATGGGTATTCATAACTTAATCTCTGCCATATAGAAAATGTCATAATTGGAAAACCTTAACTAACAGCTTCTCTTTATTAATGCTATGAATTTGATAACATCTGACAGAAATTAAGAATTCATACTTAACAGAAAATTGAATTGTCAGGAAATGAAAGAACATTAAATTATGAGAAAAAAGATATCGAGCTTGTGTCAAACACTCAAGACAAACACAGCAAGTATTTGCAGTCCCACTTTGTCAAATTGTATTGAGATTTTATCTTTATTTTACACAACTCTTCTGAACACACCAAACAGATGCATCTTTAAATAAGACAAATTGATAAGGCAATGTTCATTACTCTGGAGAAAAAACAGCCTATAGAAATATATTCAAAAACATTAATACAGAATGCCCCAAATTATTAAAAAGATATCTCCTTTTTTGTGTGTTTGAGATATTTACTCAGAACATCTGAAAATGATTTAGTACTTTTCCAGTTGATAGAATATTTTAAGGGTATTTTTGGACTTAGACTGCTTATTTCAGTGTAGTTGGATCCTAGAGGAGAGGCCTAAGTTAGGGAATGTGAGGACTGACTTTAGGCCTTTGCATGAAGGACTACAAGAGTAAACTTCAAAAGGAAGACATAGCCACCAGAGATGTGGGTTTTCCAGAAAAGTTTGAATTTTCTAATGCCCTAAATAGAGTGTGATCCAATTTTGCATGTTTATTTGACTTATATTTAGTAAACAAAACTAAAAAAGTACCCCCATGTTAATTTATTATCCCAGTAGCCACAAGTATTTGAACTGAAATATTTGATTAGGAAAAAAATTAAATACAGCACACTTAATGTGGTTTAAATGTTATATTCAAACACATTCAAAGCTTTATGTGGAAAGAAATTATTTTTATTGGAATACCTGTAAAAATGTAAAGACAATACCCAATAGCGTGTACTTCCCTTACATTGTTCTGCTCTGTGTGTTTGCTGAACTGAAAGTGAAACAAAAAATAATCAAAGTTTTAGTTTTGGTTTTGCTTTCACTTGCAGTCAGAAATGACACAAGAATTTTAACTTTGGTTTTGTTTTGACCTGCACAACCAATCAGGTGAATTCATAACTGATTGCTGACTGGTTGCTGGGGTGGCACCAGTCACCAGTGACTGAATGTCACAAGTGTTGCCACTGATTTAGTTTACATTCACACTTTGCCTTCACTGAATGTGGTAGTATTTTAAATATCAGTTTGCTTGACAAAAGGTATGGACTAAAGCAAGAATTGGCACAAGCTGTCAGCTGCTAACACTGCTAGTGTTGGATGCTGGCTAGCTCCAGTCATGTTACATATGCAGTGGAGAGATACACAATGCAAAATATGCAGTCAGATTGTGGTAAGAAAAGGTTGCAGGGTGTACCACAAAGCAGGGGTGGCTTGTGTGTGTGGCACGTGGAAGGTCAGAGAGGGGATGGGCAACTTGGTAGCAGCTAGGGCAGGAAGCAAAAAGGAGAACAGTAGATCAGGAGAGAGTACAGACCAGGGAGCAGAAAGCAGAGCAGTGGGTCAGGCAGATGAAAAGTTCAAAATGGCACTCGGGGAAAAGTAGAGGGCTAATCTGTGGCATGCCTGCCAAAAAAGTTGGATCCCGCTGGCACAAGGGATTGTTGTTTCAGCTTTTTAACTTCAAGGAGAAGAATTTTCTTCACAGATTTGTTTACCAATTTAAAAAAATTACCCTGGTCATAATCTTAATACTAGAAAAATGTTTTTCCAAATGGGCAATTAAAATATACTCTTAAACAGATGTTTTTAAATATGTGTTTTAGTTGGTTTACTCCGTAATTTAATGATGTTACTTTCTTGTAATATTGTCTCTGATTTCCTCTACTACTCTTTGTACCTCGTTCTTTGCGTCTTTTAGTGCGTGGACGTACAGTCCCTTCACATTGTAAGTTAAAAAAATACAAATCTTTCTTCATAAAGCTGTTCTTCCACAACACCTTACACCAGCAGTACATGGAGTTCAGCAGAGTTCAAATATTG
Source organism: Gavialis gangeticus (assembly GCF_001723915.1). NCBI lineage: Eukaryota > Metazoa > Chordata > Crocodylia > Gavialidae > Gavialis > Gavialis gangeticus. The sequence continues at coordinate 33,199,029 of NW_017729024.1, read as the reverse complement.
CTTGTAAGTTTCTGATGCAGGAATTGTAGAAACAAAGAAGGACGGTTCCAAACATGCTGACAGTATGAAATTAAGTATATCAAGTATATGGTCAGTATATAGTATGTCTAATGTATACACATTAGTCTTCTTCCCCATTTTTGGTTGGTTCCCTTATTTGAGGTGGAAGGTCTAGATCCCTTTAATGATTTGATTCCTTCCTTGATCCAGGTACAGTCATCATTTTTTTTTTTCTCTGGACAAGAATGGAAACACATCTTTCTCAAAGTATTTAATCCTAACTGATCTTCCTAGGGGATGTTTGTGAATACTTCTTTCAGACAGACTTTTTGCATAAAAACTTGCAATTAATAGCAAAAGCAGCAGCAAAAACTGTAAATAGGTTTGTCTGAATACACTGTGTTGTACAGGAAAGTGCTAACCTCTCCTGGGAAATGGGAAGGTTTGCGTAATTCACTATATATAATTGTGTATGTGTTGTTTTTCTCCCCACCCCTTTCTTTGCAGCCGTCCACAGAAGGTATGCTTGTGTCCGTATTTGCCAGTACATCCTCTAAAGGTCTCCACCTGCTTGTATATAATTCAGCATCCGGCAGAGGTGAGTAAGGTTATGGGAACTGTCAAAGTTCAACTAGAAGCTTAGTGGGAAAGAGTGTGGGAGAGAGCAAAGGGAAACAATCCTGTCCAGATGCATACAATTCCCTTAGCTTCTAAAATAGTAGGAAGGCTGAACAAGTAGTTCATATGACTTGTTAATGTTATTTATTCATTTGTGTTTAAAGTGTCACTATTTTCTTTATTCTTTCCTCTTCTTGAATCATAGCATGCTCATGTAACTCTTATCCATATGACATCCTTCCTTGTATGTGGAGTCTTATTTATCTTAGTAGGGCTACATGGACTTCAAGCACTAGCCTTGATATAGCTAGTAACTTGAAACTGGCTCAGAGTCTGAATGCATGTTAGGATCTATGTTAAATTTCTGCTATATTCTATTAATATATTTGTTACATTCTATTAAATATTACATCTATAAAAATCAAGTAGACCCTAATGGATAAAACCTAAGAGAAAAATGTCTGATGGTAACTTCTTGCCTCTTATCAGTAACATGTAATGCAGATAATCAGCTTTTTTGATGTTGATGGACCCCAGTTGCAACAGATGTGAAAAGATGCTGGAGTAGGAGTTACGGTGGACTGATTTTCCCAGCTTGGCTCTTGTATGAATTGAAGCATCTCTTTTGTGCATTTCCCCCCACCTGCTGTATGTTTCAGATGTTAAATTCTTCAGGGCAAGAGCTGTTACTACTTAATATGTCTGCATAGTGGCTAGTGTCTGGGATGTTGGAGCGCTTAGGTTTTGAAGCACCTCTGGGCCTTGCTGAAATACAGCTACAACTTGTGAATCATTGAAGTGGTTAAGAATATTTTAAATCATTTGTTAAAAAGGGGTGGTTTAAAAAACGTGCTGAAGTACTTTGAATCAGGGCCATTTGAAAGATCTGTGAAGTTGTCCGATGGTTCTGTTTTCCAAGGACCTTTGTGAAAAAACATCTGCAGTTGGAACAATACACAAGTTATCTCTGAGCCAGTGGGGACAACAGCCACCACAATTGAACAGAAAGTCAGCGTCGGCCAGTACTCACCTAAACAAGTATCTTATCCTGGAATGAAGAGAAGAGAATGCCACCCATCTCAGCAGAAGATTTGGCACCTATGCCCAGAAAATATAATTTTGTCACCTCCGGGAGGGTTTCTTAGTTCCTTCATTGCAGGGGCCATATGCATATTATGTAGAGCTGTGAGGTTAGTGACGTTTGCACTAACAGAGGCAGGCTTTTGGTTTCTAATGTTTGGTATAGCAAAAGAGACATAAGGCACAATTGAGCTTTGTCTTTTTTTTTAAAATGGGGCTTTTTAGCCATCCCACAGACATTAAATGAATGAGCTGAGAGCTGTGCCACACTCCAAACAAATAAAGCAGGCTTAGAGAGATTTTCTAATTTAATAATTGTCAGCTTCAAGTTATTGCTGAGGAAGAAGACCCCAGAGACTGCCACTTGAGTTCTTCAGACACCACTGTTTACCATGATATACCTCACTGATGGCAGACCTGTAAAGGGAGAGAATGTCCTTGCCTGAACATACCTGGGCAATTGGCTTTTGAAAAGAAAATGCCCTCTCATTCACTCTGGCAAATTATGCAAAAGTTCATATCTTACCTATCACAGATGGTCTCACAAATGTTCAAGAGCTCCTGTGTATTCTATCCACTCTAGAGTGGCAAGAGCATACCTATTAGAGAGGAGAAGCTTTTGTTTTCACACCTGGTGGTATTCAAGGTACCTCAAGGCTTGGTAATTCAGAAGTGTCCTGGAACGTGATGGTTCTAGCTGGATGTTCTGAAGTTCAGTCACATTACCAGAGAGAATACTAAAATGGACAACAAAACATATTGTAATACCATTACCAGGTGGCTATACTTCTACTGTACTGAGTATTATTAGTCTGCTACAAACAACGCAAGTGATACCCTGAACTTCAAGACTGTGCCATTGTCAGAAATCTGTGAAGTGGCTATGTGGAGTAAACCCTGAAACTTAAACACTACTTCTTAAATTTGGGAACTGAGTTGCATGCAGAGTTTGAAGGAATTGTACAACAATTTCTGCGTGACAGGTGGCTGGTATTGCTCAGTCTTGCAGTCTTCTGTCGCATAAAATTGAATCCATGCTGACATACTCTCAGCAAATGGTTACTCATTGTAATATTCCAGAATATCAAGATGATTTTTTTTTTGTTTGCTGGTTAAGTGCTGGAGTTTTTGTTTGTTTGTTTGGATCGTGGTATATAATCTGGCAAATTTTGCAAAATGACTACAGGTAAAGACAAAACTAAATCCCTCTTTCTCACATACCATCTCTGTTTCAGTTAGTACTTATGTCGATCATGCCTGACAAATTAATAGTAATATGAATTACTATTCAGTGAAATAGTCTTAAGAGTTCAGAGTTCTTGATCTCTAAAAGAAAAAAATCATTTTAAATAAGCCTCTATATCAAAGTCAGGTGTCCTTGTAGGTGATGGAAACATTTTTTAATTTTGTACTAATTTATATGTCTGTACACCACCTTGTACTAGGTGGCTGTACAGTTTGGAATCCTTCCTGCTCTCCTGCTCCCTGACTCTCCCCAGTCAGTGCCCCTGTGTGTATTAAAATATATAATAATTTGCATTATTAAATTCACTGAGCAAGTCAGCTTCTTACTCAGTGTTGTAGTTCTCATTTTGTGTTACCCTTTATGTTATGGTTCTAGAGCTTTTTAAGCCCCTGTATCACTGAAGCTAATAGTAGTTTTTCATTAACTTGGATAGGAGCAAGGAGTAGGTTGAATGCCTAGGGTGAAAATCCATTGAGAGGGGTATCTTGGAGAGTGAGAGAGGAATAATTTCATGTCTGTTTAAAAAAAAAAGGAGTTTTCTGAAGTTAGACTTCACAATGAATCTCTTCACTAAATAATTTTCCACTCTGAAGTTAAACTGTGCTTTCCTTTTTTTTCCCCAATACCCGTTAAAAATTGAAGGAAGTGTTATCTTCTGTCTAAAAGAAATTGAACAAGTCTTAAGCCATGGACAGGCATTCATTTCTAGCAGTAAGACTCTCTGATATTCTTAACCAGTAGAAAAATAACCCATGAGCTGGAGCATACATGTGTGCCCTCACTCTGGCTGGAAAGGTACAGAAGAAAGTTCTCCCTGCCCTTAGAGAAGCCCATTAATTGACAGCCTGCCCTCTCCCAGGCCTGCAGGGCAGGCTGGCATTTGTCAGCTGCTGAAAAGCAGAAGATGCCACAGACAGCCCTGGGAGTCTTCCTACCTTGGGAGGATGCCCCCCTGCCCCATCAGACGGGTTCCAGCTGATCGGCAGGGTGGGGAGAGTCATTCTCCTGGTGCAGGAAACTTTCTGGTTCGCAGCGTGAGAGAGAATAGCCCTCCCTCTGTGCCCTCCTCTGGGCTGACTTGGAGAAATGTGAAGAGAAGAGGTGGAATTCTCCCACAGTAGCAAGGCTTTTGTTGCAAAGCAGTCGCAGTCTGCCTCCCCAGATGCTCTTCTGGGCCTACCCAGGACAGTGCAGGAGGAGGCAGGCGTATTGTCTGGAAGCAGCAAGGCACTTAGAGCCTTGCAACTGCAGCACAGGAGCCTGCCTACCCCTGCTCTGCTCTGGGCTGACCTGGAGCTAGTTCTCTTCCACAAGAAATCCCTCCAACAGCTATATGCTCTCTTTTTTTGTCCTGGGAGAGAGACTGTTATCCTGGCACTCATGTAATACCTGTTCATGGCCTTAGGGTCAAGCTAAATAGTTTGGCAGTGTTAGGGTGGAAGTCCCCATTCTGCCAAAATATGTAAAACTTCTGTCTGTAAGTAAATCCTTCCAGGTCTGAGCATGTTCATAAAAGCAGTGCAGTCCTAGTTTATATAGAGAAGTTTATTTTCTGAAAGCAACTATTACATGTGGGTGCTACTTGGTAAAGACCACATTTAAAATTGGTATTTGGATAGTTTTTTCTGTTGTAGATGTTTTCTGTCACTCAGAGCCTGTACGATATATGTGTTTGGAAGCATCTTATGGGTTTAAAAAAACTTTGTGTTTGCATTTTTTTCTGAAACAGTTTTCTTCTCTGATTAAAGGAAAGTAGAGTGTTGCGGACAGTACCTCTTCTAGCAGCTTGCCTGCCCCAAGACAAGTGTAAAGTTTTGATTGGTCGACGCTTTAGTGAAGACAGGTTAGTAGAACTGCTGACACAACTTCTGTTTCTCATTGTATGCTATTTAATGCGTTCAGTTTCAGTATTTGCGCTAATATTTTAAAGATAGCATGTTCAGTGCTATGCAATGTCAGATTCACCAGGAGGAAAAATTAGTGCTTCATTCTATATAATGCTTTTTGACCTGTTTTCTTTCCAGTGGCCGCATCTACACAAGATGCTGACTGCACATTCGTTACTGTGCAGTCATTTAGTACTTGTATAAACAAGTACTAAGTGACTGTACAGTACCCCAAGTAACTGGACAGTAGCACTGGCTTTTTTTTTATACTGACTGCAGTAGCCTGAGACTACTGTGCAATAACGTTGCATCACAGTTTCTGCCACGTGACACTACTGCGCAGTAGTCTTGGGCACCGTGCAGTCAGCATTTTGTGTAGATGCAGCCAGTTTATAATAAATTAGCTTTTTGTCAGGACCCTGGAGTGAAATGTTTTTACCCCTTTGTGTAGGGAGGCTGCTTTCCTTTGCTTTTTGTCATGTTATATTTTTAACAGTGTTCTTTGTGCGTAGGGAATAGACACATGATTTGCAATCCTAAAATTGCATAATTTACTTGGAAAGCAGTGTAGAATTATCCTGGGAAAAATTGGGATATAACTTAAACTGGCATTAAAAACTGGCTGATGTCTGTAGCTAGCGGGGGATAGCTGTTACATGTTCCCCTTTGCCAGATAGTGTTTAAGTACACTAACAGCACCGACAGACAAGCAGGTACCCCAGGGAAGTTGCTTTCAATCTGCTCCAGGCCTTGATGAAATTCACGTGTGGGGGAAAAAAAAGTAAATTTACAATTACGTAAATGTGTCCAGTCCTTAGATTTCAAATTTTTCAATGCAGGAACCATTTTTACACCATGGTTTGTTCAGTTGCTGGCACAGCTAGCACTTTAATGTTACTGCAGTACAAATCTAATGTGCATTGATTGATACAGTCACTTTATGTACCTGGAAAGAGTGAATTCCAAGATTACTATGAAAGGAGTTGAAGAATTTGTTGTGCTTATTTTTTGGCAAAATTTGCAATTTTTTCTTTTTGTTGAATGTACTGTGTAGCAATTTATTCAAATGTGTTTATTATTTCAAGACTTCTAACAGTATTAGTCATAAATATTGCCACTGGATAAATCTTGCTTCTAGAAACAGTTTTTGATTCAAATACTAATGAAATTTTACTGAGAGCAGGCAAAAGGGGTTTAAATACT
>NW_017729024.1:33186818-33187996 GCF_001723915.1 Gavialis gangeticus | reverse complement strand
GTTTATTATTTCAAGACTTCTAACAGTATTAGTCATAAATATTGCCACTGGATAAATCTTGCTTCTAGAAACAGTTTTTGATTCAAATACTAATGAAATTTTACTGAGAGCAGGCAAAAGGGGTTTAAATACTGATGAAACATTCATTTTAAAACTGAATTTAAGGATAGGGCAAACTAATGTAGAATCCACCCGGCTCTACTAAACAGATGTCATGAGCAATTCAGAATGCTAATCCCTTGTCACCAAGGATGGCATCTTTTCACAAACAATATTAATATTATTAAAATATTTGTTAACAAAATGAGAACTACCAAAAAAAATCGTTATTATATTTAATCTTGCCCTGTGTCCAGAGTTCCACAGCCTTGAATTTCCCACGCTGTATTTGAGCCCAACTGCAGAGAAGCAGGGAGCTGCACTTCTCAAAGCCAAGTTCTGCAGTTTGGGCAGATGTGGGTAGCATCAACTAGGCCCAGATGTGGGAGCTCAGATTGGCTGGTTCCACTGTGGCCTGAGTGGAACCTGGGGCATTGGCTGTGACTGAAAAAGCCAGGAGCAGAATACATATCCTTAAGTGCTTCAGCGCTGGGCATTTCCACCCTGAAGCACTCTGGGGGTATAGTCTGCTCCTTGCTGGCCTGGGATTGATATGCTGTCTTTCTAGACCAGGGGTCAGCAACCCTTGGCACGCGTGCCAAGCATGGCACGCAAGGCCATTTTGCACGGCATTGCCACAGCCAGCCCCAGCTCTGGGTAGCTGCTGCCAGCGAGCGGGCTGCACCCAGCAGGGCTTGCAGCATCCCAGCTGCCTGCTGGGAGCAGCCCGGGCTCCCTGCCGGCAGCAGCTCCCCAGAGCCAGGGCCGGCTGCAGCCTGGAGGCTCCAGACAGCTGTGCTGGGCTCCAGTGTCAGCTCTGCACTGGTGCGTGCACCCGTGTGTTGGAGTGGGCGGTGAGGGAGGGGCCTGAGGCAGCGCAGCCCTGGTCTCTCCGCTGCTCCCGGCATGGAAGTGATGGCAGGCTTCCGGAGCCTGGTGCAGCTGTTTGTAGCCTGACCGCTGCTTGCTTGCTACAGCTGCCCAGAGTCCAGGCTGGCTACAAACAGCTGTGCCAGGCTCCAGAAGCCTCCATCACCTCTGTGCCAGGAGCAGAGGAGAGACCAGGGCTGCGCTGCCTC
>NW_017729024.1:33184277-33184643 GCF_001723915.1 Gavialis gangeticus | reverse complement strand
CTGTCTGGGTGGAGGCCTCAGAAGAGCCCATGGCAGGTGGTAGAGCCAGGGTGGGGCCCCTGGCAGCTGCCCTCCGCGTCTGCACCATGTCTGCAGAGCTGCACCTACTGCTTATGCTCGCTGGAGGTGCCGCTCTTGGCAACTACCTCATGCCTGCCTTACGCGAATGCCGGTGCAAACGCCAGCGCGCCCTTACAGAGTGCGCCTGTTTGCGCGCACTGTTCGCGTGCGGCTCGGGAGAGAGGCTCCCTGTCGGGTGAGCTAAGAGGACTCTGGAGGGCTTCCCCTTCGGATACGCCTCAGCTGCGCTGTACCCTCTGCCCCACTTACCTTAGGGGGAATCAGCTGTTGCTGCCCCTGCCACTG
>NW_017729024.1:33168967-33179277 GCF_001723915.1 Gavialis gangeticus | reverse complement strand
TCGCTACTGAGGTAAGGGGGTACATGTGCGCCCTGCTCCCTCTGCTCCTGCTCCCCAACTGCTGGGGGAATTTCAAACCGCAGGGTTTTTAAAGCCTGTGGTTTGAAATTCCCATGGTTGACCCCTCAGCCAATCAGGCCTTCCGGCTAGGCCTGAAGTGCTTGCTGGCGGCCCCACCCCCTACCGACCCTCCCGCTGGGATCCCAGGGTGGCAGGCAATACCACCCCAAGGGACTAGCCAGAGCTGCCCCCCCCGCTTGGGGGAGAGTCCCCCCCCCACTTGGGGAAAAGGCCCCCGGAGCTGCTCCGTGCTTGGGGGAAAGGCCCCTGCTAGATTCCCTCCCCCCCCCCGCAGTCTGCCTGCCTGCGTGCAGCTCGGGAGAGCAGCTCCCTATTGGGCAAGCTAAGAGGGCTCCAGAGGGCTTCCCCTTCGGATCCGCCTCAGCTGCGCTGTACCGTCTGCCCCACTTACCTTAGGGGGAATCAGGTCTTGCTGCCCTTGCCGCTGTGTCCTCCGCAGCTGTTGCCTTCGCCGCCGAGGTAAGGGGGTACACGTGTGGCACACGTGCACCCTTCTTCCTCTGCTTCTGCTCCCCAAGAGAGGAGGGACCAGCCCTGCTTTGGAGCAGAGAGCCCCGCCCAGCGCAGCCCAGGCCAGAGAGCATGCCAGGATGCTGGGAGATTCTGGTTTATGTTAAACAAGCAACAGGTTTGGGACAGACATTGCATGTACTGGTTTGATCCAAATCAGTTGAGTCTGATACTGCATTCAGGTTTTTCTCAACCCAGTTTCAGCCATTTTCAAACTGGTTTTCATGCACTGGACATCTGTTCTGTTATGGGTTTAAATCAGTTTCTGATTTAATCAGTTACTTAAGCTGATTTATCTATCATGTCTGTCCCTAGCCTGCAGGTAGGAGGCAGTTGTCCTCTTGTCCATTCAGTCAGTGACCTTTCTTTCCCAAATGTAATATAATTTAGTATAATGTAAAATACTGATATTTAACATTTTCATATAGTGGTTTTATGACTGAGGTTCTTCAATAGAATCATTCCATTTAATTGTAAACAAACACTAAGGTGTCATGTTTTGAGCATAGCGACTGGAAGAAAACATTTTTCTCATATCAACTAACGAATCCTCACAGTAGTCTTGTAAGATAAATGGGATAGTTATTACCTCAGTTTTACAGAAGAGGGACTTTAGATAGAAAGATCAACTGACTTGTCCAAGGCCATGTTGACTCTAGTTGCAGTTCCAGAATCCTAATTATCCTAATTATGTGGATTTCTCTATACCACAAGCATGTCAGTCATTTAGTATCACATACAATAGTGGTTTTTATTTTTCATCCAAATGCAATGGAGTTTTTGTTTTGTTTTGTTTTGTTTTGTTTTTGTTATTGAATTTAAACCATTGTTGATGCTTTAGGGAGCTGCTGGCCATACACATGATATAAAAATATTCCTGAGTGTGCTACTCTGAACAGGATTAAACTATGGTATAGTTAAGGTAAAACTAATTTCTATACCTTTTGAACATGCATCTCATGAATACTGAAAAACTATTTGCACTTCCATAGTCATGAGACTGCATAAACATGCTCTGACAGTGGTTAGACACATTTTAAGAGAGTATTAAGAAAGATTTTTGCATATTTTTATACCAGTAATTGTTGTTAGCCGTAATTGTTGTATTAGACAAAATGGATTTTATGGGCATGAAATGCAGGTTGTTAAATTTACTACATTAAGCCAGATTTTTCTGATTGTTTTAATGGTATAACTTCTAATTTATGTATAAACTTTTTAAACGGAGTTAATACTTTAACATGTGTTTGTCTTGTGCATTGGACACTGTATGATAGCTTGTAACAGGACACATTTTCTCCTTATTTTCCCCAAAGAAATTAAAAAACAAAAGCATATCTTAAAAGAGGTATATATAGTGTTTTGTGCTCGTGGCTACATGGTAGATTATAAAGCCTTGGTGTTAATTATCGTAGAATCAATGAGTTGGAAGGGACCTAGACAGATCATCTAGTCCGACCCCCTGCCATGGGTCCTCACAGCATTATTTGCTGAAAAAGGTAACAATAAAAGTGATTTTTTTGGAGGAGGGAAAAAGGAGGGGGAGGGAAAGTTATATTTTTCGTTGGTGCATGTAAACACATAGAAGCCTAATGGTTAACTCGCATGGTTTTATTCCCTAACACAGGGGCAGGCAAGATCTGGCCCACAAGGCGCCTTTTTTTTTCTCATCTAGCCTGTGGGTACCCATCAATTAATTGTAGCCTGCCCAGCCTGTGTGCTTCACTCTCCTGTGTGGGAGGGCACCACCCAGCACACACACAGCTTCCAGGAAGGGCTGCTGCTGCCCAGCTTCCTGTGACTTTTCTTCATATCCTTGCTGCAGCATTCACTCTGGACAGCAGATAGGGAAGTTGCAGCTGGGTCAAAGCATGGAGCATGGGGCTTCCAGATGTGTGGAGCCCATGGCCTGTGCCTAGCGGGGCAGTAGGAGTACAGAGCTTGGGTGAGCAGGCTGTGGGTATGGTTGTGTGGGGCTTGTGGGGTGTGAGCAAGGGAGGGGGGCGTGGGGACCCCCCACATGCTTCTCCAAGGCACATGGCCCCCACCCATGGTCCCCACCTCTGCCGACAGCAGCAGCAGGCCCTTGGGGTGCTTGTGGCCCTTGCAGGTGCAGCCACTGAACAGTGCGTGGCTCCAGCCAGTTCTGGGAGCTGCACGTGGTGGCAGGGAACAGACCCAGGCCAGGCCATCTCTATAGGGCAGGGCTCACATGCAGCTCCCTGGAATTGCATGCCACCGGAGGGAAGCCCCACATGATGGAGCTGGCTGCCTTCCTCTCTCCCTGCCACCATGTGCCGCCAGAAGTAGCAGAGAGTCCAGCTCCCTGCTTCTCAGTGGAGTCCCACGAGCTGCATGTGGTGGCAAGGAGCAAGGAAGGCAGTGGGCTCTGTCGCACAGGGCTTCCCCCCTCTGCCCCCAAAGTGGCGTGTGAATCAGTGTGTGCCATAGGGGCAGGGGGCTGTGTAGGGGAGTCCTCACAGAATCCACCTTCCCTCATATACCCACCCCCTGCCCATACCCGCCCCCCAACAGTCCCTCAGACAGATACACATACCAACATAACCTACACTCCCCTACACACGGAGCCACACCCCCTCACAAATCCCGCCCACATACCCCACATCCAGCCATACGCACACAAACTCACCCCGCATACTCCTCCACAAACCACCGCCCCCATACACACACACACAACATACAAGAGTAAGACTTTATTTTTGATCTCTTATGCAATTACCTCTATATATACTACACAAACACAAATCAGGACAAAAATATTTTTTGAAATAAAATTAAAATACATTATTGTAGATTTTTTACTTTTAGTATATGATTTGGTTTTATTTTCCAGTTTCAAGAGGGCAACCCTCTGTTTTCCCCCCAAAAGAAAAGAAAAGAAAAAGAAAAGAAAGAGTACTTCTGGGGCAAGGGGAGGGACTTCCAGTGGCAAAGGTCAGGGGTTAGGGCGTAGAACTTCCAGTCCCAAGATGATGATCAGAGGGTGAGGCACCCGTCAAGGGGTGGGGGCTATCATTGCAGCCCTTGACAGCTCACCAAAATTCATTAAGCAGCCCTCCAGCCAAATAATTGCCCACTCCTGCGCTAACATGTTACTGCTTGAGGAAATTTATATTACTAAAAGAATTTTATGACGACAAGAAATTGTCTTCATCTTTAAATAAACTGTATATATTGGACAAGAATCAAATACGTTGCCTTAGAATGATGAGTATGTGCTAGGAAAAAACCCAGCACTGAACATTTGATGGGCAAAAATCTTTGAATTAAATACAGCCACTGAACTTGATAAATCTTGCATTATGTAAAGTTCATAGAACACTAATTAATAAATAATAGTCATTAGTAAACATATCGCTTTCAAATCAGTGACACTGAGGTTAGTGGTGACATGAAAGTAAATGGGGCGATAGCAGACAAGGTTCTTTAGATAAATATGATGTCTTTTATTAGACCAACTAAATAGTTGGAAAAATTGTTCTTTGCAAGCTTTTAGGCACAAACACCCTTCTTCAGGCACATAGAGAGTCTGCTGGTGAATCGTGTGCTCTTCTGGGTAAAATAGAAGCCAAAATGCATGTATAGACATGCAACTCTACCTGACCAATTGCCATGTTGTTAATGGGCAAGATTTACTGAGTTAAGATCAGTTATGAAATGTGATGTTTGTCACATTTTAAAATGGAAAAAAATTAAATTGAAGTTGATACTGTCTAGATGTATTAATGTAAGCTGTAAATTTAGTATGGAATTGTGTATACCCTTTATAAAAAGGGTTTTGAAAAACATGGGATACTAGTAGCCCATTAAAAAAAAATTACCAAAATATTTTAAAATTGTACTTCTCTATATAGTCCAGTGACATGAATGGGAATTTTAAGTATAGGTATGAAAGAGGTCACCATTAACCAATTAGTTTTAAATCATTTGAATAATCATGGTATATTCAAATTTATGTAATAAAATAAACAGAATGAATTGAAGCATATATGACTAAGGAATAATCATTACAACAGGTTTTTTTGTGAAAAGCTTTAGTAACATCAGCCTTCTCATTATTTGTTTCTGAAAGAGTACAAAAAATTAATGTTGAATCTCAGCTGGTTTGAAAATACTAAAAGTACAGTACTTGAAGTCAGTACAAGCTTTCATTTAAACTGTTTGCATGAATCTTCAACCAAACTTTTTGCATTCTCTTTGAAACAGCTAAGGCTTAGAAGGAAGCCAGGTTATTTAAGAATCATTTTTTCATATATAAGATAACCTTTTTTTTTCCTGATCAGCAGAGTTGTATCTTTAAAAGTCCAGCTCTGATCTGGGAGAAGAATATTGGTTAGAAAAATACAGCTTTTTAAAAATGGCTTAGTTCCCTCTTGAGAGTTGGTAGCTTCAAAGAGGCTGCCATCAGCATGGTGGCTGCTCTGATTGAAATGGTAGATTAAATTTAACTTCTGCTTCGTGATACACTAGTGTCCTAAAGCTAGTAATGTTTCAAAATGAGCAGTGCTTCTTTAATACCAGCAGTGACACAATGGGAAACAAACTGTTGTAGCATATATTTTCGTTATCAATTTTTCCAATGCACAAAATGCAAAATCGCCTGAGTATTCTTTATTTGATTTTGATTTTTAATTTGAGATATGCTATTACAGTTTTTACTGAGTCGTATTGCATCATGTTTAAAATTATTCGTGTAGATTGAGGTTAAAAAATTGAAACTATGTAGGACTACTATTGTACAGCGTAAGGTTAAACACAGGGAGTTTGTCGAATTATTGTTACTCAAAGTTTAAGCGCAGGCTACATGAACATTTGTTCGGGGTGGTTTAGAGAGGGATGATCCTGCCTTGAGCAGAAGGGGTGGATTAGATAACATCTGAAGATCCTTTCTCGTGACATTTTTCTATGATGTTGTTATGATTTTTCAAGTAAGAATTAAAAAAAAATGAAGGATAACTGCCTAGCTCTAACTCTACTTGCTTATGTGCAGTCATTACATTTCATACTCGATTATATACGTAATCATAAGCTTACAAGTCAAAGCTTGTAAGGTAAAAATTAATATATTATGTTATTTATATATGTTCCAAAAGGATTCTTTATGCAACAACTCCCATTTAGACAGCTAAATAAAATGGCTCAATTTTCAGAGCTGTTCCACACAGCAACTCCCACTGGGAACATCTGGCAGTAGTCTAGAAAATCCTGCCTTTTAGTAATGTTAGTGAAGTAATATGTGATTGTTTAAAGACTCTGTGGTAAGGCTTTCTTGTATTCCGAGATGCAGATTGAATGAATGGTAGTTTTCTGTCAAGTAGCTTTTAAAATAATATTGTTAAGATATCTACTTTTTTCAGACTCTTTATCAAATGTTCATTTAACAAGGAAAAAAGATAATACCTTTAACTGTCAATTCTGCAAGCTATAAATGGGAAAGATCTTTCTTATCATATAATTGAGTTTCAGCATACCCCAAGGGATATTTTATTTAGGTGAGAATTATTAATGGTGGGGGTACATAAGAAGAAAAAGCCCAGATTTACTGCATATCTAACTCACGTCTCAATCAAAGTGATATATATCTTGGAAAAATTTATGTAAAAGAAATATATAACCTCATGAAGTTATTTTTTTGTAACTTTGTTCCTTTCTTATTTTACCACATTATATATGTATATTGGGGGTTTTTTGTATCTATTTATTTATTTGATTTGATTTCTATGCCAGCCTTCCCAAAAAGGCTCAGGGTGGCTAACAATAACAGATTAATAAAAAAGCAGATAAAATAATAAAACATAACAAAACAATTCTTCAAGGAATACCCAACAAATAAAAAGGTTTTATAGCACTTCTGCTTTGGCAGGTCTCAAGTATGAGATGTTTCAGAGCTGAAGAGCAACAACAGAGATGACCTTTCATGTTTTAGCAAGTGAACTTGGCCCACAGGTTTTTCTTGGCTGACTTTGGGGATCATGATGGAGCATAAAAGGGCTGAGAAGTCCCCGTAGGTATTTAGGGACTTCTAAGTCAAGACTAATGCCTTGAATTGTGCCAAGAAGCTCCAGGAAGTTAGTGCAGACTCTAGAGTACTGGAGTTGTGTGCTTCTGGCAACCGACCTCTGTCAAATATGGGCTGCTGCCCTCTGCATCTTTCAGATGGCCCTCAAGGGCAGTCCCATATAGAGTTTATTGCAGTAATCTAGCCTTGAAGTTACAAAGGCATGGATAACAGTGGTCAGAATTGAGTCTTTCTCAGGGGGCCAATTCTATAAATTTTACTAGCAGTGGACATGGCTTTAATTGGACTGTTCACGGTACTGAGAACTTACAGTGCCTTCTAATGTTTGGAAGTACACCATCGCCTGCAAGGTGCTGAGCACATCCAGAGTTATTCAGCACCTTCTGGTATGTGGGAGGTGCTGAGCTCCTCAGGAAAATCAGGTCTGTACATTGTCAGCATTTTCCGGGGTGGGGAGGTACATGTGTAAGGACAGAGACAAGCACATTGTACGGACATTTAGTTTCTCTTGGGAGAGTTGCTACTTTCCCAGGAGAAACCATGAGTATGCAGAAGTTCAGGCTTTTCTCTCAGAGTGAAAATGACCACTCCAAGAGAAAAATAACCTGGGCAAATCTAGGGGTAAATCACTCTTGCAAATGTCTATACATACCATGGAGCTTCTCTCAGAAGAGATTATAGTTCTTCAACATCCCCCTTCCCCTCCCCAGGGAAACAGTGTATTGCTCACTGGACTGTACTGCTTCAGCAAGGAGCAGAACATTCCTCCTTCATAATCCCCACATTGTGCTGCATGAGAACATAGTCTGATCATGTGTAGTCTGGGTCAGCCAATCAGGGCTGCTCTGTGTACTGCTGCCATCTGTCACAAGGCAGACTAAGGGAGCCTGCAGAGCACATTGAGATGTGTGCACTGGGTCCCCCCTGGGCTGCACAGTGTCAGCACTGCAGGTTCTCCACTCCTCCTGGCCTCAGCATTTGAGTGTCTGTACATACAGCTTTGGCGAAGTTTCTCTACCAAGAGAAGAAACCTGGAAGAATTTTCTCAGAGTATTTGAATTTGTGTACTCAGCCATTAACATTTTATGAATGAGCTTGTTGTTGTTGTTATTGTTTTTTTTAAAAACATACACTGTGTCATTTTATAATTAGTAGACTATTGAATTCTAAGATATGACTGGTACTTACTTTAAAAATATTTTCTATAAACTCTTCATTCAGATCTGAAGTGGAAGCTTTTAAACAGTATCTATGGAAGCATGCAATGCCTCTGGATATAACTCAGCATTAAGGATTAGAGTTCAGACTAATGGTTCCTGATTTTTAATTCTCTATCTATGCAACTTTAATCTTGCATTTTTAAATTAAACTTGGATTTCTGTTTATGGAAGTTTTTTGGGTTTTTTTTAAAGAAATGCTTTTGATCATATACTAGAAGTGTGTTTTGGGGTTTGTTTTTTTTAGAAATTATTCGCCATCATTCTGATAAGTGACTTGTATCTCTGCTTTTCTGTTGTTCTGAAACATCTTTGTATAGATGTTTAATTATTTGTAAAAACCTAATAAGACTTTTAAGTCCAAAGTAAATAATTCAGAACATTCTGTGTGTCTGCGCAAATCTCCCTAAAGGAAATAAATGCTGAATTTTGCACTGAACCAAATGAAATGGTTTATCATCACTGTCTGAGGGGAGATCAGAGTTCTATTTTTGCTCCTTATGATTTTCAGTTGGGGCTGGCATGAGTTGGGTTTATTGAAGAGCCAGTCTGGTTAGTCAGCTGTAATAGTCTCTGTTTATATTTACCTGTTGTCAATGCTAAGTATTTAACTTAAGATACTAAAACCATTCTGGATTTTATGAGCTACCAAGTCCCATCAATTGCAGCTATGTTTGTGGGTGATCATTTCACATCCAACAATAGAACTCACAGTTTGAAAATACAATATTAGCAGTCATTTTTTTAAAACGTTGGCCTTAAACTTGTGGTAAAGTACCAGCCTATGACCTTGTGGTACTTAACATCTTGGTGGAGAAACTAGAATGATACAAAATGTTAAAATCAAGATTGACTCTTCCATCTAAAAGGAGTCTTTTCTCAAACTAGAACATCTGATTTGCAGAGCACAAGATCAAGATGATGACTAGCATCATTCTGACCATTACTTTGAGTCTGAGTATTATTCTATTAACTCCTCTGCAGGGGCCTCTACATGAGATGCTTAATGCACAGCAGACTAATTCTGTTGAGTGCCAGCATGGTGGGCAAAGCCCATGGTAAAGTGCAGTAGATTTAGTCTAATGCACAGTAGCATTACTAAAAAACATTCATCTGTACTAATGTGTAGTAGCGCCAATCACAGCACATTTAGTTAGTACCTATAGTACCTGTCATTACAGGTACTAAATTTAATGCACCTTAATTACAGCAAATGAATGAATGAATGTGTAGATGCACCCTTCCTGTCTCAGGAGTAGGATTGAAGGTTTCAGAAGAAGGAATGGTAGCAAGTGATGTTCCATGGGTTGAACAGTTTACATTTGGAGAAGGTGAAATAAGGTAGATGTGGGAAGAAAAATTATTATACACTTTCTCTTCCAGAAAAACTCAAAAAGTCTTCTGTTTGTTTGCAGGTATCCTGAGTTAGCTGCTGTATGTAGGAATTCTAACACACTAATCCTGTATCCTGGAGCTGAAGCAGCTAATTTGGAAGAAACGGCTCTGCACCCTTCTGGTCCATCTGTAATCATCATCATTGATGGAACATGGAGTCAGGCCAAAGATATATTCTACAAAAACTCTCTCTTCCGTCTTCCTAAACAGGTATTATGTATTGTTCCTTTCCTCACATAAGGTTGTAATATCTGCTTTTTGTATGGCTGGTCAAAAACCAAAATGTTGACCCTACAAATTGATAAAAGTGGGGAACTTTAGTTTTTGCTGCAAAGTGGTATACAGTGTCAAAATAGCAAATAGCAAATTTTGAAATAGTTAATTTTTAGTTTTGTCATTAACTAAATACTATTTTGGTTTATTGAACTGAATCAATGTAGTATATTGCAACTTGGTTCTGTGTTCATTAGTTTCCTTTTTGAGCTATTATAGTGTCTCAGGAATAGCTAATTGCTAGGGGTGTGCGAAGTAGGCTGTATTCGATTCGGATTCAGATTCGGCCCAATTCGGGGGACAGTGATTTGATTCATTGATTAAGATCACTGTCCTGATTTGTTTCGGCCAGATTAGAAGATTCAATTCTGATTCGGAGAATCAGCGATTCGGCCATAGACACAGCTTTATATGTTTTTTCTACATACCTTGAGGTACCAGGGTGCGGCTCATGAACGCTGAGATGGTGGGGCAGATGGAGCATCCCACAGGAGTGTGCCCCCCCCATGTGCTTGACGGTGGACCTGGAAGTGGACTGAAATGACTTCTGCTCCACTTCTGGGTCCACCTCCAAGAGCGTGGGGCACCCCGCCGGACCCTCCCCAGCTTGGCAATCAGCTGTGGGGGGACCCCACGTGCCTCCCCCCCCAACCAAGGAGACAACAGTTGCTGAGCTGAGGGAGTCCTCCACGCACTCTGTGGCAGACCTGGAAGTGCACCAGAAGTGCTTCTGGTTCACTTCTACGTCTGCCACTGAGCATGCTGCTGCCACCCCCCACACCCAAGTAAATACA
>NW_017729024.1:33154094-33168901 GCF_001723915.1 Gavialis gangeticus | reverse complement strand
GCCCCACCATCTCAGCGTTCGTGAGCTACCTGGTACCTTGAGGTATCTAGAGAAAACATATAAAGCTGTGTCTGTCTGTATCATCTAATCTCTCCAAGCTGAATTGGAGGCTTCCAGTTTGATTCGGAGAGATTAATGGGTCTCCTGATTGGATTCGGATTTGGAGATTTGGCCGCCAAATTGGGCTGAATCGCTTTTGAATTGAATCGGTGACCGAAGCTTTGCGCAGCCCTACTAATTGCCTTGTACGTCCATTCTTACACATGGACTGGGTCTTTCAGCCAGACTATACCTCCTCACATGCTATGCAAACCTGACTGCAAGGATGCACCCCAATAGTTCAATGGTAAGGAAAGCTTGGGGTATTGAGGGTGGTAATCCATCTAGGGACCTGACCCACAGAAGTGAATGAGGTCGTGAGGCAGGGGTAGTGCTTCTGTGAGTTATTGTGGAAACTCTAATGTTCTCATATTAATGTTCATCAGACCCAGGAGAAAGCATTTAATTTATTTTCCCAAAAGAAAATTGAAAAATGTGAGTAAAAACAAATTTTCCTATAAAGATTTGATTTTGTAATAACTGTGTTATCAGTCCATATAGCTTCCCAACTAGCTTTTAAACCTGGAATGTGTAATATAAAAATCTGCAGTTTTTGCCAAAACTTTCTTTTAGAATATGCACACACTTTTCAGATAATTGTTGGGTTGCACATTTGTTGGCTATGAAAATATGGTATTGTTGCCCTTCTATGAAAATTCCCAACCGTTCTACCTAAATATTAGTGTAGGTTTATAAGAATCCAGGGAGGTTTTCAAATCTAATTATGGAATGGGAGGTGAATAATGTGGAAACAAGTTAATAATCTCCATGTAAGCGAGAATCGTTAAATGCCATGATAACCTCTTTCTCCTCAGAATTCTCTAAGATTATATTTTTTGAAAGTTAATAAAATTAGTGAGTGTGTAAGTCCTGATCCTTCATTGAAAATTGCATGGGCATAACCCTGACAAGAATTTCACTGAACTCAGTGGGGCTGTGGGTGGGGATGCAGCAGTGTATCTCTGTAAATTATGTTGCCAATCCTATCTGCTCCTGTGTTAGTAATTTCTGTGGTTCAAGAAGCTCTTCCTCTTTTCCAGTGTTAGATTGAAATATGTTTTATAACTTACTTATACATGGCTTGTCAGGCTGGATTTTATTTTATGCTTTATATGAGTTAAGCCACTTGCCTGTGGATTTTAAAAAACAGTGTTGGTTTGTGCATGTAGCTGTTTTGTCTCTGAGGCATGCTTCATTCACAATCAACTGTATTTTATCCTAAATCCAGAGTTTACGAGTTTAAAAAAAATTGATCTCTGATAAATATTTCAAACCTTATAAATAGCAGTAAATTGAAATCTTCAGAGGTAAACTATAAAACTTAAAACCTTAACTTAAAACTTAAAACCTTAATGGAGTCCTAACATAAGTAGCTTATGTTTCCTATTAAATTAAACAGTAAGTGGATACCTTTTAAATAAATCAGACTAGCAATAAGGGCTGAATGTTTCATTCTTATATATGCCAGTAGAACATTTTATGCTGCCAAAGTCAGGTATGGTTGGTTTTCTATGTAGCAGTGTGGTATGTATCCCTGACGAAACACATTATTGGCTGGGTAAGCTGATGAGAGGAAGAAAATCCTTTTTTAAACAAATGTTCTTGTTTTTATTCTGCCTCAGTGGTCACTAGAAGCAAATCTTTTCCCTTTTGGGCAGTAGTATTAGCCATACTAGGCACCAAGCAATTTGTGATGTAATAAGAAATCAGGCTTGATTGTGCCATTTTAATACTGGGCTGAACTGGGCCTACCTGCCTTCACATCAGTCTTCACCCTACTATCCCCACTTGAATGCTTCAGAAGCTGCTTTATGGTGGCTGGGATTCATGGTGGCAACTATTAAGTCCGGTGGGGGGAGAAGGATTGGTCATGTTGGGCATGAAAGGATCTGCAGATAAAGAGATGTTCCAGAGCAGACAGTATTTCTTTCTGGTTTAGCTAGCTAATGAAATCTGGGGAAGCCTTGTAAGCTGTGCTTCGCTACAGTTACACTGCTAGATTACTGTGGGACAGTGCTGGCCTGCAACACACTTCCTAGGAACTCTGGATTTAATAAACACAGTTGCTTTTCATTTGGAGGTCAACCTATCAAGTTAGTACCAGTTGTTGTCTAGTCAATGGCACTTACATTATACTGGTGTTTCCCTGTTAAGGGGAGGGCCTAGAGGCCAGTAATGATCACTTCCATTAGAATCATATTGTCATGGAGCCAGGAATACACAGGAACACAGCTTCTGCAGAGGGAGGGAGGTTTTGTCTCCTTATAGTTTCCCCATGATTTGCATGGATGTGTAGGGGTTGGTGGCTTATCAGGGATTCTGCCCATAGTTGGCTAAAGAGGAAGAACAAACCTCATGGCTCTCTTGCGCATTCCCCTCCTAAGAGAATGGTCGGGTGGAAACTAGTGAAAGAGGGGTGGAGGGCATAACGTAGACCAGGGATGTTCAACCTCTGGCCCACTGACCAAATGCAGCCCATGGAGCCACAGCATCCAGCCTGCGGGGCTGCCCACGGGTTGGGAAATTTGGTGGTGGGGGAGCAGTGGCATGTATGGTAATACTATCACCCCTCACCCATTGCCAAATTCCTCAGCCTCACTGAGCCAGATCAGGGCCCAGACCATGGCCCCTTCCCCTCATATGTGGCTAGATCGGGACTGAGATGACCCGCTTCTCTCCGCATGGCTGGATTAGGCTCCACCTGGTTGCTCCATGTGCTGGGTCAGGCCCACCAGCCAGATCTGGCCCATGGACTGACTGAGTACCGTCTGTTCAGCCCATGGGTGAAATAGGTTGGCTACCACTGGCTTATCTCGTTTTCTTTTCTTCTGAAACCTATTTGTAGATGTTTCCACAGTACTGGGCAGTTGGATTTAATACTCGTGGAAGAGAAAATGAAAGAAATTTAGGTGCTGCTTAGTTGAATCAGCTTAAAGATTCAACCATTCATTAGAAAAGTGGGCTCAATTTTGCACTCAGTAAAAATGCAAACAAGAGGCACTTCTCAGGCTTTTGATTTTTAACGTATTTACAACTTTAGCCCTTTAATTTGTCTTTGTAACTAGTTGGTTAATGTCATGACTGGAAGAAGCTTCATAACAAACTAATTCCATGTCAAGACTAAAGAAAAATTATCTGTTTTTTAAGCACAGCATTAGTGCGAGTGGCATTTTTAAAGTGGTTGTGGGTTTTTAAACTATGGTTTTACTCTGTTGCACTGTTAATGTAGTTTATGTTAATAAAGTTTTCTGTAACCAGTAGTTTTGAGAAGAACCTAAGGGTTTTATATTTTTTTTAATGAAAGACTTATTTTGATGGCTTTATAACCTGATGGCTGATACTAAAGCAACTTAAGAAAGCTATATTCTACTCTTAAAATCTGTAATCTTTCTGTGTTTAAAACTCTGCAGTCAGTTTTAAATTTAAACTAAACAAAACCCCATCTCTTAAATCACAAATACTTAGTATGCTAGGGGGTATATTTATGTAGACTAAAACTAAATTTAAAATAATTTTCCCCTAGTACAGATGCTTTTTTCCCCTATGCAACTTTGTTTACTTTCTGAAGAAGCAAACTCTTGAGAGAGTTATTGTGATTGTTAAATGATAACTGAAACTTTATACACATTTCTAAATGTCTGTAAATGTCAGACAAATGGACTTTTGCATTAGAAAAATTCAGGGTGGGGAGGGGGATAGAGGGGCTTTGCCTGGGCAGCAGAGAAAAATTGCAGTGGGCAGGAATGGTGGTAGCCCTCTGGTAAAGAGCGGTGACTGCAGCTCTGCCTTCAGTGCTGTGGACCAGCTGGTAGCAACCCATGCTTGGAGCAAAGTTCCCTTAAAGTATTCCCTTTCTAAACTCTACTTCTCTAGATTAGATAGATAGGTAGATATGAAGTTAGTTGACTTGAAAACCACTGACATCAACAGGTTTGTAGGGGGAGTGGGAGGAGAAAAATCAATGCTCATTCCCTTCCCCTTAGTATCTGGAAGTCAAGCAGCCCCAACAGTAAAGGGGCAGGACACAGGAACGGTTGAAACAGGGCAACTGCAGAGCCTGCTCAAAGGCAGCAAACAGAAGAAGCCCGTAGACAGGTCTGGGAGCGTGGAGAACTAATCCCTTACCTGCAGAGCACTGTAAGGCAGAGGGGAGAAGTGTCCCAGCAGGGAAAGCCTGTGTTGCAGAGAGCCCCAGGGGAACACTGAGATGGTCTGGCCCCCTTAAGGTTCCTATTGGGAAACAGAATCCCTGGAAGGGAAAAGCCCTATTTGGAAACACTAAGATGGGGCTGGAACAGCTCAGGCTGTTTATAACCTCAGGGAAGGAGTCACTTGATGTTAACTCAGACCAGGTGCCTCAATACAGCTGAAGGCCAGAAACCAGCATTGGTAGGCTGAGAGTACAGGGTAGAGAGCCCAAAAGGACACAAGCAGTAGTGAGAGGAGAAACCCTGCACTGGAGAGCAACAGAGGTCAGGGGTTAGGGATACCCCTCCCTGTATTTTTGCATTTTTGTTTCTAATGGACTGGAGAGGCTTCCTGGGAGTCATCCAGGAAGGTACTAAGAGCTGCTCCTAGCTGTGACAACTTAACAGCAGGAGCCTGGACTTAAAACCCAGAGGACTGTGGCGGGGGTACTGGCATTGGAGGAGCCCCCTGTAAGGCCTGTGAGACTGTTACAGGCTATAACTGATTATTTTGGATTATTGGAGATGGCCCTGATAGCAGAGCCAGTTTTTCTTCTCAGGGAGAGAATTCTCCAATTATTACCATCAAGTCATGGCAAGCGAGTGCCCCGAGGAGGTAGCATACCCCTTTAGGGCTGTGCAGTGCTGGTTGAGCCATGTACAAAGGAACTTGGCCAAAAGGATCCTTTGCATAAAGTACTAGGTAAAGTACCATGAAGTCCACATTGTAGCAAACAAATAGAAGTCTCATCCCGGGTAAATTGAGGGAAAGCTTGTAGATAGGGAGGGACGCTCATACTACAGGAGCCATTTCTATTACTGTTGTTGTTTTCACACGCTTTCCTAAAAATTATAGAAATTAAGGGCTGGAGGGGATCTCGAAAGATCATTGAGTCCAGCCCCACTGCTCTGGGCAGGAATGCTGCCGAGATCAAATGATCGCAGCAAGGTGTCTGTCCAGTCTCCTTTTGAAGACTTCCAAGGTTGGATGCTGCACCACCTCTTTGTGAAGTCTATTCCAGATTCTGGTCACCTTTACCGTAAAGAAGTTCTTCCTTACATCCAACTTGAAATGATCCTGTAACAATTTATGGCCATTGCTCGTTGTCCTCTGCTGGAGTGCCCTAGTGAATAGTTTTCCCCCCAGCTCCCAGTATTCACCCCTTATATACTTATTAGACGGCCACCAAGTCCCCCCTAAATCTTCTCTTCCCCAGGCTGAACAGTCCCAGATCCCTGAATCTTTCCTCATAAGGTTCGTTCTTGTGGCCCTTCTCTGGACCCTTTCAAGATTCTTCACATCTTTTTTGAAGTGTGGTGCCCAGAACTGGACAGAGTACCCCAGCTGGGGTCTCACCAATGCCGAGTCGAGAGGAAGTATCACTTCCTTAGCCCTGCTTGCAATGCATTGGTTAATGCATCCCAGTATGCTGTTAGCTCTATTGACTGCAGTCTCGCACTGGTGGCTCTTGTTCATCCTGCGATCAAGCCATAACTCCAATGTCCCTTTCAGCCATTGAGCTGGCCAGGACATCTAATCTATATTAGTGTCCCTGGTTACTTCTCCCTAGATGAAGCACTCTTCATTTCTCCTTATTGAACTGCATCTGGTTCTGTTCCACCCATCTTTCCAGTTTGTCCAGGTCTGCTTGGATCCACATCCTATCCCCTAGTGTGACTGCTTTTCCCCATAACTTAGTATTGTGTGCAAACTTTGCCTGCAGGCTTTCCACATCCTTATTCAAATTGTTGTTAAAGATGTTGAACAGCACATGCCCAAGAACCAAACCCTGCAAGACACTGCTGGCCACCTCCTGCCAAGACCAGACAGACCTGTTCACTAACACTCTCTGCGTTTGACCCCTTAGCCAGTTCCCAACCCACCTGACTGTGGACTGTGCCAGTCCACAGTCCCCTAGCTTTTTTATAAGACCATCATGGGAGACCATATCAAAGACCTTTTTTAAGTCTAAGTATATGACATCAACTGCATCCCCCACATCTAAGCGGTTCATTACTTGATCACAGAAGGAGACAAGGTTGGTCAGACATGACCTGCCTGCACTGAAACCATGTTGGCTATTCTTCAGCATCATGCCTTCTGTCAGTCTCTCACAAATGGACTCCTTGATCCTTTTTTCCAAAATTTTACCTGGTATTGAGCTCAAACTGGCCTATAGTTTCCTGGATCCTCCCTCTTCCTCTTCTTAAAGATTGGCATTACATTGGCTCTTTTCCAGTCTTTCAGGACATCTTCCAAGCACGGTGAGTCTTCAGATACCTTCACCGGTGGTCCCATAATGACTCCAGCCAGTTCCCTCAGCACTCTCATGTGTAGTCCATCTGGTCCTGCTGACTTGAAGATATTCAGATGCTCTAAGTGCTCCCTCACCAGTTCGACACTGACCATTGGTTGGCAGTCACTGCCCCCACACATCTGTCAAGTATCCGACCAGGCAGGTGACCACCATTTGCATGCAGGAACATGTGCTTTGCAACTCTGGGGTATTTGGGGACCTCTCTCTGCTTCTGGCATCTGAGAAAGACATCTCTCATATAAGATATTATATAAAAATCTCTTCCCTTTTAACACCCAGTTGAAGCAAAACTCAGACTTCATTGGCTGTTTTGTACAAGAGAAGTAAAATTTAGTCTATGCAGAAAAGAAGCTTTTCCTCCTGTGAGGAGGAGGGGTCTAGAAACATTTTTAAGAACAGTGGTTTAATTCAGGGGTCAGCATTTGTTTGTAGTGGGAAGCAGGTGGGGGAAAGGGAGCTTTGCTGCAAGCACAGGCTGCTGCCAACCCAGTCCATATATATATCCCTTCCCTTTTTACAGCCACTTGAAGCAAAACTCAGATTTCATTATGGCTTAAGATTTCATATATATCCATATGGGAAATATAAGGCTTTCATGACTTGCTTTTAAAGTTTTGTATCCATTTAAGACAGCCTAAATACTGTATCTGTGTCCTGCCACATTAGCATTATGCTTTGAGGACTGAGGTACCTGCTTCCTTTATCAGTAAAATAACCATCTTGTCCTCCCTTCATGCAATCATGTTTTGTCTTTTGACTCCAGTATCTGCCGTAGATTCTGAATTCAGATGACTAATTGTTCTAGCTGCAGTGTAGGTAATTGTTTCTCTACTGCATTTATTACCAGGTGCATCTGTTGATAGTCTGTGTTTTTGGGAGGTAAGGGGCATGTGAAAAGGGAGTTTCCTTGCAGATAACCTAGTCATCCTCTTCTCCCAGATTGAATTTCTTACCCTATATGCTTAAGGAATGTTGCTTGAAGTAACCCATTCTTCTCTTTACTTGCCCAGTATCCCCTCATTTTTAGCTGAATTTTCTCTCAAGGAAAGGAGTAATAGTAGAGGAGCTGGCAGGATTTTTTCTTCCTCTTGTTTTTGTGGAGTTCAATGCCAGCAATCAAGGTTATTGCTGTGTAGCAACCTTTTTTGTACTCTGTCCTGTAATGTATTTAATTTCACTTTTGTTTAATATACAGGCTGATTTTTTAATATCCAAATGCATGCTTGATTTTAAAAAAAACATTATTTTAACCTGGCTGAAAGAAGCTTGTAATACTTCTTCATGTAGAAAAGAGTGATACTGCTTTATAGACAACTTCAATTTAAAGCACCCAGATACTTGTTTGCAGTAACATTTTTCTAGTATTTTATCATAGTTCTCTTTTTTTGCATTAATTTCTCAGTACTTTTATTGCTCATTTGAATAAAAAATCTTAGCCAAACTGTTAGGAACTACCAATAATTTGTTACCATCAAATGTTAAAAACAACCCAGGGAATTATGCCATGCTAATAGAGGATTTCAAGGAAAAGTTCCATCTTCAAATGGAATGGAAATTGAAGATTAGAGAACTGCTCTCTGTTCTGTGAAGGACAATATACTGTGTTTACTCAAATCCAAGACAAGGTTCTCCTCCCCCACCCCGTTTGACATGGGGGTGGGAAAAGTCCCCCCCACATTTGAATAGAAGTAGTGGGGCAGGAGGGAAAGATGGTGGTGGCAGGCAGCGGTGTGGGGGGACAGGTGGGACAGAAGAAAGTGTGTGTGGGGAGGAGTAGGTGCCAGGGCCTGGAGGAACCACAGGGGTTAGGCACCAGGGGGCACAGAAACAGGGGAGCATAGGCATGGGAGGGGCAAGTGCTAAGTGATGGGGCAGGCACTGGGTGGGGGTGGGCAAGAGGTGGGTGGGACAGGTGGCAAGGGGCAGAGGTCAAACAACTTCACTCCCCCACCATGTGCCCTCCTATAGCAGTGCAGGACAGCTCTGCTATACTTAAGACAGCTCTCCAATACTTAGATTCTGTACATGGAAAATTATAACAAATTTATAAATAGCCCATGTATAGAATCCAGTTATTGAGGGGTCATCTTAAATTCAAAGTCATCTTGGATTTGTGTAAATAATATAGTTTTTGGGGTGTACATGCTGATAATTAATGGCTATGCATACAATGGAAGAGTTTAGCAAAGTGTAAAAAAACCACCTGTCGTAACATTTTGCTAATAGCTGAAAATCTTAGCACTTTTTTTGGCTAAGTTTGAAATGTCCACAGGATTATACATACAAAAAGAACAATAAAATGTTGTATTTGATCATGTAGAACCCAGCAGTTTTTTTGGCCTGATGGATTATTGATTTAGCAAAGAGAAGTGCAGAAGAAAATTTAATGAAACCTTGTTTATCTATTGTAAATTACCCTTGTACACTTACTTAATTGTACACATAATTAATTATGAGTAAGTATTCTAGAGAGCCTCTTTAGTACATTGGATTTAAGCAGTGAATTTCAGTATCACAAAGTAAATTTTGAAGGAGTCTCTCATTTATCCCAGCCAAGTGAAAAAAGTTGCCTTGACATTCTATGTAGAGTTTCTACTATATTAAAAACATCATTCCAAAGGCATGTAAATACATGATTAAGGTTACCCAAATAAACTTAAGTCAGCAACAGAGTATTTGGATAACAACTAAATTGTGAAAAACCTATTGGTCATTGATGTAGGTTCATCCCATTACTAACTATATTATTTTTGCTTGGTATGATTATTTAAGGGGAATTTTAAAGTAATTTTTAACCTTACATAATTACAGAAAATCACAAAATATTTAAAATAAAGTAGTGCCTAACTCACATTTTAAGGAATTTAAATTTGTATATGTTTGTTTATGTATGTACATTCCTGACAAGATGCAATGTTTTGAGCTTTTTTGAACTGATTGATTATTTTTTTTATAGTTAAAGCTGAAAGATTCTATTGAAAAATAGACATATGGGCATTTCTTTTATTTCACCTCACTGTTGGACCTACCACAGTCTGACCTATATACTGTATTGCTTCTGCTTGCTTATGTTTGCATATTTTCATTGCCATTCTTGTAGTCACAGGCATCGCACCTTTTATTTTTACTAAAATGTATACTTGAGGGGGATCATGGGCTCCATGGTTTGTTGTATGTGTACTGAAGTTTATATTGATGCTGATGTGCCAGATGAGGGATAAGGTTAGCAACCAAGCCTCAGTTTTGAATGCATGGATATGGTACAGAAAACAGTAATGAGTAGCAGAGGATATAGATGGCTTGTTCTATAATTTTATAGTCTTTCCGGTTAACAACTCTGAAGGTGAAAATCCCTTTAAAAGCATCATTTTTATAATTATAAACAACATTAAATGAACTAATTACCTAATTACTGGCTCACTAATTTTGTTTCATAGGCAAGAGCATGAGAGAGGTTTTGCATATTTTCCTTAAGGGTTAGCAGAAGCTGGCTCATACAGTGAACACCTTGCACTGAATATCACTGTCACTAGCACCTTTGTAATTAAATCTGTGGACTTGTGCTTTAAGTACCAGAACTAGTCACAAAAGCTGTTGACAGTACCACACATAACCAGCATCTGAACTGGAGACAACTTCAGATACAAATCAAGTACTTGAATTGCATTCAGAATAAGACAGTGATAATTTAAGAGAACTAATGTGGCCTCTCTGAATAACCTCCCTGCTTTGACAGCTGCTTTGATCTCAGTTATAGCATCCAAGTTGTCCTCAGAAGACCAATCAAATGTTATACCAAGCTAATGTGTCTAAAGGGGCCAGACTTGAGAGATGTCTTTTTCAGATGTCAGAAGCAGAGAGAGGTCCCCAAATACTCCAGAGTGGCAAAGCATAGGAGTATAACAGCAGTAATAAAAATGGCTCCTGTATTATGAGGGTCCTTCCCTGTCTACAAGCATTCCCTCAATTTTTATGGGATGAGACTTCCATTTGTTTGCTACCATGTGAACTTCATGGTTCCTTACCTAGTACCTTGTGCCAAGGTCCTTTTGACATCAGTGGTCTCTGAGTCAAACCGCTGCTGTCATGCAATATGGATTATCCTCATTTCAGTGTGTAGGGCAAGGATTAGTGGGGCTGGGAGAGAGAGAGAGAATGAACAGGTTTATTGTTTAAAGCATAATAATTTGCAGGCTTATCACCTATTTCTCGTGAGTTTTAGAAAGTGACTCTGTTTCATCACGTTTGCAGATCTGGTTATGGATTATCTCCTGCCCAAACAATATCTCTTGATTGCAGATAGTATAAAAGCCATGTTGAATGGTTAACAGAACATCCATGACAGATGAAATACAATTCAGTGGTGTGCCAAGAACTTCTTACTGTTATGATTTTGTGGAATAGATGAGGAAAAGGAAATGAATTGCATTTTTCCACGGTTATAGATTAAATTTAAGTAGTTTTTATCTGAGGCCAAACCATGCCTCATTAATTTGCCTTAGTATCTCTTTAAACTGTAACAAAATTCAGAGGAACCTCAGCTTGAGGCTATAATATGATGTCTCCCAAACAACAAGCCTACAGGGTGGTACAAAAAACTATTAACATGGTATAGCTGGATATTCATAACATCTTTGTAAATTATAAGCCTACAGCATCTGTTCCTTTGATGTCATTCTCATCATTTCAGTCCAGTTCTCAAGTCCCATATGTCATTCTCTGTGTGTACACCATAGAGCTTTTTCAAATATTTCTTTATAGTAATAATGCAAACCTTGCTAACACTATGAAATGGAAGGAATTGCCAACCCCGGAAAAAGAATTTTGCAAAAAGACATGAGGAAAACTATCCTTTTACAGTTTGCACAAAAAATAATTGAAAAAGTAGTTAATTAAATATGGGACCAAAACAAAACGCATGTGTGCGCACATACACATGCAACTATACATGCACACACTGAATAAAAGAAGGATATTTCAAAATAAACCTTGCTTAAAACTGAATTTAGGCTCAGTGCAGTCTGACTACATTTTTATCGAAATGTAAAAGAAAATACAGCAAAAGCTGTGTTATTTGGCATTTCTTCAACCAGAAAGCTTCACCAACTGGCATCCAAGGGACGCGATGAAAATGAAACGGGAAGTCCCACTTCTGGTTTTGCCACCGCGAGCCGAGTTCTTCTCCTTCACTTCTTCAGCCCATGGCCTGGAGCAAAGCAGCCTGTGCAGGGCAAAGCAGCCTGCACAGGGCTCCCCTCCCTGTCTCTGGCACACTGACACCAGGGAATGCACCAGACAGTGCACATTTGATTAACTGGCATATTTGCTGTAATGTGATTTTACTAGAAAGTGAAAGGAATGCAAATCTGCGTGTTTATATACACTATAAATAAACTAAATAGTTAAGATTCAATTATTGATTAACTCGTACTAATAATAAAAAAAATCATTCTGTTTGTTCTTTATGATTGAGCCATTCAGGATATCATAAAAAAATAAAAAGTAAACACCAAAAAGGCTTAAAGGCTTAATTAAGTCAGAAATTAAAGTACTTTGAATGATAGCTCCTAGATCCGGGAGGTGGGAGTCCCAAGTAGTATACAGCTTGCTTACGGCATACCAAAGTGATTAACTTGGGTAGTGGAGATTGGAAAATATTTTGAAGTTGGTCACCTGTGAATAGAATACACAAGCTTCTTAATGTTGTTTTGAGGGAATATTTTAGATGATTAAGTAAAACTCACTCCTTGTTTTCCACGGTTTTTTTTTTTTTTACCTTAGTGTTTATTTTTACTGTTATATCCCATTCTTTTTCCCTGGTTCCTCAATTCCAAGTAACCTGTGCTTAAATAGGTAATCATATAGCTGTGTGCACAGATGCTGTGAATTGCATGGTCAATGGAGTGTACTCGGTTTAATATTTGTGTACCAAATGGAAATATTCAGGATCTATGGAGGTACTTTGTGCCTGATTTGATCTTGAATTAGTTAGGTGGAGCTCTGTATCTTGTTGTTAGGTTTCCTGCTTCACTGATGCATTCTCTGGAATTAATATTTGTTTTCCTTTACTTTGTTCTAGTTGTAGGAAAGTTGCCACTGATATCTTTTCTTAACCCCAGAAATTGTCCAGAAACGATGCATTTAATTCCGTCCTATTTCAGATATTTTATGAAAGAGCTTCACAAAGGATCTCAAATCTCTGATTGAAGAGGCAGCTTGTCGTGAGCAGATTACTGTCAATTACATGCACGTTCTTTGAGGCATTTTTATTGACAATGAATAAGTAATGGGGGGAGGTAGGAATGGATGACCTAAGAAGCTGTTCAACTGGGCAAGTCATAAATTGACACCCAGGATGTTCCCCTGCAGGTTAATGAAGCTTATAGAAACCCTTACATACTCCCCATGTCTCGGGAATAGTGCTCTTCAGTATGTTTTGTGGTAATCCTGTTCTATGTGCATTGGAACTACTTAAGCGAATAAATAATAACACCAGTAGAAAAAAGGACTGTCCTATCATGAGGGTCAACAGTATCACCTTCTCCCAAGGAATCTGAGTTCTCTTTTGCAGAACTAGCTCAACGTTTGACTTGCATCTCTAGATTTTTAGTGTTAGAATTCACCTTGTTTTCATCATCTGCAGATGTCTCTTGGCATTTCCTGAAGGGAGCCATGCTGCACTGATCAGATTGCAACACTGTCTAAAACCTTAACCACTCCTTTGAGATGGTCTCATAATTTTAAATTTAACTCTTGTTAGGGTCTCTAAATGTACTCTCTGTAAGGAAACTATCCCCGGGACCATGTGTGCTGCAAAGTGTGTACATAGTCACTTTCCACCTGGTTCATTTAAATATTGAAGATCCTGTGAGTTTCTGAATTCCCATTTTGCACCTGGTAAAGCCATCTGTCTCTTCACATCTGTTCTGACTGCATACAGTCAGAATAGTCCTCTAAGGACTGGGTATTAGTAATACCCCTAAAGCAATTGATTAAATAGAAAAAGAGAGCCCAGGGCAATGAAAATTGAAATTTGCTCCTTTTACCATAAATATATAAACATGGCTAATATCGAAGTGTGGCATGTCTTCACACCAAGCTACCTATTGGATAAAACTACACACTGAAAAGGTGGGGAGGGTAACTTCTAAGACATAACAGGTTTGATTGGATCTATTTTTTATAGTTTTAGATAATTAGATGATCATGAACAAGGAAAAGTATATCTTTCTAGCTTAATTTATAAACAGTTAACTGAAACTCAAATTTGGATTCTCAAACAGTACATATCATGCCAGAAGCTGTTCAGATTTATGTTATCTGGGGGGGAGTGGGTTCAATTTGTTTGTTGTTGGGAAAAGTTTTAATTAAATGGCTAGAACCTCAGATTACATGAAAGTATTTTCATTTCATTTCATCTGCACCTTGAAAAGGCGGTTGTGAACATGAAAGCAGATCTATTATTTTCTTAGAGCAAAATGTGTATAAATGAGATATAGGTTGTTTCAGCAGCAGACGAAGGTAATATGGTATCCAGTGAAGAAACTACAAGACTCTTGGGCTAAAGACAGAAGTTGCATGTAAACTGGTATAAGTGATCAGAAACTGGATCAGATCTGTAATGTAACAAAAGTTCACTGCACATAAACCAGTTTCAAAAACTGGCTGAAACCAGTTTAAGATAAACCAGGATAGATGTATTATCAGACTTATGAACGACTCATGCCTCCTGAGGCTGGTGGGGTACGGCAGCCACCCACAGGCAGTGGCAGCAGTGTTGGCAGCGGGAGCGTGGCAGCGGCAATCAGGAACTGCCCACAGGTGGCCGCAGTGATGTCAGTGGTGAGGGCGGGCCGAGCAGGGACCGCCCACATGGCGGTGTCGACAGGAAGATGGGGGAAGGGTGGCGGGCGGTGAGCGGGTACCACTTACAGCCACCATCCGCACTGTTGGTGAGTAGGGACCGTGTGCAGCGTTGACAGTGGAGGTGGGGGTGGGGTGGTCACTGTCCACAGAAGCTGGTGGCAGCTTCGGCGGCAGCCAGTCTCGGTGGGGGGGGCATGTGCCCTCCCTACACGTCATTGATGATCAGACTTAACTGATTTAGGTTAAATTAGTTTATTGAACTTCTGTCCCAGATCCCCTCCAGATTCAAGTTAACTCACAGTCTCTCAGCATCCCAGGATGCTTTGCATGTTCCCCG
>NW_017729024.1:33146344-33154081 GCF_001723915.1 Gavialis gangeticus | reverse complement strand
CCCCCGGCAGGGTGGGTAGATTAGGTTTGGCCCAAGATGTTTGCTTCTGTCAAACAGGGAGGTGTGCTCTAGATTCTGGCCTGGGTTACTACAGGCATATGACTGCATTTCCAGAATCACAAGTGAATGTCTGTTCACTTACTTATCAGTTCAATTTCTGCAGTTTAGACTAAGCTGTGAAGATTGAATTGATTCAGCTTTGTGCTTTTTTGACTTGTGTGTACTTAGATCTGTTGTTTTCATGTCCTAAAGAATAGATGTAATATTTTCAGAAAACCATGAAGCATTACAAGAGGGACTGGAAGAAGAGGTGAACAATAACATTCCGCAGTTATTTTCTAAAATTGTAAATTATTCATGCAAACTCTTCTGCTTTTTACAGCAAGAGCAGTTCTCAAGTAGTTGCTTTGCAAATAGCTGCTTGTAGCTAATCTCACATACAACTACAGGTCTACAAAATCTCTCCTTTTTTCTACTTCTTATTTTTACTGCTTTTTGCTGAACCTAGATACTTAAGTCTTAGTATGCCTTTTCTTATCACTTCAGCACTTTAATACGATGTCATGAAGACTTTGGGAACAGAATAAAGATGACCTCCTTTTTCTAATTTGGGTATGAAACCAGATACAAAGATAATTGTTTAGGATGTTACTATAAGGTCAGTTTTTCAGAAAAAAGTCCTATTGTCTATGGGAAAAAATGGATGCATATGCACTAGGTTTTACATACATAAGGCCTGTTTCTATGCACATGTAACTTAAATTTGCTTGTAAATATGCATGAGGAAATATTGTCTGTGCCCACCCTTTCCTAATTTCAAAGACAAACAGGTTCTTTTTACAAATGGTACTCCACTATTTGAAAAATTTAGAATAATAGATTTTCTTTTCAAGAGAGAGAGAATCAAACTTGGTGTGAGAATCAAAGAATTACTAGACAAGCCCCTGAGAGAAGATTTTTACTTTACTTTAGGTAGCTTCAGATAAGTCAGTTGCTTTCTTCTAATGAATAATTACTATAATTAGGAAAAATATATTTTAAAAAATCTTTTCTAATTGTGCTTTGAACTATCTGCCATTTGAGTACCACTCCAATCTCTTCCTCAATTTGCAGCTCTGCTTTTTGCTTCCTGCCCTGTGCTCTCTGCATGGTCTTTTGCTGTATTTCTTGTACCCTGTCCTATCTGCCATAGCGCTGTCTGTCTGTTCCCTGATCGGTCACATGCCACACAGGCTCCCTGTGCCACTTGTGGCATGCATGTCACAAGTTGGCCACCCCAGCTCTAGAGCACCTAGAAAAAAACTTCTTGAGACACTGGCTGAGTGTCCCATTTGTTTTAGAAGATGCTCTCTTGCACTGAAGAGCCCAATTGTTTACCATGCTGTGCTGTCAAGATGAAGTTTAGGAAAAAACATCCAAACAACCAAGACAGTGTAACAGTTCTCTACATTTCTATTTTGGGTTTTAATTTTGAAACGTGGTGTTCCAAGATCAAAAGAGAGGTACTGATTAAAAAATATTAGTATTATTTCATTTGTTTGTTTCTTTATGAGTGTTTGTATGTCTGTCTTCTGCCATTACTAAGTTGTTTCATGAAGGGTTTCAGCACTTCTTAAGAACTGCTTTACTTTGGTATCACTAAAATAACCTTTCAGAGCACTTGGAAATAGTAAAAAGACAGGCTGAAGAACTTACATAATCATAAGAAAAATAATCTTTTTTAGACATTGAATTAGTTTTTTAGAATTCAATTATATAAGACTGGAGCTTGCATTTAAAAAAAAGACTGCAAAAACATAATGCAAGAGAGCAGCTGGTCTGTGTACTGTACATTGATAAATATTGGTGTGCTTGTTCAGCAGTAATCATTGAATCAGACTTGAAATTCTAAATTACTGTAATTAATAGCTTTTATAAATTGGCTTTAGGGATTTTGAGCAGATGAAATCATTTGTGTGAATGAGTGCGGGGGAGTGTGCATTAGCAGTATGATGGAGATGACTTAATAGGTCTTTTACAATGATTTTGTGAACTTAAATGAGGATACTTAAGGAGAAATTTTTGGGGTGTTTTGACTTCTTGTATTTTAAATATGGCAGTCTTCGGATTCAGTAGTACTGAACAAAAATACCACGCATACAATTCTGTGTTCAAGATAAATTTGTTTCAAACCAAACAAAAGGACTCCACCTGGATAGCACTGTTCAAAAAGGCTAACTTTAAGTGGTCATGTTAAGGACAAATCAATTATATGTTTTGTTGGGGTTTTTAATCATCTGAAACATATTTACAAATTAATCCCTGCTCATCTCCTCTCTACAGCTCTGGTCTGCTCTGTCTGCAGCACTTTTAAACAGAGTTTGAAGGTCCTTCAAAGAATACAAATATCAGCTAATCTTGAGTGGATGTGTTGCATCTGTCCAGTGCACTAAAAATGAAGTATGTATAGGGGTTCAGATTATGGGAGGTAAAACAATGGTTTGCATATTGGTTTCATCCAAGTAGTGTTCAATCTTTTATTACTTTACAAAACAGTTTCTTTTGAAAATCTCAAGTCCCGTCTAAAGCTTAGCTCAGTGTAAACCTACAATTAAAAAATGAACACTTCAGCATGTATTTGTCTCGCTTACTTATGTGGGGCTTTAAACATATACTTAAACTTAAGACATCCTTAAGCATCCTTCTCAAATAAGATTGCTTTCTTAAATTAGGACCTAACTTGCTTGGGCCCAGATTTGTAAAGGTATTTATTTACATGTTACTTTTGCTTAATATTACAAGACCAAAATTATTTAGATGCTAATTCTTATTTGCAAAGGTATTCATTATATAAGAATATGTCTGCATTATATGTGTGATTACAACCTGTCAGAAGACCAAAAATAACTAATCCACCTGCCTGTAATCTACCTATCTTGGGTAGTGGTAGCAGTGTAGTCACAGCAGCAAAAGCTAAAAAAAGAAAGCCTGGTCGGGAACCTGAGTAAGTATTTTGGTGAGCAAAACCCAGACCACTCTGGCAAGATTCCATGATTCCCTTTTAATAGGAAAATGCAGATCTAAACATGCTGCAGTTGTGACTTGGAATAAAAGGTAGACATTCTTATGGTCTCACTGAAAATCACTGAAAGGTAAGCTTTTAAGTGCCAGATTCACATATACAAGTGGAGTTTAACTCTCTGAATCACATGGACCTTGTTACATGTAGAGCCCTGCTACATGTTCAAATTAAAGCTGCACAGAAACCAGCTATTTACACATTTTCAAATGTTAACTTTATAATTGGTTGGCTCTTTTTATTGCTCAGTAGTCACTTTTATCGTGTAATAATTACTGTGTACTTGTGGCCAGTCTTACTTTGCATGTGAGGATGGGCTCTATTTATTGTACGATTAACCCATTAATTGCATAATATATGTACCATATAGCAGGGGTCTTGAATAAGATGGCATCCAAGTGCCTTTAAACATTTGGGCCTTTGTGCTGTGTGGAACAGAAGTATGATGTACCTATTACCCTTCTTAACTTTTATGTTGGGAATGTGTTGCTACCCTGTTGCTATACTACTAACCTGGTGCCTGAAGAGAAGACTTACTGAGAATACATATGCAGTTACAGCAGACATTGGTGTTGGCTATAGGTTTCGAAGCACTTTGAGTCTCATTTTTTTTGAGAATACTTGAGTACTGAAGTAGTGCTACTGAATAATAACAAGGTTACTGTATTCTTTATGAAACAACAAATAAGAAAAATATAAATCTGAAATTGTACTCACTTACGTTAGTTAACCCCCCCCTTTTTATATTGACACATTTTATAAGAACTTTTAATACCCATCATATCCTGGTTGAATTTACCTACTTAAAATTCCCAGTATGTTTCCAGCTGAATATAATATTCTCCTCCATTCCTGCTACTAAACCACTGTCTAGCATTACTGTTCACTCGTAAGTAAACATCTGCTGCCTTCTGTGTCAGAGGTAGCTGCATTTCACTGGTGGTGTGATCTTACAATCTCTGCATAGAGATATTACAGTGCTTAATTAGCTTGGGGTTTTACAAAGTTTCTTGGGTATTTAATTGAAATATGGCTCAAAAGAGTAGGATATTACAGTTTAATGTAATTTATACTGCTATTATGAATAAAGTTTTTGTGTTAGAATTATTATTCTCTTCTCTAAATTTTCTAGTTTGTACACGTGGTTTTGAAATTAATGGGCCAGCTGTGTTTTCCCAGACCTTCAACTTTCTATAGGAAATGTTGGCATGTAATCAAATCATATATTGTTAAAAGATCTCTTTTTTAAAAAATACAAAAAATAATAACTACTTTTTAGAGCTGGAAGGGACCTCCAGAGGTCCAAACTCTTGTCTGAGGCAGGATAACCCTTATCCAAACCATCCGATACAATCCATAATCCAAATTCAATGCAAGACTACTGTCAACCCTCAGACAACACAAACCTAACACCCTAGCCTGCCACAGGTAAAGCAGAGGAACCATGGCAGCCAACATCCTGCTTCTGTGAAATGTTGTCAATATATGTTCAAGAGACACCAAGTAGAGGGCCAGGCCCTTGCTACAAAGAAAGGCAAACCCCAACACTGTCCATACCAATCTTTCCATCAGGTAAAATTACTGCCTGACCCCTAATATGGCAGTCTGTCTGATCCTGAGTTGGGGGCCAAGATCATCTAGCCAGGAACTTCTCACTTTGCTCCCGGCAGGAGCATTTTCACACCCCAGATGAAGTCTCCAGCCTTGGCTGTAGCCAGTACCCAATGCCTGTGGCAAGGCTTAGAAACACTCTGACACATATATAGTAGAAAACTGGGGTGGGTGGCGATGGATAACAACCAGCAAAGCCCAGAAACATGGGAAACAGTCATGGTTAGTGTGGCAGGCCAGTAGGGGGTGCTCCTGCATTGAGCTGCCCACCTCCCTGCGCCCAACCACCTTCCAGGCTTCGAGTGCCTCCCTAGGGGTGCCTCATGTCCGACTGACCCCCTTCCTGGAGTACACTCACTAGCCTGGGGGTAATGTAGCTGCCACCACCCCAAGAAGGGACTGCAGCCCTGTGTCCTTGGGGAAACACAGGCCTAATAGTCCTACGGGTACTCGACCCAGTACAGGCACTTGGGGCACTTCCCCAAGTTGGGGGCCAAAAAGGAAAATCTCCCTTAGTCCGCAGACCTAAGGGGTCTTTTAGGCGTAATTTAGACTCACCCCTCAATAAGCCTCCTACACTGGTCTCAAAGGAGAACTTTATTGATTACAGGGGTAGGGTGAAAATAGGGTACAAGACTGAGCAATATCATAGAAATCCCATAGAGCAAAACAGTCTGGCTGAGATAGCCTTTTGATCACGCAGCTGAGTTACTGCCAGCTAGATATCTAATCAGATCTCGAGTAGCTTACTCACAAGCATCCTCCAGAGGCTGTTGGAGGTTCCCTCTGGAGGCAGGCCGTTCCTAGCTCTTGAGTTTTGGGGGAGAGAGCCAGTTTCAGATGGTAAAACTCCTCTCTAAATCTGAGTTCCCCACATGGCTGCTGCCCCCTCCTCCTGGGCAATCTTAACTTATATAGCCCCTGTGACCTCATTCACCTGGTCCAGTGGAGGCCAGCTCTGGTTGGCTGTTGGCCAACCAATTTGAAATACATCACTAGTTGCCAGGCAGACTCTAGCCCACCAGGTAGAAACCCCCCACCCAGGTAGATGATACCAGTCACGTAGGCTGAGGGAGCAGGTTTCCCCGCCTCCCTCAGGAATGTAGCCACCTCAGGTTACCTAAAGAGATAGGGTAAGGGTGTGTCTCCTCTGCTGGGCCCATCCTAACCACATTGTCACTGCACAGAGATTTTGGGGAGAAACAAAGGTGGCTTCCTGCCACAGTTAGACCATAGGCATAGCTGTGCATAGCTCATCCTTGACCAGTGGCTATCCAACCTCTTGAATCCTCCAGTGATGCAGAGTCCACAAGTTCCCTAGGCAGTCTAATCTACTACCTCACTGTTTTAATGGTGAAGACATTTTTCTGGCTATCCAGTATAAACTAGCTATATTGTAATTTCCAGCGCTTGGTCCACGTCCTCCTCTCTGCAGCAAGACAGAGCAAGTGCTTGTCCCTCTTCTTTATGTCATCCCTTCAAGTATTTGAAGATTGCTGTCATGTCCCCTTTTAAACGCATTTTTCTCAAGCTGAACATGCCAGCTCCTTCAGCCTCTCCTCATATGACCTGCTTTCCAAGCCCTTGATAATCTTTGTTGCCTGCCTATGAACCGTCTGTAGCTTTTCCACATCCTTTTAAAAATGTGGAGCCCAGAACTGCGCACAGTAGTTTAGATGAAACCTAACCAGTGCTGAGCAGAGGCACTATCGCCTCCCATGTCTTGCATGTAATGCTTCTGTTGATGTATCCCAAAACCGCATTCGCCTTTTGTGTACCTACATCCCACTGTAAAGTTGCATTGAGTCCATGTAGAGGTTAAAATGGATTTAAAGGATGTAAGAAGCAAAAAATATTGCCTTAGAAATAACATTTTGTCCTTTCTGCATTATTTTCTGACAAGTTATGGTATAGGAATTTGTTGCCTTAAGTAAATCCATGTGGCTATATAGAAGTTAATTTCTCTTTTTTGGCAATTATCAATGAAAAAATGTCTTATTTCTATATTGTTTGTTCCAATATACTTACTCAATACCCAAGCATATGCCCTGGAATTCAGAACAGTGTCCCCCACATGACTCTGTTAACCTCTAAAAGTGCTGTGTGCCTCAGATCAGTTGCAGAAGAACTTGAAGGCACTCAGCTCAGTAAAGGATTCAGCATGTTGCAAGATTGAATTCTTAA
This sequence comes from Gavialis gangeticus, assembly GCF_001723915.1. Taxonomy (NCBI): domain Eukaryota; kingdom Metazoa; phylum Chordata; order Crocodylia; family Gavialidae; genus Gavialis; species Gavialis gangeticus. The sequence continues at coordinate 33,147,228 of NW_017729024.1, read as the reverse complement.
GGTTAGTAGGAACTTACCATGAAGATCCTCCATGGGAAGATTCCATATGAATTGTGATTCAGTGCTATAAGCAACTCACTGTGTTGCACTGCTTGATGAGGAATGATAGCTTAATGAAAGAGTAGCAGAAGTGTTATCGTTAGGTCCACAAACAGCATGAATTAACTTGTCCTAAAACTTGCATTATATGGAGCACTGCTACTACTGAGCTCTGTAGTAGCAATTGCAGCATCTGTTGTTAGTCTTTTGTACTCTTTCAGGGACTTAAGAAGATAAAAGAATTCTCTCAATTTTTTTAGGGTATTTTTCACGTGCAGGATCTTTTTACTTACTAAAATGATACTGTTAGTCTCTTTTAAACATTTTGACTGGTTACTGAAAACAGAGTTCAGTGACTTTTTGGAACTGGAAGAATAGCAATGGGAGAGATGTTTGGGCTATTACTTCATTTCCCAGGGTTAAAATCAATATAAAGTTTTGACATGAATATTATTACCACCACTGCTGAGAGGTTCTTTCCAAGACTGAGACCTTCTGCTTATTTAATCAGATAGTACCTCCAGAGATTTAATGGATTCAATTGAGTTTGAAAAAACACAATCCTGTATATCTCTCATTTGTAAAGACAAAATTGTTGCTTTTAAAAACATATCATTTGGTCAAATATAGGATCACCCTAAATTTCAGACAGTCTCTCAGTAATTAGGTTCTATATATGGAAAATTTATAATTTATTATAATTTTCCAGATATAGAATCTAATTATTGGAGTTTTACCCTGAATTTGTTCCCTCCCTACTGCGACAGCAGGGAAAATAAACCTAGGGGGTCAAGTAGCTCCCTTGCTCCCTGCCCCATCAATCCTGCAGCCCCTTCCCCCCCCCC
>NW_017729024.1:33143680-33146147 GCF_001723915.1 Gavialis gangeticus | reverse complement strand
CCCCCCCCCCCCGCCCTTTACTGTCAGACCCTGCTCTCCCCTGAGCAAATGGAAGTTAGGAGCAAATTTGAAAGCACTGACCTTGACATAAACATAGCCATAGTAATTTGCATATGGTACCAGTAGATTTAGTTTATCCAGAATTGATGTGCGTTAAGATTTATTTGTTAGTTTTTTGAAATGACTGCAACTTTTAGCACAGGTACTCCACAAACACTTTTAAACAGCATTTTTGTACCTACTTATATATAATACAAACTGTGCATGATATTATATTTACCATATAATTCATTGCACTGGGCCCCAGCAGGGTTGGTAGTAGCATTTCAAGCCATGGTAACTCCACAGCTCAGCACAGTATGTATGTGTACTCTGGATACCCCCCCCACCCCCAAAAAAGGATCTATATGCTAATTAACCCCCCAGTCATGACTGGAAATAGCTGTTCTTGTCATGCTGGGATCCTTCAATACTTTATATGCAGATGAGGTGCAGGGCAACCTGGTCTGGCTCTACCTCATGGAAGGCAAAGCTACACTATTCATATCTGACAGGCTAAGAGGGGGGGTGACAGAAGGATTCTGGGTGAACTGTTTGGGGCCCCATTTGATGATGTTTGCCAGGCATTTAAGGCTGGTGAAGAAATGAGAATCATTGGACATGGGAAAGAGGCACGGGTCAGTTGTATGAGTGAAGAGGAAGTAGAAATGTATTCAGTGTAGTGGCTCATCATGACATGAGAAAGACTAGTTGCTGATGGGAACTCCGCTTAATGGACACTAACATATATCTTATTCAGATGGATTGCATTAATATGTCCTTGTGGTAGGTTCCCATCAGTACTTACTTGGCAGGGGAAACACCATGTATCTGGGTCCAAGAAGGCAGTTTTCCTTAAGTCTTCTCCAGGATAACTGTTCATTTGGTGCGGTTTAGTACCTGCCGAGGTGCTGGGGCTTAAAGTCCATTTTATGGAAATGGAAGGTTTCTCCCTAGCCTGTTCCTCCAACCATATGGCTGAGAGCAGGTAAAACTGGGGGTATCCAAACTCCAAACCTCTGGGCTTGGGCCTGCACATATGCCCACCAAAAGATGTTGGAAACATCTGAAGCCGTTGGTTGGGGGTAGAGGATGTTTGCTGGTTGTAGGGCCATGTATGGTTCTGGACTGACTCATAGATTTGGACCTGATTTGGCTGATTTGGTTTGGAACACAAAAAATTTCTTTTTTAAAAAAAAAGGAAAAAAGTTTCCCATTAGCATGCTTGCACAACATCGGCAATGTGTTGTTTTATAGTCATGTTCAGTGTTGGCTGCATTTAATAAACTTCATAGGTGGTTTCCATTGCTGAGCTCTTGCTGCTTTGGGCAGTATTTTAACAATAGCCAGTGTGCTTAGTGTGGTTTCTTTATAAGCAAATGTAAGACAAGGAGCTTCCCTCTGTGATGATTGGTGGGGGGGGTGACTTGTATTTAAATACATACAGTATTTTTGATTGTTTGATCCTGCACTTCTGTCTGCTGCAGCACAGATGCTGAGTTTTTTCTTCTCCCTCACTCTGCTGGACAGGATGCAAAACAGTTAGTGTTCAGAATCTCCCAGATCTTCCAGAGCTCCCTTCTCTACTTCTCCAGTATGGGTCCTTTCTCATTGAAAGCATCTTGTGGGAGACTGTTGTCTGTCAGTGCCAGTTTTCAGTTTTTGTGTTTTTTGGTTCTTTTCGCTTTCATATATTTGGTTGGACTTATAAAATAACCAGCTGAATAATTATGTAGTATTGGCTCTTAATAGGTTTGTTTGACTGAACCTATACGTTCTTGGGTTTTATTCTTAATTTCATAGTTACAGTATATAGAATGAAGTCAAATGCATGAAATAAAAGCATACAGGCATCAACATTTCTACCAGGACAGTCGCAGCTCTCTACCAGGACAGTCGCAGCATTTCTACCAGGACAGTCGCAGCTCTCTATGGAACAAACATGGCTGTTCTGGGAGAAAAAACCTACCACCAACCAAGTAGAAGTTGTTCCCAGGAGAGATTCTTCTGAGAGAATGAACACCTGTATGCCTCCCTGCCACTTGACTCCTTCTGGGAACCAGGAAGAGTCAAATGATAGGGAAAGGCTCCCCTGCTTTCTGAAGATCAGGTCATCCCAGTCTGGAGAAAATGTCAGAGAAAACTGATCCCAACCTTTCCATAGAACAGGAAAGGAGGAGCAGAAGCCCACTGGCTTTTCACATTGGGGTTGGGGGCTCCTCTGTGAGTGAGCAGCGGTTTTGCTGTGCTTCTCCAGCCTCCCCCGCCCCCCAAGAATAGGAGGACTGGAACAACTGCTGTTTCCCACTCTTTCTCCAGACCGAGATCACTCTGGAAGCATGGAGCTCCCGTAGACACTGCTGGTGCTGTCAGCGGTGGGGGGGGGGGGGGGGGGGGGGGGCCCCCCACGGGGGCCCGCAGCCCTGTC
>NW_017729024.1:33137858-33143542 GCF_001723915.1 Gavialis gangeticus | reverse complement strand
GGGGGGGGGGGGGGGGAGGGTTGGCGACCACCACAGGTGCCGTCACCGGTAGACAGCAGGGATCGCTGACTGCCTGCAGATGCGAGCAGCAGGGTGGTGAGCGGCAACTGCCTGCAGGCGCCGCTGACAGGGGAGCGGCGGTGCCTTTTTTGTAGGGGGTGCACCACCACACCTGTCAGTGCACATGCATCCGTGTGCACTCCCTACGCGTCGCCCATGGTGAAAGGGATGAATGCAGGCTGATTGCCTGTACTGGTCAGTCTCCTGAAATCATTTGTAGCAATAAAAATTTGCCTCCACTAGAAATGAGCTCCTGTACATGGCCAGAATTACTGCAGACTATTCATTCAGATATGCATAGCACTACATGCCAAATATTTGAGGTCAAAACTATTTAGGGATGTAAAACTGTTATTTCCTTACTTTTGATGCTTATTAAATGTTTGGTAGCAGCAATTGTCCTAAATAGTGGCTAACAGTGCAACTTCACATTTGACAAAATGGAAACTAGTTTTAATGCCAAAAAGAGAGATTGAGGCAGATGTGACAGCAGCTGGAGAAGAGCCATTATAGGGAAAGTGTGTGACTGCTGAAGGATCTGAATATAAAGAAAATGTCTGAAAATTTGGAAAGTCACTTCTGGCTTTTAAAGGGCTATTCCTTTGCTGCTACAGCCTTGAATAATGTGCAGGTGTGTCACTGTTTTTAAAGCTAAGGTAGCTTCTCATAATATAAACTTCTCATATTTTTAAATGAGGAATTCAAATGGCAAGTTGGGATTTTTTTAGGTAAGGGTGAAGAAAACAAGATTCAGACATTCTCTTTCAGAAAAGTATCCGTTCTGTTTAAGGAATTTCTGTACAAATTTTGTTGTCTCTTTCTCTGTATAATTTTTACCTGTGGTTGTAGCAGATTTAATTTTTCCCAAAATATTTGAATGGGGAGCGGGGTTACTTTAGTTTCAGTGCTTTGGTCCTGAATCATGTATGTTGAGTTCCACCAATATAAACAGTAAACAGACAAGCAGAGAGATGAGAAAGAAAGAGGCAGAAACCCATATATTTATATGCAGGATTTGGCTTAGGGTGACTTTATAGTTTATAATATGATTATATTGATTGTGTTTTGTGCTTCGTGTGTTGGCATCCCTTTAGAGAAGCACATTATCCAGAGATGTTTCGCATAGCCACAGCTGAGGTAGAGGCCACAAACATCAGAGTATGCACTGCAGGATTTCTTGCAACAGCTGTCACGGTTGGCAAAAGTGATACTAAAGAAGCATTGCATTAAGTTGCCCCAGTGGACTCAATTAGTTCAGAGAGGCAAAAAAGCTGGTATGCACAGCAGGCATGCTTGGCACAGTTAGCAGCTGGTATATTGTGTGAAGCAATCACAGAGCACTGTGGGTGAAACTGCCTCTGTTCACTAAGTGATATGCATGGCATAGTGGGAACAGATGGCTAAGGAACACTTGACCTTCTAATATTTCACCAAACTAAAAAAATAAGGTAAAGTATTTTTAAATAGGCTTAAGAACAAATATGAATGCAAATAGGGGCAAAATGTACTTGCCAAGTATTATTTAAATAAAATTGCATTAGTATAGGTAGTTACTATCTACTGCTTGACATAAAATAGGTAAAGTGGGTCTTAATTATGTATTAAATGTATTGTTGTTTGTTAGGTATTTTTTATTTAATCTGAGAATTTGCTGAGGGGGTATCTGGAAGGACTATTCTGCAATCTAATTTCATGTTCTCCTTGGGGAGATGGCCAAAGGTGATTGTAATAGTTCTGTTACTACTACTGTCTGACACCCTAATATTGGGTTATTGGTAGGGTGACCATAATAATTTGAGGGAAATCTGGAATGCGGAAAGCCAGATAACCCTAACCCACAGCTCTCAGGAGTTGGGCCAGGCAGGACTATGCAGCATATGCACACACAGCCTTGGTGTGTTTGGACATACGCATACTTGCACACAAACACAGCCCCAGCATGCACATACCCAGCCCCAACCCTGGGGCTCCCTGCACACACCCTGACCTTGATTCTACTGTGCAAGTGATTCTGCTCGCAGATCAACGGAGTATGGACCAGGGAGCAGCCCGTTGGCTGGGCTCCCAGGAGAAAATTGAAGCAAAAGTCCCAGATTGGCATGAACCTGCCTGCATGTGCTGAGCTCCTGACTCAGGAGCTGCATGTGCAAGCAGATTCCCACCAGTTCAGGACTTTTGTTTCAGTTTTCTCCAATGGCTGGGATGCTGAGACAGCCTCTGAGATCTGGGACTGTCCCAGCCAATCTGGGACATATGGTCGCCATAGTTATTGGAAGTATGTACTGGTCTCATATAAATACCAATGTTTAAAAAAATGCCATTTAAGACCTCAAATTTGTAAAGCACAACTAATGTTGCAAAAACCATGACACCATTTCTTTATTATTTTGTTCCTCGTGCACACTGTTTTTATTTCAACTGGAGCTACCTGTTTTACTTCAGGTACTTCATGAACTCCCTGTTTACTTCAGATCATCTAGTTGACTTCTTGAGAGAAACAGGAAAATAACAAATGTATTTATTTATTTTAATATTTCTCATTTTTTCTTTCTTCTGCATTAGTTGTTAAAAGCTGTCTTCAGGAATCTGTACACACAATCATTTTTGTGGGTTTTTTTCCACAAGATTTTTTTTTAACATTTCAGAAGAGCTCCATATGTTTCCCCAAAGTTTGAACACTCTAGTTTTTGTAAGGTTACCGTTTGCATAGGTTGCATCAATTTTTGCTTCTAACCTTTTCATTTAAATTTGAGCATCATTTTTGCATGTGCATCAGTGGGCACAGTCTGAGGCCATGGGAGGACTTGCCATTCACACTCACGTTCTAGTTTTGTTAAATAGAGGTAAGCATAAAAGCATAACAGTGCCCACAGCATTATATCATCACATCTTCCTGTCTATTTATACATTCATCAAAGTACTGGCATTATTTAGATATTCAGTACTTCATTTTCTGTTCTTTGCCGGACTTTCAACAATTTGTCTCATCCATTTCTAGCTGTTGGCATCTCATTCATGTAAATTGGGTTATTGTCAGCAAAAATGTAATTTATTATAGCAAGGTTTAAAGATTCTAGTTTTACCTTTTTCCATTGATTGCAGTAGTCTAAGCAAGTAATATAGGAGGATGAGGGCTTAATTGTCCTGCTGCATACAATATGCTGTATTTAAGATGTTAGTTTTAATTTCTAGTCTTCAAATGGACTGGACCCAAGGTATAATACCTCACATCCTGCATCTCTTTGACTTGTGTAACAGCTGGGTTCCTCAGACAAGGGTAAGATGTGATGAACGCATGAGACAGATGTGTGGTGGCATACTTATGATTTAGAACAAGACTGACAAAGGTGCATCTAGTTCAGGAGTGGGCAGTTATTTCAGGTGAAGGGCCGCTTATTGAGTTTTGGTAAGCCATCAAGGGCTGCATGACAGGCAGCCAGGGGCAGATGCATATTAATTTTCTAAATTTTTAGGGGCTCTGCAGGCCAGATGGAATGGTCTGGTGGGCCACATCCAGCCCGCAGGCTGCATTTTGCCCACCCCTGGTCTAATTCATGCCCCTCACGGGTCCAGATGTGGCAGTAGGACAAGTGGTGGCAGCATTAATTAATCTATTAAATGAGTATTACCACTGCTTGTCCTATCACTGAATTTCTGGACCCATGAAGAGCCTGGTGAGCCAGAGATGTGGCCCTGTATGCCAGGTTAGGTCTACAGATTAAGTAAATTGGGCACCACGTTTTTACAACATCTTTTCAGAAGAGAAGAGGAAGATAAAACTTGTGGGACAAGGCTTGTCTTGCATAATAGCATTCTCATAATAATTTTATTAATTATTATGTTACTTTTCTCTCCTTTTTTCAGGAAAGAAGGGAGAACACCAAAGGCAGCTTTAAAACATATGTAGTGGAACTGTTGTGCTTTTGGATAGCAGTACAATATATAAACACCTATATGGATTGTTACTCATAGATCATTTTAGTAAGCATTGTCTTCATTAATTTTAGTGAAATGTTTAGAGCTTTCAGTCTGGAGTATTGAGAACATATGTTTGTGGTAATGCTTTGGGAGGAAAGTGAGGTTTAGAAGTCGAAACAGAGTAAAGAAAACTTCCTCACAGGTTACTTTGCATTTATGAACTGGCCTCATGTTAATATTAAAAAGACAGACTACTCTGTGGACATTTTCCACGTGGGCCTTGATATTTTAGATTTTTTTTTTTAAAGCAACAAACATTGCAATCTTTAGCTTGGAGCACAAATTAAAATACCAAAAGCTAATGGCATACGCATTAGGGGTCATGATATATAAGCACACTCAGAGCCTTGTTAAGGAGATGACGTGGTTTAAATCTGTCATTTAAACTTCTGGTGCTCCTGTATGCCACAAAATAGCTACATGGGAGTGGGGGAGGTGCTCACACTTTCGGGTTGGTGTTAGCATTGGATATTAGCACACAGGCTGGCCATGTTGATGGTCTAGTGTTGGCTACAAAGGACCAACTCTTGGGATCATCATAAATTCTAGTTTATTGGACGGGATATAAAGTTACCAATAAAATCATAAATGCAAACTTTGAGTTACAAGGGGTACACCTTAGCACGCATGCACACATGCGCATGCGCGCGCGCGCACACACACGTGCACTCACTCATTCAAACCCATGTCATTTAAACCCATGTAGTATAGTGTATAGTAGCTGCTGTAGTGATTGTGAGAGCAGCGGTGTCAGTATACCTATCCAAGGCCCTGGAGTCTGCTGTCGATGGTCAGCTTCCTTCAAGGCAGTGTCTTTTCCAGAAGGGGGTCACCTGCTTGTCCTTCCGTCTCGGTAGGTCAGGTGCTGGATGAGAGGGCGCCACTGAGGGTCACGCTTCACTGCCTTTTATCCCTTTCTGGCAGACTTATGTGATCCCCCAGCATCATCTTGGCTGCCCAATCTGGAGACTGCTGTCCCACATGGGTTTTGAGTAGTACCTGACAGCTGTTAGTCACAGTGGTCTCTGCATGCTGGTACCTGAAGTTTCAGGAGTACACCCTTGAGGTATTGACTTAATGGCTGTATTGTCATGGGTTACAGGAATAGTCAATAGGGTAGGTGCTTAATTCCAAGAATCAGTTCCTTGGCTTAATTAGCTTAAAATGGCTTGTAGAGTTTTGTAATGGTAAATTCCTTTGGCTACGCTATTGTCATTTAATTACCTACTGATCACCATACACTTGCATTCATTCAAGGAACCATCCAATATAAGAGATTTTCAATATAAGAGATCTTATCACTTGACAACTACAATGTCAATGCAGTTTTTAGCAATGGTCTAGGGTGTAACTTCATTTTATAGGGAGAATTGTAAACCTTAAGGGTTTAAAAGTATAAAATACAAAATGCCATGGTAAAGATGGGACAGATGAAATATAAAAATGCACTGTGAGAAATAGATAAAAATGCAATGTGAGGTAGTGAGGATCAAAGGCTACTGGGGGTGGTAAGTGAGTTAGGTTAGCACCAGGATATATTTACAGTCTTTGAAGTGGATATTTTAGTTCCTTTGGTTTTTTTAGTGACACTGACCTTAACTGATCTAGTTGGGGTTGGTCCTGCTTTGAGCACAGGGGTGGACTAG
>NW_017729024.1:33107095-33132858 GCF_001723915.1 Gavialis gangeticus | reverse complement strand
AGTGAGTTAGGTTAGCACCAGGATATATTTACAGTCTTTGAAGTGGATATTTTAGTTCCTTTGGTTTTTTTAGTGACACTGACCTTAACTGATGTGTAGATGTGGTTTGTAGGTTTCTCTTACAGAAAGCCACTTCAGCTTTCTGGCTTGCTCTGAGCTTTGCCACACCCATGAAGTGAGAGTGCTAGGTCTCTGCCAGTACTTAGAAGGAAAAAAAAGTGAACAAAATGGGGGGCGAGGAGAGGATGCAGGCAAGAAGGGGCTTCTGTTATACCAATGTCCAGAAGGGAAATGTACAAAGGGGACTTTCTGCTATACCAGAGTCTGTTGAGGATGTTCTTTGAGTGACAAGTGGTTTCAAAATAGTTTGTATGAATCCTGATCTCTTCAGTGAGGGTGCCACAGTTGGACATGATGCATCTGCCAGGGCTACCTTTTTTGTGAAACTTTGGGAGTATATAGAAAGTTCCTAAGGTGGGAGAGTGAGGAATGATTTTTTTTTTTTCCCCCTGAAGCTGGTGTGGGAAGGATTTGACGATTTTTTCCAGTTCCAGAATGAATGCTGGTGTGAGGTCCTCCCCAGGTTCTTTGTAGTACTTGATGTCAGAGAGAGTTGTGTGTTGGCCTCGCTGATGTACTATTGATGAAGTGAGCTAGCCAAGCTGGGCTGGCATTGATGGTTGAGGTTGACAGTAGCTCCAGCTTTTTGTCTGCTGGTTTAATTACAGTTTTGTTGTAATCAAACCAACCACCCTGTCCCTCCACACACCCCACAAACTCCATACCCACCCACATACACAATCACACATCCCCACAAACACCCACCCACCCATAGCCTCCTTCACACCACCCACAATATACAAGAGTCAGACATAATTTTGAGCTATTTATGCAGTCACCTCTATATACACAATGCAAATGCACACAAATCAGGTCAAAAATATTATTTAAAAAAATTAAAATATGTTATTGTCAATGTTTGATTTTTAGTACATTTTTTTTTTCTGGTTCCAAGATGGCAAGCCCCTTTCCCAAAAGGAGTACTTCTGGAGGCAAAGGGAGGGAGTTCTGGTAGCAGAGGTCAGGGGTTAGAGAGCAGGGTCTTCCAGTCCCAAGATGGTGACCAGGAGGTGGAGCATCTATCAAGGGGCGGGGCTACCCTTGAGGCCCTCAACAGCTCACCAAAACTCGTTAAGCAGCCCTCTAGCCGAAATAACCGCCCACCTCTGTAATGTAACTTCAGTCTCCTCCACAGAGATGAAATGAGAATTTTCAGTCCTCCATCATCCTGCACTGCACCCAGCTCTCTCTATATCATTCCCTCTTCCCCCACTTCCCAAACGGGAATAGAACCTGGACCAGCCCTGTAGTGGCTAATCAGAATAGGTAAGGAACATTATTAACCCTTAACATGTGACTGTTCACAGCATGTTTTAGCTTTAATGCTGTATAACAGGGACCCCAACCCCTGTAACTCGGGCACAGTGGAGGGAGAAGAGAGGGGACTAACAGGGAGCCAGGGGCTCCTGTCACTTTGAGAGAAGGCAGAAGGCTAAGCTAGCTGTGTGGGGCCACAGCTGTAGAAATGCAGGTTGACCCTTAATTAAGAGGGTTTGGGGGGAAGCTGTATGACAGAAAGGGGCAGGCCTTCAAGGCATAACCCCAGGGTCTGAGTCAGAGCATGTGTGCTGCTGAGAGAGAAGCTCCTCAGGGAAGCTGACTACAGGAAGCAGTGCACAGGGATACCCAGGTTACCCACAAGGATGAGAGTAAGCCTAGCGCTGGTAATGATAACTCATAGTAGGGTATTGACTAAAAGCAGTGAAGAATTTTGTGAAAGCAGTTTACTTATATTTCTGTTGTGCTAGTGTTCATTTGTTGAGAATCAAAGGACTGGTAGTGGCTGTAGGGGTGGAGGAGGCCACGAGCAGGGTACCTGGTAGGAACCTTCTGCTGTGAGGCTGAAGCCTAAAGAGCCAGGGCTTGAGTGAATGGATCCGGGATGAGGGACCTCAGCTAGAGGGAAAGGGGCTGAGGCTGAATAGCTTGAAGCCCAGACAAGGGTCAGGACCCAAGGGGCTCGGTATTAGTCTGGGACAGAAAAAGAAAGAGGGAGGGAAAGAAAGAGACTTCGGATGTTGGGGTTGGAGCCCCAAGCCAAGCGGGCCAAATCAAGCCCACCGAGTAACAAAGGAAGAAGTAGGAGGAACACCTCAAGCTCACTAGGTTCCAAAGGGCATCCTCCCTCCTTATTGACCTCATCAAAGAATGGCAGGTGAAACATCAGGGGAAGACCCTGAGAGGCAGGGTGAAGGCTAGACAGGACTAAAGTGTGCATCATCGGGATACTACAGCAAACCTAGGGCATGTCCAATTGCACACCACTTAGCACTCCACAGATTTAATATGGTCTAAATGTGATATGTAACTTCACCCTAAGATACGACCTTTTCTTTGACTTAACATGTAGGGGTACACTGATAAAGATTTTTTGGACTGATACTGATGGCTGATATCAGCCAATACTGATCTGATTGCTGATATGCAGCCCACAGCGTGGAGAGCAGTGTCTAGCTGATAAGTCTGTTGGGAGGAAGGGGTGGGAGGAGGAGAGGGAAGGGCTGTGGCAGGGGCAGATTGAGGCCCCAGCGGTGAGGGAGGGAATGGGCCCGGGGCATGTGTAGGTGCTGTACAGCTGGGGTGAGGTGGGGGCTGCGGCTCATCCATGGGGAGGGGGAGCAGCTGCCGCCTCTGCCTGCACCTGCGGGGAGGCGTGGAAGGGGGGTGAGGGCAGGCTGCCCGCTGTGTGCTCAGGGCTGGAGGCTGTGCTGGACTCTTCCTGGCAGGAGGGTGGGGCTAGGGCTGTGCTCAGGGAGGGCAGTGGTGGCACTGGGCGCGGGGTTGTGGGGGTGGTAATCACCCCAAAATTTGCCATTGCCCCCGCTCCCAATGCTGCCACCTGCCCCGCCTCACCCGGCCCAAGCACAGCCTGGTCCCAGCCCTGCCCCCACCAGGAAGAGGCTGGCACAGCCTCTGGCTCTCAGCACATAGTGGCAGTGCGCCCTCACCCTGCACACAGAACTGGGAGGGCACATGCCACTCATGCCTCCCCTGGGGGCGTGTGCAGCAGCAGGAGCTACCCCCCTGAGCCCCACCCCAGCTGTGCAGCACTTGCCTCTGTCCCTGCCCCTGTCCCACTCCCTCCCTCACTGCAGGGGCCTCCATCTGCCTCCTCTGGATCTCCCTCTGCTTCCGAGTCTCCTCGCTGCCACCACATCCTGCAGAAAATGGAATCACTGAATAATTCAGGTGTTAGGTGGGCCCTCAATCACTGATCCAGAGTAGACTGATGTACCCTCTTCATTGTAGCCCCTTAGGACTGCTTATGGCTGAGTACACTTCTGACACCGATTTTACCTACAAGTACAGACAGTAATGTTTGCACTAATAGTGGCACAGTTGTACCCAGGTCAATGTTATTTACATTTTCACTTTTACTTCAGCTGTTATGTCACTTTGTAATAAATATATTGTACACTTTGTAATACAACTATAAATAAATTATGTTAAGAAAATACTTGACTTCACATAAATGATTTATTTTCCACATGAGAAGCTGTTATGTAGAGTCCATAGTTGGGATTTGTTCTGTTTTTTTTCTCCAGCAAGCTGGCTAGTGAGTATTAGAGATGCATGCCAATAAAGCAGACTTGCAGAGAAGTTTGAACTTAGGAAGAGCAGTATGTCGTCTTTTTTTTTTTTAAATGTTAGGAAAAATGTGTTGTTCCTTGCAGGCAAATAATCATTCCTCCTCCCCACTTCATATGGAAAGGAGAAACAACCTTATATGACTCCATTTATATTCTCAGAAATTTTGCCGAGGATCTCTCTAGCACGAGAGAAGCAAATGCCACTCTAAAATTACTGTTGCAGGAAAAAAAAAAGATAAAAAATATACATCCTTAAAGAAGCAGTACGGAATCCAACTTTTTTCTTCAGTGGGGCTGTTATGAAAGAGAACTGACACTTTTTCTTTTTTTTTTAAATGATGGCTTTGGAGTTTGCATAGTTTTTATGGCAGATAAATGCTAGACATACCACAAAAAAAACCCCCCAGTTCTGAATTGGACATCCTGAAATTCTAGAAAATCTTTTTTTTTTTTTTAGCTGATTCCTTCTTCCCAAAACAGGGTGCATATATTATATTGGTGGAGGTGGTGCATGAGGAAGTATGGCACTGTTTAAAAATATGCAGCTCTTCTTTGTCATTTCACAAATTTCTTTCAGTTTATTCATGGCTATGTAAATCTTATGCTGTAGTTGCTTGAGGTTTTACAAGCACCTTTATCTGTGTGAGCCACAGCGTGCTGCTGATTATGCCTATGTAGTATTAGTATATAAAGGGAGCCTCTTGATACCTATAACAGGAGACAGATATCACTTGGACGCTTGTGCTTCAGGAACACAATGGGGAGTTTTGATTAGGCAACACTCTCCAGCAGTGCATACTATTCAAGAGCCAAGCATGTTCTGTACAACACGTAGCACAATGAAATTGTGCTCCATAGCTAGGATTCCTTGGGGTTGCCATAATAACAATACTGATGATGATATCACTAGCTGAGCAATGAAGCTTTGCTGCTGATAGTATGAACTGGGCCTGTTAGACAAGTACCATCTGGCAGGCAGTGGCCACACTTTTTCCAGTGTCTCATGCATTCATCAGGAGCCACTGAGGCACTATACCTCTTTTGCTACCCTAATGCATCTCATCTTGTGGGAGGCTCAGTTTGGCCCCATATTTTCCTTTGCTTGATCGAAATTATATTTTTCTATTACCTGTAATTTAAATATTGAGAAGATCAAACTTCTTTCAGTTTATCTACAGTATTTTAGCTGCTTTCACCTTATACCTTTCTGAGCAGTAATGATCATCTTATATGCCTTAAAAATTGAATTATTTACCTCAAGCTTCCACCTTACTTTCCTATTTATTTTGGTAAAACTGATTCTCATTAAAGTAGTCTTCAGCAAGTAGTTATCATGTGCACCCCCTAATCTTCACAGTTATTTCTCATTTCCTTGCATCTGACCTTCAGTGTATTATTTTTTTTTTAGTGATCTTCAGCATTGCTTAGTCTTTTTCTTTTTTTGACTACTGAACTTTCTTTGACTTATCACTTCTGTTCTGTATCCAAGGTTCTTTTGTTTGTGTTGCTCTTATTTCACCTTTGCATTCTAGTACAAGCTATATTTCTCCAGGTTTCCTAGTATCATTTTTCTTTTGGAGTGCCTTTATTTCCCTCTTTTCATCTTTTATCCTTAACTTACGAGGAATGTGTACCCATTTTGTTCAGCTTAGCTATCTGAAAGTTCACAAGGTGAAAAAGTTTATATATAAATTGTATTTGATTTAACAAAGTTTATACAATATTGTACTATCCCTTCCTTTAAAAGCCTAGCGGATTCTCAGGACAAATGGTAGAGTGTGTTGGGAGAACACTGCATGGTGATTTATTTTATTCAAGAGCAAAACTTTGTAGGTGCTTTTCAAAAACTTAAAGACAATTTTCTTCTCTTTAGAGGATCAACTGGCTTATTTGTAGGGGGGTTTTTTTGTTTATTTTTACTTGCATTATTCCACTGCTGTGAGTAGAGGGCGGTCGAATCTAGCTCTTCCTTTTAAATCCTTCTTTCATGCTAGTTATCAGTTAGTTACAGGAATAACTGCTGGCACTAGTGGAACTAGTTTCATAAGTAGCTGCTTAACAGTGCTTACTAATGTCTTCTATTTATCCAAGTTTTTTTTGGATCTAAAAACAAATACAGCTTCAATATAAAGAATGGTTAGTGTCACATTAGGAAAATATTTCTTCTTTTACACAAATTATTTTTAAAAAAAGCTTGGATTCCAGATTCTGAATTAAACTGGTGCAAAGGTAAAGCTGTCCTTGCAGTCTGTGGCTAAACAAGAGTTTTTTATTCAGAAGAATTGAAAGAGATCTTTTTCTGCTTGTAGTATCTTCATTAATTATAAAGAATGTCACATTGACTAGGTTGTGGAAGCTTTTTTTATTTACTAGGGATATGCCTAAAACTGGTATGTTTTCCACTATGACTGTAAAGAAAAGAAACAAAATCATGTGTGTTGTAGTTTTATGCAGGTAAAATAGATATATTGTAGCTGCCAAACCCATTGGAAATCAACTCAAAAGTGTGATGTTACTTATTTCTCAGTCAGCATGAACCACAGAGGTGGAAGTGGTGATAGATCAGCTGGAAGTGGTGATAGATCAGGAGTTAAATCTCAGAGGGTTGGGAGTGAGTGGTTCTCAAGATTCCCCTCTTTAGATTCAGGGCACCCCTTGGAAAGTCTATCTCTTAGTTTTCACTTGTTTCTTGACTCCCCCAAAAATAATAGTATTGCTCTATTTTTAGAGTAATTCTTCTGTTGCAAAGAATCAAAAAGACCACATCAGGTCAAAATGTTTTTGCCGCTATGGATTCCTCTTTGAAATCTCTGGCTGAGTCCAGACCACAGACACGTCTGCAGTGCCACATACTGCACATTCATTGCTTTTCTCTGCGCTACAAAGTAGCAGCACGGAGGGAAAGAGGAGGGTTGGCCCTGGGAGATCCTGGGGTCAAAAAAAACTTGTCAGCCCAGTGCTACCCCACCTGGGGTAACCTGCTGTGTGCCAGAGAACAACAAGCATCCATACTTGTGTAGACGGGGCCTTTGGGTTTATCTTGGGAATCATGTAAGTGTTTGCATACCTAACAGTGCTAATATTGCATGGTACCCTTAAAAGGATGTCATATTACCTTAGAGTGCTCTAGCACCCTGGTTGAGAGTCACTTGTTTAGAATTTAATCTCAGGAACCTCGAATCTGTGGTAAATTTCAGTTCATGTACATGTGATTTAATGGCCTGTCCATCTATTATGTCACTTCACGTTCTCCAGCTGCCACCTGTGGTCTGCTTTCCCTATACAATCCACACTTTCAGTCATGACCCTCTACTTCCAGGGCTTCTTTTTCCACAAAATATATAGGAATGTACAATTTTACATGCAGAAGAATCAAATCATTGTGTCTGCCATCACAGTCAGCAATGGAGGAGGATGATAGTAGCTAGTATGCGATAAGAAGGCTGGAGGGTGGAAGAGGGTAGAGACAGTATATCACTAGTTAGTCCTTCAGTGGTGTAGAGAAGTAGAGCTCATTCCCTGAAGCATAAGAATAGGTTATAGAGGTCATAGCATATTTAACTACTGCTAGTAAGTCAAGGGCTGAACTTAGGAACAGCTACGCAAACCTTCACTTCCTGCCTACACTATGCAGTAGTGGATAGTTGACGTGACAACTTCAGAGTGAACGTCAATTCTAGCTTCCTCTGCTAGGCATAAAATCTGTTGTTCGGCCATATATATATATATATGTAAAGAATATGTAGCATTTATGTATGTCACTTTCTATTCAAATAACTGTTCGCAGCAAAAGTGAGGAAGTTTCATTATATTCCATTTTTAGATGAGAAAACAGAGTCGTCATATTTTTGACTCTCTTAAGGTTGCACAGGGGTATTTTGTTTGCTAAACATGTGCCTTATTTATCCATTGTTTATGACTGAAATAAATTACAGTAGTTACATTTTGAGTTCAGTGATTTCTGTTGACCACTAGTATGCACAGAGGGAGAAACAATACTTTTGCATAGCACTGACATCAAATCAGTGGACAAATACAAAACTATCAAGGAAAATATGCTTTGGGTTAAAATGCCATAAGCTTAGAGTGGAAAAAATGTTATTGTACTTTAGCTTTAAATAAGGAGGAGTGGAGAATGTTTATCGCTAGTATCTCTCCTTTTCTTTCTTTAGGGTATGGAGAGACTACCAAATTACAGTGAGTTAAAAGGTGGGTGGGAAGGGATAATTGCCATGTGCTAGCTGATGTGCAGTAACTTTCATGTGTTCTAGGCTACCATAAATAAAAGCTAAATTTGGACAGTTTTACCCATTAATGGGACAAATGCAAGGTTGCCAGTTTAGCTTTCATTTATCATGATAGACATGCAGGAGCTGCCACAGAGCAGCTTATTCCTGTTCATCCCACCCTTCCCTCAGTTATTTAGCTTCATACAGTTTGTCTGTCCATTCCCCCAGTTCATATTAACGTGGCTTCTGCAAGAGCATATATAATGAATATTTTTATATAACTTCACGTACTGTAGATATGTGGCTCTGAACTGTGCTATTCTTAATCTTCCCTACTCATTATTAACAACATCATAAATAATTGTAAAATTCATAGCACCATCACTTGCCAGGCATCGTCGTTTCTCAGTTTTATTTATTTCCAGCTTCCTTTTTTTAAAAACCAGTGGAAAGAGTTTTATCTCCTCAGACTGGCACTGATAGATTTTTCTCCACAAAATCAGGCTATTGGTTCCTAAAAGGAAATAAAACTTTGCTGTCATCCTGGTGGTCATTAGATGGAGAGATTAGTTTCTACTTGTGGTTACTGATATTTGATAAATCAAATTTATTTCTGGAGATTAAGAACTTTCAGAAGTCAGATCCTCCTTTTCTTTATACTCAACTTTCATATGGCAGTAGAAGATTCTTGAAATATATGTGATTTTTATCTTGCAAAAGATCTTACAAGCCGTAATATACTGATGTACAGTGGAATAAAAGCGAAGTATATTTAGTCCAATTTACAAGTATGTGGCAGGCTTTGTTGCACCTAGAAAATAATTGTTGCTTTTACTGATGCAGTTTGGCTTTTCTTTTAATATATGAAAAACTTAAAAGAGGAAAAAAGGAACAGTGTTTTGAGTTATTTCTTTAAAAAATCTGTCCAAGGTCTCCTTGTCTACTGTGAGGGCTTGAGACAAAAAAAAATTGAGATTGGAACCTTAGGACCTGATTCCCCATGTAGTTCTGTAAGAATTCAGTGCACTCCCACTTGAAGTTACTCAGACACCTGTTTTGAAGATAGCATTCATGACTAAATAGTTTTTATTAAAATATAAGTGTGCAATTTGGTTGGAAAATACTGTGATTTTTTTTTCATTGTAACTGTTCTCATGAAATTTTAATGATAACTAGCCACTTTGAAAAGGATCACCCTAGTATCTTATATTTTACATTTTTACTTTTTAATTTAACCTTTTGTTTGGAGTTTTATAAACATAAATATACCCTGGTGGAAGCCAAATGGATAAACCATTATTTATGTGGATATTTGACACGTGATCAGATTATTAATATGCACTACATATATGTCAACTGAAAACTATAGATGTAAAGAATGTAATAAAAATATATGAAAATACTCAAAGGTAATTTTCATGAAAATGTTAATGTATTAGTAGTATTCTGTTAAGGTGGTGCCATCAGTGAAATATCAATTTAATTCAATACCATTTTGAAACATTCTGTTTTTTGACACACACGGGTTAATTATAATTAACATGATAATATGTATGCAACCTGTTACATAGTTATTTATTTTATATTTAGTATTGTCTTCAGCAAGAGTCTGTTGCTTTATTTCAGCAACTGAGTTAACTTTCTGAAATGATCTAAAATGCGTACTTCTAAGTCCCTTTCCCTGTCTAGAGTAACAGAGGCCTCTATCATTATATTCAAAAAAACATTTTTTAAAAATATATTGGCATATCAGCTAAATGTCTTCTTGGAGCAGACAAAAATAACTGTTTGTTCCCTTCAGAGTTACTGTCTGGGGAAATCCTAATCAGGATTTCTCACATCAAGCAATTTTGCTCTCAGACTACCCTCACTCAGAGTTCCTTGCTGGAATTTGGAGGGGCCCCTCTTTTAAGGGAGATCTTTGAAAATCTTTAATTTAAAGAAAAAATGCAATTGAATATAAGCTAGCTTCCAATTACCAATGTATAGTATAAAAACATGTTAAATATGAGAAGCCAAATCTTGGAACAAAATGTGTAATCTGAGAGGCTACACTGTGCAATTGAAACTTCTGGATGGTCAACACAAAATAAAGTCTGTAGGTCAAATGTCAGCATTTACAGGAAGCCTGCTGTAACTTTTTTTTTTTTTAATCGGTGAATGCTTACTCTTGGGGTGGAGCCATTCATTATAGGTCCACTTGCCCCTTTTGTAGGTCACTCCTGCATGGTAGAAGAGCTTTGCCATGATCAAGCATGCCTATATTCATAGAGCTATCCCAAATGCTAATTGTTTTGCTTCTCTGGATTCACAGTTGTTTCCTGGCTCTGAGTCTCTGGTGGCTAAGATAACAAGGCAAAGCAAGATTTTGTCCCAAAATAGGCTGGAGTCATATTGAATTCACTTAAGATCATAGAGGCAGTCACTTGCAGGAAACTGAACCCAGCCTGAGTGTGGAGTGGAATATGTAAATACTCTGCAAGATTACTTTGGGGTTTTTCAGTTTCCAATACTTTCTTCATATGTTGCTTTAATATTTAATAGAACAGGACTTCTTTTATCTGTTTTACTTCAGTTTTATTTGGCAAGTCAGTGTTCAGCCATTTTCATAGTCCCAGCTCAGCAACTTGTTTGTAGCAGGAGTGTCAAACACACCCATGTCTCTGGGCTAAATCTGAACTGTGGGGTTTCTTGCACACTGGATTCAGGTGCAGTGGAGAGGCAGGTAGCATCATGGAGCCACAAGAGTTAGTACAGTCATCACTCACCCCTGCTGCTAACACAAGCAAGTCCCCAGGGCTCGGTAGCTATGCTTTTGGTGGTGTGTCTTACACCTGCTTGTCCAACTCCTGAATTCCCAATCTCTTCCCTGTAGGCCTGATGATATGACTTCATGGGCAGATCCAGTATTTTTTATTTACAGCATTTGTTTTCTTGGGGTTTTTTGCTCTCCATTCTAGGGCACTGGAACACGTTACATTTATGGTGAGATTGAGGGGTTAATCACACAATAAATAGTAACCTTAGCAGTCATTAAAGCCAATTTATGGTGTGATAATATAGCAAATGGACCATGAGGATGTTTCACATATATTGTATAACATTGCAGCTTGCTTGTGTCACCTCTTATATTGAATTGTGTAGCATGTTGGGGCTGACACATGACAGATCCTTAAACTCAGTTATCTGAGACAGTAGGATTGGGCTGAAGATAGAGTGAGGTCTTGGACCTGGTGTCTCCTCTGGATCCCCCAAGGCAGAGGGAGGGGGGCCCTGAGCCTCACATCAGGGAGAATCTCCCTGATCTGGATCCCGCAAGGTCATTGCACCCCAGGTCTTTGAAAAGCCCTATCCCCACACCAACTCTGGCTTTTCAGCTGCCACCTCCATTGGTGCCAGGTCCCAGCTGCACACCCACTTTAGAACATCTGTTTATTAGAAAGACCATACTTGATCTTATGCAACAATGCCTGAAAGTCATGTGGCCAAGTAAGCAGTAATCATTTAATCATGTCTTAAGTAGCAACAAAGCTATATGTTCATGAAATTAATGGCAATATAAAACAAGGAGTAAGCCACAAATTCATTTCACAAAATATAGGCAAAATATATTTCCTGTACTGACAATAGGGTACTATTGGGATATAATCCCCAATCCCGTAGTCACACTTTCTGCCATCCACATGTGGCATGGCAGGAGGCACAGTTGTTGGGATCACAGATCAGATCCCATTGTGCCTTTAACTGAGCATCTGTCAGTGGCCTAAGGCAGTGTTATGAAACACTTAGAGCTTGGTTTGTGTTTACACTTTTAGCAGCTGCTCCCCCCCAGCCATGCCTGGTGCCTACCTTGGAACATACTTTGCTCTTTGCACAGTATCCGCTGTTAATTGCAGCTGATCACATTTTACAGACCCAGTCTCTTTCTTGTGTATTCATTGGTAATCTACTAAGAAAACCTCCTTTTTTTCACACCAAAACATAACAAACAAAATGAGTATCTGTTACTGGACTAAAGCTCCAGTGACTCCACTTTCTACAGATGCTTAGCACTGGTGCTTCACTACCAGCAGGTTTTCGGACCATTCTCCCAGGACATCTAGTGAAGCAGTTCATAGTGACTTGATGTGCAGTAGTCAACATCACATCTTGACAGATTTTTTCAAGAGTATCTTCTCTTCCTTCATCTCTTTCAAGGAAGTCCCCCTTTAAAAGAACAGGGTCATGGGTAGCAACAGGTTTGACAAGTACATCAAGCTCAGTGTAGCTGCAGTTCAAAGCAGAAGCATTATTAGACCTCTTTACAGCCTTTGCTTCTAATGTAGCTGTGTTATATGCTCCCTACATTGTGACCCAGATCTGGGAACACTCATCAGAATGAGCTAGCTCAAATTTGTAATAATGGTGAATATCAGGTCAGCAGCCTACAGCCAGGATCTGACCCGTGGAACTACTAGATCCAGCTTTCAGATGTAGGGTTTTGGTGGCATTTAGCAGCAGGGACTTTAGCTGGAGGTTCTCTCCCTGTGTCACTGTAGGGATGAGCAGCAGCAGCTGGATCCTAGCCCCTGCCCACCTCTGATCTAGGGTGTGATATTCTGGCCCGTAATCCAAAAAGTTGCCTAACCCTATCCCTATTTTATGCTTCATGCCTTTCCTCCAGATACGTTACTCTGGCCAATTAGTAGCATGTTAGCTGGCAATCTTGAGCCAGTAGGGATTGTGCTGGTACAGGAGAGCAGCCCATGAGAAGTTTGGGGTTAAATGGTGAAGTAGAAGTTCTATAAAGTGCCATTCAGTTTCAAGTGTGAATTCAGTTCAAGTGCCATTCAGTTTCATCAGTGTGCAGCCTGATAAGGAAGTATACAGAATAGCTGGAAGAGGCGGAACATGGCATTCTGTGCATGTTGATGGAGAGTAAGCTGGTCTTTAAGCCTTGTAACAGCTTCTTGCAATGTAACTGCACTGCAGGTTGTCTTTGTTGAGAGGCAAATAAAGGCTGAGGTGGATACATGCATGATAACTAAAACAGAGTCACCAGGCTTAGGGTTTGGTCACTCTGGGAAATAAGTACAGAGACTTTTAGGCCCCTGGCAAATATTGCACTTAACACTGGTTAATCTTGTCTTAAATGGTGGCTTGGCTACACGTTCAAGCAATTAATGGCACAACAAAGTGGGAAATGACAAAAAAAAAAAATTCCACAGTAATTTTGTGGCTGGTTTCCACTGCACTTTAAATTGAATGAGTAGCAGGGTCCTTATCCTGGAGCTTGATGCTGACTGCATGGTGGGGCTTGGTTGATAGCTTCCCCATGTTGGCAGGTTAATAGCTGTTTCCAGCTGGGTCAGAGGAATTTATCATCTGATGGGTTTCAGGGAGCTGTTGGGGTCCCCAAAAATGAGCAAGTCTACAGCCTTGTCCCACCGCTCCCAGGGAACTGTGAAGCATGATGCTTGACAGGGGGACCCTAGAATGGGGAAAGGTTCTCTGAGTCATTGTAAACTGTGACCTCTGAAAACTGCATACGCACTCTGGGTACACACATGATTTTCGAACATCCCTGGTGCCTGGGGACCTTGGGGTTGGAGAATATCTCCCAAGTCCTGAGACCTCCAGTATGCTGGGACTTTAAAAAACTTTCTGTTAAACTGGGCTACACATGAAGTTTTCTGAAAACTTGGTGTATGGGGCGCTGGGAGCTGGTTAGAGACTCTGGTGCAGTCCCAGGGCTGAGACTGACAATCAGGTAATTGTTGGTTCTAGCTTTGGTATGCCATTAAGAGAGTCTTGAACTGTCTCCAGTGTGGTCTGGGGTCTGAGACTGATGGTCATCTGATTGTCAGTCTCAGATTTAGGACCAGGCTCCCCCTGCACTGGCAAGTAGTAATGGCACAATTGGGATCTGATATGTGGTCCCAAAATCACACATCCTGCCATGGACGTGTGGCATGCCAGGATTCATAGTTGTTAGGATCAGGAAACAGATCCCACTGTGCCATTAAATGAATGTCCATAAGCTATGCACAGGCTGGAGTGCAGCGCAAGCTGTGCTGGGCAAGGCTCAGCCTCATGCCAAGTGCTGCAGGGGCAGCCATGGACTGCACCACCTGGGCGAGCTCTGCTGCATGTGCCCCCTGCCGGCTCCCAGGCAGCCTCCCCCACAAACACACATGTGCACATGCCCCGCTTTACAACCCACAGAGCAGGGGTATATGGAACAGATCACAGTTTTGCCCTAGGCCATGGACTCGTGCTGTCACCACCCTATGACCCCACCCTGTGATCCCAGCCTCACCCACCCATCCCACTCCTGAACACTGCTTCCTGCCCACCTGTGGCCCCTTCCCACATAGGGAGTTTGTGGGGGTGGGGGTGCTGATCTGGCCTTCCACAACTCATCAAAACTGTATTTGGCTCCCAGGCCCAAATAATGACCCTTTCCTGTTCTAGAAGTTCTATGAGAGTCAAATGGGATCAGTAGCCTAGAGAAGTCTTTAAGAATTTTGGTAGGTGTGTTTTAAAATGCTCAGGATACTTTTTTGTAAAACATAACTACGTTTTAATTAATTGAAGGGGTACTTAACTTCACCTTACTTTACATTCATATACCAACAAAAAGTGCAGTTTTGAGCAACAGACTTATGATTCTCCATAATCAAATGCTTTTATGCTTGTAGCTCATATGTGATTAAAAGTGAAGCATTAGGTAAAACATTTTGGGCCTCTATACTACAAAAACTGATGCAGTAAGTGCTCTTTGCAAAGCATCTTGTTTAATGTAACTAACTTTTGCATGGAGGGGAGGAAATAGTCCTTACTCAAGCCTCTTATATGTAGTAGAAATGTGATGTGGGACTGTTGCCAAGAAACCTTCTTCAGCTATTTAGGATAGTCTGAATGACATTGGTCCACTTTGACTCATCCTTCTTTCCGGTCAGCAGTATTTATTGCCTTCACTGTGGTGACATTTTCTTTATGACTGAAAGGTCTCATGTAATTTGCCAGATGTCAGAAACATATGTCATCTTATTTTTAAGTGAATTGCAGAACCTTTGTTTCTAGCTTACCATTTTGCAGTTTTTTCTTGTAATCATTTTTAACTCTTCCACAGAATTTCACATTTATGAATGTTGAATATCCTGTTGCTATAATATTTTGATGAAAAGTCCAGCAATAATGGGTCCATGTGGCTTTTGTTTTCATGGATTTCTCATGGAGTTTGAGCACTTCTATAATAAGCAAACTAAACCAAAGTGCTTCTAACCATAAGTGATTTTGCTTTCAAAATAGCCTGGTTAACAGAAAGGTTTTTTTCCAATCCTATAATATATATATATTTCCCAATGTACCCCTCTAGACCTTCTTCTATTGCTTTCCTATCTTTATAGGAAGTGCTTAATACCATTCACAGATAAAAAGAACTAGTGAATGCACAAGTAATGATCAGTTCCAAAAACAAAATAACTGCACAGATACTGCTTTTGATGCTGATGTAATTTTCCTTCTGGTCTTTTCCAGTTTTCTGATATTTACAGGTAATTAAAGTTAAGTAGCTATGATAATTTGTGTAATTAAATTTTCTTTCTTCATTTCATGACCCTATTCTCTAGATCCTTATTCTGTTCACTGACTGAATTTCCTTGCAGCATTTTCCTCCTCCATTAATTATTAAAAGAATAGTGCTGCATAAAATATTGATCTGCTGCCTGACATTCATTTTTGAAATGTAAGCAGGCCAGGAGAGGTAATACCAGGAGCCTATTCGAGAACTTTCCTTTTCCCACTACATAAAATGTGATGCACGAAGAGACATTTTATTGAAAATGGATGTTCATTTTATTTTAAGTGTTAAGTATCCTTTCTGTAGCTAACTTTTAAAATATGATTGTATTAACATGCTACCTTTATTATGTTTCCTCCATCTTTGTAGCCAAAACCCCACAACACTTTCCAAATTGAGGCCATGCCTTAGCTGATATCCCTAATAGACATTACTGTAATGACATGACTGGGGTCTCAGGAATTTTATACTCCATCCCAAAAATGGCATGTCCTCCCTTGTCAGACATGCATGGCAAGATGCACAACTTTTGGGATGGGGCATAATATTCCTCAAATCCCAATCAAATGACTTCTGGGGCTGAAACCAGGACACAGTGCTGCAAGCAACTTGAGCCCCCGGATCAGGCAAGTGGAAGCTGTGTCCTAGACCCTTGTGCTGCCCTGTGCCTGTTCCCAATGATCAGCTAACTTCTAGAGATTAGGATTTTCAGCCAATTTTAACTCTGGTAACTTGTAGTTGGTCCAACAAAAGATATCACCCTAAGAAATCGTGCATCATTTCTGGACTAATCAAGGCTACAACATCACTCTCATGCTACTGTTTAAAAGGATGACCAATTGCTGGAGAAAACTATGAAATATTTTTGGAAGCAAAATTGTTATGAAGAGTTAGTTTTAAAGTCAATCAAATTCCCTAAGGGACTTAGACCAGGGGTGAGCAACATTTTGCAGCAAGATGTTGGAATGATCCAGGCCAAACACCCCCACTCCTGAAGCTACAGCTCTGTGGGTCAGATCTAGCCTGCAGGACATAGGTGGCCAACCTCTGATCTAGACATATTTTAGGTAAAGTTGCAACTAAACTAAAGTTCAGATTTTTAAATTGTGTTATCTTGGATTATTTGCTGTAATACTATCTGAAATGAGGTCCCATTTTGAGGCACTTGATTTTTCTGCTATTAATTCACCTTCTAGGTAAGATTAAGTTTGAATGGCATAACTTGTAGAATTAGTGAAGGTTAGTAACTTATCCGTATTCTTAACACCACTGGTCCTTTGCATTTATTGCTAAGGAGATGGTTGGTTTTGTTCCATTAGTGTGTTTTGCTCCTGCGTTTGCTTGTGTTTCTTCTGTTAGTGTGCGTTACCCAAAATCATTTTTATAGTGTTTTCAATAATTCTGGAACATAAAAAATGCCCTGTACATTTTGGTCCTGTTAGGTTCTACTAGAATGGAAAGAGAAGTATTCAACACATCACATGATTTAGCTGTTAATACGAATAATGATGATAATGCTGCCATAGTGAGGGGAGCATTATAGGTGACTTGATAGAAGGATAGCTGGTAGTTGCTTTTAGAGGCAAAAGGAGTGTGGAGGGAATCACCACGAGCTCTTTTATATTTGTAATGGAGTCATGGCTAACCTACAGCACACATGCCACACATTGGCATGACCATCCCCTATCTGTGGTATGCAGCAGATCAGGGAGGGAGCAAGCAGCATGGCAGCAGATAGGGCAGAAAGCAGAGCAGAGGAAAGAAGAATATCAGAGTATCTCTTGGGACAGGTACAGGGCAAATTTGTGGCACACCTACCAAAAGACTGGCCCCAATGTTTATCTTAATCTGTACTTTAGGAAAGAATTGAGACATACTGAGAGAGCTGAGAATCAGTGTCCTTTCTCATAATAAATACTGGACGTGGTAGTGAGCATTTTGAATGATAAGTAATTCATCTGATAATAAACATTTTGAAGAATCAGATCTCTGTAACATGGTCCTAATAAGCCCTGAATATTAAAGGAAATTAAGGAGAACAACTTTCTCTGTAATTTTAGAACTACCTTTAAAACAAGTCACAGTCCAGCTTGTGGAAATTGTTGGTCAATATAAAGTGTATTACAGGTTTAGTTTACCCTGAATTTTTTGTTCTCATTTGGGTTGCATGGATAGTGTCATGTAACTTTGTAATCCTTGGACACGAAGCTTTATTGAGAATGTTTGTGTAGCAGCATGTAAAAGTTACGTAGTATTCTAGTGTCTTTATTGTCTTTTTTTCTTCTTCTTTGAAGGAAAGTGTCTCTGTAGATTTATGGTCACTTGTCCAGCTTTCAGTTAAGATTTATATTCACCAGATTAGGACAGTCAAATTGAAAAAGTACTAATAGGCTGAAGCAATGTCATAGTATTTAGAAGCATTAAAGGTTTGGGAACGTAGATTCT
The DNA here is from genome assembly GCF_001723915.1 of Gavialis gangeticus. Classification (NCBI taxonomy): domain Eukaryota; kingdom Metazoa; phylum Chordata; order Crocodylia; family Gavialidae; genus Gavialis; species Gavialis gangeticus. Next base: position 33,114,910 of record NW_017729024.1, on the reverse strand, counting down.
GCCCCCCACTCTCCATCCCCACTCTCCATCCAATTATGAAACTTAGACTTTCTAAGAAGTGTCTGAATCAGATGACTTATGAGTCTGGGTTTGTGAAGAATGTTTTGTAGTTGGATTTCTCTGCCTGTCTTGTTCTCAGATTGCTTCCCAGTGACAGCAAACAAATAATGTGCATATCTGTTTGGTACATTTTGAATTGTATAGAAATAATTTAAGATCAATATTAACATTTTCTAAAATACTCAAGAACATTTTTTTCAAAATACATAGCAAGAGGACACATAAAAAAAATAATATATTTCATCTTTGATTATATCCAGATTACAGGGCAGTTCATTTATTCTTTGAATTCTATTCTGTGCAGTCACCGGAGAGAAGGAGACAGAATGGGAAGTTGTAACACAGTGAAGCTTTTCATACAACAGAATATGGGAGTAAGATAAACTGTTAGGATTACACTCTGCCATTTGCTCCTCTTGAGCCAAACCTTATCTGGTGGTCAATTCCATAGGTTTCCCTGGGACTACTTGTGTTAATAAACAACATTCAACAGGGATGAAATAGTGGAATCTGTGGCTTTAATTGTTTTTATGATAAAAAAAAATATTCTCAAAGATATCCAGAAAATCAGTTGTGAATGTCTTCGCATAAGCCCGCTTGTTAACATTATTCTAGCCACAGTGAAGTGAACTATAATGTCATGAGTACTGAAGATCTGGGGAGATTCTGGGTATAGTGCTTATACAGCCACATGAGAGAATTCAATACTAAGTGCAGTTAAAATGTAAGGAGACAAAAGTTCAAGCAGTTTAGCAATTGTTAAGCACCTTGGTACATTGCAGAGTTGGTTTCTTTCAGATGAGGGTTATCTCCTAACTTGTACTAACTTTCAATAGGTCACTACAGTTCAATGATTTGCAACCATTGTAAGTGAATATGTGACAAGGCCGAGTCTCAGTGATCTGTGTAGGAAGTAGCCAGAAATGCAGCCCCTGCGCTTTGAGGCACATTGTCATTTGTCCAGAAGTGTTCCCCACTTCAGAGATGAAAAGGGCCAGGAAATAGGCAAAGCAGTGTCTTACTATTTGCATATGCTTGGTAGTGGAAGTTACTGTATTTGCCTGGGGAAAGATTTTTAAGAGTTTCCACAGATTATTCTCCACTGTACCTCAAAAGCAGACTACTTTCTGATGTTTTTCCTGGAGGGGATGCAACTCCTGCATCACCCTGCAACTTGCGGCTGTGGCTGAATACCACCGTCTGCCCTAAAAGAATGTTTTGGCTAGGGAAGGAAAAGGGAGGCTCTAGAAGAGAGAGCTTTACCTTGATACTTGTAATTATCAGAAATTGTGCAGAAAAAGATAGAAAAGGGATGTGTAACATGTTCTTGTAAACAGAAATTGAACAAGTTATTTATCCACAAGTTTGCCTCAAACTCTCACTGGTGTTTTGGGAATATAGAGGATGCAATTTACAGTAATACTTGTGTCAGCAATTGATATGTGGTTGAGTGCACAAAGGCAGCATGGATACATACGTATGTGTAAAGAGAAAACATAGAGAGGAGGGGAGAGGCTTTCGTGACTATCCATTTGCGACAGTTGCATGGCAGTTATCCCCTGCAGAATTTGAAAATGGAGAGCTCTTAAGATGTCACTTTAAATTAAAGCCAGAACGTTTGAACGATCTAACTTATTTATGTTCCTGATGTAAATTTCAGTAGAATGCTTTACTCAGGATATTTCTCTGTCACAAAGGTAACTAGTGGAATTTTATTTAGCTGCAAGGTTATGACATATTTACATTTCAGAAAATGAAAAGAAATAAAGTAGAAAACCTGTCATTTTTAGACTTGTAGACAGAAGATAAATGGGTAAACCAGATAGGCAGCCACAGAAAGGGAATATCTCACCTTCTGGGATCACCTGTGCCCAGTAGCATACACAGAGGGCTCTCCCTTGAATAGAGTTGCAAGGATGTTGCATATATTCAGGTCAGGAAATGTCATTATGATTTCTTGGTTTTGGTATTTAATTCAAGTAAAAATAAAATGTATTAATTATAATAATCAGCACTCCGAGCTAAAAGGTTGGCCATGAGTCATTTTCATTTTTGTATCCACAAAAGCGGTCCACAAAGGTGAAGGGAATGAGATGAAGAGATACTGGCTGCATTATGAGATGTGAGATACTTACTGCGCAGAACCTCGTTACTACTGCGCAGTAGCGTTGTATGGCATGAACTATGATGCAACGCTACTGCACTGCACCAGGAAACCATGCGGGGATGCTACTGCTCAGTAACGCCGGTTACTGCACAGTCATTTAGTACTCAGGTCTGCAAGTACTAAATGACTGAACGGTAACAACTGCGCAGTCAGCATCTTATGTAGATGTGGCCACTGTGTAGCAAACTGGGATTTATCTTAACATGATTTCCTTTTTAAAAAAAGCATAACAAATGTGTTAGGTTGTTCACAGAACATACAACAACCACATGGACCCTCACACATACAATCTATCTATAGAGAAACTGAAACAACTGAGAAGAAATTGTGCAAGGATCTGTACACTGTAGGACAAAGGCACTTGCTAATTATCTGATCACACTGTATTTTTGGAGGTTGTGCTTTTGGATATAACATGGTTTTTTGTTTTGAGGGTTAGATTTGTTTTGAACTGATGACAGAGAAATAAGGGAAGCAGGGAGTTCTATGGGAATAAAACAGTTCAGGTTAGACATTACCATCGAGGGGACAAGGGGCAATAGTTATAATAGCTTTCTCTTAAGAGCTCACTAGCTTCAGTAAATTGTCCGGTTTGACACAGACTTCAATAAAGTGGCTTAATTTCTGAAAACTTCCAGCAGTTGTTGGCCTACAGCTATATTAAGCCAGTATTTGTGCTTTCAGCTATTCTCAGAAGCTATATAGTAGTGTTTAGGTCCCTGTTTGGATGAAAGATCATCAAGGAAAACCTATGATGTTGAAAGAGGTTGGTTTAGTGCTTTAAAAGGCCTGATCTGGAGTGGTAGAGAACACCCGTTATTCAAGCCCTCAGAAAGTAGATCAGTGTCCCAGCATAAGCTAAGAAGACACTGTTGCTAAAGGCAGCTTTCATTTAAACCAGTGTAACTCATGGGGAGTTCTGACTTTCAAGGCTTTGGAAGTCCTGGGCCTTGTTTATAGTCATACATTGAAATTAAGCTCTCGATTGAGTGCAGCCATAGACTTCTGATAGTTTAAACATTAAGCTAGAAATTAACATGGAACACTTACATAAAAGCAGAAATGTAGAAAGTACAAATAACTTCAGTGTCTTGGCCAAATTCCAATGGGTAATTGCTTTCTGCTTATCTAAGCTTCTCTTAGTTTGAATTAGATGAGGTAGTCTTCATTTCCTTTCTTAAACTTCTCCTTTAGTTTTGCTGAGTGCTGTTAAATGGCTGCTGTTTTTTTCAAATGCAGAGATTGTTGGTAGTAACTGAAATGACTCCATTATATGCATATAGTTCACAATTTGCTTTGACAGTCTTTGGGATGAAAGGTGCAATATCTATAGAGCAAATTACTGTATTGTTTTGTCTTTGCTATTTTATGGGAGAACAGATATAAAATACAAGGACTTTTGTTTCAAAGTGTAGTAGAGGAGGGTGTTCTCATGCACTTACTCAGCAAATTCCAGGTGTAGAATGCAAGTCATACTGACAGAAAAGTCTAGTTGTTGAGATAATGTGCAGAAGGTCAAATTCTTAGCATAGAATTGAGCCTGCATAAAACGACTAGTTCCTGGCAAGGGGTACATAGGGGAATGCGGAGAACCACTGATGACCAAAGCTACTGGATGATCTCTGCAGAGACTGTTTTATCCCCCTGGTTGAAGTAGCTTTATGTACTTTGAATATAGCTTGACAGTTGGCCTGACAAACCAACTATTCACCTCTAGCCATACAAGCATGACATATTGGTCAAAATTTTGTCAACTCTTCTTTTGTCAGAAGATACAGATTTAATTTAAAGCCAGTGCTTGAATCTTTGTCCATAGGCTCATGGTCCTGGAAAGATTCTCATGGGTCATCTAATACAGGGCTGTCCATCTGGCAACCCTTGGGCCACATGCAACCTGTGAGGGATTAAAATACAGTCCGCCTGCTCCTCCCAGCTGCCAATCTGGCCGTTCTTCATACAGACCTGGCATAAGTCTCTAGGCTCTCCCTCCTCCAGCTTCTGGTTTCTATCTCCACTTCTGGGGATGGAGTGGTGCAGCATGAGGGGGTCAGGTTGCCCATGCTCTGCACAAAGCACAGGAGGGGGAGCCAGGCTGCATGCTCAGAAGAAGGGGGAGCCAGGCTGCCCATGCTGCAGGTGTGCTGCGTATGTAATGTGCACAGCTGGGAGGAGGGTAGGGGTGCTGCACATGCAGCCTGAGGGAGCCAGGCTGTCTTCATGATGCATGTGGCTGGGAGAGGGCAGCTGCCCACATGGTGTTCAGGGAAGCTGGGCTGCATGGCCCATGCTGCATGTAGTTCCTGGGTGCCCCGAAGTGGGACAGCCCTGATATAATACAGCCTTCCACACAGTGTATGATTTGCTGTTTCTTAAACTGTCACAAATTGGTATCTATCCAACTTCTTAAAAGCCTCCACTGATGAAGATTCCACAACTCCGCTGGGAAGTTGTTTTTACAGTTACAAAATGTTGGTGTTTTTCCTGAGGTTTAATCTAAATCTCCTGTATTTACTTTAAAATCACATATCCTGCCCTTCGTGGCAAGGGAGAACAATCTTACGCCTTCTTTAGCATAGCTTTTCAAATATGTGAAAGCTACTATCATGTGGGTCTCTCTTCCTGGATCTAAGCTTACCAAGCTCCTTCAGTTATTCTTGATATGGTTTCTCAGTTTTTTAAATCATCTTCATTGACTGATCCTTTTCAATTTTTCTACATCCTTTTTATAATGAAGTATCCAAAACTTTCATAGTATTCCAGACAGTGCCAAGTAGTGGCACTGTTTCACATGCAGTGCTTTTGTTAATGTAACCCAAAATTGCATTTTTTTCTGTTCCTTTTTTTCTTTTTTTGTGACAGCATTCTCAGCACTGTTGAGAATGTGAACCTTGTTAGTTCCCAGATATTTGGCAGTGGTACCAAACCAGTTATTCCCTATACTGGACTTACGCATTTAGTTTTAATTTCTTGTATTTGTTGAATTTCATTTTATTTTCAATAGTTCTGTTCTCCAGTGTATCAAGATATCTTCTGAATTTGAATATTGTCCTCCAGGTTGTTTGTAGCCTCTCCCAGTTTTGTCATCTGCAAATTAGATCAGTATGTACTCTGTCCTTACCTCCAAGTTGTTAATAAAAATGATAAATAGCACTAGGCCCCAAAACCAAGCCTCACGGTGCCCTACTTGGGACTTCCTGTGTCTGAATTTGATCTATTAATAGTTACTCTTTGCCTGTTTGTTATTCAGCCAACTGTGTGTTCACTTAATGGTAATTCTTTTTAGCTCACAATTTTTTGTTTATTTATGAGAACTATATGTGAAAAGGCTTAATGAAGTCCAAATATTTCTTTTGACTGCATTCCATTTATTTACCAAACTAGTTATGCAATCAAAAAAAGTGGGGAGGGGAGAGGCAGGGGAGTTCAGGTTGGTTTGGCATGACTTGTTTTTACCAGATTTGTTCTATGTTGGTTGGTAGGGATCTGCTCACACCTCCTTCCAGATTCAAGGATGGGGGAAGGAATACCTACATGCCTGCCACTGCAGAATGCAAGATTGAATTTTGCAAATCCTGTGGGGGGGAACGGGGGTGATCTTCAAAAAATGATTACTTGGAAAATGATAAATTCTTTTTATTTCAGTCTGGTTTATATCAGGGATTAGCCAACTATAGTCTGCAGGCCAGAGCCATCAAGTTCAGTCCATGGATGTGGGGCGTTGGCAGCATTGGGCAGTGGGAGGGTTCATCTGTGGGCATTCTTCCTGTTCTGCCGTGGGTAAAGGTGCTGCCTGTGGGGACTTCTCTCTGTTCTGTTGCAGGGCGTGTCATTCTGGCCCACAGCTGGAAAAGGTTGCTGACTGCTGGATTATATTATTTGCCGTTTCACTTCATCTCAAAGCCTTGTGTGCTCTTTCATAGTTTCTTACTGGTTCAGTTCAGCTACTTGGTTCAGTATTGTAATCCTAGTTTTGTGGCTGAGAGGTTTGTTGCTTTCATCCGGTGTTTATCAGCTGCCCCGAAGTAGAACAGATTATGTCTCTGAAAGAAACAAGCAGCAACAGCTTCTAGAGAGGGCTTTCACACCATAGCAAGGCAGCCAATATTTTTTCCTTTGATTTCCATACCTGTTCATGGCATCTGATGAATTAGACTGTCATCTATGACAACTTACGTCTTTTTGAATGAGTCAGGCAGTGCACAATGGTGGCTTAAGGCATGTCCCTTGTTTTGTTCACTTGCCTCACTCTAGTTCTAAGGGAGTTTGTGGATTATGCTGCAGAAGGCCAGGAAGATCTGCAATTATTCCAGCCCATCCTGCACTGTGTGCCACAAACAGAGAAAGCTGCAGGGCTTCAAACCCCGCCACTACCAACAACTGGAAAAGGAAGAAGTGACTTAATGGAACTGCATCTTTTACATGCTGTAATGGCTGTATGACAGAGAAATACAGGGCTTGTGGGCCACCAGAGTACCTTGAGATGCCAGCTCTGAATTATGCCTGCCCAGTGGCTGTTCATAGAGAAGCTAATCAACATCCCACAAAGCTTTGAAATCATAAAGCTGATCAGCAAAAGTGAAGCAGAGATCAGCCAAACAATTACCTTGTTGTATACGGTGGAGAGAGAACTGAGGACTGTGCAGGCCCACTTCTAGGAATGACATGACATTACTGGAGATTCTTAGGAAACCAAATTACCAGGGAGCCAGGAGCACAGTTGGGCTGGCAGCGTATCTAGAGCTCCAGATCAGAAGTATTAGAGTTTTGTTCCTATCAGCAGTGAACAGCCAGGAAAGAAGAACTGAGCTGAAAAGGCAACTGACAGACATGGCGACTGAGATCACTGCATTGGGACATTTCAGGCAAGAGTCAATGTTGGGAAAATCAACCTGGTAGCAGGAGGGGAATCACCTGGAGTTGCAGAGGGAGAGAGCTAAGGACTTAGGGATAGGAGGGAACACTGTAGACTAATCATTTTTTGCATTTTTCCTACCTTGAGGAAGATAGATGGAACCTGCTATTGCTGCACTGGATATACTGGATGGACATATTTCAAGATGGGATGCCAGTATCTCCTTTGCTATTGGCAGACAATAGAGGATCTCTTGCCAGCAGCATTGTATTGGCTGTCTGTTACCTGGAACCGTCATCAGGCATGTATTCAAAGCATCTCTTTAGTGAAGCTCACAGTGTTGTCTCCAAAAGGCACATGCATCTTTTGACAGAGAATTTGGAGAGGCTATCATCCAGCATGAATAGACACTGACTTTCTAAAGAACACATCCTGAATGGACATCAGTGGCAAGCTCTGGAGGACCCCTGAGGTTGTGGCTGATTAGGGAGTGGAGGACACATCTGAGGGGATTCATAGATTCATAGATTCATAGATTAAGGGTCGGAAGGGACCTAGTAGATCTTCTAGCCCGACCCCCCGCCAGGGCGGGAGAACAACAAAAAACCCCAAAAAGAGAAATGGGACTCAAACGAGTCCAGCCAGGTAGGCATCCAGCCTCTTCTTAAAGACCCCCAGGGTAGGGGCCAGCACCACTTCCCTTGGAAGTTGGTTCCAGCTCCTAGCCGCCCTAACC
>NW_017729024.1:33104451-33106084 GCF_001723915.1 Gavialis gangeticus | reverse complement strand
GTCAAATCCCTCTCCCCCTGCCCCCCCTGAATCTTGACCCAGAGCACTTCAGCTTGCCCTTCCTCTGACCCCATTCTGCTGGCAGAGGATGTGTAGTGCTCCTTGACATAGATTGCCACCCCCCCTCCTTTCCTACCTTCTCTATCACGCCTGTACAGCCTATAGCCCCTAATGTTAACTGCCCAGTCATGGGACGAGTCATGGGATTTTTGTTCCACTGAGAGAAGGAGGCTTTTGAAGGTGTTAATTGAAAAAAGTCAATGGTTCACATTTAATTAATTCCATGTAATGTAGAAAGAACAAATCATTTGGCTCTTTGATTGCTTTTTTTCACCTTTACTGTTCATTGAGCATACAGCTGCTGTGAGAGAGAAGAAAGGTAAGTTTGGAGGAAACGTGCCTGTGCTTCCTCCCTCTTCTACCTTAAACTGTTTTTTTTTCAATACTGTGGAATACCAAGCATTTTTGCATTACGTTTGGTTTGCTCACAGTGCTTATGTTGTTGTCTGTGTTGTGCTTTATTTGCTGGAATTTGGAGAATGTAACTTTGGAAGAATTGTGCGAGGAGGTGCAATTTACCTCCAGTTAATTTTTTGTGTGGGGTATTTTTCCACAAATAATGAGCAGCACTAGATTTGGCACCAGATTTTCTTTCTTTATTCCTAGCTCAAAACTCAGTAATGATAGTTGTGGGTTGCATTTTGCATGTAGTTTCCTGGGAAACAAGTTTTGGTTTATTTTAGTAATTACTGACTTATGAATAGTTTCGTTATAAAGTTAAGCAACAGAATGATGATCAAGGACCTCTCCACAAAATAGCAAGAGCGGGCAGAGATGTCAATGAAGTAGAGACGTTTGCCTTATGACGATAGGAACTATTTCCCAGAAGACTGTCATCTTCATATTGAGGGACTGCCTCCACCAGTGGTAGGAACCTAAGACAAGGCTAGCCAGGGACCCAAGGTCTGACATTGAACAGACACTTACCAGTATCTTTTATGGTTCACATGGAGGAAGGGGTGTAGTAATGCCAGGGCAGTTTCATGCAGGGTGTGTCCTAATGCCCTAATTCAGGGGGTGGGTCAGCAGGGAATAGGAGGTTTCTGTTTACCAGGGCACCCCTTGGGGTTACTAGAAACAACGGCCATAAACTGAAGGAGAGTAGATTTAGATTGGACATCAGAAAGAAATTCTTTACAGTGAGGGTTACCAAAATATGGAATGGGCTTCCAAGGGAGGTGGTGCTTTCCCCTATCTTATAGTTTCATAGTTGGTAGGGTCGGAAGGGACCTGAGCAGATCATGAAGTCCAACCCCTGCCATGGCAGTAAAGAGTATTGGGGTCAAACGACCCCAGCAAGGTGTTCATCCAGCCTCCTCTTAAACACCCCCAGGGTAGGAGCCAGCACCACTTTGTTTGGAAGTTGGTTCCAGATCCTAGCTGCCCTGACCATGAAGTAGCGCCTCCTGATATCTAGCCTGAATCTACCCTATGCCAGCTTATGACCGTTATTTCTAGTCACTCCTGGTAGTGCTCGGGGGAGCAGGGACTCTCCCAATGCCTGCTGGTCCCCCCTGACTAGTTTGTAAGTGGCCACTAGATCCCCCCTCAGCCTTCTCTTATGGAGGCTGAA
>NW_017729024.1:33097321-33099451 GCF_001723915.1 Gavialis gangeticus | reverse complement strand
AGCCCTGGGGAACCCCACTGCCCATATCCCTCCAGGTCGAATAAGACCTGTCCACCACCACTCTGTGGGTGCAGCCCTCCAGCCAACTAGTGATCCATCTGACTGTGTAGGTATTGATGCCACAGTCTCCTAGTTTTTTAATGAGAACGGGGTGAGAGACAGTGTCGAAGGCCTTCCTAGAGTCCAGAAAGACTATGTCCATTGCTATACCTGCGTCTAAGGATTTTGTGACCTGGTCATAGAAAGCCACCAGGTTGGTCTGACAGGACCTGCCTCTAATGAACCCATGTTGGTTGCCCCCAAGCATAATCTCCCCTGCTGGCCCCTCGCAGGCATGCACCAGGATAATTTTCTTAAAAAGCTTACCCAGGATTGAGGTAAGACTAACTGGTCTATAGTTTCCTGGGTCCTCCTTCCTCCCTTTTTTGAAAATGAGAACCACATTGGCCCTTTTCCAGTCCTCTGGCACAATGCCAGAGCACCATGAGTGCTCGTAAAACTGTGCCAGGGGTCCTGCAATGACCTCTGCTAATTCCCTCAGTACTCTGAGGTGGAGATGGTCAAGACCTGCTTATTTAAATACGTCCAAATACGTGGAAAAAAGTATCTATTACTGGGGTCTCAGTCCTAATACTCAGAATGGAATTACCCTTCTCTGGAATTGGAGGTGTTCAAAAGGAGATTAGAAAAGCACCTGGCTGGGGTTACTTGATCCCAGCCAGGGGGGTTGGACTTGATGATCAGCTCTTTCATGCCCAGAGTAGGGGGTCGGACTTGATGATCTAATAGGTCTCTTTCGACCCTAGAAATCTATTAAATCTATGAACTCTATTACGTTGATGGCATGATTATCCAGGTATGCTAGCTCCCTGGCATTTGTTCTTCACCGAGTCCTTCCTCTCTTCAAACGGCTCTTTGAAAGTGCTCTTGTGCTTCCACCACCCCAGCTTCCACTTCTTCCATCTTGCCCCACTCCCCTCCCCAAATGGAAGCAGCCTAGTTGCTTCCTGTCGTGGGCTTAGAGGTGCAGACAAGTCAGCTTCACTCTTCTAGACAAGGACCTAGGCAAGGTGTTCAGGGGAACTGCACCCTGGCTACCTGAGACTTACTTTCAGAGGGGCTGGCAGGTAGGGACATTGGCTGCTCTGCTGTCATTGTGAAATGATCCAAAATGTGGAGCAGTGCCTGAAACTGAGAGATTTGTCTTTCCTCCTCCACCTCTACTAGCACCAGAATCAGCACCTTTTCTAAATCCTTCTCTGCCTCAACTTATTTCTATTTTTTTGTCTTTTTCACTTTCAGGGGAAAAGTACTTAATTGTCTGTGTTTATGGAATAGAGAATACTCTCTCTCAGGCACAAACTCCCTCCTTCAGTGGCAGGAAAAAATGTGGTAGTGAAAATGGCCTGCCTTTAACTTTATCTCCTAAGTTAGAAAGGGTTTTTAAAAACATCGCTGGTAGTGCTGAAATATTTTGATCATTCAGAGTAACCTTTTTGGCTTTTCCAATTCACTGAAAAACTTGCAAATTCAGGTTTTGGTCCAAGTAGAAGGGAAGCTTTTTTTAAAAAATAAGTCTGTTATTCAACCATCTCTAGTACATACCCATTTTAGTTGACCTTTGAAACACCTGATTTGCTGCTGCAGACAATGGGACTGGATTCTCCCTAGAATATGCAGTTAATTTTAATGTCAGCCTTTGCTTCAGTATAAATCTAGCTGTCATAGTATAGCATTCTTATTTAGTATATGATAATGAGCTACTGGTATAGTGTAATAGCAAGCATAATCTGTTAATGAGCCATTAGGCAGGAACACTTTGTGAAGACAGATGAAGTACCAAAAGAGAGTCTGACTTGCAGAATCTGATTTTGCAGACATGAAATCAGCTTTTTTGGATAATCAGTAACTAAACATAAAATATCACTTTTAGATTAACTGCACCATTGTAATGTGCATGTATTAATTAAAGGATCAGTCACATGTTATGTAGTACATTTGCAGAAATGTGCTGAATAGCAGCAGAAAAAGATGAGCTTTAAGTAAAGATAATACTGAGTTTGCAGAAAGTAATTTTAAGCATTCCCCTCTGCCTATTTTTCTCAGTGTGGCTGTATGAGGATATGAAGA
>NW_017729024.1:33086827-33092321 GCF_001723915.1 Gavialis gangeticus | reverse complement strand
AAGTAAAGATAATACTGAGTTTGCAGAAAGTAATTTTAAGCATTCCCCTCTGCCTATTTTTCTCAGTGTGGCTGTATGAGGATATGAAGAAAATATTTGAGGGATACATTTCTGTCTCTCTCTAGGTGTCTGTTACTTCATTGTCTAATGTTCCATTAATATGTTTTAATTATAACTTGTTTTAAATATACAAAAATGGTGCAGTAGTCAACCATAGGAATAACATAAATGTCACAGACCTGTCAGCAGCTAACCTCCAGAGCCCCATGGTTTTCCGCACTGTGTTGCCACTTGCCCAAGGGAACAGACTGAGGTTGCCCTGAGATAGCTCTGTGCCCCGGCAAGCCTTGGGTCCCCTGGACCTTGTAGGTAGATTCTTCTCCCGCCCCTTCTCCCAACACACACTTTGGGGGGGGGATTAGGAAGAAATGTTAAGGTTGGTAGAGAGCTTCTCCAGAGTATCACTTGCCCAGAAATCATTCTGTCCAAAGGCAATCAGTAAGAAAACAAGCAGCCAGAGGATTTATTATAGAGGACAGTTTCTGGCTTCTGTAGCCAGGATTTGTTCTCTAATGTTCCTCTGGCTTGATGCCTCTCATGCCTTTGCTATAGAGTAGCAGATTTCCCCATTACAGGTAAACAATGCCTTTGGATTCTGAACTCAAATAATTTCTCCTTCTGCTTTATGTCTGGGAGGGGAAATTGTCTTTAAGTATGCATGCATGGGTCCCCTGGCTGAACCATATCCAAAATTATAAAGATATGCATAAACAGCATAACAGAATCTGTACAGGGGTAACAGTAAGATAAAAGAATACAACATAATATTGGCTTTCCAACAAGAGCACACATGCAATATCAGCACAGCAAAATACCAGAAAACATTTGTGACAGGCTGCAACCCTCCAAAACTTAACAGGATTCATGACTCCATGTTTCTCCTCTTGGTACTGCCAAGCCCTCATTGCTAGAGGCTTAATGATGCTTTAGAAGAGCTCGCGGTCCAGCCTCTGAAATGTATCCGCTTACACCAAAATGCATGTACTTGAAGAAATATTCCTGAGGGAAACCGACTTGATTCTTCTTCAAAAGCTTGAGAAACATAGGACTGGAAGGGGTCTCCTGGTCTGTCAAGTCCAGTCCTCTGCATTCATAGACAGTTTTAAACCAAATGAATCCTCATGACACAATACATAAAACCCTATAACACCATAAAACCTGCCATTGGTAAGAGCACATCTTTTTGTTTGCTCTTGCATGGATAACCTTGCATTCTTCTTGCTCCTGAAAACCATAGCACTAATGAGAGCACTGAGGCCATGAGCACCCTGGTGTTTTTATATTTTTCCAAAACCCTGATAAGTGAGGACCTGGGAGTATTTTGGTAGAGTGACAGGGTATAGTGATGGGATGGCATACCAAAACTGGGAGGGTAAGAGAAGGGAATGGGGAGAATGAGAAAGAGGTAAAAAGAAGGTGAAGGGTAAAGGAATTGAAACTGGAAGGGTATACAGGTATATGAATGTGAGGAGATAGGTTTTATTGAAGAGAGATTTAAATCTGTAAGGTTAGATGAAGGTGACAGAGAAGTGGTTTCTTTAAATGGACCTTTGGAGGTAAGATCGAAACACATAGAAACTGGCTTTCCCATCCGTAATAATGTATTAGGGTTTATTGTACAAAGGAAGTGAGTGCTCTGTTTTGCAAAGGATTGGGAAATTTAACAGATTTATGTTAAACAATGGAACTGAGGCTACAATACACAATAACTCATAATAAAAAAAATAGATATTTTAAAGCATCTGGAGATAATGGAAATTATAAGAATAAATGGATAATACCTGATTCCTCAAACAGAAACAAATACTATGATATCTATCATTCTTCAACAGCTGTTTATAAAAGTAATAAAAGCTTTTGGAGCTGATAAAGCAAACAGTCTAATGGTTGAATGACATTTATCTTTCTTAGAAAATGTTTAACTTGAGAGATAGCATAAAGTGGTTATCTCTTTAGGCAGTCAATAAATCAGTTTCAAACGTGTTTTAAGTTAGTAAATCAGTTTCCAACAAAAGTGGCCTAATAAATTATATACGTTAATTTAGTTTAATATTTTTTCTCTAAAACATCACAAATAATACTCCAACAACATAAATTCAGTTTTAGTGGCTGTTTTCAGTGTACTTATAAATGGAAGCATACTTTTATGCATTTGTGTAATATAATGAAAAAGCATGTGTAATTTTGTATGGAATGTAAACTAGGATTTGGACTTTTCTAGTAGTATATTAATTTTATTATTTTAGAAGAAAATTTGTGCAATTAATTTGCATATTTTCACATTTTTTTTTTTTACAAAAGAAAAAGAACAAGTACTGTAATTTAAAATCATATTTCATACATATTCCCAGATAATCAGTTGCATTAAGCCTTTCTGGCTGTTGTGAAGCCAGTTACTTTTATTCAGCTTCTCTTGGGGTCAGGTCCCTATATTCTGAAGTGTATACATTTACTTGGAATGAGGACCTAAAAGAACTTAAATATTTATACAAGATAAACCATGATGTTGATGAGGATAATGTATATTTTTATGTTAGAAAAAACAACAATAATAGAAAAGATCCAAATGTCTTAATTTTCAAAAATGATTATTGATTTTTGGTTACCTGAACATTTTTTGAAAAAAATCAGCTAGATTAAAGTAGCATATTGAAAATCAGGTTTGAATGCATTAAAACATCTGATTTAAATGACTTGTATCCAGAATTGTTGCTCAGTTGCAGTGCTTTTCTTTGCATGCTGTTCTGTTTCCAAGGTTTGCAGTCTGTCCTTAGATTTTTAGCTGTTCAAGGCAAGATACCTGATTTTGTGCCTTCTCGTAAAGTTCCAGTCATGTTCTTGGCAATACAGATACAAGATACTAAAATAAGCAGTTTGCTGGGGTGGGATCCTTTTTATAAAACCTGCTGGTGGTGGTGGGTTTTTTTTTCTTTTTTCTTTTAAAAAGCTTTTAAAATATCTTTACATGAATGTATGCCACGAATCTGTGTGGCTGTGTAGGTGCCATCTTCTGACTGAATGTCCCATCCAGAATATTCATTTTGAGTTTTAACGGTAGGCATCATGCTGCTGAAGAGTTGCAGTAGCTAAAAGAAAAGAGTTCAGCCATATAGGTAACCAAAAGGTTTTGGGTCTGACTTTGACTCCAGATAGTTAAATCCCAAAAATCAAGAGTGCCAGGGTCTGCCCTTGCATATCTAGTCAGAGGATCTGGCTCCTTCAAGTATGATCAAAATGCAGAGAGAATCAAAGAGGTGCGTCCATCATGAAGCCTTCAGTAGGCCAATGTACAACATTTTTTTTGCCAAATTATGATGGCGTCTTCTACCTCAGTCAGGCTTAGCAGAGGTACTCAAGCTGATGTCCCTTGAGCAAGACAGGAGAACATTTTTGTCGAAAGGTCTAGAGTTTTGGAACATTTGCCCCAAGCTGTTCTGCCAGAACTCATATTTGTTAATTGGGTTTTCTTCTTCAGTTCAAATCCTACTCAGTTCTTTACTAACTTGGTGAATTAACTAAGTCACTTGTGTAAGAGCCAGCTCATTTTCTAGCTGATTCATGTGCAGATTCCAGTTTTGTCTCATTGTTACTTTGTTCACCCTGTCTTTCCATATCTCCCACTGGTCTTTTCTGTTTTACTTAGACTGTATGTTCTTTGGGCAGGGGAGTGAGATCTTGTTCTCTGTACAGTGCCGAACACAGTGGTTTACTTGTTTATGGCTGTGACTTGTAGATGTCCGGTAGTGCAAAAGCAATAGTACAGAACAAATGGCTTCTTAGGTATAGGGTAGCAGAAAGGTAAAGCGAATGATTATCCGGGGGTGGATGGGGGAGGGGATTGCTGCATTGTAATAACTGGTTTCCCCTTGTTGGATATTTTTTTTTTCAGGTTCAGTTGGAGACAAATATTTCAAGTCAGTATGTAATTCGTACCCAGCCGACAAACAGATGCCTTTCTACACTTGAATGTGCAGCTACTGCCCTTGCCATCATGGAAAAAAATGAAGCTATTCAGGAGGTATGTAGGTAATTAATTTTAACAAAACCAGCTATTAAGCGGAGCAATAGGGGGAAGGTTAAGTATGTTAAATGATAGTACCATATTTATTGACTGAGGGTTCCCCAGAACCCAGGGACATAGCTCAGTTCTTTCACATATACCTGAATAAGATCATGAGATCCTGCTATTTCACCTCAGGGACTTAAAGGTAGTAAACAGCTGTGTACTGAAATAATGTTCTGTTTCTTCTTTACAAACTGTACCTAGAGAGTACTAACAGAAAACTTTTTTTTCAGGCACTTGTTAACTCTCTAATTTTATCAAAATCCATTATAGGGATCATTTACAGAATTCCCAAAGGCTCCATTCTCTCCTTCATAATACTCAATATCTTTGTCAAACTGCTGAGGGAGCTTGTAAGACACCACAGTTTTAAGTGCTAGCAGTTTGCCTGTGGCATTACATTATTTTCTAGTTATGTCAATAGTTGAATTAGATTAGCTCTTTCATGATAAGAAGTTGGCTAAGATAAATTTGGACATGAGTTTTGGATGGTAGCAACAAGCAGAAGGGAATCAATCCAAAATATTAGTGTCATAACATTTCCTTCAGTACAGGGAAATGCCCTAGCATCATCAAAGTTGGATGAAATCAGAATGTCTTTCTGAATGTTTCTTCTAACTTTTCTTGTATATGTAGTGTACCAGACTGAAGAAATACATGCTTAATTATCAGCACAGCTGTATCCCAGCCTCTTCTCTTTACATGCTCATTCCTTTAGCATCCTTCTCAGTCACTATCTCCCACTTCCCTATTCACTCCCACTTCTGTTCTGGCATGGGCCACGTACAGGCATTACATTTGTGCTGGGAGAGAAGCCTGTTTTCCAGCACAAAGACAGAGGATACAGCTGTTCAAGGGGTTTCTTGCAGAAGAAAAAGGGCGTTTCTGCAAGAAAGTTCTCCCTCTTCAAACCAGGTACATCTCTCCCCGCCCACATTAACTTGAATAGCTGTACAGTATATTCTTATTAGTAGAAATGAGTCCATGGCCAATGTCTGCAACCTTCAGATTCCTGTGTCATATCATGGTATTTGAGTTCCCTCTTCCTGAATTGCAAACCACTCTCTCCCTCCTTAGTCAGCTTCACTTGTTTCTAGCAATTCTTACTCTCCTCACTCACAGTGTCTTTATTCTGTCACGCTCCAGAGCCTGCTTCTTTTCACCATTCCCCTCGTTGGCACTCATGCCACCCTGTCTGTCATACAATCTTTCTTCTTTTCCTTCTAAATGAGATGATAAGAGTAAATCTAAATGTAACTGTCTGTCTGTCCACCCACCAACCCTCACTTGGATTTATTTCCATTTGTAATGGTTTCAGATACCTCTGAGTATTCATAGTTTCATAGATAGTTTCATAGATTTAGGGTCGGA
>NW_017729024.1:33085108-33086802 GCF_001723915.1 Gavialis gangeticus | reverse complement strand
TTGTAGCAAATAGAATATGTGTATATGCTGGAAATGTATGCACTTTTACAACCATATCTGATGTTTTTCTGAGTTCATTCGGCATTCCTGATTGAAAAACTTATTCACCCTAAGCCATACAAATAATATTTACAATATATAATGTTATAATGGATGTGTATAAACATGTTTCTTCATCTACTTTTTATCTCTAATTTCTCAAACCTGAACAAGTTTTAACTACTGGAACAACAACCTGCAATAAAGGCACAGTTCATTAGTATGATGCATTTACATGGAGAATTCCCCTCTTTAGTTTGTGAGAGGCAAGGATTTCTTAGGACTCAGAATACCAGCATCATCAACTTATCACAACACCCACTATCTCATTCTGGAATACCTGTACTCTCCTAAGAAAAATATTCCCAGCCCTTTTACTCCTGGCTTCAAACAACTGCCTGACCTTGCGCAGCTCATCATGAGAAGCATACTCCTAACTGCCCAACAGGCATCAAGTGCGTTACAGCTTTATCTTAACAAGAAATGCTTAACCTGTCACCATATCTCTGCTGCTACTGCAGTCAATACCTCACATAGCAAAATCAGTACAATCCAGGGTTCCTATACATGCCTTTTCAAAATGGGATGTACATGATCCAATCTACCAAATGCCCTCATGGCTACTACGTGAGTGAAACTAAAGAGTAACTCTGCCCCAGAATGAACTTGCACAGAAAAAATAAGAACAGATACACCCTTAGAAGCATCTCTCACAGAACAACCACTGTCTTTGACCTCACCATCCTCATACTCAACAGAAATCTACGTAACACCTTTAAAAGGATTCAGCCTTCCAAGCCATTCTATCCAGCCTGCGGGGTCCCTAAAAAATTTAGAAAATGTAATGTTTATCTGCCCCTGGATGCCTGTCAAAGATGACAGGAGCCAGGGGCAGTAGGACACAGGGAAAGCCAGTGGCAGGAACTAGGAGCCCAGCAGCAATGCCTGCCCAGCCCCGCTCCAACCCCAGCACCCTCCCACCCCACCCCCAACGAGAAGCCTCTGCCTACCAGAGGCTTCTGGCCTGGGACCCTGGGGCTGTTCCTGCCTCCCTGCGCTGGAGAGGGGAAAAAAGAAAGGCGGGGGGCAGAGGAGGACTGTGGACAATCACCCCAGGCCTTGGGGCTGGGCTGGCTCCTGCTGAGTCCTGTGGTCATGGCCATGCATCCAGGAACCACGTGGTGCTGGAGCCATAGTGGCAGCATGTAGGAAAGCAGGGAAATGGCTGCAGCAGGTGAGGGGGAGTGGCAGTGAGTAGGTGTGTGGAATGCAGTAGCAGCTGGGCAGGAGCACAGGGCCTGCACCGGTGTCCTGGAGCCAGCACTGGCAGGGCCCACAGCAGGGTTGCAAGAGTATACCTCCTCTGCTCGGGCCTGTAGGGGGGGCTGTCAGGAAAGCTAAGGCGGACATAGAGCTAGGACTAGCGTCCAAGATCAAGGATAATAAAAAGTCCTTTTTCAAATACATAGGGAGGATGAAGAAGGCACCGGGTAATGTGGGGCCCCTGCAAAGTACGCTGGGCAATCTGGTGGTTGCGCCAGAGGAGAAAGCGGAACTCTTTAACCAATTCTTCACATCCGTTTTCTTGTGCAGGGACCGGGACTTCCCCGCCGTGATGCCAGATGGACTCGAGGGGAACGCCTCCAGACCTCAGG
>NW_017729024.1:33068715-33084819 GCF_001723915.1 Gavialis gangeticus | reverse complement strand
GGGGAGATAATGTTTCCCCTAGCGCCCCCTGGCATGACAAGGAACAGTGGACACAAATGATTGCAGAGTAGGTTTAGATTAGACATCCTCAAGAACTACTTCACAGTTAGGGCGGCTAGGAGCTGGAACCAACTTCCTAGGGAAGTGGTGCTGGCTCCTACCCTGGGGATCTTTAAGAAGAGGCTTGATGACTACCTGGCTGGAGTCATTTGAGTCCAGTCTTTTCTCCCGCCCAGGCTGGGGGTCGGACTTGAAGTTCTACAAGGTCCCTTCCGACCCTACTTCTATGATTCTATGATTCTGTGAGTGCGGGGCCAAACTGGGCTATGCCAGCAGGGAGAAGGGGGAGCCAGCCCAGCTCCATAGAGCCCCTGCCAACCCAGCCCTGCGCTCCTGCAGCCTCACCCTGAGCCCCGATGGTGCTGGCCCTGGGACACCAACACGGGCCCTGCGCTCCCACCCAGCTGTCAATGTACTCCCTTGCCTGCTCGCTGCCACTCACCCCCTGCCTGCCCCTGCTTTCCCCATTTTGCTGCCCGCCAGCCTCTCCTGCACCATGTGGCTCCTGGATGCATCATCGGACCATGGGAGCACAGGCCTGTGCCAGTATCCTGGAGCTAGGAGCCATGGGGGGAGGGGGTGCATGTAGGCATGCATCCGTGCAATGAGGGAGGGAGGGACAGGGGTTGAGAGAGATGCAGAGAGAGCAATGGGGGAGAGAGTTAGAGTATGTGTGTGCATGCAATTAGGGAGGGAGAGACAAAGTGTCCCCATACCCATCCACACCCCCCCCCACATGCTCCCTCACCCCACACTTGTCCACCCTCCCTCACATACCCACCCCCCCACACTATACAAGAGTAAGACTTCATTTTAAGCTATTGTGCAAACACATCTATGTATACTACACAAAGGCAAGTAAATCAGGACAAAAATATTTTTTGAAATGAAATCAATGAATGTTGTAGGTGTTCAATTTTTAGAATATAATTTGGTATTTTTCTGGTTTTCAAGATGGCAAAACCCCTTGCTGAAAGGAGTACTTCTAGAGGCAATGGGAGGGATTTCTGGTGGCAAAGGTCAGGGGTTAGGGGGAAAAACTTCCAGTCTCTAGATGGTGATCAAGGGGCGAAGCAGTTATCAAGGGGTGGGGCTACCCACGCGGCCCTCAATAGCTTGCCAAACTTGGTAAGCGGCCCTCTACTGAAAATAATTATAAGCACTATAAGCTACCTCACTCCTCAATTCTTTCCATACATAAAAAGTGGGAATGACCATCCTCCCTTATCATAGATTTGATCTCCGGGTAATGAGCTTTTTTCTTCTACTAGTTTTGTTTGCTACTCTAGGCAAATTCCCTCTCCCCCTCCTACAGCTGTTTTTTACTATGTTGTGCTTGGCTTGCACTGATCAGACCAGATGAAAAATGTCTTGCATTTGAAGGCTTGTCTTAACTCTATCTTAGCTATGCAGCTGGTCCAATAAAAGATATCACCCTAAGAACTCTTTGCCTCTTGCATAATTTCTGGACCATCACAGCTACCTCACTTTTACACTGCCACATTTACTTTATCATCCAAGTAGCCTGTAAGTGTAAGCTTGATATTTTTGTAGCAGAAGAAAATGTTTAAAATGTGCAGATATTTTAACCTATAATCATTCTTTTATCTGATTTTCATGGATCCAAAAGTTAGATTATTAGTGTTTAATCAGCAGTGAATATTGTGGCAATCAGTATTTAAAATCCAGATTTTTTGCCAAATCTTCAAAATATGCTTTCTGTCTTCTTGTTCACTTTCTTAATGATAATTGAAACCAATTGATTAGGCTCTTTATAACGTCTAAACCTTACACTTTAATTATGTTTTAGAGAATAAAGATGTTCTCATCTGAGAATAGAACTGTCATAGGAACATGTCAATTCCCTTTTTTCTCTGAATTGTCTTGTGTACCTACTAAAGAGTTAGCCTAGCGATAACAAGACCCATCACTTTGGTTTGCTCGTTGTTGATGTTTTGGGGTTTGGCCCCACACCTTGCATTGTTACATCAAGTTTTGGAACAATTTTCAATGTTTGCAAATGTAACAGATTGTGTTACATGATATGAAGCCCATCAAAAGCAGAACACTCAAACAATGGCATATGAGGCCTGAGATCAGGACTGAATCAGGTCTGCTTCTAGCCTTTTGAAGTTACTAACTCATGGAAGAATAATGTAGTATAGTTAGTAGACTATATACAAAATAGCTTTAGTTAAAATTTATCAACAAGGAGAAAAAGATAGCATTTTCAATATGTGTTTCAAGGTTGAAGGAAATTTTGGATAGAGCATCTCTAGTTCAGGCCCTGAGTTATCTAAGTAACTGTGTTTGCCTGGTGTTAAGTATATGGGACACATACTGCAGTATGTGGCTGGTATGGAGATGGAGTTAAAAGTTATCAATTTACCAACAGTTGGATTGTCCAGGAAGACACTAGAAAGTTTTAGTAGCTGGTCAGATGTGATACATTTTCTTTTATATGTAGTCACACTTAGTCACTACAGAGAGGTTACTGGCAATTTTTTGTTACTTTAAATATTTAAATAGGTTAAAATGTTTTTGTACAGTCAGAGCACTGCACAAGTGCACTGCAACTTTTAGAAGACCGGTCTAATCAAATTCCAGGCAGGCAATTAAAAGCTTTATATGGAAATAATTTCTACCAAAAGCTACACTGCAGAGATGACCTGACCAACCCTCTCAGCTAACTTGAAGATAAAATGCTTTTGTAAGTTTGCTCGATTGACTTGGAGTAGTCCTTTAGCCACACGGTGTGACCCACTGGCTTACTTCTTTCTACTAATCAGCTTAAAACTGTAAAGTATCATTGGAGGAATTTGGGATGTGACAGTTCTTGAGTTTGTTCAACCTTCTAGGTCAAAGAATACTAATCAGACATTAGCCTTTGCATTGCAAGTTGTGATCCTGCTGATCTGTGATGGAAGACTCTGTCAAGACACTAAAATGTCCTCAGTGTTCTCAGTGTTTTCTTGCTGATGCTAGAAATATTTATGGTAATTAGCTTTTCAGAAAAAAGATCTAAGAGGCTAGTAACATAGGGCCAGATCCTATCATCTCTGAAATACACTCTGTAAAGATCAGTGAAACTCTCTGTATAGGCAGCTTTGGAACTCACCTTTAACATTTATCAGATGCTGTTGTCCACTCTGTTTAGTCATACCCTTCCAGACATGCTGGGACTCTAATGTCTTTCAGCTGCAGATGCTTCTTTGGGACAGAAGCTTCTTAAAAGATTGATAGTAATCTTGTAGAAGAGCAGCCCTGGTCTCTTGTTCCCCAGCTACATACTTTGCTCTTCTAACAACGGGGTGTGGCTGACGTGCAGCTACTGCAGTTGTTTGCCAGCAGAATTTCATTCTTGCACTAAATTAAGTGGCATATGGAACAGTACATGGTGGTGTGGGGTGACAAAAAATGGCTGCACCACACCAAAGAATTAGCTCATAATCTTTAAAATCTATTTGAAAGTGACTTGTGTTTTTGCCAGTAAACTTTCTGGGTTTGACAGTTACCCTAATACTCTGAAAGAGAGGTAGGTTGGCTGTGTTAGTCTGAAGTCCGGTAGGTTTCCTACATTCGTTGATAGTCATGAGAGTCATGGCATCTGTATCCCAATCCCAAGTCTTTTTTTCACCTCTACTTTGTCCCAGACCTTACCTACTCAGTCTCCATTTATAGTTCTCACACTTTTGATCCACATCTGTCTTTCTGCTCAGCAAGTCCCAGGCAACCTTCTTGGAAGTGGTGGTGGCAGTAAGTTGTGGTCTTTTACAAATTAGTTGGGAGCCAGGCCTTAATGCAGAATTAAAGTTCACAGGTTCATTAGCTTGCTGCTGCATTTTAGAATAAAGGAAGATTTACTACCAGAAATCAGCACTCTGAAAGAAGAGCTTGAACATTAGTTTTTTGGGGGGGTGCGTGCGCGCACATGCGTAAATACATCTCAGACCAGTGGCTCTCAACACTTTTAGCCTCAAGGCAGGCCTTCATAACTTTTCTCAACGTAGCAGTAGCCTGGGGTCCTTGTTGATATTTCTGAATTTCGATTCTAGATCAGTAAAAGTAATATAGAGCTGCCTTGAGGCTAAAAGAATTGAGAAACACTGATCCAGCTAGTGCCAGGGGAGGGCAGTGGGGGCCCGCTCAACCACTTGCCCTTCCTTCCCACCTCCAGTCCATAAGTGAGGGGGGCAAGGGTGGTCCCTGTGGCCAAGGCTGCTTCCCCTGGGGTTGTGCATACCAGTTACCAAAGCCATCTGCCCTTGTGGCCCCTCTGGCTGGCCTGGGGAGCATGGGAGACGCTACAGGGTGAGAGCGAGCTGAAAGACATGCCTTTGTCCACACATCTGCCTGCCTGCCCACAGCAGAGTGCACTGCTCAGTGCAGTCGGACAGCACAGAGATGCTGGAGGGCAGGAGATGGCAGTGGTAGCAGTAGTCCTCAAAGGAGTAGCCAGGAATGCCACTGGTCTGCAAGATGCTGCAGCAGGCAGATGGAGCCAGACTGGGGTAGGAGAGAGCCTTACATCACATGTGGGCTGAGTGCAGTATCACCCTGGTTGAAATCACTGCCTCAGCCTATAATTACAGTCTTCAATTTTCTGTATCAATTGGGACCTGGTCCAAAGTCTAAAGGAAAGGCTTCTATTGACTTGAATTGGATTTGGCCCCTAATACATTGAGACAAATATTTATTAATTTGATAATTGTGAAGGATTTTATTTTCTGTAACGATTGAAATAGTGGTACTAGCTATTCTATATCTATTCAGTATAAAACATTTAAAAATCCAGGACTCACCATAATCTGTGTCAAAGAAAATTTGCATCTAATTGTTCAACTACACTATGTGTATTATTTACCTAGTGTCCGTTTATTTTGTTCCATGTTGTTCAGAAGTTTAAAATAAAAACCATAAAAAGAATAACGTAAATTAAGAAAATAATTGCTGAGCATCACAAACAAACAAAAATCAAGAGACCAACTGATTTGTAAGAGCAAGAAAGAATGCCTGTTACATAGCTGGAATCCTATTGTAAAATTAGGTCTTTAGTACCTGGGAGTTGTTCCCATGAGCCAGCAGCATGGTTCCCCCAACACAGCAGAGGCCAGTTGAAGCAGACTCTGATTGTAAACCAGCCCTGAGATCCTTGTTCCTAGCACTGAACACACAAGTAGTTGGGTGCATAAGTCCATGAAGTTGTTTCAAGGTGTGAATTGAAGTCTCACCTAGGCACCTTATTTAGGGTTGCAGGTAGTCCAGGAAATGAGCAGAATTTCAGACAAACCCCACCTGTTTCTTGACTACCTTAGGCATCCCTCTACTCAGTGTTGTAAATTCAATTATTAGGTGTTTAGCTCCCCACTCACTAGATAAGAAACTTAATTTGTGAATTCTGTTCCCAGAGACAGGTATTTAACAGGCAAGGCAGTGTTGTCACACTTGACTCTTTTTCAAAGCCTTTGCTCTTTCACATTCAGATCAGGCAACTTCCTCTTTCATACTTACTGGGCTGCACAGAAATGTCATTGAAAGCACAGGAAAAGAGATGGCGCCTGCTCAGTTGCTTCATGGTCCACCTAGCACCAACCTTTAGTTGCAGACTGGAACATGTTTGGCGCATACAGAATCTGTAGAAAAGTTAGCTGAGCAGCTTCAGCATGTCTTACTGAGCATTTGAACAATTTCAGTTTGATTTGCAAAGGTTTAGTTTTGCCACATTTGAGCAGGTTTTCACAGAAGTGGCAAATGCATGTCCCTTGCACAGAGGCCAACATCCACCAAATTTCATGTCCTAACACTGAAGTGTAGTACATAGGATAGCAAACCGTGGAGTGAGTAGTGGGTACCGAGATTGACTAAGGAATCAGATTAAGGAAAAATGAGACTGGCTGGACAAAGAGATTGGCACAAATAACCACAGTTGTGGAGAGTGAACTGCAAATAGTTGGGAATGTGTGCTAAGCAGACTAGGAGTCTAGAGGGGTGGGACTAAGAGCCTGCTGAGCAAGGATATGAAAATGGGGATTTAGGGACATGGGTCAGATGAACCTCAATTGCGTATCCAAAAGAATCTGCACAGGGTTATTAGGGGGATATATTGGGTCCTTTGTGATCCTAGCCAGCCTTCCTTGGCTTGTCCTTTTACCCCAAGTATGTCATGGGGCTCCAGAAATAATGTTTTACAGTGTGTGGTGACATCTCTCGTTTTCCTGCTTGTGCATGTAAGAAGATCCATGGATGATGAGCATTTTGTGTAGGTAAATCATGGGCATGTTTTGGGCCTTTTGTTATTGCAAAGTGGAATGTGAGATAATTTGGTATTTTAATGGTAGTCCCTGTACATAAAATCTGGATAACAAGGTATCTCAAAGAATAAATTTTAAAACAAATTTTCTCCTGTTTTTTTGCAGACTATACTTCGTCCTCTACAAGCTTTGTGTTCTTTCCAGCTTCAGCATGGTGCTCAGATCCATCACAGCAAAGAACATCTTCTTAAAAATGGTTTATATGACAAGCCCATGCCAAAGAATAAACGCAAACTCAGAAGAATGGAACTCTTGGTGAATAATGTTAAAATCTAGTAAGGCTGTATATGAACTATTATTTTGTAGCTAATGCACACAATTTGGTACATATTTGGTACAAACAGCCATCAGTCTGGTAACAGACTACCTCCTAGACCCTTTGTATTCAGGAAGCTGTTTACCAACATTGCCAGCTACAGTAAAAGGTAGCATATTTAATCTCATAAAAGTCCATGTGTTCTACTCAATTGATAACTCCCCTGTAGAGGGGAGGAAGAATGCAGACAAAAATTTAGTCGTGTTATTTCTAGAGTAAGAGTATGATCCCCAGTATGATTGGATAGATTTAATTTGTGGAAGCTTATGTCAGTATTGATGAGATAATGGCACAGGCAAGGACTGTTTTTCAAAGAAATATTGAATTGCTTAAGGGTATTTTAATTTTAATAATTACAGTAGTCTGAAACAGCAAATGCCTATGTCTTATGGTGAACTTCAGCATAAGGCACTGTGACTTGAATATTTTTGTTTTAATTTTTTGAGGGTTCTCTTTCTTGTTTTATTAGACTGATGCCTTGTTTAAAATGATGTATATGATCATGTAGTAAGCCTAGTTTGAGCCTGTCTGCTTTATTCAGTTGTTTTGATTAAGCTGAGTTAGTATGTGTGTGTTAAGATTTTTTGATAATAAAGAGAATGTTGAAAGAGATGTGTTCACCTGACTTGTAGACCAGGTTCTGCTCTCCAACACTTGGGCAAGACTCCTCAACCCATTCTGACTCAGTGATCACATTGTAACCCCTCTTGTTTACTCCTTTGGTAGTGGAACTTGCATGTATTCCTGTTGAATTTTGAGTCAGAGCTAGGGGACACTAAATGATGGATATTTATAGCTACGCTATGTAAATACACTTATCCACATTAGTGAAATCATTTTTGGAAAAGCAGAACTAGTATTACCACACTTCTTCCAACAGAAGAAGTGCTAACAGGACAAAGGTCAGCTATCTTTGTTGTGAAACAGCTTTTTTGTAACTTGATTAAAAGCTGCTGAAATTAAGTCTCTGTTTTTGCCAGACAGCTATGAAAAACTGGGTCAAATTCCTCAGGAAACAGTGATAACAGTGGGTGATGTATATGTGTTCTCTGATACTTCAGCTGTTATTCTTGGGCTTTGTCAACTAGTAATTTATGGCTAATGCTATCAAGAAAGAGAGACTGCAGAAATTTTCACTGTAGACAAGACTCTACATGGTCACCAGCATTTAAATACCTGTGGGATTTCTCTGAATTAGAGGGAGGTCAAATTTTAGATCAGGGTTTATCTAACTTGATTTGGCTAGCCCCCACCTAGCCTGGGCTCTTCCTTAATCTAGGTATAGGTTAAGAACTTGATTTAGCTGGTTGTTGTCAACCCTGGCTGATACAAGTCATTTAATCTAATATTTGTGTCAATACAGTATTTCTGTATTAGCAGCGAGGACTTTTACAGCAAAAATATCTAATATAAATATTTTTTATATAGGTGTATTTTTCAGGGAATTAGGAAAGTAGTCATAATTCAGTAGTGGCAATTAGGGTTTGTAGCATTGATATAAATGGAGGACGCTCACTGTTGTTTTGCTACTGTTCTTTCATTCTGCATATTTTGAGACTTGACAAGGATAGCAGTACATCCCCAGCCCCCTATGTGAAGGTTAGTTTCCATATCAGAAGGACTAAATTCTTTTTTTATAAAATAGGGGTTCAAATTCTGGAGAACAGAGGAAATGTTGTATAAGTAGCTGAAACTTGCAAACAACTGAAAATGACTTTGAATTAATACATCAAAGAAAGAATCTGCTAAATTGAGTTATAATCCCACACTAAATAATTCTCAGTGTGCAGCCTCTGGACTGAAGGTTTTCTTGCTATTCTGCAAGGGTCAAAGCCTCTACTTCTTAAGAGTGAATAGCTTCATTGACTTGAGGCTACTTCTGGGGGCATTACCCAAGTAAGTAAGGTTTGTAGGATTAGGTTTTACTGTTGAACACACTTGTCTCTATTAATTCTGTTAATTCATTCTCTATGTACAGTAAATACTATATGACCACTATGCAACAGTTAGTTAAGAAATAAAAAATATGAGGTGTGTTGCACTTCAAACATTACCATCTTAATATGGATAGTACTTTTGGAACCAAGAGTTCTAGTTTTTTGTAGGAGCATCTTAATATTGTGCTTTCTTTGAGGATTTTTGTAATTTACAATTTAGCTATAATGTTAAATGTGTTATCTAGGGCAGGTATTTAGTTGCAGTAGAGTTAACACATGAAGCTAGATCTTAAATGATCAGGTTTTTTTTACTCTTCTTATTTTGAAAGACCTCTAACACTTAAAGGGAATGAAGTGAATTGAACTTTATCCTGTGTGTTAAAGTTCAGTTCAGTTACTTCAGTCCTTTCTTGTAAATTATTCAGAATATTTCCTTATATTATATTTTCTTTACTCTCTTTGTCCCTTCTAACCCCCCTTTCCGCTAATCACTCATAGGCAGGAGGAATTTTTTTAAAAACATTTAGGGCCAAACTTTCAGGTCTAGCCTGTGTTTTTATAGGTATAATTTTGCACCAAGATAATTTGGTATTGAATTTATTATGTGTGGAAAGAGTATTAAGAGGTTACATTTGTATGTGAAACAGGTATATAATCCCAATTTAATGTGGATATTGAATTTATTTTGTATGAAAATAAGAGTATTTAGAGACAAAATTTGTATATGAAACAGGTATATAACCCCAACTTAATGTGGGCAAAAGGTAAGCAGAATTATTTGTAGATGCAGCATTGTATGTATAAAAATTGAGATTGCTTGGGCCATTATAATTTATTCTTGTAAGCAACATTTTTGTTCTGTAAATTGTGCTGGAAAATTGACTTACTATTTCAATATTTAATCTTAGTTATGATGCTCAGCAGTGTCCTTCAAGTGGATACATTTATTTTTAAACAAAATTACGTTGAATTGACGAACGTTAGCAGAGTTTATAAAGCTCAGCTTTAAGTCGATAAGGATCACAATTGCATATTAACGATTTACATATTAAAACAAAAGGTGCTGACCAAATCTTAACTCGTTTTACTGCACCTGAGCTTGAAAAACTGTTTTTTACTTTCCCTAAGTCATTTTAATTAGAGGGAGTGTAATTAATGTTTTTATTATTTGCTCTGATAGTTTGTCTTTTTTACTGTCACTTACCAAAAGTTCCTTGAAGTTTAAAAACACTAGCATGAAAGTGAACTTTAAAAAAACATATTAATGCAACGCATTTTCCTTTAATGTTTTGTCCTTCTCCTCTTGTCAACTTTGCACTTTTAATATTACTGCATAAATACATTCTGCCCTCGACATGCCACTGAATGATACGTTAGGGAATCAGTGACATTGCAGCATGTATGTTGGTGACATCGATACCTTTGATGAAGGAGACTGTAATGCCCTACAATGTTTTAAAGTGACAAAAATTTCAGTATAAATTTTGAAAGCAAAAATTGCATGTGATAACACAGACTAATGTAGTTACTTTTAAAGGTGCAGGCATTTCTAAACCTTTGTACTTTTATATTCTCTTCATAGAAGAATTCCATTCATTCTAGAAAGTTTTAAATTTAACATTGGTCCAGAAAGAACATTTGTTCCTAGCAATACTTAACCTTCATTGCATCTTAAACCTGTCAAATTCCAGCTAGGAGATAATGATGCACTATTACAAAGCAGTTCAGGTTTTTATTAGTTTTCCATTAAAAAAAAATAAATGTTCCATTGATATGAATAAGATAAAACATAATTTGTAGGTAAAAGGATTTTCTTTTGTATTGCTACACTGGATTTAAGAGGTTCACGCTATATTGTTTTCTACCATTTCTTTTGTTTAGAAATTTAATTAAACAACTTTTTTTAGAAAGTGTATTTTGGCTCAGTGATTTTTCCTCTAGAGAAATGTTGGGATTTACATAAATGGGTGAACGCACATGCACAAAGTATTACTTTTTGTCCAGATGATAGAAGACAAGGCTGTTGTGACCATTTGTGATTGGTTCTACACTGCACTGAGTTTGGGTCCACCAGGCTGTTCCTGGTGTGGAAGCCAAATTCTGTGCCAGGTCTTTCAGTGTGCTATTCATGGAGGCCTACATGAAGCCCAAATCCCTGTGTAGAAGACAGTGCAAAAACAGATTCCTCTCTGGTCCAGTTGTACATATGGCAGTTTGCCTGTGGCAAGATCGTGTACGGTAAGCATTGCAAGTGATTCCTACCACCACAAACAGATGTGCAACAATGTTACATTGCTCTCAGAAACTGTCCAGTATTGTGCTGGGTTGTGGGAATCCCATGGAGTAGGATTTAAATGAGAGCCTTCTCCACAGCTAGAATATGACTAGTGGGAAGTTTTAGTTTCAGCACTTTGGCTTGATGTTTCCTTAATTCTAGAACTGATTTAGCAGCTTGCTTTGTCTGCACAATGCAGTTGTGGGCAACTGCTTCGTCTTGGTAGCATGAATAATATGGGTTTGCGAAGCAGGCCATGTTCGGTTCAGATTCATATTTGGCCCGATTCGGGGGACAGTGAATCGATTCACTGATTTGGATCACTGTCCCGATTCATTTACGCCAAATCCAAATCTGAAGATTTGATTCTGATTTAGAGAATCAGCGATTCAGCCATACACATAGGTTTATATGTTTTTTCAACATACCTCGAGGTACCAGGCATGGCTCATGAACACTGAGATGGTGGGGCAGATGGAGTGTCCCACAGGAGCACAGCCGCCCCCACCACACATGCTTGGCATTGGACCCGGAAGTGGACCGGAAGTACTTAATAGTTTCATAGTTGTTAGGGTTGGAAGGGACCTGAGCAGATCATCAAGTCTGACCCCCTGCCCTGCGCAGGAAAGAGTACTGTGGTCAAACAACCCCGGCAAGGTGTCTATCTAACCTCCTTTTGAAGACCCCCAGGGTAGGAGCGAGCTCCACTTGCCTTGGAAGTTGGTTCCAGATCCTAGCCACCCTGACTGTGAAGTAGTGCCTCCTGATATCTAGCCTGAATCTACTCTCAGTCAACTTATGGCAGTTATTCCTTGTTACTCCCAGTAGTGCTCGGGGGAACAGGGACTCTCCCATTGCCTGCTGGTCCCCCTTGGCCAGTTTATAGACAGCCACCAGATCCCCTCTCAGCCTTCTCTTGTGGAGGCTGAACAGGTTCCCTCATAGGGCCTGCCTTGCTTCCCCCTGATCATGCCAGTGGCCCTCCTCTGGACCCTCTCAATGCTGGCTACATCCCTTCTGAAGTGCGGCGCCCAGAGCTGGACACAGTACTCCAACTGCAGCCTGGCCACTGTTGCACAGAGGGGAGGATCACCTCCTTGGACCTGCTTGTGATGCATTTGTGGATGCATGACAAGGTGTGGTTAGCTTTCCTCACATTGGCGGTCCACTTCTGGGTCTGCCGCCAAGCACGTGGGTCCCACCCCGCCGCACCTCCCCAGCTCAGCAATTGGCAGCGGAGGGGGGCCGCAAGTGTCCCCCCAGACCCAGGAGGGGGTCCCCCGCGTGCTCTGCGGTGAACCCAGAAGGGGACCAGAAGTGCTTCTGGTCCACTTCTATGACCAAATCTCCAAATCTCTCTAAGTCAATTCAGAGGATTCCTGTTCGATTCAGAGAGATTAATGGGTCTTCTGATTCAATTCGGATTTGGAGATATGGCCGCTGAGTCGGGCTGAATCTCCTCCGAATTGAATCAGTGACTGAATCTTCGCACAGCCCTAATAGATAAGGCTATGTAAATATATTCTTTGGACTCGCGTCTCTATTTCCAAGAGGATGTTGTCAGCTGACCATTGTGCCCTCTATGGGGAAGTCTTATTCTTCACAGAGCAACTGGCAAACTGCTGCAGTTATATAGGCAGGCATAGCTCCAATACCTGCAGCACAGTCATTTCTCTCTATTTATGATATAATCACACATTCATCCTCACCTATATGTGTTCACTGCCCTCATTTGCATATCATTGACAGTTATGTCTCAGTTCAGTTCAGGGCCAGACCCAGACATGGGTGAACCAAGCGGCTGCCTGAGGCCCAGACAGTAAGGGGGCCTGAAAAATTGTAATTTTTTTATTATTATTATCGTTATCTCTGGTGAAGGAGGGCCCGATACTAAAAGTTTATCCGGGGCTGCCAGGAGTCTAGGTACAGTGCTGCCTCACTGTAATAAGATGGTGTATGCAGGGGCAGATGCCACCTTGCTTTTCTCCAGACCAGGTAAGTAGCAAGTTGAGCACCTTGCAACTTGTCACTGTGCACCATCTGTGTAGGGCAGATGGCAGTTTTGAACTGTGGTAGAAATTAGGCCCCTTGATCTAAACTTTTTTTTTAATTGAAAGACTAAATGCTGTGATGATGATGATAATAATAATAATAATAATAATAAATCTGCAGACTCTGCTCTTTAAAGAAGACCAAAGCAACATTGTAAAATTTGTCCTTGTCGTTGGGGGCTGAGTACCATCATGGGGTTTCTGTAGCTTGCAGAATTTGACTGATTATTGGCAATTTGCCATTAATTTAACTAACCAGCTTTTAACGTTGTGTTGTTTCTCTAAAATAGACACTAGTTTTAGTTTCATATACCTTCTTCCCCACAAATGATGTTGTAAGCATATTTCAAAATACACCTGTTGCAATTGAGGAAAAGATGAGTTTTCATTTCTTTAGATGGGTTATACTGGGGTACATGAAGAAATGGGTTATTACTGTTTGGGGCTTGTATAAATGTTTGCAGGAGCATAGTTTAAATTTGAACCTGCTTCATTTCCATAATAGTTACTAACAGGATGTAATAAGAAAAGAATGACAGTGTGGTATGTTAATGTATCAAGTTACAGGCAAGACAGCGTTCTTTGGGTATATATGATATCTTTTATTAAACCAACTTAAATAGTTGGAAAACAATTTTTTGGCAAGCTTTTGGGTTTAAAAACCCTTCATCAGGCTGAGGAAGTCTCTGCAGTTGGTGTGTGCTCTTCCTGGATGGAATGAATAGTAAAGAAGCCAGAGGCTGGGCTGGGCTGCATGTAAGATAGGCAGTCAGTAAAGATGTAAATTGAGGAGTCAGTGGGTGAGAGACAGGCTGGGTATTTGGGAGAAGAGGGATGAATGTAGCAGTTAGATAGTGGAGAGGTACCTGAGGAGTCAAATGTCAGGCAGGTTATAATGTGTTATAAATCCAATGTCTATATTTAGTCCATGATTTTTTTTTTTTTTTTTATCCAGGAGGTTGACGAAGTGAAGTTCATAGGCTCATCTCTGAGAAGTGTTTTGTAACTTTCCTTTGAGGATTAGAACTGAGAGATTGGAGAGAGAATGGTTTTGTGAGAAATGTACCCCCACAGGTCATAGGGTATTCCTGTCTTTGCTAGATTTCTGGTGTGCGTTCATTCTGGTGCACAGTTGTTGTTTGGTCTCTCCTATGTATTTTCCATTGAGGCATTTGGTGCACTGGGTGAGAGATGTTACATTTCTGGAGGCACAGCTGTAAGATCCAGTAATGCTGATGGTTCTGTTGTGGGGCGTAGTAATTATGGGGTTGGTGGAGATGCGTTGGTAGGTTTTGCATTTCTTGTCGTGGCGTGGTCTGGATCCATTTGGTGTGTTCTGGGCCTGAGGAAGTTTGCTTCTGGTGATGAGGTTAGTGAGGTTCGGTGCTTGTTTGAAGGCTAGGATGGGTGGTTTTGGGAAGATCTCTTTAAGAATAGGGTCTCTTTCTAGTACGGGTTGCAATTGTTTGAGGATTTTCCGTATGGGTTTGAGGGAAGGGTGATATGTCATAACCAGTGATGTATGATGTGTGGGGGGTTTTCTTCTGTACTGCAGCAATTCTTCACGTGGTATCCATGTAGCTCTTTCAAATGTGCAGTCTGCCTCTCTGTAGGAGTGTCCTTGTTGGGTGAAAGCCTTTTTAAGATTGGTGAGGTGGTAATCCCGGGTGTTTTCTTCAGTGCAAATTCGGTGGTATCTGAGGGCTTGGCTGTCTATCACAGCTTTCTTGGTGTCTTTAGGGTGATTGCTGGTTCTGCGCAGATATGTATGTTGGTCTGTGGGTTTCTTGTATAATGTGGTCTGTATTTTACCATTCTGGATATTGATCATCATGTCTAAAAAGGAGACATTGGTGCTGGAGTATTCAAAAGATAGTTGGATGGAGGGATGATGATGGTAAAAAAATGTTTTGATTGGAATGATTGGAATTTTTTTTCTGACTATTTAAGTTGGTCCAATAAAATATATCATATTCACCCAAAGAACCTTGTCTGCCTATGTCCTGAGACCAACACGGCTACAACCTACCCCCCGTATCAAGTTATGGTACATTATTACATTGGAAAATAGTAATCCCCTAAGGGATTTGAATTTTACATGATAGCCACTTGCTTTATTCAGAGATGGGAACAGGCAAAATGATTTAAGTTTGTACTACGTGACTAATTAACTGAATATAATTTTCTGTCTAAATTTACATATTTTAACCTGGATAATAGGCAAGACAATTGGAAAAAGGGATCAGATTGAAATCTGGACACAATAATTACCATTTCTCAAAAGAAGCCATATTATGAGGAATACTTAATTTGGATGAGAAAATCCAAATAAGTATTTTTTTCTCTCAGAAAGTTTGTATATTTTGAGCAGGAGTGTGCACAGAATACGGTTATAACTTCTGGTTTTTCACTTGCCTGTAATGAAATACACAGCAGAGAAGCATCTTTTTCATCATTTTTAATTAGAATACATCATTAATGGATGTGCTAATGGAAAGCGGTAGTAGTCTGATATTTGCCAAAAATTGAACAGTTGTGATATATAATTCTAATTTTTCTATGCAAAGGATTTAACTTGCAGATTAATTCCTGCCTTTCCCTCATTTTTAACAGGACATTAGCAAGTAAGGTGAAAATATTACTCTTAAAGTTCTCAATATATGATGAAACTGCTTTAGCTTCTATTTTTACTTTACATTTTATTTTAATGTGCATATATTTGTGTCTGTGTATATATATTAGGGGTGCACCAA
The DNA here is from genome assembly GCF_001723915.1 of Gavialis gangeticus. Taxonomy (NCBI): domain Eukaryota; kingdom Metazoa; phylum Chordata; order Crocodylia; family Gavialidae; genus Gavialis; species Gavialis gangeticus. The sequence continues at coordinate 33,069,116 of NW_017729024.1, read as the reverse complement.
TAAAGATTTGTTTGGCTGAAACCGGCTGATTATTAACCAGCTATATCACGTGATACCAATCTGATTGCCGATATGCAGCCCTGCAGCTTGGAGAGCAGAGTCCAGCTGGTAAGTCTGTTGGGGGGGAAGGGTGGGGGGTGCAGATCAAGTCCCCACGATGAAGGGAGGGAATGGGGCTGGGGCAGGGCAGGGTCAGGTGCTGCCTAGACAGGGCAGGGCATGAGAGCCGCAGGTGGCTCATAGTGGGGCACATGGGGTGGGGGTGGGGGGACCGGTCCCTGCTGCTGCGTCAAGTCCATGTGAGGCATGTGCCTCCCCAGATCTGTGCACAGGCCAAGGGCAAGCTGCCTGCTACAGGCTGGGGGCTGGGCTGGGACTGTGCTCAGGGAGGGTGGGGTGGG
>NW_017729024.1:33062116-33068627 GCF_001723915.1 Gavialis gangeticus | reverse complement strand
CTACAGTGAATTTTGGGGTGGCTGTAGCCCACCCCATAGCCCCCACTCCTGGCACCGCTGCTGCCCATCCCACCCCCATCTGTCTTGAGTGCAGCCCCTGCCGGGAAGAAGCCATCATAGCCCCTGGCCCTGAGCCTATAGCAGACAGCCTATCCTCCCCTGATGCACAAATCTGGGGGGGCACATGACCCCCACACCTCCCCCAGGGCTTCACACACAGCGGGCAACTGCCCTTCCGCTGCCCCTCTGCACTACCCGGATAAGCCTCCCATCCTGTGCCCTGCCACACCCTGGCTGGACAGCGCTTGCCTCGGACCCAGTCCTAACCCCACTCCCTCCCTCACCATGAGGGCTTTGATCTGCCCACGCCCCTAGCCTTGCCTATGACCCTTCCCCCTGCCCCAGACTTACTGGCCAGACGCTTCTCTCCACGCTGCTGGGCGGCTGCATGCAGGCTGCAGCTGCGTGCATGGACACAGCATTTATTGGTGACATCATCGGCTGCACTGGCCAAAAAAGCTGATTGCTGTTAATGTCAATTTTCCTGTCGTCAGTGCCGATCCAATATGGACCGATATATTGGTGCACCTTATATGTGCATATGTACATATAGGTGTATATACACTGTTTAAAAATTGGAAAATTCTTCCATTTAGGTTTCATGTGCTCTGTTTTCCTAAGATCATTGGGGATTATGCACCTATCAAGGACAGGTTTAGTTCAAAGTCATATTTTTATGGAGTAGAAATTCCCAATTTTTTTCTGTTCCTGGTTGTGTAGTCACAGCAGGCTTAGCAAATGTATCCAGCTCCTTGCATCATATTTTATATGGTTATATTGATTTTTAAGGTCAACCTCAACGATTGCCCTCAGCCAGCCCAAAGCCACAAGTGCCAGCCCTCCTTGTTTAGATCTTACATTGTGGCCTGCACCAAAGATGTCTACATTGTTCTTTCTGTTCTTTGAGTGAAGTCATTTAAGAATCAGTCTGCAAACTATTTGTATTTTCCTTCAGGCAGCAGAGGAAGAGTGCAGAATGACCAGAAGCCAGCAATAGGGAATAGTGAGATTGCTTATGGTACATTTACTGTTGTGCTTTTGCAGCCTTTAGTGCCTATTGAGTCCCAAACATCAGGGTGGTCTAGAAAGCAGGCTCAGCCTCAGACTGAAGTTCAGACAAGCTTCTGGAGACAGGCTGGACTGACACGGAGGCTTGAGGCATCTTCAGTGTAGATGGTTGCTAGTTTAGGACAGATTTAAGGTTGTCCAGAGATAGCAAGGAAGACAGTTATTGTGACAAGAAACCTTCTGATATGAAAAATTATTAGGTGGTGTGTGCATAAAATGTTACTTCAGTAATGTCTGTTTCATTTTCATGTGTAATTTAAGAAAAAAGTTGATATTTGTCAAATTATGAAGGAGCAAATCAGTAAGGGTTTTGTTCAGGACTTGATCACACCTGACCCAGAAAGAAAATACATAGTAAGTACCAGAAGGCTTCTTTGCTTGCGTGTTCTTCGTAAGATATGAGGAACATCAGTTTCTTTATGGGAATACAGGAATACTTCCTTCTATTCACTGCCAATGGCACATGCCATTTTAAAGGTGATGGGACTCAAGTCTACTGGAAAACTACAAAACCAAGCTACGTTCAAATTGTATAGTCATGATTCTCAGGCATGGGATCTCCTAATTAGGCATGTGGCACACCTGAAGCCTCTATTTTTATTTTTTAAAGTAGCTTTCTACTATGAGGGAGTAAAAAGATTTTTTTAAAAGCCTTACCAAGTAATGTTATGTACCGCAAATGTAATTATTCTGAATTACTATACTGCAATAGTGTGGTGAATTACTTCACTAAGGAAAAATACTACTTTTAACGTCATAAGAATTGTTTTTCTGCAGTTATTTTCAACTAATGTTATACATGTGGGATCACAGTGCTGAAGTCATGGTGTGGAGCTGATATACATCAATAAAGACTATCAGGATGTCAGTTATGGTTTCTGTTATGTACAAGTTCATTTTAGTATTCTATTAGTGACTGGTGCAGCAGCTCTCTTTATTAAGCTTGTAGATTTTGACAGTAGACTTCTCTGAACCAGCTATGAAGTCCTAAGAACAAGATTATCATCTCAGATCATTTTTCCATGGGGAGTGTGTGTGTGTGCATGTGTGAATGAAAGAGAGAGAGCACAGAATGGTATTAAAAGAATGCTAAGGGAGTGATTGTGCTTTCGAGGCAAGAAATGATTTGTAAGCCATACCCCAAAATAGCTGCAAGTGGCATTGTGACTTGGACAAATCTCTCAGTCACAGCTCCTAGTAACTGTGTTCTCCTTGCTCCAGCTGAGTAAATATATTTCAAAAGGATCTAGCATTAGCATAGGCTGGAGGGGCCAGCAACAAATGAAGATAGTGCCTGTGACAGCTCAGATGCATTGGCCAACATACTGGGGTGAACGGAAAATCTAAATTCTACCCTTTCCCCTTCTGTTGCTTGCACACCTGTCTCAGAGACCTGAAACAGTGACTTGAATTATAAATGCGTCCTACTAAGCAGAAGGATACAAAGTGTGTTTTTATAACCTTCACTTGTCCAACTTGAATAGCTTGTGTTTTAGTCTCCCCGATTTGGATCTTGCAGCCCAATTACTAGACTGCCTAATTCATGCAGAATTGTTTTTACTGAAGTTGAAACATATAAGCCAGTGGGTCAAATGGATCAAACAGCTGAAGACTGCTACTTTACTGAACAATTTGGAAGAGACCATATGATCAGTAATTTACTCTGTTCTGAGACTATATGAGAGAAAGAGAAAAAAATATTCTGAGGGCTACCATGTGAAAGGAGACCTGAGCCAGGTATAGAACCTAAGGCTATATCAAGATAGCATTTTCGTAGTTTCATAGTAGCTAGGGTCAGGAGGGACCTGAACAGATCATCTAGCCTGACCCCCTGCCACAGGCAGGAATGAATGCTGGGTTCACAAGACCCCAGACCGGTGATCATCCAACCTCCTCTTGAATTTGCCCAAGATAGGGGTGAGGACCACTTCCCTGGGAAGTTGGTTCCAGATGTTGGTCACCCTAACTGTAAAATATTGCCTTCTGATCTCTAACCTAAACCTGTTCTCCATCAGCTTATTACCATTGTTCCTTGTCACCCCAGATGGTGCTGGGGAGAAAATGACTCTACCTATTTGCTGTTGATCTCCTCTGATGAGTTTGTAGGCAGCCACCAGGTCCCCCCTCAGCCTCCTCTTGCTGAGGCTGAACAGGTTCAGGTCCCTCAGTCTCTCCTTGTAGAGCCTGTCCTGCTGCCCTCTCACCAAGTGGGTGGCCCTCCTCTGAACCCTCTCCAGACTGGCCACATCCCTTTTGAAGTGCGGTGCCCAGTACTGAATGCAGTACTCCAACTGTGGCCTGACCAAAGTCGCATAGAGGCACTAAAAGTATTATAGTCAAGTCAGCAGAGAGCTGTTCCCATGCTAATGTATCCTATTTCTCTGTATGGCCAATTAGCATGTGTAATGTGTCATAGAGCTGTACTGTTTCTGGTACTCAAGCTAGCTTGTTCACGGGATTGCATTTTACCATCTAGACATACCCTAAAGAGATTCGGCTGATTGTTTCTTTTGCTCTTCAGCTGTTGAAGTTTTTGGCATTTTCAGATTATTAATACTGTTATGTGAATGTGATACTCTCTCACACCTATATCTAAAGTTAGAAAGCAAATGGTCATTTTGAGCAAAGCTCACCCTGGGGGATTAGCTCAAAGTCTATACATTTACCTCAATTCAATCCTCAAAACAGGATTTTGTGCTAGCCTCTTACAGAGGTGTCTTCTCTGAAGCTATGGATGAGATTTTTGCCTATTGAATTCCACGTGAGGTTTACCCTTCACTTCAATATAGCTAGGATTTCATCTTTGTCTTTAATCTGAGTATATTTTGCTACCTTTTTAACCTAGAAAAACCAAACCTCTTCCTGTATTTTAACTGTTCATATATATCCCAGGTTTTCACAGTGAAACTTTAGCCTGCTAACGTAAACTGCATTGGTATATTCAGCTGTAATAGATGGTTTTATTCCCTCCTCTTAATGTCATGTGGGGGTAAAAAGCTGTTTCCTTTTATTTTTGTGATAGCTATTAGTCACCTGAATTAGGGAATCTACCTCTGCTGTGTGGTGGCAGATAATAGACATTTGTGAATAGATTCTTCTGCCACAGTTTTTCTTATGAAGAAATTAATTTGCTTTTTTAATCTTTTTTGATTAGTGTTAGAATTGAATTCAGGGGAGGAAATAAAAAACGTTGACAGGATTTTTCTCCAGAGGTTGTTCCAGACAAGCTGTTTTCTACATGAAAATACATATAAGTAAGAAGCGTCTGCCTGGCCAATGACTCCAATGAGGAAATCATGTTGAAACCAAAACTTCCTATGTAAAATGCATTATAATCTTAGTTTAAATGTTAATAAGATTGGTCCTGTAGAATAGATGGAGTATGTGTAGATTTCCAAGCATCGTTTTTGTATGCCACTATTAAAGTTGTCACAAGTAATCTGTTTTAAAATGGAATAAAAAGCAAATGAGGAAAATGAAACAGCTGTTTTTGCCTGAAGTGGTACCTAGCCCTGCTTGACATGGAAGTAGATTTGCTTCATAAAAGTGAAATTACCCCCTAATTATTAGATTCTGTACATGAAAAATGTATAAATTTGTTATAACTTTCTATGTATAGTATGTTATTATTGGGGGGTTATCTTAAATTCATTCTCCCCAGCTGCTGAAGGGGAGCAGGTGGTTGGGGGGACAGTGGGAGGCAGGGGAGCAGGTGCAGAGGTGGAGGGAGCAGGCGGTTGGGAGGTCACCACTTGCCTTACTGCCTCACTTGTGCCTACTCCCCTACCACCTCTGCCCCACTGTGGCTTTGGTCCCCCATACCCCTACTTTTCCCTGTCCTCCCCACCTCCCTACAATTGAGGCATCAGGAGGACACAGGCTGGGGGAGAGATGCTGGAAGCAAGGTATGGGGAAATGAAGCAATGGGGGACGTGGAGGGGGACAGACAGCAGCTGCAGGTCTGGAACTGGAGCCACAGCAGCCGTCTGTCCCCCACTTCCCCCCACCACCCCATCTCCTACTTGATTCCAAGATAAGGTGCTTTCCCCCTTTATTAAATGGGGAGAACAGCCTCATCTTGGAATTGAGTAAATAAGATATTCAACTGATTGAAATGGCATGAAAATGAAGAGGAATCAAGCTTCCATTTCTAAATCTCTCCATGTGCTCTTTTCAGGATTAGGTTTCCTGGTGCAAACACTGTATGCTTGGACAAGCAGGGATAAAAGATTCACAAAAAATGAATGTCATTATAGAAGATCAGTTGTGGAAGTTCATGCCAAAGCAGCACAACTGAAGCCAAATGTTAAGAGTTTCCTTTTTCAGATTTATAAAAATGTTATGTTTAACAAGATCCTTCCATAAGCTTCAGGAAACAGTGATGCCATTGGACTTACCCAGCCCAAAAAGGTCCTAATTCTGACTGTGGCTTTTGGGTGCTAATGTAGTATAAATGCTAGTCCCTCTTATCAATGAAATATCCGAGTACATTTCAAAAGGTTACTTAAGCACCCTAACATACCTGTGAAACCAAAAACTTTACATCTTTATTTAATTTAAAGATATGTAAAAAAAAAAAAAAAAAAAAAAAAGAGACCCAGAGGGGTCCAGGTCCAGTTCTGCTCTCCTTGCTCATCTTACATTATACCATGAGGTGCAGAACTCATCCAGAAGAGTGAATGGAGGCCAGGTAATTCCTCTGCAGTGGTTGCAGGGTGGGGTGTCTGGGCCACTAGATCGCATTATATGCTTACCCTCACAATGGCTATCTACTGTGGCAATGGTAGCATGAAGACCCTTGCTGTAACATGTAAAGGTTGTCTGAGTACCCTTGTGAAATCACTCATCAGTCAGTGGCTTCAGTGGAGTTTGGAAGATCTCTCAGCCAAAATTTGCAATGGCTTAAAAATATATGGTACTGAGGGAGAGCTGGAGTTCAGGCAGGGTACTGCTTGTTTCCTCTTTCTCTTGTCTAAGGCTTCTAACCTGGCTGTGGAGTTTTGAGGTGCTCATTGTATGCATACAGGGAGAGGATTTGAGATGAGGAAGAAAAAGAAAATTTGACTGGGATGACTAGATGCTGAAAAGACTGGGACAAGGGGAAAAAGTATAAGGAAAAAGATGTGGAATGAATAGAGGAAGGAAAACTGCATTTAAGGTTCTGGAAGTTTTAATGGTTGATGTTTAAATCTCATTTTTCTGTATGAGGGGATGGCAGGTACCATGACTAAAGCGTTAGACTGTCAGAGCTTGGGAGTCAAAAATGAGTTGTGAGCATAGAAGGCTCCAGTTACTACTCGCCGTGTTTAAGACGGTGAAACCTGCTTTGAGCAGGTCTGAGCTGTATTGCTGTCGGGGGGGGGGGGCCCCCCGGGGGGGGGCC
>NW_017729024.1:33047763-33061926 GCF_001723915.1 Gavialis gangeticus | reverse complement strand
GGGGGGGGGGGACCCCCGGGGGGGGGACCCCCAAAGCACCTACTTCCTCTCTGACTGCAAGAAATCAAGCTATACCTGATTTACATTGGTATAAATGAATCAGGCTTAAAATCTCAAGTCAAAATACTCAATTAGCCTTAGATTTGTCCTTTCTGGTTTGAAGAGAGTGCTGTGTATGTGGGCATGTGCTCAGGTTCTTTGGACAAAGCTTGAAACATGCTTGAAGTACAGTGCATATAACTTGTGCCATGCACTTGCTCAATGTGTGAAGTCATGTTTTTGTGGCTTCCCTCCAGCCTCTGGGCTCATCACCAGCAAGATAATCCCTGTCCATTCTCCCCTGCTGGGGTGCATCAAACTGGTAGATAGGCAAGCTAAACACCCCAGGACCACCTTTGAATGCCACCTGCAGTGACACTCTCAGGCTATCCCAGAACAGAGAGCTTGTGTATAGCCATGGCGTTCTCATTCAGGGACACCCTGAGCTGCTTGCTTGGTCTTAGGCACTCAGTGGAAGCAAGTTGATATAGCTTATTTTGTCAGCAACAGACTTGGCATTGGGAGATGTCCATAAGAAGCTTTTGTTTGAAGAACTTTTAGCAATGTATGCAACCTCATGCTTGATGCTCCTACAAGGAAACTTGGATGCAATAGGTTCTATCATGTGATTCTTTAGTTTTTCTCCCTTACTAGCAATAAGATGATGACACGCTTGATTTCTTGTTCTTTTCCCACCAGCCAGCATACCTGGACAACTGCACTTTTTTACAGAAAGAAGTGCTGCAATGGACCATCTTGAGAGCTTTGTTCTTGTCACAGACTATCAAATGCAACATGAAAGTCAGGACAGCAGGCACGCATCTGCTTTAAAGAAAAGGCAAAGTGGAGGCAGGGCAAGTGAAAGCAAGGCCCATCTTGTATATGGTAAAAGACACAAGTTTTCTTTTATTTAAAGTTCAAGGGGAGATGTTTTGGGTCCATAGCCTTTGTAATCTCTCCCCACACTTCCAAACCCAGCCCCGCAGAAAATTACAATCGCAGTTTGCGCTTGTAAGAGCCATGCAGCAAAGTATTTGTTTTCATCTACTAGCTGCAGTGTTTCTTTGAAGCCATTTGTTTTTAATTGAGCCTTCCTACACGGGTACCTTCAGGTGATCAGATTTGGGCCATCATACCAGCCTTTGATCATATCCCAACAGAAATGCAATCTGCTAGGAGGGAAAGAAAGGAACTATTTCTAGTTTTGGCATAAGAACACAACCAAATGATCATTTATTGGTACTGTTTAAACAAATATTGCAGCTGATTGCCTTTGTGTGTATTACCTTTGCAGTACGCATTATGCAGTGGCATTGGGTGAAAAATAAAGGACAGTCAAACCAGTGAATTTGTGCTTATACAGAACTCTGCAGTGGAGTGGTATCCCCTGAACAAGGGCATTCAAGTTCAATAGAGTTTTTACACTGAAAGTTGCTAAAGTTAGCTGTGATGGTCAAAAAGTTCCAAGTTCTCTTTTAATTCTTGGAGGGGTTTTTAAAAGACTTTCCAGTAAAATAAAAACAGAGAAGAAATTCTTTTTGCATTTAGATATAGGAGTCCCTTCATCTGTCCTCTGGGGATTAACAAAAGCCACTTCCACGTAGTGATCCCAGGTAATATCTCTGACAGCCAAGAGCTCCCGAATTGACAAAAACGCCAAAGCATACAAAGATAAAGATATGGACACCGTTTTTGTCATACAAAAGAAAATCCATCCTTTGTGGCTTCTGCCTTCTATATACATACAGAATATTTGTTGCAGCAGAAGCAACAGGGTCTATTGCCACCTGCTCTGCCAAACAGCTGAACAAAATGCTGAAGCATTTAGTAATGCCAGAAAAGTAACAGGAGTCCAAGCCCTGAGAATGCTTTGCTTTGAGTTTCTTGAAATGTATGCCAGGCATATAATCTGTGCAACCAGGCCCTTGATCTGCTACTGGTTCCTTTATTTCTGTCAAGAAAGTGGACTTGACTGGTCAAAAAGAGGGAAGTCTATAGTCTCTCCTCCTCTCACGTCCCCCCCACTCCATTTCACTCTCATGTTGTGTGTCCATCATTATGCTATTTCTCTGGAGATGGCTGTGATATGATAAATTCAATGTTATGACTTCACTGAAAAGGAGCAAGCCCTTGTTTTAACAGAACTAATGTTTGATGCTGAGCATAGTTGGAGATTACTACCTCTTTCTAGATTTTACCTTACTGTTCATTTAGATGTACTGAATATTCTACCTAATGTAAAATGCAGTCTTGCATTAAAACACAACTTTCAGCACCAGCATGTTGCACGGATGCTATAGAAAGCATAGCTTTTTCAGCATGGTCGTATTTATTTATGCATGCAGAGCATAGGTTTCTGATTGAGCTTTTTTCATTATTCTAATATAACCTTTTGCTTTAGAGTAGGGTGTATTTAAGCAGAAGTTCATTGCATATGGCGTTACCAGTAAAGTGCTGTTGGAACAATGCATGTTGGGAACAGGAGTAAAAAATAGATGGGAACTTTGGATGAAAAAAATTTTAAGTTCATTAAAGGTTTCTATGAAGTTGACAGTATTAAGCAGTAAGTTAATGGAGCTATACAATGCAGTCAATCTGATCTACAAAAGATTTAGAGGCTGTTCATCTCCCATTGTTCTTTACCAGATACTAAAATGTTTATGTTCATGGCACTTTACGAGTGTATCAGAAATATGGTAGAGACTAAAACTGAAGTGATTACGTTTTTCCTGCTTTTTTATTATGGATGTAGATATTTTTATGTGTTACTAGGAAGCACTGTCTTCATGCTTTTTTTTCTTTAATTTTCAGACATTCACTTTCTTTAATGCATTTGAGCATAGATGTTAGTGTTATAAAACATAAGGTACATGGGGTGAACTTTAAGAAGTATTCTTTAACTAGGCAAGCAAATTGAAAACAAAGCCACTATAATTAAATGAGTCAAACTAGCCTTTTAAACTGAGGAATGCAACTTGCATGATAGTGAGAATGTCAAAAATCAAGGAATGGCGTTATGGCATTGGAGGAATGATGTTAAGCTGATAGAGAAACCAAGTATGACAAATATGAGGAACATGAGAAATAATGCAAATTAAAGGGGCACAAATTTTAGTGGTAAATGTTTGATGGGAATGCAGTGAAAGAGAGAGAGGAGCTGGGTATTTTGACAGTCTTGAAGAGAAAGGTCATAGAAAAGACATAGTTAGAGGTTCCTCAGAGGAACCCAATAAGGAAAATGGGAGCTTAGATTGAAAAGGATAATTTTTTAACTGTATAATATAATGAACTCCAGCCACAAAGTATGCATAACTTAAGGCTATAATTCCATCATGAGTTTCTGGAAACAAGAACGCTCAATTCAAACTCTATTCTTACAGTTTTCAATCAGATGAAAATGTGTCTCATGGTATACAGTTGAAAGTATGTATATTTAAGATCATAGGAAAGTAGGGTTGGAAGAGACTTCACAAAGTCATCTAGACCAGCCCCCTGCTCAAGGCAAGATCATCCCTGACTAAACCAACCCAGACAAATCTAACCTGCTCTTGAAAATTTCCAAGGATGGAGATTCCACAGTTTCTCTAGGTAGCCTGTTCCAATGCTTGACTACCCTCATAGCAATAAAGTTCCTCCTACTTTCCAACCTAAATTTACCCTGCTGTAATTTGATGCCATTGCTCCTAGTCTTGTCATATACAGCCACAGAGAAAAGTCTATCTCCATCCTCTCTCTAATTACCATTTAGGTATCCGAAGAATGTTATTAAATGCCCCCTCAGTCATCTCTTCTCTATACTAAATAAACCTAGTTTTTTCAGCTTTTCCTTGAGTTTTGCTTCTCAAACCCTAATCATTTTCGTTGATCTGCATTGGACCCTTTCCATATTGTCCACATCGTTTTTGAAGTGTGGGTTCCAACACTGGACACAATACTCCAGGTGAGGCCTCCTTAGTGCTGAATAGAAGGGAAGAATCACTTCCCTTGATTTGCAAGTGACACTCTTGTTGATTCAACCCAAAGTGCTGTTGGCTTTTTTTTACAACGGGAGCACACTATGGATTCATATTCAGCTTTATCATCCACTGCAACCTCCAGGTCATTCTCTGAAGAACTGCAGCCTAGCCACTCATTTTCCAGTTTGTATTTGTGTATGCAGTTCTTTCATCCCAAGTGCAGGATTTTGCCCTTATCCTTGCTGAATGTCATCTGATCGATTGCCAACCATTTTCCAGTCTATTCAGGTCAGTCTGGATTCTAGCTTTGCCCTCCAAAGTGTCTGCAGCTCCACCCAACTTGATGTCATCTGCAGATGTGCTAAGTGTGAACTGAATCCCATCATCCAAACCATTAATGAAGATGGTGGTAGTTGAAGAGTACTGGACCCAGAACAGACTCTGTGGGGCACAACTTGATACCTCTTCCCAACTAGGCATTGAGTCACTGGGGACAGTTTGCTGAGCATGATGATCCAACCAGTTATGTATCCACCATACAGTAAATTAGTCTGTATTTTCTTAGCTTGTTAATAAGAATATTGTGGGAGATAGTGTCAATAACCTTGCTAAAATCAAGGTGTATCACACTTGCTGCTCTCCCCAGTCCACAGAGTTTATCACCTTATGATAGAAGAAAATCATGCTGGCTCTTCTGATCATCTCATCCTTTAGGTGCTTCACAATAGACTCCTTGAGGACCTGCTTGTTCCAGGTATTTGCTTTCCAGCCTAACTGGTCTGTAATTCCCCAGGTCTTCCTTCATCTCTTTCTTAAAGATGGGCACTTTGTTAGCCCTTTTCCAATCATCCAGGGCCTAACCAACCTCCACGGGTTCTCAAAGGGGATGGTTAATGGCTCTGAAATTATCCTAGCACCTTAGCCTGAGCCATCCCACCTGGCTGTGATGAAAGCATCTAGCTTCTCTAAGTAATCCCTAACACAGTGGTTCTCAGCCTTTTCAGATTCAAGGTACTCTCCTTGGAAAATATCAGCTTTTAGTTTTTACTCATTTTTTTGACTAGAGAAAAATAGTAGAGCCATTTTTCTGTTGCAGAGAACTCAGAAAGGTCACAACAGGTCAGAATGTTTGTTTTTGACACTTACAGATTCTTATTGGAAATCTCTGTCTTTTGTGAATCACGTTTGCACACCTAACGGTGCTAACATTACATGGGACACCATAATACCTTTGGAAAGATCTCAAGGCACCCTACGGTGCAGTGGGACTCCAGTTGAGAATCACTGCCATAATCTGTTCTTCCATTATTTTAGACTTTTTGTTTCCTTCCCTGTCTGTGCTGCCAGCTGTACTTGTCATCTGACAGCTGCCTCAATGTTATGAAGACTAAAGTGAATAAGGTATTGAATAATTTAGCCTTCTCTGCATCATCTGTAACTAGATTGCCGTATGCATTCTGTAAAGGACATACAGTTTCTTTAGTCTTTCTCTCACTTTTGACATGCTTGTAGAGTCCCTTTTCATTGCCTTTTATGTGCCTTGCCAGCTGCATCTCAGATTGTACCTTTGCCTTCCTACTTTTGTCCCTGCATGCCTGTACAATGGTCTTACACTCTTTCCTAGTATTATGAACCAGTTTCCACTTTGTATAGGATTCCTTTTTGAGTTTCAACTCATTGAAGAGATTGGTGTCTAGCCAGGGTGGCCTCCTGTTGTACTTCCCACTCTTCCATTTCAACAGGATAGCTAGCACCTGTGCCCTTAAAAGGGCCTTCTTGAAATACAACTTGTTCTCCTGGACTTTTTAACCCATCAGACTTACTTCTCAGGGGATCCTGCCCACCATTTCCCTGAATTCGCTAAAGTCTGGTTTCCTGAAGTTCAATGTCCTTATTCTGTTGCTTCCTCCCCTTAGGATCTTGAATGCTATTGTTGTGGTCACTGTTTCCCAAATTGCCTTCCACTCTCACATTTTCAACCAATTCCTCCCTGTCTGTAAGCAGCAAATCAAGAAGAGTTCCCTAGTTGGCCTCTATCATCTGTATCAAAAATTATTCCCCAGTGCACTTCAGAAGTTTGCTGGCTTGCTTGTATAGATAGATTATATATAATTTCTCCCTTTTAAACGGAAGTAATTAGGGTTTACTATCATTTATATCCTTAGTGTTTAATATCATGCAGCAATTACTGTGCCCAAAGGAAAAATCACATAATGTAATTTAGTATTGCCAACTGTCATGATTTTTGGTGGTGTTCTTAAAGTCTGTGCTTTGGGAATGTGAAAAACGTAGCTCTTTTATAATATATGGGGAGGCTCAAAGGGGTGTTTGTGTGTGTGTATGAAAGTGCTAAGTTTTTCACATTCCTGAAGCGTGGACTTTAAGAACAAGGCCAAAAATCATGAGAGTTGGCAACACTGATCATTTTAATTAATATATGTAACATTAAAAAGAAGAATGAAGCATGAAGAAAAGCCTAGCAAATTTAGCTTTGAAGTATTCTCTGTATTTTATTGTATCATTCTGTATTCTCATATTGAAAAACACACTGTGGAACAGTGGGGGCCAGCCTTTTTGGCAGGAGTGCCACAGTTTAAACTTGAACCCTCCCCAAGTGCCACTCTGCTCTCCTTCTCCTGCCTGATCTGCCGCATTTACTTTCTGCTCCCTGCCCTATCTATTGGTGTGCTGCCTGCCCTCTCCCATATCTACTGTGTGCCACATACAGAGGCTGCCTGTGCCTGAGTACTGCAGGTTGGCCACTCCTGCCCTAGAAGGTATGAGTAAACTGCAGCAACTGTGGCAGTTCTCATTTAAATGACATAATTTACAGGGTAAGACTTTTAAAAAGCATGAGTTCATGTTAGACAACATGGATAGTACATGCAAGCTAATTCAGAAGGATTTTCTATCCAGCCACATTTCACTCACACAGACATGGACAACAGCAGCATAATGAGTGCCTTAGTGGTTTGCAGTAGGATTTTGTTTTAGTTGAGCACTGAGCTCTCACTGACATCCAATGGGATCTGGGTTCCATTAGGCTCCACTGAAAATCCCAGTGTAAATGTAGTAAAAGAGACTACCATCCAGTAGTTTTGAAAATGAAGCTATATGGAGCTCTAAAGTTCATCACCTACATCTATTCCAGGGCACTTAGATGAGCGAGTGTCATGGCTTTTAAATGTGCTCAGTGCCTGAGGCTCCCATTGACTACAGTTGGAGTTGAGTGTTCAGCACATCTGAAAGCAGGCTCCAGGTGTCTTACTTTGGGTACCAAAGAAGCACTTAAAATAGAGACCGTTCTTGAACACTGGTCCTACATACTTGGCAAAGATATGAAAGAGCGATATGAAAAAGGATGAAGTACTTTTAAGGGGCAGTTGGCTGGAATATTTTTACAACTTAAGTTGGTTACCTCTAAAGCCTTGAAGAGTGTGATGAGGCAGGTTATTTAGCATCTCTGCGGAGACCCTGTGGAGACTCCTTTGTTAGAGCCTAAATCTGGGAAGGAAAACCTTTTTGCGATTTTAAGAAAAATGTACTTTATGATGTCTGGCAGAGCAAGTCAAAGATGTCTTGCTTGAACCAGAATTGTTCTGCAGTTTTGTCCTTGCTTTTCATATGTGGAGAACCATCTCCATGTGGTGATTTTACTAGCTCTCAATAGATTTAATATACAGCTTGTAAATATTTTCTCCAAAGCATGGATTGTGTCATTGTTGGATAGAACTCCCCTTTACCAGAGGTGTCCATTAGATCTGGAGACAGACTAATTAGATGTCTGCCTTTTGGTGGCATGATATTAAGACTTAAATTCTAGGACCTCTAAAGTTTATGCAATTCCAGGCATCAGTCAATTAGACAAAGAAAAACAGGTCAATTTTATTAGACTACATGACTCAGGCAGTTGATTATACTGAGAAAACACAGGACTTGCTATTTTAAAAGGGTTTGCTTTTGTAATTGATTAACTGCTGCCTCCTGCTCTATTGACCTTCACTAATTTGTAGTATTGTCTGCCATTTCTTATCTGCAGCTGAGTGGGGAGGCTCATACGTAAACACCAACGCTGTTAAGGTCAAAGGGGACTTCATCCATCTTTGTAGTCTATTCATTATAATCATGTGCAAAGCCAGGCTGCAAGCTCTCTGGCTGCTCCATTATACAATGCTGTGGTCTTTATCACACACTCACTATTTTTAAATATAGTAAAAAGCAATTGAAAATGGCTTTGGGTAGTTTAATCCATCTTCAGAACATAGTCCAAGCCCTACTGTGGAATTGTGGGTACCAGAGACATGCAAAGAGGCTAGCTGGTGCATATGCTTGGTGTGGTATCCTATCTGACCTAAACACAAGGCTGGCTGCTCAGGATGTGAGAGCTGACTACCATTTCTGATTTGTCCTCTGGGCATCTTTGCAATATAGTATTTTAGTTAATGTAACCCACAGTCCTTCTAGAAGTACAAACCAAGAGAGAATTTTTCACAACTTTTGTTTGTTGAATGTATTTAAGAACAAACATATCCTCAACTTACTTCATTCTGAATGCTTTGGACAATGGTACATACATCGAAATAGCATTCTAAGTGTCAATGCATATATGAGCATTGCAAGGCATACCACTTCTTAAGAATGCCATATGTATGATATTATATGTGCTTGTATGTGTGTGGCTAAAATGTATATACATGTATGTAAAATATATAGTATACTTAGACTGCCAAAAAAACTTTTGCAAATGTCCTTTATTGAAAGCTGTTAGAAAAACTAAGCTGTTATGGGAACAAAGAAAAGGTCCTTTCACAGACTGAAAACTGATTGAAAGATAAAAATCATAAAGTACAACTCTACTATAATTTTTTGCAATGAAGAAAGACTAACAGAAGGGCATCCTAAAAATATGTGTAGGGACCTGTGCTGTTTAACATGTTACATGATTTGGAAAAGTGAATAAATAGTTTGATCTTAAATAGATAAAAATTTGTCAGATGGTGCAAAATTATGCTGGATAGTCAAATCCAAACATGACAGTGAAGAGTTATAGACAGACTTCATAAAACTGAGCAAGGAGGCAAGAAAGTGGCAAATGAAACTCAACGTTAATAAAAGTATATCACATGGTGGAAAATAACCTTAACTATACAACATGGGATCTGAATTAGCAATAATTCTGCAGATTTTGGAGTTAATGTGAATCATTCTCTGAAAACATTGGCTCATTGTGCAGGGTGGTCAAAAAAGCAAATACAATGTGAAAAATTATTAGATACAAAACAGAAAAAATTATACCATTCCATGCGTCCATGTGTGCCACTTTGACTATTATATTCAGTTGTTGTCATCACCTTCCACAAAGGTTACAGTCGAAACAGAAAAGGTAGAGAGAAAGATAAAAAAGATGACCCTGGTTATGGAACAGTTTCCATACAAGGAGAGACTTGGGAAGACTATGACTCTTCAGCTTGGAGAAAAGGTGACAGAACAAGGATACAATAAAGATCTATAAAACAATACAGAAAATATAAATTGGGATCTATTATTCTCCATGTGTTACAAGGCAAAAACTAGGATGTATCTGATAGAATTATAAAGCAGTAGGTTTAAAAGAAAAAAAAAAAGCAATTTGTGAACTTTATTGCCTCATGACATTGTGGTGACCAACTGTATAACAAGGATTGTAACAGCATTAGATAAATTTATGGAAGGTAGCTACATCAAAGCTATTAAACACAAGAGTCAAGGATGTAACCTTGGGATCAGGATATCTCAGAATCTTTGACTACTAGAAACTTGGGAGGGTGTGGCAGGGGATGGAGCAATCTGACTATGCCCTTTTTTATCCTCTTAAAAGCATCTATTGTTCGTCAATATCTGAGACAAAAGCAGTGCAGTAAACTAGGTGATCTAGATAGTGGCAGAAAGAGACAATACAAGAAGTGGGAGCAAGGTTAGAACAGTATTTGTTAAGTTACAATGAGCCATAAAGCTTTTTGTTGGTATTAAGTCCAGATTTTTTACTATACAGTAGGGTTAGGGATTTCTGTTCCCAGGCCCATCTTCTGGATGTGTTTTTTTTTTTTTTTTTAAATTTCCTTGCACATGAAGATTGTGAGGTCAGGTGGGGAATGTTTTTTCTGCAGGTGCTCCTACTGATGTTCATGTCTCTCCTTTACATTTTTTTCTGTGAGATTTCATTCTGATGTGTATTTCCTGTCTAGTTATCCCATCTAGATATGTTGAAAGATTTTGCATTTATTGTTAAGATAGTGTTGTGTCCTGTTTGGAGTCTGTTGGTCAGAGGGAAGTTTGCTTCTGCAGATGAGTTGGGCCAGGTTCAGGGCCAGAAGTGGGGGACTGCCTTCTGCTTGAAGGTCAAAAGTGGGGGAGCTAGGAATATTTCTTTCAAGTTCTGATTTTTTTTATTAGAGGCTGTAATTGTTTGATGATCCTTCTTATTGGTTTCAGTGTGAATTGGTGTGTGACAACCAGGGGAGTATAATCAGTGGGGTGGAAGTTTTCTTTTTGTATTACAATAGGTTATTGAAGGATGTTTTGTATGACTTGTTCAAAGGTGTGATCTGTTTTTCTGCTGGAGTGTCCTTGCCAGGTAAAGTTATTTTTCAGGTTGGGGAGGTAGGTGTCACAACTATTTGCCTCAGACCACATGCAGTGGTATCTGAGGGCCAGACTATAGATTACAGCTTTCTCGGTGTGTTTGGGATGGTTACTGGTTTTGTGGTTTTGTATTATATAGCAAACCAGTCTCAACGCTGTGTCTACTTGTTCACATACTTCTACCCATTTATCATACCTCCACTTTTTTTACTTTGGTGAGTTTTTACCTGCCTAATTCTTTCAAGTGTTTTTCCTTAGTTTCTTTGCCCCTTTGCTGCTGCTATTGCCATTTTCTCTCCATTAGTCTGAAAGTTTCTAATTTGCCTGGGCATAAATGCAGTGTTACTTTGATCCCATACAGCAAGTGACTGCTTTCTCTCTTTTCTGTAATGTAATATTGTTTCATATCTGGGCCCCAACACACATTTTATGCTTCACTTTTGTATTGCATCCTAACTTTTTTTCCTTCTCTGGGGGGTTTTGTTAATCGTTGAAGGTCATTGTTAGGTCAGATTATTTATAACCTAGATGTATTAGCTTGCAGTTCTTCAGGTTGAAATGCATGTTTTTCACGCTCCTTTTCCTAGTTGCCTTGAGTCCTCTTCTGTTGTGTCTGTGTTGTACACAATTTGCATAAATGTGGTATCGTCAGCAAGTGTAATTAACAACTCTTTTATTCCCTATTCCAGTTCATAGTTGTATGCTTTAAATAGTACAATTTGTGCAAGGAAAAAATATACAAAATAGGGAGAAAGAAGTCACTATGATCTAATTTTTTTTAATGCAATTAATATGGTGAATATATGATATTAATATTGTTTTTCTTTATTTTTCCAGACTTTAATGTATAAAATGTGATAAGTGGAATTAC
Source organism: Gavialis gangeticus (assembly GCF_001723915.1). Lineage (NCBI taxonomy): Eukaryota > Metazoa > Chordata > Crocodylia > Gavialidae > Gavialis > Gavialis gangeticus. The sequence continues at coordinate 33,050,439 of NW_017729024.1, read as the reverse complement.
TAGCTAGACAATGACCAGTGTTCAGTTTAATGCGATGAACTAACTTTAAGTTAGAATCCAATGAAAATCACTTTAGATGAAAATTTCCTATCTCATCCTCCCTTCAGCCTCACTGAGTAGCCATACCAGTGCTTTGAATCCATGCTGAATGTTGGAAACTACTGAATTCATTCTTGTGCATCTTGAAGACTAATTAAAAAGGAACAGCTTGGTGAATTTTCTAGTCAAGCACTTTGCCTTTTGCAAAGTAACTACATTTCTGAGACCAGAAAGTTATTGCCTCCAGCCTTAGAACTTTGATCTTGTTTTGATGGATGCTGTGTGGCTGTGAATTCTTCAAGGTGGCAGGGCATAAATTCTCAATGGTATTACCTAAAGATCTGGATGATGAACCAGTAAAACAACTGTTGTACATGCTTGATCTGAATCTATGTTCTTCCACTGTTTGTTTCCCTAACTTATGCCACCTGTTTATTCCCTGCAGTGTTTTCAGGAAGAGAACAATACTATTTATGGAGAATACAAGGGCTCTGAAAAGACAAAACCCCACTAATACCTTCTAGGACAGTGCAGATGAAATGTAAGAAACCAATATGATAAACCATTAACTTGAAAAGCTGCAGTAAAATACTCGTTCCAGAAGTTTTCACACCCTCAGAGGGTGCATGCATACGTTATATTTAGATCAATCTAGCTAAGGTTAGGTCAATCTAAATGTCCATCTGTGCGGACATGGAGGAGGTTTAAATAGGGCCAAAAGTGGCAGACCCAATCTAAGTTAATTCACCCGAGTAAATGAATGAACTTAAAGCAGAAACAGGTTAACCCAATCCAGAGAACATCTGTACATGTTTGAAGAGCATCCCTGAGGTCTGAGAAAGCCCAATCACTTGCCTCGGCCCCTCTTCCTAACCCCTGTACTCCCCAACCAGGCAATTTTTAGCTCCCTGGCCCTCTACCCCTGGACAGACAACCCCTCCTTGAAGACCCACCAGCCCCTCTGCACACCTGCTAGCCCCATGATCCCACCCACCCCAAGTTACTTGGGCTGGATTCCTGCCAGGGCTCCCAGGACCAGTGTAAGTAACTGTCCTCACCTTACCCAGAGTTGGATGCTTACTGTGCCTTCAGGCTTTGGGTTTGCACAAATGTTCACTGCACCCCGTCTATCATAATGCAGCTTATTTAAGCCACATGATTGTAGAACAGGAACAATGTGTGCAGTTAGAGAAAAAGGGAAAAAAAACCTTATGAATTTGGGATGTTGACAAGAGCTACATATCAATCACATGCACATTTCTTGGGATTTCATTTTTGTAAAACTTCTGGATGACATTTCTTCTTGCCTGCTACATACCTCTGTGGAGTGCAGGCAGAGAGCATGAGAGTATGAAAGCAAGGTCAGCCCCCAAAATGAAAAACCATTCTCCATTTCAATAGGCACTTTATGCCTATTCAGAATGGGAAGCTTTGAAAGCTTTCTTCTCTCCCAACTATGATTCGTCTCAACACTACATGAATAACTGAGAGAAGCAAAGAGGGAAACAGGTTAATTCAAACTGGCCAAATCCTCAAATTTCATTCAAAGCTAGTTAGTTAATTTGAGGAGAGTTTTAAGAAGATTGATTATAACTTCTAAGAAAAATTGTCATAATGCCCTAAATTTATCAAATATTGCATCAGATTTAGTGAGAGAAAATGTTAGTATGATTTGTAAATGAACCGGATGTTAGGGCTGTGTGAAATAGCACCATTTCATTTTGACTTCTTTTTCACCATTTTGAAGGGACAGTGTTTTGTTTTGTCATTTTGTTTCATTTTGAAGCACTGCTTCCTTTCATTTCATCAAAACCGTTTTCCTGTTTCAATGCATTTTGACATTTCACACATAGGTTATAATGGGGAATCATGAAAATGCCTATAACTTTGTCATTTCTTGCCTGATTTGGATGCAAATTGCAGGGATGGTAGCCCTTTTTGAGGGCATGAAGCCTGCCAAGTTTCAAGGAGATGGGAAACTGCAGCCTCCTGTCAGACTGTGCACAGATCTGGGGGTCTGCACCTTCGGGAGGTCTGTAGGGTTGTGCCGGACTCCTCCCAGTGGTGTGGGCCCCCAGATCTGCATTTGGAATGACAGGAGGCTGCTGCTGCTGCCTGGGACTGGTGCTGGGTGCAGCCCACACCCAGTGCCAGGAAGACTGGTGCTGCTGCTGGCCCCAGGGGGCAGCAGCAGCAGCAGCCTCCTGTCATCCTTCGTGCAGATCTGGGGGCCCTGTTACGAATGATGCTCTTAAAGTCACATGCAGTTCACCCTAGGCTGGGGCAATGATCACGCAGAGCAAGTATTCAAAGTCAGATACAGAAACTTTATTCGCTCTAGCGAGGTGCCTTCGGAGAGGGACCCCGCCTACTACTTATAATACTTTTTTATACTTTCTAAGTGCATAAGCGTTAGTTCGTGATTAGCTCGTGCTCGTAAAAATACCCAATCATCTATTAACTAAATCACTATTCTGTCCAATCAAGTGGCACTGTGGGCGTGAACACAGAAGTTTAACTCTCGTGAATTACATGCCCCCTATATTTTGTCTCAAGATGTTTCTTTATCTAACAAAAACAAATCATGCCCGACTTTCAAGGTTCTCTTGTTGATGAGACTCCCCTGTTGACTGGATT
>NW_017729024.1:33036815-33042763 GCF_001723915.1 Gavialis gangeticus | reverse complement strand
GACCGGATTCAGCTAGTTTCATATCTTATCAGTAGCCCATACACAACACCTCTCCTCTCCCAGCCGTCTCGTAAGTGCTGTGTCCGCTTTTATGAAATGGAGGCGAAAGGACAAAGAAATGGCCTCACTTTTAGCATTACAAAGCCTTGCTTTAACCCTACAAGATTCATATACAACAGCGCACACCCCCAGGAGGAGTCCAGCCATGCCAGGAGGGCAGGTTGAGTTCTGTGGGGCTGGTGGAGCTGCTTGGAGCGCAGCCCTGGCTCTCCCCACCTCCCACCGCTGGGGTGCACTTCGAGTGGCTCTGCCAGCCCCATGGAGCTGAGCCCAGCAGCAGGAGGTGGGGGAGAGCCACTGTCCAGGGTTGCACTCTGAGTGGCTCCACTAGGCCCATGGAGCTCAGCCCAGCAGTGAAAAGTGGCGGGAGCCAGTGGCGGAGCCACTTGAAGCGCAGCCCTGGCCAATGGCTCTCCCCTGCCTCCCACTTCCAGACTCAGCTCCATGGGGCTTGCAGAGCTGCTTGGAGTGCAGCCTCATGGCAGGAGGCAGGGGAGAGCCTGGGCTGTGCTTCAAGTGGCTCTGCCAGCCCCATGGAGCTCAGCCTAGTGGTGAGAGGCAGAGCACAGCCTTGGCTCTCCCACAACTCCCACCGCTGGGGTGAGCTCCATGGGGCTGGTGAAGCCAGTCAGAATGCAGCCCTGGCTCTCCCCCACTCCTGCCACCGGGTTGCGCTCTGACTGGCTCCGCCAGCCCCATGGAGTTCAGCCTGGCAGCGGGAGAAGGATCACAGCCCTGGTTCTGCCTCGCCTTCTGCCACCAGGCTGAGCTCAGGGGCTGGTGGAGCCAGTCAGAGCATAGCCATGGCTCTCCCACACCTCCAGCCACCGAGCTGCTCTCTGACTGGCTCCACCAGCCCCACAAATCTCAGCCTGGCAGCAGGAGGCAGCAGAAGAGCTAGTGGTGGAGCTGCTCAAAGTGCAGCACTGGCCAGTGGCTCTCCCCCACTTCGCGCTGCCAGGCTCAGCTCCGTAGGGCTGGCGGAGCTGCTCAGAGTGCAGCCCTGGTTCTCCCCCACCTCTTGCCACCGGGCTGCTTCAAAACTTGAAATGTTTTGAAACTTTCAAAATGTTACGAATACCCTCATTTCATTTTGAGGCTTTTTGAAGCCGTTTGTTTCATTTCAATTTTGCTTTTTTGAGCTCAAAATGCATCGAAACAGCTTAAAAATGAAACACTCATTGAAATTTTGCACAGCCCTATCAGATGTATTTATATAGTGTATTTCATCATAAATGGGGAAAGACATCTTTAGGAGTTGTCTGGCCAACCTAGTAAGGAGGGCTTTAAACTATGCTTCACAGGACATGGTAATTGCAGCCCTTCAGCAACAAAGCACACAGTCCAGAGAGGAAAGGACTTGAAAAAGCAACTTAAAAAAAGGGTCAGAGAGCTATAGGACTGCAACAAGTGGCACAACAGGGAAGCAAGTAGATCAAAATACAAAATACGTCCAATGCATATATACAAATGAGAAGTATGGGGACTAAACAAGATGAGTTGGGAGCTGCAGCCTGAGGAAAGAACTGTGACCTGACTGCCATTATAGATACCTGGTGGGACAGCTCTTATGACTAGAATGTCAATATCAAAGGTTACACTCAGTTTGGAAAGGACAGGGTTGGGTGGAAAGGTGGTGGTGTTGTCTTGCATGTCAAAACCATGTGCACTTGCTCTATAGTTCAAAAGGAGGGAGACGGCAGAGCAGAATGTATTTGGGTGAAGATGAAAAGTGAAAGATGCAGCACTGATATAATGGTGGGGATTTATTATAGGCCACCAAATCAGGAAGAGGAGGTGGATGCAGCACTCTTCAAGTAGGTGACAATTCTATCCAAAAGCTATGGGATGATACTAATGAGAGACTTCAATTATCCAGACATCTGCTGGAAGAAAAATGCAGCCAAATATAAATGTTGAGCCAGTTTTTAACTTGTATGGAGGACATCTTCCTGTTCCAGAAAATAGAGGATACAAGTAGGGGATCCTTTATCTTGGATTCAGTAATGAACAACAAGGAAGAACGGGTGGAGGATGTGAAGATGATGGGTAACTTGGGAGGAAGCAACCATGATGCAATAGAATTCCAGATGCTGAGATAGGGAAAGCATAAGGTTAGCAAAATTAGGATGCTGGATTTCAAAAACGTGGATTTCATCTGACTTGAGTTAATAGACAAGGTGTTATGGGGGCAGATTAAAGGATAAGAGCACCGAGGGGGGTTGGGAGTTCCTAAAAGGCACAAGAAGCCCAACAAGAAAGTGTCCCGACATGATAAAAGCACATGAATGGCAAGATACCAATGTAGCTGTACAAGGAGCTTCTAAAATGCCTCAAATGCAAAAGGAAAGCATGCAGGCACTGCAAGAATAGGCAGATCATCAAGGAAGCATACCAGGAAATAGCAAGAACCTGCAGGGACAAAATCAGGATGGGAAAGATAAAGAACAAGCTGCACCTGGCAAAGGAGGTTAAGGACAACAAGAAGACATTATATAAGGATGTTGGTCAGAAAAGAAGGACCAGGGAAGCTGCTGTGGGTCCTGTGTTAACAAGCCAGTAGGGAACTCTTTACAGAAGATGCGAAGAAGGTGGATCTACTCAATATCAACTTTGCCTCATTCTTCACAAAAAATTAAGCTGCAGCCAGACACCTAATAAGGATTATCCAGATAAGGAAGGGGGCAAGCTGAGGGAGGAGATAATAAAAGAGATGGTCAGCTTTTGTTGGGTTTGACTAGATTCAAGTAATAAGGGCTGGATTAATAGGGCTATGCAAAGCTTCGGTAACTGATTCGATTCAGAGGAGATTTGGCCCGATCCTGGGACTGAATCTTCAAATCTGAATCGAACTGGGAGACCAAATAAAAGCTCCAAATTGATCTGAAGCATCCAAATCAATTTTAAAAATGATTCAGAAAAGATTTGGCCAATTCAGAGATCCAGCCATAGACTAAACAGGCAGCTGGCAGCTGCCTACAGCTGGTAAGTTTGTTAGGGTTGGGGGAGGGGAGAGGAAATGGGTGTGTAGGGGGAGGAAGGGATTGGGGCTGGGACAAGCTGCCTAGCCAGGGTGGGGGGCACATTACTTGGGGAGAGGGGCGGGGGATGCGGGCATGGCAGCTCTGGGAGCAGGGGCTCAGTGCTGGGAACAGGGTCTCTGCCCTGCTGCCACTTGCCTAGCCAAGGGGGGAGAGGGATGTGGGACAGAGAAGCAGTGCAGTACTGTGAAGCCTGCTGGTCCCTGTTGTGTGACCTGGCTCTGCAGGGAGCAGAGCTGCACAGGGCAGGCAGTGGTGGGGAGCAGACTCCGGTGTAGATCTCTGCTTCCTGCAGAGCCAGGTCACGTGGCAGGGATTCCCCAATCCCCAAATCAATTTTCCTTTCCTATCCATAGTGAGGGCTTCCCCAGAGTACTTCACTGTTGCCTTTCTTCTCAGCTTCCCTTCTCCTCAGCATCATCTCTCTAGGAGCATTTAACTTCCTCTAGGGCCAGCCAATCATCCCTGTCAGAGGGCCCAGAGTTTTTAGGCAGGCAGGCTATTACCCTCTAACCCCCTGCAGTTGGGCTTCAGCCCCTGCACCTTGTTACAGGCAAAGACTGGGATTTTCAAAAGACCTGGCAGAGTTAGTCTGCTGGATCTCAATATGAATGAAGCACAAAGATGATTATCCTTATTTTGCTTTTCTGGCCCTCCTGTCTTACCTCAGTGCTTATCTACATCAAATAAGTCTGAGATTACTGGGGGTTGGAAAAACAGTTTTTCTGGGATTTCGTATACTTCAGTTTGTTGTGGCTGAGGCTCAACTCATCTTGCTCACTGAAATAATTCACCCAGTAGCATTGCATCTGGCTGACTCCATCCTCTCTACACTTGGAAGGGAAGATGAAAAGGTTATTGACAACGTGCAGGAAGGTTATGTCAAAAGGGCTTAAAACAACTTTCCGCTATATAAGCAATTTTTATCATAGTCCACTGTGTTGCATTTGCACTTTTTAAAAACTGTTGTCTTGCTTGAGTGAAAGTAAATGTAATATGTTACGGTACAATGAAATATTACTGCTTCTGTAACATCCCAGGGATTAAGTCTCCTGCTCTGTTTATCTGGCCTCGTGGTGCATGAGCACAGTTTTGAATAGAGCATCCCGTCACAGCCTTGTATGAAGACTTCTGATATTTTGGGTGCCTGCTACATGCTCCACAGTGCCATTATCTCCAAAGCTATGCAGCAATCTTACTAGGATGTAAAGGCACTTGGGGGAGAGTACAGTAGCTCTGTATTTGACCTAAGTAGTAAGGATAAGATTTGGTTCAGTTAGCAGGAAAGGCTGACATTTACAGCCAGTTTGTATTCTTTAAGGGTTTGTTTGTGAAACCTTTAGTCAGAATTAGTGCTGTAGCTGAAGTGGCAGAATACTAGAGCTCAGGCTAGTAGCTTCTGTACTGTTTCCATCCCTTTCTGCTCCCACTCAGAACTAAAACCATAGCCTGAAACTTAGTAATGAAAAGCAGTATTTTATTGGATTTTTTTAAAATCTGTTAAATGTACCCATTTTAAAATAAGAAAACAGTTTAGGCAAAATACAGCTGTATTTCTCTCATTCTGATTTTCAAGATGTTGGAAGTAAGGATGGAAATATTGCCATTCAAGTGCAATAGATTCAAATATCCAGAAGGTGGCACTTGCAGTATTTCCACTGCAATGGTAGCAAGAAACAGTAGGTAAATAATGCAGCTTTTGCCTCCCTGCAACTTGTTATAGAAGTGTAAAAGCTCTGCTTTGTTAACACTGTGCTAAAAGGGAAAGTCATAATGGATGCATGCTTTTATCCAAACCATCTCATGTATCTATTCCTGTAACACCGCCATAATAAATACAAAGGTTGGAAGATTTTTTTTTTTAGATTTGATGCCTGTGTTATCTTTTCTTTGATAGCTTGCAGAGCAGAGTCTAAAATTTGCCCAAAAAGAAGCCTGTGCATGCTTTTGCCACTATTTTTGCTCATGTGTATGTGTATGTGTATGTGTGTGTGTGTTTTTCCCCCTGGAGGCAAATACTCAGATTTGCTAGGTTTAGAGGGGTGTTTTTATTATATTTTTGTCTTGGCAGTGCTTTTAATGTGTCTTACCAGTTTGGTTTAAATGGTGTCAACACAGCTTCTGTCTGACTATCAGTTTGATCCATAAATAAGTAAATAGATCTGAAGTCATTTTTAAAGAGGCTGTAAGCTAATGTGAGCAAGGAGGAGAAACTCAAGCAGAACTCTATTTGTAGCCTCTGACTGTGACATTTTCTTTTGCTGAAGAAGCTGCATAGAAAGACATTGGCAGCAGTTGTGTTAATGGTCACACAGAAACCTGCTGTTTTACCTACTTGCATTTAGCTATTTGAGAACAAACTGCACTGTCTGTTGACCTCCCTTATAAGGGACCGGAAAAATATGTAAAGTCCCTGAATTGTACGTGTGGGAAGAATTTTTTTCAACCTTTGTAAGTCAGAGGCACTGCTACTTCCTTTTTCAATGGCTTAAAAATACCCTCAATTTTGCATTGTAAAAAAATCTCCTATATAAAATTATATCCACAGCTCCCCTGCATTGAAAGCTGGGTGATGTTACAAAACATGGGGCCATTGAAGTAATATGGGATTGATCCTGTCAGGTACTGAGTACTTAGAACCAACAAGACTGCTCATGAGCTTAATGTTAAGCATGTGTTTTAAGTGTTTTATTGGATCAGAGCCAGAGAAAGTGCAGGATAGATGCCTCTTGGAATATTAGTATGATGCTTTCTAAATGCAGGGACTGATTCATGGCTACATAGTCCCAGTTTTACTCCTTTGTGACTCTGTGGAAATCAGTGCACTAACTCCCAAGACAAAGCTGG
>NW_017729024.1:33036106-33036782 GCF_001723915.1 Gavialis gangeticus | reverse complement strand
GCACTAACTCCCAAGACAAAGCTGGGGTAATGCAGTGGTAAATCAAACCCATGCTAACAGCTAACTAATGTTGTTGTAAAGATTCCATTTACTGCTAAATAGAGGTGGGTGAATAATTCATAACAAATATGGTATTCAGCATTGTTTTCTGTTCTGAATAGATCGTGAACAGACTATATTTTTTACGTCATTTGTTATTTGCAATTATTCCTAGAAAACCCTATAGAATGTGGTAGAAAATTGCATGTACTATGGAATTCAGTGGCTTGCCATAGCAAGGATATTGCTTTATATTAAATGTTATGGGTTTCTTTTAGTCTAACTTCTCTGAGCCTTTATTTCCCATTGGTAGAGCCTTATTGGTTTAATCCCTGTTGAATTCTCTTGCACTCTGACATGAGGCATACACTTAGACCCAGCTTCTCAAATATATTTATGCCACTTACAAAGTAATTTGACATTTTAAGGAGCGTATGTGGCCTCCCAAGAAGGCCCCGTGACATGCTGAGAAGGCATAAAAGCTGTAAGCGGGCCCAGCTTCTAGCACCCTGGATGTGCATCATGTTGTAAGCAGCAAGCAGTAGTGGTGGCAAGAATGCATTGCAGTATGGCTATCCTCTGCTTCCTGAGGGTCATGAGACAGACAAAAAACTAAATTGGAGTAACCCAGAGACTC
>NW_017729024.1:33029474-33036091 GCF_001723915.1 Gavialis gangeticus | reverse complement strand
TGATCTGCTCAGGTCCCTTCCGACCCTAGAAACTATAAGGCAGGTATATTTCTATTCCCTGTGTGAGCCTAACAGGATGGACCAGGCTTTTGCCCCAAATATAGTACATTTATAAATCCATTTAAAATTCTATTTCCATGATATTTGCTTAAAATTTTCCTTTCTGGCAAATATTCCAACCAGTGTAAGCACATTTACTTTAATCCTTGCTGAAAGGAAACACAAAAGGCTGAGCACGCTGTTTTGCAGCATATTCATATATGCATTTTCAATAGCTATTTGCTGAAGCTCTCCCCTCCTCCCCATCTCCTCTCTTCTCTTGAGCCCTGTCTCTGTCAATGAGCTAAACTTACGTATTGCCAAACTACAAAGCCTGCACTGGTGGTATTGGCAGGATTAGACCTGCACACAGCAACTACTGAATCTCTATTTTGTAGTCCGCTAAACAGATTTATGCTTGTATGGGAGCTTTGGACTGCTTAACAAAACCACAAATCTAGATTGTTTTCACCATCTTTTCTCCACTGTCTGCTCTTTCCTAATGAAGCGCTTCAGTAAGATTCTTCAATATGGCTCAGAGGTTTTCTTGGGGATAAATTGTAAATGCAAACCACCAGGAGTGAAAGCCTTAGGTACCATCATTTAACTTCTTATTTTAGTGTTGTTATAATATTAACACACACAAATAAGCTCAAGTAACATTAACAGTATGACACAAATGAACACAAAAGTCCTGCATACATCATTTGGGGGAACTATGGTGGCCATATAGTCAGAGTTAATTACATTTGCATTTGAAGATTTATAACATCAGAGTTGTTTTCTGCTAAAGTTTCCTGCCCTCCTGTAGCTGCTGTTTATCAGGAGCTCTCTGTTCTGCTCAACTGCTGGTTATCAGTTTAAATAATCTGTGCCATTGACTGGAAAAACAAAAAAGGGCTAATAAAGGAAGCTTTGCTTCCTGGGTGGCTTACAGTTAAAAGTTTACTTTATTCATGAGCCAAATCTTTTTTTAATCTGTCTAAATTTCCTACAAAACAGTAACAGTTTTCCTATAAGTTCTGCCAAAACAAATATTCCCATCACTTTATCTTGTGACATTAGCTCGTGTTCTATATATTTCATTTTCTAGCTGCACTTCTCACTGTAAAGAGACTATCTGTATCCAAGATGAGTTTCCAATACTCCCATCTAGCTGTGAGAGACAATGCTCTAAGTGCATTTATTGAACTCCTTTTTGGAATTAACCCTTACCCTAAACAGATCTATCTCTGTCTGCTTGTATTTTTCAGCAATTGACCTAAAGAAGGTAGTAGAAAAACAGGCAGCAGCAATCTGGATTGCCTTGCATGTGCTGCAATAAGGTTGCAATGAAATACTAAATGAATGATTTAGAACTGTTGACAAAACAAAAGCCATGTTATTTGTGATACCCCATATGCTGTGAAGGTTGTCAGAGTCGTTGGAAATTAAAAATGTAAGAGTCACTGTCACTAAAGCTTTATGCACATTTTATGCTTGGAAAAACCAGGAAATTATCCTGAAATGCACCCACAAAATGCATTATGCAAATTCCTTCTCTTCTTTTTGTAGTTATGAAAAGCTGAACGTAACAATTAAAGGACAAACAGACTTTCCCAACTGTACATTATAGAAAACAGCAGTACAGGGGAAGCAACGGAGGTATTAGCTGTTAAGAAGCATTCTCAGTTCCAGCAAGGAATTTTCACTTTTCTACAAAGCATACGATTGTTAAAATTTGGCAAATACATTTTTCCTGCATGACTTATTACTTGTGGCCTTTGCAGTATCCTGTTAGCCACTATTCCAAGACATGACATGACCTTCTCAGCACATTAAACTGTACTAGGGGAAGATCATATGTTGGTAATGTAGGTACAGGGAGGAATGGCTGATTCCAACAAAACTATTCCAGAGTCAGCTTTTATTGCAGTGGTTTGAAACTGTTTAATTTGCCTTAAAAAATCCCCAAGATATTAAGACCTTACATTTAAAGGGAAGATTAAAAAACTAGTACAGAAATCTAACGCTGGAGTAACAGCAATTAAAGGGGGATTAAAAGCAAACTGAATATCAACCTGGGCAGACTGAGCAGACAAGAGCATCAGGCAGTTTCAATATAAGGCAGAAGAAAAGAATGGTAAGTTCTTGCTTTGCATGTGTTTGCATATAAACATGAATATTTCATAAACACTTTGCTCATGGTAATTCTGGTGTGAAATCAGTGTAAAAAGTGCCCAACTTGACAAGATCGTGATTTGACACTGGGAGACATTGATCATTTCAGAAACAAAAATATGCATTGATGATGCAATACTTTTCCACCAATTAAAACCACCTTTTGATTTTGTGAAAATTTTGCATTGCTTTTTTCCGTCACACTGATGAGATTCCCTTTCTTCTCTACCCTCCCCCTGACACCCAAGGTTTTCTGGCAGAGAATGTTCTTTGCAGAGATCAAGTACTCAGCATTTTGATATTCATGCTGTGCATTACACTCCAGTGCCATGCTGATTTATATTTTATTAAAGTTATTCCATGATGCTCCACTAAAGGATTTTTGCACAGTAACTGAAACATCTTTTCCTGAACATTGACAGAAGCAGGATCTTGGACTAGAGAGGGCTGATCCAGCATCCACTGAAGTCAACAGGAAAACTACTATTGATTTTAAAGGTGGAGGGTCAGGACCTAGAAGGACTGCTGCTCTGATCTTGCACATCAGTTCTTATGCTTCCAAAGTGTGGTGCACTCACCCATGTGAATGTTATGTAGCACTTAAAACACTCCTACAAGTATAATATTCTTACTGTAGCAATCAAGCCACAGAACTTGAAAAAATGTACACGTACAAGTTCATATATTATATTCCTGGTACCATCCGGCAGCTTTTATGTTCCCGAAACTTCCACTGAAGCCACTGGAAGATCTGAATATGCAGAAGATGAAATTGCACCCTGAAGGTAGATTAAAATGACAAAAAAATGTCAGAATTCATTGACTGTTTGTAATATAGTAAGAAACAAAAATGTCATACTTTATGATTTCCTCACATTATAATTGGTAATTTCTAATGCAATGAGATTTGTGTACAATGTTAGTGACTTAGGAAGTCTTGTTTTCTGCAGCATCTGTGTTACTCAGTTATTTCATATATATGGTGAGGCTTCTGTAAGCTGGTTTCTCACTCTAATTTGGTTTTTCTGATTCTGTTTTTATGGCTACCCCACAGCACTCAGTTTTCTTACTGTGACTCAGTCACTGACATTAACACCTGTTTTAGAGCCTGCAGCCTTTCCAGGGCAGGCGCTTGTTTCACAGGGGGTAACGCATCATGAAGTTCTAAAATCCAGGACATGAGCAGTGAGGGAATTTACATTAAACTCATGACTTTACAAAGCTTTAATTTCCCTCCATATGTAAAATGCTCCTTCCTGTCTATTTGCTTCAGATCACTACAATTGTCTATAAGTTCCATTAAGGCTACTGCTCAATGTCAGGAAGATGACCCTGCTTAGTATTATCCCCTCCCCACCTCCTCTTGGAGCTTTCTGTTTGGAAAAAGCAAGAGGCAATCTAGGATTTGAAGCATGGTTAAGTACATTAGAAGTACATAGGTTAGATGAGAATGCTATAACTCCTCCACTGCTACTGCCCTGCACTAGTTCTGTAGTTAACTGAGCTATCTTATTCCCCATTCTCCAAGAATTTGAATAACTCATTCTAGGACTGGATTTATAGGACTGAATATATCATCCTGAATGTATAAAAGGACTGTAAAATGGGCATAAACGTAATTGACCTTAAAGCCTCTCGCACTGCTGGAATGGTGCAAAGGGGTTGAAGTGAAAAAGAGAACCAGGCCTACAAAGACTGTCATGTTCTGCTATCCAAAATAGTGGCAGCTCCCAGCACTGGGTTTACAAGGGTGGGTCAAGGGAAAAATTATGTGGAAGGGACCTGAGAAATTTTTGGCTGCCTGAGGTGTGACCCAGAGCAAGGGAGTCCTACATTAATGACAGGCCATGTCTACACAAGATGCTGACTGTACAGTAGCTTGATACTACTGTGCAGTAGCGTTATGTAGCAACAACCATGATGTAAATGCTTCTGCACAGTAGTATTAGGCTACTGCACAGTAGTGTCATGAAAAAGATGTTCATCGGCACTACTGCGCAGGAACTCACAGTAACGTTTACCATGGATCATTCTTTTAACATATCCTAGGCTGTACTTCATAATTTTGTGCATTGTGGCTGCATCTACAGAACACATTGACTGCGCAGTTGTTTCTGTGCAGTCACTTAGTACTTGTATAAACTTGTGTACATGTGTGCTAAATGACTGCACAGTAATGACTGCACAGTCAGTGTCTTGTGTAAATGCGGCCACAATGCACAAAATGATAAAATACAGCCTAGGATATGCTAAAAGAATTCCCCCTTGTAAAAGTTTATAGACAATTCTTCTACTTGTTCAAAACAGCCCCCTTAGGTATCACCAAAAAGCTTTGCCAAAAGTAACAGATTTGAGCAGCAGACATCTGATCCAAAACATTTTGCAGCTCATAAACAGAGCAATCCATAAGAAGCAAATCATTTCCGTAGGGGTAGGCAGTGGTTTGCTGCATTACTTGAGGTCGTGGCAAAGGAGGGATATTTGCTATCTTGTGCTTGCCTCCCATTAAAATTTCTCATATGAATAATTCATTTCTACAGCTATGTTATCATTTGCATTTTCAGTGTCTTATGAAAAGACTGTGATAGACAAGTATCAGAAGGTTAGAGGACTAGGTTCAGAGTGTATCCCAAAGTTACAGACATCCTGATAATCCCCAATTCTCCTTGAAACACTCCTATTTCCTGTCCTCCTGCCTATCCAATCTTTTATTACATAATAATCAGGTCCAGCAGGTCTGGCATACACTGATATGGAAGGGAGACAGAAGTGATATTGGAGTGTTGCAGTGTGGGACACGAGACGATATTAGTTGGAGAAGGAGTTGAATAGTCAGGGTAGAAAGACATATTTAAAGAAATTTACCTCTGAACTTTCAGGAGGAAAACCTGGAAGTGAGACGAGGGTAAGACAAGTTTATTATTAAGCAAAAGAGTCACCCTATTTTTAATCTATTTTTTAACCTTGTGGTTATTATTAGTGTTGTGAAAAAGGCCCTGTTGCAGTGTAACAACCTATATAAAGATATGGTTCATAGCCTAAAGAACTTGCATGTTAAAGTCCTGATTCTGGATGCTGATTCTGAACTTAAGTTTAAGTCCCGATAACTTCTTAGTTTGTGTTACAGTACATTTATTATCAATTATTATCATTCGTAGTGTTTGTAGGATCTGGACCTCAGAAGAAAAGCCTTGAAAAGAATAAGTGCTTTACTCTTTAGGCAGTGTGATGTTAAATAGGAGACCTGCAACATGATTTATGGCCTACCTTGATGAATTACCAAATTTATATTGTTTCACAAGGCACACAGTAGTTTGACATGTTTAGTTTGTTATTTTTCTTGTAGACTGTAAAGTTTCAACTGGTTTGAAATAAAACATACAAAGTTACATAAACCTTCACTGAACAGCACTGCTTCAACAAATTTCAATAGTAACATTATATATGTATGCATGCCAGAAAAATTATATATCATTTTGGAATGGTAAGCTTTTTAGAGAGAAGTTGCTAAACAGGGCAGATGTGTGGTGGCTATTTTTTTTTCCTTCACCCAGCTGGTATTTTTTCTTAAGAAGCTTAGAATGATAAAGAAAAATGTTTCTTGGGTTTTGAATTGAGGAAACAAATTTATATATGTGTGGGAAGAATCCCTATCAAACAGCCCATGCTGCACTTAAAGAAGAGTATGTGTCACGTACCACTGATACATATGGACAATATACAGTAGACCATTTATTTGGAGGTAATCAAATCAGTTTATTGTAGCCTTACATGCCTACAGGTTGTACAACTGGCTGAAAATATATATTAGCTAAATTGCCTGCAATTTATTTTGTTCTTCAATCAAAATTTAATTTTAGCAGAAATATTTTGACAGCTCAAAATATTCTGTACATAAATGCACTTTTACAGGGAATATGAAGGTTTGAAACACTAAAAAGCAAACCTTCTTTCATCTTCTTCCAAGATGGCTGAAATTATTGGTGCAAAGGGGCCTCCTATGACCGGAAGATAAGATCACACACACATGTGATTCTTTAACTTAAAATGGAGAAGTCGCAACATAAGGACTGCAGTGTATACATGGGAAAGGAACATATTAAAGAGCACAAGAAAACCTATATTTGGACTCTGGTTCTGCAGTGGGTAGAAGTTTCCATCCACTCTGATCCAATTGCAAGTTTGGGACAATTGATTGGAATATTTAATTAGCAGCCTACCTAACGAGGGACAAGCGGAGCATCCACCCTGACCACTGACCTAGGAAAAATGCAAACATAGCAGTCACCACTGCTGTTGGCTCAGCATTCAGTTTCGGCAACCAGCCACTGCCATTGCTTCTTGTACCACCGAAGGCAGTGTTTCTCAGCCAGTGGATCATGACCCAAAAGTGGGTCCCAAGAATATATGAAAGGGTC
>NW_017729024.1:33027287-33029463 GCF_001723915.1 Gavialis gangeticus | reverse complement strand
ATATGAAAGGGTCGTGAACAAACTTTTAAAAATGGAGTTTTTTAACACTGGGGGCTGAGGGCTGGGGGCGAGGGGCAGCGGGCCTGGAGTGAGGGGCACTAGGTCGGGACTGGCCATCATTGTTTACAAGTGGGTCTTGGTACAAAGAAGGTTGAGACACACTGACCTAAGGCACTGAACTGCCAAGCTATACCTCTGAGTCTAACACCTTTATAGTTGAAATAATGATCTCTAAGATGCAGCCTCCAGTAATTAGGGCACTGATTCCACAAAGCATGCAATTCTGCGTGGAACTTGCCATCACGAGTAATGCTACTTACTTTAATGGGAGTATGTACACACTTCAAATGTGCTGTGTATGTCTGGTATTTTAATAATTATTTTTACTTACAGCAAAATATAGGGCTTTTGAGCACATCAGTGCACTTTACAAATAGCAAATGACTAAGTTCTTTGTTTCATAAGGCAGACATGACCCAGTGATGGTAAGTTCTTTACAAACATTTAATAATAAAAGGGGATATTTGTTTGTTTGTTTCTTGCGAGGAATTAAGTGACTTGCCAAGGTTTCATAACAAACCTAAGGCTTGGTGTTCAGGCTTCATGTCTCCCCAGCACGGTACTTTTTTTTATCATTTGTGTTGCAGCAGCTCTGAAGAGACCTATTTTGAGGTCTTAACTTCAAGCTTATCCTTCATCCTTTGAACCTACAATCAATGTGAGCTAGCTAATTCCTATACACTTACATAGGCATGCTAAAACAGAGTATGGACTGGGGCTCAGAAAACATAGCTTAAATTCTGGTGTATGCAGTGCAGAGGTATGGAGAGATTCAGTGAATAAAAGAACTAATTGATAGAGTGATTTACTGATCTTGATAGGAGCTCTCCCAGTGGATAGCTTTGCTTTTTAGTTATCTGCACCTAAGATTAGTTTGAAAATTTTAATATGGACTTGCTTTTAAAACTGTAATAATTTAAAATAGTATTATCACAGGAGGTACTCACTGCCCTGCATTTTGTTGCTCTTTCTAACATCCACATCAGGGAATTACTATGAACTCAGCTCATTATACTAACCTGCCTTACTCATCTTTTCTGCCAGCCTGCAGAATTTCTTCAGTAAATTATGCTGGGGATGCACGGTGAATACTGTTTGAACCCAGATCTGTTGTCAAGTTTCTCCTTTACAGTGAGTCTTTTTTTTCTTGTCTTGTTAGGCTCTCTACCTTTTTCCATGCTCATGGAAACCCAGATACAGTGAGTGATTTTTGGCTCCTAGTCCCATGGAAATCTCTCTCTGGTTCCATCCACTTCAATGTGAGGAAGAGGAACAACAACATTGGATGCTCCAGGCCCTTGTGGGAAGCTCTTGACAGATATTATCCTTCAAAAAGAAATTAGTACACTTGCTGCCAGAGAGTACTGCTATCCCCTGTCCCAAATTCTATTTTTCTTCCATTTTCTTTGCAAAGCAGAAAAATAATAAAACATTTATTTAAAAAAGAGTTAGCAGCTTTCCACCCAAGCTGCTAAACTGTGCCAAAGAGGAAAGGTGAGTCCTTCAGAGAACAGCATTTACTGAGCTGCTGCAAAGCATTTTCATGTCAGCCTCAGTCTCCTCTATCCATCTATGCAGAGCTCTGCAGAATGCGGCAAAATCCTGGCAGTAGCAGGGAGTGTTACATTTGCAGTTGATTCGAATTATGGTAGGGGTGAAAAATAGCTTGTAGTAAGCCAGGGCTGTCCAACTTCTAAGAAACAGGGGGCCGCATGCCCCATAGGCTGCACCAGTATGAACCAGGGCCCCCCAAGTCTGCATGCCAAATGGGCTCTTGTCCCCAGGGTTGCTGCCAACTGTCTGAAAATTTATGGATGGTATGTGAAAAAAAAGACATTTAAAACCCCTGCCATAAACTCCATAAAAAAGGGCCATCATTAAAAAAAAACCCAGAAAGTGTGTTCCACGTCTTTAAAGATCTGTTCTTTTGTCACATTAAAACTGAAATGTATCCATGGAGAGAGAGCGAGAGCAGGACAGCACCACATAGAGTTTGAGTTTGAGCTCTGCTCAGTGCTCTGAAGGAAGCCATCTA
Organism: Gavialis gangeticus; assembly: GCF_001723915.1. Lineage (NCBI taxonomy): Eukaryota > Metazoa > Chordata > Crocodylia > Gavialidae > Gavialis > Gavialis gangeticus. The sequence goes on along the minus strand of NW_017729024.1, from coordinate 33,027,368 downwards.
TACCCAAGCTCTATGGCTTATGGAAGGTACTCTGGACACTTTTAAGAAACATTTGGGTGCTTATCTTGCTGGGATCCTTTG
>NW_017729024.1:33026282-33027230 GCF_001723915.1 Gavialis gangeticus | reverse complement strand
TCCCTTCCAGCCCTATTGTCTATGAAATCTATGAAATATCAGTAAATACATTTGTCAGTAAAAAATATTTGTTTGTCAGTAAAAAGTTTGCATATTATTAGGAAACAAAATTTTTGGGGGTTGACAATCCTGCTATTTCTCAGCCTCTCCTTCCCCAAATACTGTGTAAACCTGTGCACTGGCCTCATCCTCAGGTCTCTGGCTGTGGGCTCTCCCTTGGCCCCACAGGCTGCACTGTGTCACCCCACTCCTTGGGGCAGGGGCAGCAAATGGAAACTGGAGGAGTTAGGGGAAGCCTGGAGACCCCAGTTAATGTTACATCTGGAGCAGTGTGGGGAGCAGTGGCTGGGTGGAAGGGAAGCCCGGAGGCCTCAGATTCATCCCTTGCAGACTGCCAGTTGAACAGCCCTCTACCAAGTATGTTTTTGTTTATATTGAATATGCTAAATAGCAACATGCTATAAATTCTTTTCCTTTTAACAGAGGCAGAATAGTTAATAGTAAATTGTACATATTTTTTTCCATTTAAGTTAGGACTCCCTCTAAACCTTTGTCCGCTATCATGAAAGAGGGTATATACACTCAAGACATTTACTGCACAATTGCCTAATTAACTGCACAGTAAACATCTTGGTGTCTACATGTGTGCCCCTATTAGGGTGCATAAAACTAATAAACTCCACAGCAGGGTAGGACTTGTATATGAAAAAACTTTACAGTAGGGTAGGACTTGTATTTACAGAAAGGTATTTACAAGTCCTACCCTGCTGTAGAGCTTTTTTGTACATAGTAGTGCATATGTAGACACTGAGCCAGCTGGCTGGGGCACAAGGGTGCTTCAGTATGGGGTATGCCTGCCAGCTAGTCCTGCAATGAAGCATCCTTGTACCCCAGCCAGTCCCTCTGCAGCATGTTGAGCCTTGCCAGAGCAGTCCCAGATTGGCAGGC
>NW_017729024.1:33003262-33021282 GCF_001723915.1 Gavialis gangeticus | reverse complement strand
ATTCTTTTCCTTTTAACAGAGGCAGAATAGTTAATAGTAAATTGTACATATTTTTTTCCATTTAAGTTAGGACTCCCTCTAAACCTTTGTCCGCTATCATGAAAGAGGGTATATACACTCAAGACATTTACTGCACAATTGCCTAATTAACTGCACAGTAAACATCTTGGTGTCTACATGTGTGCCCCTATTAGGGTGCATAAAACTAATAAACTCCACAGCAGGGTAGGACTTGTATATGAAAAAACTTTACAGTAGGGTAGGACTTGTATTTACAGAAAGGTATTTACAAGTCCTACCCTGCTGTAGAGCTTTTTTGTACATAGTAGTGCATATGTAGACACTGAGCCAGCTGGCTGGGGCACAAGGGTGCTTCAGTATGGGGTATGCCTGCCAGCTAGTCCTGCAATGAAGCATCCTTGTACCCCAGCCAGTCCCTCTGCAGCATGTTGAGCCTTGCCAGAGCAGTCCCAGATTGGCAGGCTGACCTCTTGGGCCCCCTGCCAGCTGGGGCTGCTGCAACCTGGCTCAGTGCACTGCACTCTGGGCACACATGTAAATTCTGTGCCCAGGAGCTTCCTGGGAGCAATAAACTCTGCAGTTTATTGCTGCCCATTAATGGCATGTCTAGATGTGCCCAGAGTGTTTTAATGAGGTCCTAGGCAGTGACAGACAAAACTCTATAGAGCTGCTATTCATTAAAAAAAAAAGTAAAGTCCACATTCTTATGCAAATTATTCACATCTTTTGGGCCTATCTGTATCATGGAGGCCAAAAAACAACTAAAAAAATAGTACATTTATATAAGGTAGGATGATATAAAGAGATTTTACATTTTAGCAAACTTACATTGGCAAGAGCCAGATAAGAACTATTGCTTGCTATTTTCTCCATTTTTTTTATTCTCCCCAAGAGGAAGTTGAATGGTATAATTTAACCTTTTGTCAAAATTCACCTCCAGAGTGAAAGGCAAGATGCAGGGCCTGCTGGACTAAAAAAATAATACCCTTCTTAATGTCCATGTCCAGGATGTATTCCATTATAGTCGCATTGTGATCTTGAATCATGTATTGTGTAGATTTTTGTCTGGTTTGTATATCTTGAACATATTGCCACATTGGACAACTTATCTTGTTAGATTCAGGCCAGTCTTTCATGAACTCTAGTGATTAAAGTAGGGCAAAAAGTCTTCCTTATCTGTGAGTAGACATCTTGCAGATGACTAGTTAGCTGCCCATGCTAAGTTTACAGTTGGCTGAAATATTTTCCCTGAAATTTGGGTTGAATTGGTGAAACGTGACTCCTCTGAAAATAGGAGGAGAGGGTCTTTTAAAGTGTGCGCAGTATTTTTGTTCAAACACTTTTGTTTTAATGTTTTTAATGAAATGCTTCATTTTGGAAATGCCACAACGTTTGGGCTTCTTCTACATTTTCAAGATGATATTTTGACTTTTGTTTTTAAAACTGATTTTTCCTTTAAAAATTGACTAAGGTGGAAAAAAGAGGGTTAAAGGGCAGTGGTGCATGTGATAAACTAAAAATGAACCAAACCTTTCTTTTAGCCTAGAGGACCAATGAAGGTCCTTTTCAACCCTACTTCTCTATGAATCTATGATAAAATAAAAAATCACATTGAACCCCAAGGAGGTTTTACCCTTTTCATGCCCTATCTCCCTCTGCTTCAGATTTTCAGTGCTGGTTAAACATGAGCTGTTTTTTCAATACAACTACCAAACAGAAAAAGCTGTTTTCATCCAGTTTCTAGTTAAGTGTCACAGACTGTATTGGGGGAGGGGGGGAGTACCTTGGAACTAAAATTCAATTCTTATCAAAATAAAAAATATAGTCCTAAGACTTGATTTGTTGTGGGAATCTAGTGAGACTGGGATACCATTCTTTATTTGATTTGTTAGCAGAACACAATTTATGCAAAGGAGGAGCAGTTTACATCAGCCCAAGCACATAATCCTGTGACTCCATAGAATTTACTAGCCCATGTGGATCTCTTATTTAGCTTCCTGTGCGAGAGTGTTTCTGAGTTTTGAGATGAGAGGGCGTAAAATTGTTTCTTTGTTGGACCAATTGACTGTCATGAACATGATACATCTGATCAGAAGCTATCCCCAGCGTGCCCCTCCTCTTGTCCCAGTTTTTCTCATTTTTGTATCCTGCCATTGAAGACGGTTCCCTCATTACAATATTTGATTCTGAATTACTTGAGAAACTTCAAATGCTGTTGGTCTTTTGGAGAGGAGGGTGGTGTGTATTCTCTTTGATCACAGGCCAACGCTTTCTTTTGAAATTATATTACTGTATAAATACATTAAAAGGGCTGCAGGAACCTCCACACAGAGAGATGGGCAAGAACAAGAGACTGATCTTTCTTGAGACAAAGACTGCCAAGGAGTAATGATTGGCAGCATGCCCAAAACCTTGAAACTTATGTTAGACGTTAATATCTGCTGTAAAACTCCCCTTGCTACCTAGTTAGTATAGATCAGGTATGTCTAATGCAATTTTTGTGGTATTTAATTCCCTTCAAAGAAAAATATTTCAGACCAATGCATACACAGGGAGCACAGTGACAGGGCACAATTTATTGGGTGGATAAAACTCTAATTTCTCCTAAGAGAAAAGATTGAGACCAGCAGAATCAGAATATGCCTTTCATTTTACTACTGTAAAGTGCCTGTACAGCAAGTAAAATAATTGTAACACACTTTAGCTTGCACACAGTTGGACAGTAAGAAGGAAGCAGGTTGGGATGAGATTTCTTTTTAAAATGAAAAATCCACACTGTACCAGCTTTTGAGGTTTTGAGGTTTCTTCCAGTAATTAGGGTATCTTTGTACATATGGATTCAACAGTATTCGGCTTTTTAGACATCCTTTAAATGAGATTTACTACATTTATTTTGTAAGTTCCCCACCTTCCTGTGTTATGATACCTGATTTTCAATTAGAGATGTGACCGTGTTCACTTGAAACTTTTTTATGTGCCTGTATTTGGGCTGCCTGGCAGACATTACATTTATTGTGCGATGAATGTGTTACTTTTGCAATAAATTGCACCATACCAGATGTTAAAGTACTTTATCATGTGATAGAAATGGTGAACCAGCCGGAAAAATGATGAACCAGTCTAAAAGATGTTCCTCAATAAATGCAGAACATCTTTGTGGCTCATTTGTATCCCACTTAAACTTGAATGTATGATGTTACTATTGAGTGGTAAGGTTTCTGTGGGTCCTTCGCAATTCCAGGATGCAATGAACCCTTCCACCTCCCTCCAGCTGGGCTGTCAAACATAGTCCTCAACCTCCTACACAGAGGAGAAGGCATGTTGTCCACTCCCTCACCCTTATGGGCAAACCAGGGTTGGGGTCACAACTCCAGCTACTGCAGTGGCTCCAGAACCAGTGAGTCAAGCTCATCATGGCTTGCTAAGGAGTAATTACAAGGGGCATTCCTCTTGTACAGAACCAGGATGACCAGTTGATGGGTGTGGGGATGGGGGACATTCCCACAGGGCTTAATCCCCTCTCTGGGGCCACCTCCAGCATCCCAGGCTGCAGGCAGGCTCCTTAAAGTTCGCAGCTTGTCAGCACACTGGGATCCCAGAGTGCCACTGCCAGGAGCCCTGGGATTCTTGGCTGCAGGTATGTCAGAGACTTTCAAGGGTTCACAAGTCTCTCAGGAAGCTTGTCCAGTTTATGGACAAGCTCCCCTAGGAGTGGAAGGAGCTGTGGAGCAGGCCTCTATTTCCCTATGCCTGGAGAGCCTGCCTTAGTCAGATTTCAGCCAGGGGTCTTTGAATATGTGGCTGCCCATAGCACTTTATTTTTTTTATGATACTGTAAACTTTGTAGCCCAGCAGATATAATGTCTGCCAGGAGCCTGAGGATGAGAGAGAGTGAGAGACTTTATCATACTGCTTAAAACATTTCTAGTTCCAGTATCCTCATTTTAGCTATAACAAAACACCTTGAAGTAATACCTTGCAAGTACCTGACTTGAACACTGTTAAAAATATGTAACGATGATATCATGGTTTTGAGACATTACATTACCTTGTGATAATAGATGAGTTGAAATCCAAGGCACTGAAATGGAAGCACATTTTTTGAGTTACTATAAATATAAATAAAGATGGTACTGAACATAGAGTGCCAAATCAGGCTCTCAGCTACACTAGTCTAATGCTGCAGCTGAATTATCTTTCCTATTGTTATTTCAGTTCTTTTCAGCTTCCATTGATGTAGGTACATTGAAACATCTAAATTTTGAAGATTTGTTGCCTCCTGATAAAATATGGGTCTGATTTCATTTTGTGCATAATTTTAATGTTTAGAAATGTGCCAAGAATGAAGACCAAGGATTTCAAAATTCTCTGTGGTAGCAATGGAAATCTCAGGCCTTAAAACCCACAGAACAAAGAGTCTCTCAGCTAGAAAACCATAGAAGTGGGAACGAGGTCCTAACTTATACATGTTGGCATTGACCACAAAAATGGTTTGCTGATGTATATTTCTACTAGGAAGGGAATGCATTCATTTTTAACAGAAGCTAGTGGAGGCCACCGGCTGCAACATTATTCCTGGATCTTATCAAAGTTTATTCTTTTCCATTTTGTAATGGTGCTATCACCAGTCAAACTTAGGTAGGTTCTGTTAAGGAGATAGAGTCATAACTAGCTAATATGCCCCAAAGAAGAACAGTTTGAAACCCTCTGGGTCAAACTCTGGCAGAAGCATGGCAAGAGAGACCTGACTGTAGGTATATACTACAAGCTGCCTAACCAAGGGGTGGAACATGATCTAGCATTTGCCCGTGAACTAACGGAGGCTGCGCATGCATGGGACATGGTTGTCATGGGTGACTTCAACTACCCAGACATCTCCTGAGAGGAATGCTCGGCCAGCTCGGAAGAGGATCAATTATGATCCTTCCTGACCAGCACCGAAGAGCTTTTTTTGACTCAGGAGGTGCACAGGCCAACTAGAGGCAATGCATTTCTTGACCAGGTCCTGGGCAAAGGGGATGATCTGGTGACCAACTTAAACATAAAGGGCAGCTTAAGCAATAGTGACCATAAAATCATTACGTTCATGGTCCGTCACAAGGCTGACAAAACAGATACCAATCTCGAAGTCTTAGACTTCAAAAACACAATTTTTAATAAGCTCAAGTCACTAGTAGAGAATGCCCTGAAAGACCAAGGACCACAGGTAAAGGGAGCACAAGAAAAATGGTCATTCCTTAAGGATACAGTCCTTAAGGCTCAGAGAAAATCCATCCCCTTATGGAGCAAAGTAGCAGAAGGGTCAAAAAACCCTCTTGGCTAAGCAGGGAAGTTGCAGTCCTCCTACAGAAAAAGAAAAGGCATACAAACAATGGAAGCTTGGGACAGCCTGTAAGGAAGACTATTTGACAATGGCCCACACTTGTAGAAACCAGATTAGGCAAGCTAAGGCAGAAACTGAACTAAAACTAGCTACAGGAATCAAGGACAACAAGAAGTTCTTCTTTAGCTACATAGGGAGTAAAAGGAAAACTAATGGGAGTGTGGGGCAGCTGCTTAATGCCTCAGGATACCTGGTCACTACCACTCAGGAAAAAACAGAACTCCTAAATGACTATTTTGCCTTGGTCTTTCACAAGACCAAGGGGAACAACGTGCCAGGTAGGGCACAGAATGAGCAGGGTGGGATTGAAAGCATTCCCACCATTGCCATAGAACTGGTGTATGATCATTTAAAGAAATTAGAGGTATATTAATCAGCAGGACTGGATGAACTCCACCCAAGAGTGCTGCAAGAGTTGGCTGAATTAATTGCAGAGCCCCTGGCAAAAGTCTTTCAAAAATCATGGGCCTCTGGAGAAATCGAAGAGGACTGGAAGAGGGCCAATGTTGTGCCCATCTTCAAGAAGGGGAAGCGTGAAGCTTCGGGAAACTACAGGCCAATTAGCTTAACTTCTATTCCACGGAAAATCCTAGAAACATTCATCAAAGAGGCTATATGTGACAAACTTGCATGATACTGAATGACAGCCAGCATGGCTTCATTGTGGGCAGGTCTTGTCTGACTAATCTCATTTCTTTCTATGATCAGGTGACTTGTTACCTGGACAAGAGAAAAGTAGTTGACATCATATACCTCGACTTCCAGAAAGCCTTTGACCTGGTATCCCACAAGGTACTGATCAGAAAACTGGAAGATATCGGGCTCAACTGCGAGACTGTAAAGTCAGTGTGAAACTGGTTGTGGGGTAGGACGCAGAGAGGCCAAATGAATGGATCGGTGTCATCCTGGTGAGATGTGGGCAGCGGCGTACCCCAGGGGTTGGTACTTGGTCCAGTGCTGTTCAATATCTTCATCAATGACCTGGCTGAGGGGGTGAAAAGCCCATTGGCCAAGTTCACAGATGATACTAAGATGTGGGGTTGTGTGGAAACACCTGCAGATAGGCTGCAGATAGAAGCAGACCTAGACAGACTGGCATATTGGGCAGTATAGTACAAGATGAGGTTCAACATAGAGAAATGCAAAGTGCTGCATCTGGGAAGGAAGAACCCCCAGCACACCTACAGGCTGGGCATCGCTAACCTGACCAGCACTACAAATGAAAGGGATCTGGGGGTAACAATAGACCCTAGCATGAATATGAGCCAGCAGTGCGATGCAGTAGCCACTAGGGCCAATAAAACTTTGGCATGCATCAATCGATGCATCTCCAGTAAATCCAAAGAAGTGAGTCTCTTGCTTTACTCAACATTGGTGGGGCCGCAGCTGGAGTATTATGTCCAGTTCTGGGTGCCACACTTCAACAACGATGTGCTAAAGCTCGAGAGGGTCCAGAGAAGGGCCACCCATATGATCAGGGACTTGCATGGCAAGCCATATGAGGAGAGGCTGAGGGATCTCGGATTTTTCAACCTAAAGAAAAGAAGGCTGAGATGGGATCTGATTGCGGTTTACCACTATATCAGAGGCATACATCAGGGGCTCAGTGAACAACTGTTCACCAGGGTGCTCTGGGAGAAAACTAGAAACAATGGCCGCAAACTTCTGGAAGATAGTTTCAGGCTGAACATTAGGAAAAACTTCTTTACAACTAGGGTGTCCAGGCTATGGAACAAGCTCCCCCCAGAGGTGGTACAACCATCTACCCTAGAGGTCTTCAAGAGAAGACTGGACAGTCACCTGGATGGGGTTGTCTGACCCCCATTGTCTTTCCTGCTCATGCAGGGGGCTGGACCTGATGATCCTTCGGGGTCTCTTCCAGCCCTATGATTCTATTATTATAGTCATAACTTCTCATTCTAAATATATATAGACAATGAATGAAATAAATATTCTTTGATATCACAAAAATCCAGCTCAAATTATCATTCTTTTCAGAATGAGATCTAGGTTCATTCAGGCAACTTAATTTTCATTTAGTATGCAAGTGATTAAGGGATTTTGCTCCCTTGCAATGGCTCTTTCTCTCTCTATCTTGTATTGAGCCTGTTTCTTACTAGATCGTTCTAGTTCAGAACTCTGCCATGGAGTATGAGTGACGGTGACACTGATGTCAATGAATTGACAGCAAGACTTCATGAAGGAATACAACACTTTAGTTCTAGGGAGCTAATATATTCCCTTGGGTAGTAACAACTTCCCATTATCAAGCCTTATACTTTGAACAATAAGGCTGTCATTAGCAGAGGCTGGGAAGGAATTCTTCTTGCATCTTTTCACAATCCCATAGTGTGGACAAGTAGGGTATTTCATTCTCCTTGATGGGCTATTGCCAATGGATATGGAAAATAGACCAGCATAAAATTCTAATAATTTATTCCTAAAATGCATTTAGCTTATGATTCAAAGACCACTGAGGAGACTCTCTGAAAATTAGTGAGATAACACCAATACGCTGCACCAAAGAACACTATTTAGTCAAAGGATTTTGTTAGCCTTTTTTTCAGTCCTTCAGTTTAATTTCTTCAACAATAATACAAATTGCACATACCAGCCATGCCCCTGACCTGGTAATTTGCAGTTCTTTAACACTATGGGCTCTCAGTCTAGAAGGAAAGATGCGCCTCTGATCCTTTTTTGTGCTTGCTCCCTGCGGATATCTAAGAGTCATATAAACAATATTCTTTCTCCTGGCTCAGGGATGCCTGTTCCCTCCCTGTGTGCTGTTTTTTGTTTTTTGGGTTTTTTTTTTTACCAAGGATAAGGTGATCTTCAGGCTACCACCTGATCACTGGCCCTCCATTATCAGCTAGAAACAGCCAATTAGTAAGGTTAAGCTCAACTCTGTTTAAAAGATGAGCCATCCTGTGATACCCTTGTTGTCTTTAATGTACTCTGGATGAGGCCCCTAGTTTCCACCTGCTAAGAAGGAGCCATCCAGAGGTCATTTCTAAATGAAGGTCTTTTTTTCAACATCACAAATGTATCCACAGGCCAGCCTATCTACACCATGTACGTTTACAGTGTACTGCTTTCCATCAACAAGGGCTTAATTGATATCCTATTAGTGAATGTTTAATTCTTTTATCTCTCTGTCAGAGAGAAATCAGAGAAGGAAATGATGTCTCCTGACATTTCCAGTATCAGTATCCTTAATGAAAATCCATAGTGTGGTTCTTTGGGGGTCATTGTAACATTACCCATGATCATTTTTGCCCTACAGTCTGTGCTAATGAACTCATACTTGTTTAATGAGTTTCAGGTACTCAAAACAACAATTAAAAATGAGGGATCAACCTTGCAGTGTTTTAGAAAGATAAACCATGTAGTTGTAAGAACTAAGGGAATATCCTCAGAGAACTCAGTGCAGTCTGAGCCCATGAGAGATACTGCCTGGTGCATCCAGTCTGGTAGTCTTCCTGTTGCTTTCACTTTAGCTAATACAGATGCTTCCTCAGATGAATTAACAGTCTATTTATTTAGGTAAACTCTGAAGTGTCCTTGATCTCTCTGAAGCTAAATGGGAATACTGAAACTGAAGACCAAAATTGTATTGTATGATTGTACTCATGAGCTCAGTATATTACAGGAACAAGATGAAAGGTAGCTTGAATGATATAACCACAGCTGGTATGGTGAAACTGAGTCAGTGGGCTAGCAGTTTTAGTTTGCAATGGTATATGACAAATGCTTACTTTTATTTACATTTGTAGAGTTCCCTAAGTGTTCATGTCCAGGTTTGATACTGCTTTTGGTTAGTAGTAGCTTTGTCACTTCACACCTACAGTAGAAGTGTTGATAAAAAACTAATCACTCTTTATAAAAGTTTATGCAAATATAGTCAAATTCGATTTATTAAAAATGATGAAAGAGAGCAGGGAATTTTTAATGAGCAGCTATGCTGTGCATTATCTGTGCACAAAGCAGATGTAATGATGCATTATAAACGCTGAGAAAATTTAATCAGTGTAGAAAAAATATAATGAAATGGTTGTTTAAACACTGTAAAGCTAATGTTATAGTAATTACTTCCCATCGAGCAAAGCATGGAACACATTACCCAGGCTGTGTTTGATTAGTGATCCTGTTTATAACATCTGGCCCTTTGTGCAGTTTTTACCTCAGTATAATTTAAAAACTCTTTAATCCAATCCCTAAATAAATAGATAAAGCAAAACATAGGTACGATTTGGATTCTTAACATCAATCACCAATTCCTATTAGGCCAATCTCTAATAAGAAATGTCTCCTTTCGAAAGATAACCCAACCAGTTTGGATAGTTGCTTTGATTTACTTTGGTCATGTGACTGGAAGCTGAATGCTGGCATCTATGGAAAACATTGCTCTGTGGTTTTGTTCTTTTCCTCATTACTGTAATACCAGATTATAATGAATCTTGTCTTTTCTAGCAGGTCCTTATGTTGAGTGGATTGGAATACACTGAAGTTTTGCTATGCATTTCTGCAAGAGTTTTTAAAGTGAATAGGAAGTGAATTTCACCAGGGATGTTTCTTTTACAGTTCCTAAGAGGAAAGCCAATAAGGGTTGTTTTTTTTTACTATTAGCTCTGTGCCAGAGCCTTAAAATAAAAATGTGAAAAGTATCATTTCAAAAGCACCTTACAAATAAAACACTTAGACATGTCTATGCTTGCTAATGCTTAATTCTAGGGACCACTTAGAGATATTTCTTAATGATACAGCTTAAGAGATCATAGTAGTCCTGAACCTTGGCTGGGTCTTAAATGGGTCTTTGGGTCTTAAATGATAGATGGAGATTGTGTTAATTTTAAATAATCTGTAGACTATGAGATTTACTTCAGGCACTGGGACCCCTCCAACTCCCATTAGAGTCATTCAGAGACTTTACATTGTTTTAATGAGAATTAAGTGAAGTACACCATACTGGACAGCTGCAGAAGCCTCTGTCTCACATTACTAGGACCACAGTAGAAGAAATGTGGAATTCTCAACTATTCCAGGTTTACAGGGAGAACTATGCAACGAAAACAAAAAAAATGTTCTTCCTTAACATTTTTTTTTATTTTATGAACTAGCAGTCAGTAAGCATACTGGAAAAAAGAGCTATATAGCTGGATTCATTACAATCACATTACAAATTCCATGTGTGTTCATCTTAGATACTAGGAGAGCAAATTTATCTGTGATTCTGATTTATTTTTTACTTGGGCTTTCTGTTTGAAGCATATAACACAAGCAGATTTCTAAGAGCACTAAAATCTCTCTTATTTGAAAAAAAATGTTATAAATTCAGTTTTCATTGTTAAAGGCTTAATGAACTTGTTGTTTATTTGAGTATCAACCCTAAGCTGATCTTTCCAGAAAGACCATATGTGGTTTTATTTCTTGGTTTAAAAACAGCCAGGGCTTTCTATTTTTAAAACAGGTCGTAATTGCAAAATTCAGATTTGGAATTATATTTCATTTCTGAAATCATTAAACTTGCTAGTAGATAAATGTAGGATGTTCGATTCACATCCATCTCTACTCAGATGTGTATTCAAATTACATTTCTTGAAGAAAACTGTTTATCAGGATATCATAAACACCTTAATATATAATCTTGATATAAAAGATTATATCTTGATATAATCTTATCATGATAAGATTTTTCAGTTTCTCAGAAGTGAAACCATGCTTTACTATTCACCATTTAAAAAATTTGAATACCTCCAACCTGAGAGAGAGAGATGGTCAGGAAGAAGTATGCATTAGAAAGAGAAAATACCTTAGCTAGCTCTGTACTTTTGACTCCCTTCAAACAAGCTAGGAGCATATCAATTTAGAAGTGAATGACAGGCTGATTTCTGGACCCTGAAACTGGGGTACCAGTTGCTACAGTTGCTCTTGCTGGCCTAAGCCTAGAAATGAAAAACAATTTTGGGCTAATTTGAGATGGGAACAGGTGAAGCTCAAATAATTTGGGATCAAGAAAAAAGTGGCAGCTGCTCCAAGAAACATTGGCTTGTGTCAGTGCAACATTTGGAAAGGCAAATCTCATGCATATGATTTTATCACCTCCTATGATAAGGGGCTGACTTTCAGATCATCAGTTCACAAATTTTGTTATAGTTTTGATTAACAAAGAACATTAGTTTAGGATTCCACCAGGAGATTCCCAGGAAGTCACAAAACAAGCCAACATGTGGCTTCACTCCAGTAATATTTCTTATATAATGAAAACTAAGTGAAATCAGTAGCCTTGTTTTTTGCTGTGTTAAAGTGCAAATTATTGATATCCACTTAAGCAGCAGAAAAGAAGAAAATTTGTCTGAGTTTAACTATTTAGTATGTTTACACTTTAGAAATGGGCCTCATGCTCCATTTAACTTTAAAGCACTTTCCACAATCTAGATGTTGTATGACAACTATAATAGTTCTGAAAATAAATAGTGTGTCACTATGATGCATCCTATTTTGCTTGTGCACAGACTGAACTGCAGGCTCATATCTGTAACTGACATGACATGAAGATACAGAACAAACCTTATAGCCTGATTTATCTTTGTCAGAGTGGTAACAAAGCTCAGCACTGAAATCCAGAAGATATACATGACTCTAAAAAGAGCAATTTGTCAAGTATTTCATTGACACAAATTGAAATGAAACTAGTTCGTAGACTCTAGAGGTCACTTTGCAACAGGAAGAATTCATTATCTAAGTATACAGAGAGGCAAACTCTTTCAGAGTTGAAGTTGATTTGTGAGAGATGAATGCACGCATATAAAGCTAAAAACTCATAGGTCACATACATACAAAATAAACTATACAAATCTGCAGATTCAGGTATTCCTTGGCTGATCGTTCATCAGTTCTTTCTAATAATCCGGAGCTATTTTAGTGTCTGTTTTGAAGTTCAAGATCTGTCAAGTATTACAGAATTTTCCTACATAGACTAACACACAGATGACCAGCTTCACACTTCATACCAGGCACATCTCTGGGTTTTTTTTTCAAAATATTTGTTTTTGTAATTCTGTAGTTGTGACATATATGTAGGTACACAGTGTATCAGGCTACTCAGGGTGAAAACTCTCTTTAAAGCTCATGGATTTCATTTCATATACTGCCTAACATAAAAATGTGTTAGAAAAAGACTTGTCAGCTTTCCATCTGCTTGCTGTAAGGATTAACAAAATGAATCTTAATTTAGATTTTCCCCAGGTTAAAATTTGTATCTTCCATGGAAGAAGTCTCCTATGGAGAAACAAATGTGACATTTCTCATTTGCTCAAAGATGTGCACAGGAAGAGAGAGAAGATTAAGGGAAAAAAAGAAGACACAATAAAAAATATTACTGGGGGAAAAGTTTAAGTTTCGAGAAGCAGTGAAGTTTATCTACTGTAGTGCTTTTATGGAAAGGGAACATAACCATTGGTGACATCTTGAAGTCATCAAAGAGAGTGTCATTGATTAGTAGCATGTCAGAATGGTTTTAATGGATATTGCATTCCCTGGTAGAACTCCAGCAACATGTAGGGTGCCGTTCTTTAAAGACTGTGGGTGTGATCTTTTCAGTCTTACCATGTGTAGTTATTTACAGATGTGCAAAGTGGGGGTAACTCACTCGGAATGGTAGCATTTTACATCTCTACCAAAGGATAAATGATTGAATAAGGTACAAGGCTATAGCAAACCTAGCCCAATGTTCAGGGCTTTATTTATTTAGTGCATGTCTTTTAAGAGTATTTCCCCATAAAAAATGATCACCAGGATTTTACCATTAACAGTGAAAATATTTATCAATTTTTTTTGCCTGACAGACTGTTTCAGATGCACACTAACCTTAAGAAACAGAAAGGATTTAGGAAGGAATAAATCTATAAAACTTCAGAAAAGTGGCAAACTGATAAAATGCCCAGATCTGCTGATGTTGTCCCATTTAGAAAATGCCCAGTCTGAAACAGTTGGGTCAGGAACTCAAATTGTGGTACATGTAGGCAGACGGGAAGGGAATTTAGGGTTAAGGCTAGGTAGGAGCACTGCTGAGGTAATAATACAAATTGTTGGATCTTACACTGCTATTTAACTTATGCCTCTCTTGACATCAGTAGAGTTACTGCTTACACGTGCTACTGTAAATGTGATTAGAATCAAGTTTCTTAGGGCTGAAAGGGCATTCTGTAATCATGCCCGAGGAAGGGGCATTGCAGAGCTGTGTGGTTCCCAGAAGCAGAGCAGGTACCAAAATGTTCCTTGTTCGTAATGGCCAGCACATTATACTCAGCTTTGGACTCCTGGTTCCTACCCAACCTTGGCTCCAGTGCCCAAGCTCTGGGACGAATATTCGCCTCTTGATCCTCTACTCACTTTCCAGACTTAGTTCTGATTGAGATCCCAGATTCTCTAACTATTGCTTTGAACCATCTATGCTCCAGGCATACATTGACCAAGAGAGGAAAGCAGACAAAGAAGAATACTACTTAGCTAGAAATACTAAATTAGCAATGATATAGGTCCATTACTAAATGAAATTGGTACCATTCTTAATTATTCAAGGCAGAAAATATTTAATAAATATGTCTGCTTTGTATTTAGGAAGAAGCAGAATGATGTGTTTGCATTATGAGGGCAACAAGGTATTTTCAGTCCATCAAGAACCAACAGCAATAGAAGGCTGGAAGAGTGCTGGGGTTTTGCTAACATTCAAAATGGACATGTGGCATGGCACAGGTAACTATGAACTACTTAGCCTCACCTAAGGCCTCTGCTAAAAAAGGTGATAGAGGATTCCTTTAGTATAGAATTAAAGAATAAGTGTAACCTGGGCACACACAAATATGTGCTCCCCTCTCCAAATAGAAGGGATATGTAGCTAGGCAGGAGTGCTGTGGGAGGGATTTGCAACATAGTGACCAGTTCCCTCTATTCCCTATAGAGTCAGCCCAGGACAAGGGTTAGCTTAACTATATAAAAATGTATTAATATTTACAGGGAACCTTAAAAGAAAACTGTTAATATACAACTGATACAGATATTTACAGATAGGACTAATAATCTTGTTTCTCTACCATGGATGACCAAAACTGGGGTTCAGGTAAGTTACAAGTAAACACAGGTAAGTAATGGGGAGGAGTCCCAGCAGTACCTCAGTATTAGATATTACACTCTAATGTTAGCTTTCTTACGGATACGGGAGCAGACAATTGACGGAATACACTATCACAAAACATAAGGTGAAATATCACAAATTATAAGGCGTGTAAGCATCCAAGTTACTTTAAACCATTAAAAGGGTCCCCAAGACCCCGCCATGTTACTGGGGCCTGGATTACACTCTAGTGACCCATGAGGGAAAACCTTATTGCCCCTTGGGCCTCACAACAAGCCCCCTAGGCAGCCAAACTCAAGAGGGACTCTCCCTGGACCTCCTCTCCAGGAACCCCTTTCTAGCCAAGGACTTCCTCTCCCCTGTGGGAACCCTATTCCCCAGCACCTCATGAATCCGATGCCCAGGTGGGGGTCCTCATCCCCTCAGGCGAGTGGCTCCTTGTTTGGAGAAACCTCTGGAGCCTCTGGTTCCCCCTGGGCTCCTCCCCATTCAGAGCCTTGAGCACCATCACGTGCTCTTGGGGGCTTTGGCTTTTGCTCAGGGTTGGAGGCCCAGACCACCTTGTGCGGCTCCGTGACTCAGTCAGCTCCTGGACCCCCTGTGCAGTGTCACCTGCACCAGGTTCCCCACCACATGCCAGGAGATGAAACCTTGAGCCGCTGCAGATGGGTCCTGGAGTCTCGCTGGCTCTGTGCACCCAGACCCCTGGCCGCATCCCACAGGTTGCAGACCCAAGCCTCTTGCTCTCAGGGTCTGACTCTGTACACTGTGCTGTGTGCACCGAGTGGCTGGAGACCCAAACTGTTTCACACAGGTCCTAGGGTCTCGCCCCGTGCCCCACACTGGGACTGAAGCCGTCCACCACTCCTGTCTGGTGAGGGGTGTCCGCAGCGGCTCTTCAGGGCAGCAGCATCCACCTGCTGGGTAACTTCCCCAGATCTTCTTAGCTCCACTCTCGTCTCTGTCCCTTGACAAGTCTGCTGTGTGCTGAGCACGCTGTTCCTTTTATTCCCTCTGGAGGTGTTATCAGACCTGCAAAGCACAGACTATAATCAGTTCCTGGGGTCTTCACCCCCCACCCCCAGCAGAGGCAGGGCAAGCCCCTTCCCAGCAGCTACCTGATTGGTGGATGGGCTCCACCAATCACAACAAAGATTCTCTGAAACTTCTCTTGGTAAGTCTGCCACAAGAGTATAATCAATGCCAATCCACATTGTTCTGTGGAAAACAGGCCTTGTCAAACAAATCTGATTCCATTCCTTAATGAGATTAGAAATTTCGTTGATAATCAGTTTGACTTTGTATCATGTCATTCCGATTAAACCTTAGTACTATAAAAAATAACTAAAGCACATGTCCAGTGGGCTAAGAACTAGCTAAGTGACAGATCTCAGAAAGTTAGCTATGACAGAAGAGGTGTTGGTACTAGTAGTTTCTAGGGATTGGTACTTTTGTCACTCATCTGTAAATAGATGTAAAATAATTGCTGAAAAATGTTGAAGATTGTATCATCTTCATCCTTAGTTTTCATCCTACCTGTCTTTTGGCAGTCACAGGGCTGGGCCATTCAAACAAAATACATTGTAATGCAGACAAAAGCAAAATTATACATCTAGAAACAAAGAAGGTAGTCCTTTATAGAAAAGTGACAGTATGCTATGAAACAGTGACTCTTTCAGGGGTGTTGGGGTCAAAGATGGTAAACTGCTTAAAGCAAACTCCCAATACAGTGCTGTGAGAAAGAAGAACTAGTGTGATTCTGAGCTGTATAGACAGGGGAGCAGTGAATTTGAGTATGGAGTTGATTTTTCCCTCTGTATATGACATTGTTGAGAAGGAGTCTAGAATATAGAGTTTGTGATTTTTGGTGTCTATATTTTGAAGAGGAAGTTGAAAAATGGGCAGCAGGGTGTTGCAAAAAAGAGCAACAAAAATTATTAAAGGGTTGGAGAAATATGCCTGACAACAAGAGAATGAAAGAGCTTGGTACATTTATCAGAAAGATTCAGAGGTGACTTGATTAGAGGTGGAATAGTGATCCTCAGCTATGGCTCTTCGACACCTACATGGATCACAAGATAAACCCAGAGATTTCAAATAGAAATCTATAGCAAGTGTCAGAAACCAATCTGCCCTGTTGTGGGCCTTCTGAATTCTCTGCCACAGAAGAATCTATTTTTTTCTGTAGTCAAAAAACAAGTGAAGCTAAGAGCTGGCATTTTACGAGGAGTGAGTTGAGTCTAAAACAGATGAGAACCACCAATGCAGACGTAACTTCACAGAAAAAATATAAGGTATTAGGATGTGACTATACTTTTCAGAGGACTGTCCAGACTGCCCAGAGACCAAGCCCTCTTTCCTGGTCATGTGCAAGCATGGACTAATATGGTGAAACAATATTTTTGGATATGTCACCTACTGCTGCTTTCAAATATGTCAGTAACAGAGCTTGAGTGGCAGTGGGTATACCCCAGCATAGCTTTACTGCATCATTTTTGGGTTTGGTATACAGAGAAGCTGATAGACAGGATCTCCCATCTGACAGGCAAAGGAGTCCAAGAAGAGCAGGTTGTATTTTAAGGAAAACTTACTGAGGGTGCAGGAACAAACCATCTCAATGTGCAGGAAGACTAGCAGGTATAGCAAAAGACCAGTTTGGCTTAGCAGAGAACTCTTCAGTGAGTTAAAACACAAAAAGGAAGCTTATAAGAAGTGGAACCTTAGGTACGTGACTAGGGAGGAATATAAGAGTACTGTTTGGCCATGCAGGGATGGAATCAGAAATGCCAAAGCTCAACTGAAATTGTAGCTAGCAGGGGACATAAAAGATAACACGAAGGGTTTCTACAAGTATGTCAGCAAAAAGGGAAGAAAAAGTGTGTGTCCCTTACTAAACGGGGAAGGCAACCTAGTGGCAGATGATGCAGAAAAGTCTAAAGTGCTCAATCCCTTTTTTACCTCATTCTTCACAGGCAAGTTCACCTCCCAGAGTACTGCACTTGGCAGTACAGTTTAGGAAGGAGGTGAGCAACCAACAGTGGCAAAAACAACAGTGTAGGGCCGATTTAGAAAAGTTGGATGTGTACAAATCCACACAATGCACCTGAAGGTGCTGAGGGAGTTGGCTGGTGTGATTGCAGAGGCACTGGGCATTATCTTCCATAGTTTCATAGTTGGTAGGGTCGGAAGGGACCTGAGTGGATCATCAAGTCCGACCCCCTGCCATGGCAGGAAAAAGTACTGGGGTCAAATGACCGCAGCAAGGTGTTCATCTAGCTTCCTCTTAAAGACCCCAGGGTAGGAGCCAGCACCACTTCTCTTGGAAGTTGATTCCAGATCCTAGCTGCCCTGACAGTGAAGTAGCGCCTCCTGATGTCTAGTCTGACTTTACCCTCTGCCAGCTTGTGACCTGGTCACTCCTGGTAGTGCTCAGGGGAGCAGGGACTCCCCCAATGCCTGCTGGTCCCCTCTGACTAGTTTGTA
>NW_017729024.1:32995077-32997909 GCF_001723915.1 Gavialis gangeticus | reverse complement strand
TGAAAGAGCTTGGTACATTTATCAGAAAGATTCAGAGGTGACTTGATTAGAGGTGGAATAGTGATCCTCAGCTATGGCTCTTCGACACCTACATGGATCACAAGATAAACCCAGAGATTTCAAATAGAAATCTATAGCAAGTGTCAGAAACCAATCTGCCCTGTTGTGGGCCTTCTGAATTCTCTGCCACAGAAGAATCTATTTTTTTCTGTAGTCAAAAAACAAGTGAAGCTAAGAGCTGGCATTTTACGAGGAGTGAGTTGAGTCTAAAACAGATGAGAACCACCAATGCAGACGTAACTTCACAGAAAAAATATAAGGTATTAGGATGTGACTATACTTTTCAGAGGACTGTCCAGACTGCCCAGAGACCAAGCCCTCTTTCCTGGTCATGTGCAAGCATGGACTAATATGGTGAAACAATATTTTTGGATATGTCACCTACTGCTGCTTTCAAATATGTCAGTAACAGAGCTTGAGTGGCAGTGGGTATACCCCAGCATAGCTTTACTGCATCATTTTTGGGTTTGGTATACAGAGAAGCTGATAGACAGGATCTCCCATCTGACAGGCAAAGGAGTCCAAGAAGAGCAGGTTGTATTTTAAGGAAAACTTACTGAGGGTGCAGGAACAAACCATCTCAATGTGCAGGAAGACTAGCAGGTATAGCAAAAGACCAGTTTGGCTTAGCAGAGAACTCTTCAGTGAGTTAAAACACAAAAAGGAAGCTTATAAGAAGTGGAACCTTAGGTACGTGACTAGGGAGGAATATAAGAGTACTGTTTGGCCATGCAGGGATGGAATCAGAAATGCCAAAGCTCAACTGAAATTGTAGCTAGCAGGGGACATAAAAGATAACACGAAGGGTTTCTACAAGTATGTCAGCAAAAAGGGAAGAAAAAGTGTGTGTCCCTTACTAAACGGGGAAGGCAACCTAGTGGCAGATGATGCAGAAAAGTCTAAAGTGCTCAATCCCTTTTTTACCTCATTCTTCACAGGCAAGTTCACCTCCCAGAGTACTGCACTTGGCAGTACAGTTTAGGAAGGAGGTGAGCAACCAACAGTGGCAAAAACAACAGTGTAGGGCCGATTTAGAAAAGTTGGATGTGTACAAATCCACACAATGCACCTGAAGGTGCTGAGGGAGTTGGCTGGTGTGATTGCAGAGGCACTGGGCATTATCTTCCATAGTTTCATAGTTGGTAGGGTCGGAAGGGACCTGAGTGGATCATCAAGTCCGACCCCCTGCCATGGCAGGAAAAAGTACTGGGGTCAAATGACCGCAGCAAGGTGTTCATCTAGCTTCCTCTTAAAGACCCCCAGGGTAGGAGCCAGAACCACTTCTCTTGGAAGTTGGTTCCACACCCTAGCTGCCCTGACCGTGGAGTAGCGCCTCGTGATGTCTAGTCTGAATCTACCCTCTGCCAGCTTGTGACCGTTATTCCTGGTCACTCCTGGTAGCGCTCGAGGGAAACAGGGACTTCCCCAATGCCTGCTGGTCCCCTCTGACTAGTTTGTAACAGGCCACTAGATCCCCCCTCAGCCTTCTCTTGTGGAGGCTGAACAGGTTCAGGTCCTGTAGCCTCTCCTCGTAGGGCTGCCCCCTGATCATGCGAGTGGCCCTCCTCTGGACCCTCTCCATGTTGTCCACATCCCTCTTGAAGTGTGGTACCCAGAACTGGATGCAGTACTCCAACTGTGGCCTGACCAGTGTCACATCTTTGAAAACTTGTGGCAATTGGGAGAGGTCCCAGATGATTGGAAAAGGGAAGATATAGTACCCATATTTATGAAAGGGAAGAAAGAGGATCCAGGGAAGTATAGACCAGTCAGCCTCACTTCAGTCCCTGGAAAAATCATGGGGCAGGTCCTCAAGGAATCCATTTCTAAGCACTTGGAGAAGAAGGTGATTAGGAACAGTCTGTGTGGATTCACCAAGGACAAGTCATGCCTGACCAATCTGATTGCTTTTTTACGATAAGATGACTGGCTCGGTTGATGCCGGGAGAGCAGTGAATATGATATACCTTGAATTTTAACAAGGCGTTTGATACGATCTCTGACAATATTCTCACAAACAAGCTAAGCGTCAGATGAATGGGGTGTACGGTGGATAGGAAATAGGTTGAATCCTTTGGCTCAGAGGGTAGTAATCAATGTCTTGATGTTTAGCTGGCAGCTAATATGAAGTGGAGTACCCCAGGGGTCAGTCCTGGGACTGGCTTTGATCAATATCTTCATCAATGACCTGGAAGATGAGATGGAGTGCACCCTCAGCAAGTTTGCAGATGACACCAAAATGGGGGGAGTAGTAGATATACTGGAGGGTAGGGCAAGGATTCAGAGCGACCTTGACATATTAGAGGATTGGACCAAAAAGAAATCTCATGAGGTTCACTAAGGGGAAGTGCAGAGTCCTCCCCTTAAGACAGAACAATCCCATGCAGAGGTACAAGCTGAGGATCAACTAGCTAAGCAGCAGCTTTACAGAAAAGGACCAGGGGATTACAGTGGACAATAAGATGGGGCCCTTGTTGCAATGAAGGCTAACGGCGTGCTGGACTGCATTAATAGGAGCATTGCCAACAGATTGAGGGAACCAATAATTCCCCTCCTGTTAGCACTTGTGAGGCTGCATCTGGAGTACTGTGTCCAGTTTTGGTCCCTTCCACTACAGAAAGGATGTGGACAAATTGGAGGGGGTCTGGCAGAGGGCAACAAAAATCGTTCAGGGGCTGGGAGACATGATTTATGAAGGTTTTTAAGACCTGGGTGGACAAAGCTTTGGTTGGAATGATGTAGTTGAGGATGGTCTTGCTTTGAACAGGGGGC
>NW_017729024.1:32983769-32990077 GCF_001723915.1 Gavialis gangeticus | reverse complement strand
CATGATTTATGAAGGTTTTTAAGACCTGGGTGGACAAAGCTTTGGTTGGAATGATGTAGTTGAGGATGGTCTTGCTTTGAACAGGGGGCTGGACTAGATGATTTCCTGAGGTCTCTTCCAACCCTAATTTTCTATGATTCTATGAATGGGAGTGTGGGTAGATAGGATGTAATTCTCGAGAGCACTGTGTGGAATGTGGCAGAAGTGGCATAGACTTGCCCTCAAGGGTCTTTTAAGCTGTTGGAGAAAGAAAAACAAGAATTATTGGCTAAAAGTTATGGATAAAAACCAAACAAATTCTTTTATAATATACAAATATTAATAGCAAACTTTAATAGCAAGGATGAGTGCAACAAACTAACAAGGAAAGCAATGGATTCACCTTTATGTCTTCAGACCAAAGCCAGGCACCCTATTGCAAAATATGTGCTTTATCCAAAAACAAGTTATGCTTCGGCCCACCTTGAGTTATTTTGCTCAGTGTAGGGATACCTGGTCTAAATTTACTGGACTATGATAGACAGAAGGTCAGGCTAGGTGTTCTAGTGATCTCTCATAGTGTCAAACTCCTTATAATAAGAGTGACACGTTACATTCGTATTTCTGGTCTGCTTCTATGATTCTGTATTGATAATTGGAAATGGTGAGCTGAGAAGAGGCTAAGCATAACTCAGTTTATTGGACTTCCATTGAATATAATCTCCTGTCGTCATTACCAGTGGTATTTGAAGCTCTCTTGCTTCTTGTCAGTAGTATACAGGTCACAAGACAGCCTGAGGGGTCCTCTATTAAATGTGCATACTTGTCTCTGAGTGTGGCTGTCAATTTCTTCTGCTTGATTGTAGTTTAATGTCTTGCACATAATAAGTGCTAAAGGTATTTGGGGCAAATCCTTTATATTCTGCTTGTAGCAAAACATCATGAACAAAAAAAATTCTGCGGCACAGAGTGACTCATCTTTTAGCCTAAGTTAACTTGATCAATGATGTCTAAAATGTAGAGATGTTACACTTTGATTTCAATTAAAACAGAAAATTCATATGATCTTTCTTGTCCCCATTAAAGCAGAGCAGGAAAACAATTTTCTTTCCTCTTCTAACTAAAGTAGTCAAAAGGAAACAAGATTTTGGTGTCGGTTACATTTATTATTTTGTAGAGTAGGAAGGAATCAGCGATACTGACTATAAAACATTCCTGAATTATCTCAATCCTTTATCAGATACAGCATGTACAGCAATACTGATGGAAAATTAAATATTTTAAGTGTTAATAACAAGGTGAAAATTCAGTGTAGGATAGGTCAGTGATAATATTCTGCATGTTTCTTTAATTAGAGACATGAATTAATTAGAGATGAAACATCAGTTAATGCAAATTTCCTGTAGTTAATGAGAAATGTCTTCCTTTTTCTTGAAATTGTGCCATTTCCCAGATCTCTTTGCAAAATTAGTCTAGGTAATGGTATTTTGCTACTGTTCAAGTAATGTTGCAGCCATGATGATTTAGGAAATGTACGAGAGGCAAGGATTTTTTTGGATGGTATCTTTTATTGGACCAACTGCATGGCTGGGATATGCTTAGACAAGCTTTCAAACACAGTACTCAGACCTGAAAGCATCTGAAAACTTGTCTATCTCAAGCATACAGTTTGTCCAATAAAAGATATGACCCATCAAATTCCCTGCCTCCTGGGGACTTTGCAGCTTTCTGTAGGCTAGAGATGTACGTGGAGAAAAATTCAGGAGCTAACCTTTGCTAATTCTACTTAAATGTAGATATTAGGGCTGACTTTCCTCTTGCCAAAGTTTGTATAAATCAGAAGTAACTTACAGGAGTATCACAGAATAATAGAAAATTAGGGTTGGAAGAGACCTCAGGAGGTCATCTAGTTCAACGCCTTGCTTAAGGTGGGACCACTCCCAACTAGATCATCCCAGCCAAAGTTTTATCCAACTGGATCTTAAAAATCTCCAAGGATTGAGCTTCCACTACCTCTCTGCATAACCTGTTCTAGTGTTTTACTACCCTCCTAGTAAGAAAACTCTTCCAAATATCTAACCTAAACTTCCCTTGCTGCAACTTGAGACCGTTGCTCCTTGTTCTGTCACCTGCCACCACTGAGAACAGTAGCTCCATCCTCTTTTAAACCTCCCAGTTTCCTCATTATTTTTGTTGACTTTCTCTGGACTCTCTACAATCCTTTCTGTAGTGGGGGCCCCAAAACTGAACACAGTACTTCAGGTGTGGCCTCACCAGTGCTGACTAGAGGGGAATAATCACTTCCCTTCCCCTGCTGGTAACACACCTACCAATGCAGCTCAGTATGCTGTTAGTCTTCTTTGTAACAAGGGCACACTGCTGGCTCATATTCAGCTTTCGACTATAACCCGCTGGTCCCTTCCATGTCACATTTAGTGAGTGCATCTATATGAGATGTTTACTGTGGACCTGCCTAATTAACTTCTCAGTAAAGTCTCAGCATCTACATATGAGGCCCTATTAGGCTGCAGGAACTTAATTAACTCTGCTGTAGGTTAGTACTTGTAAACTCAAGTACTATCCTACAGCGGCGTTCTTTAGTGTGCAGCAGTGCATGTGTAGATGCTGATGGGGCTGGCTGGGGCATGAGGGTGCTTCAGTGCGGGAGCTGCTGGCTGGCTAGCTCCTCACTGGAACAGCCTCATGCCCCAGCCAACCCGTCTGCAGCAGACTGAGCCAGGTCAGCAATCCTGTGCTGGCAGGCTGAGCCCCTGTATCCCCTGTCAGCTGGGGCTGCTCTGTCCAAGCTCAACATTCTGTGGTGCCAGGCGTGTGTGTAAATGTGGTGCCCAGGAACAATAAATTCTGACGTGATATGCACTGGAGTTTATCGTATTGCATTAATTGCATGTGTAGATGTGCCCAGTTTCATGCAAGAGGAGAATTGGTACACTACTGTGTTTCTTTATGACTTGATTATAGAAGCACTCATTGTGCTTGGTGCTGTACAAAACATAGGAAGGCATATTCTCTTGCAAAAGTACATTTAAATTAGCAAACAAGCAGAGTGAAGGAGATGTGTAATTGATGTCTTGAGGAGATGTTTGGCTCAAGTTCTCTTGGTTCCATTTTCTATTAATGTCCAAAGATTTCTTTGGCTCATTTCTTTAGATTAGGAGGGGTGGGGCTTCAATGTCCTGGTGATTGGTAGATGTGCTGGGAGAATTCTTCAGGGTTGGGGAAATAGATTGTCATATTTCTGAATTCAGTCTTACTCGAGTGCAACGTAGTTATAAATTTAGTGTAAATGTATGTGCATGCATGTACGCACGTGCGCATGTGCACATGCACACTCTCTCTGTCTCTCTCTGGGTATGTACAGACATTCAAGGAGGCTAGGGAGAGGTTAGATTGAATTAAAAATGGCCACCTGATCTAAGGTAAGTCTGGATGGGGGATTAGTGGGTGGACTTTGGAGGCATCAGAGGGCTAGCAAACTCTAGGAGGGATCGGGAGGGAGCAGGGGGCCAGGTTGGCTCTGTGATGGGTGGATTGGGGAGATCAGGGGACAGGCAGGGTCTTTGGGGGGGCTGACAGGCTCTGGGAGGGTTTGGTAGGGTCAAGGTGCTCTCCCCCACATCCCAGGAACAGAAGCTATTCTTAGCCCCCTGGCCATCCCAGCCCTAGATAAACAACCCTCGCCCTCCTGTGAACCAACCTTCTCCCTCCCTCCTGTGCCTCACCTCACCCTGTTGTACATTCTTGGCTTCTGGCACCAGTGAACAACTTTAAAACTGGCATTGGGAATGGCTTGGAGGATGGGGGGGTTGTCAGCTCGGAGGGGGGGTACTGACTGGTCTGTGGGGGGGGGAGTTGGTCATCTTGGTGTGGTGGGAAGGGCCAGAGGATGGCTAAAAATACCTCGTGACAGGGGAGTGGATAGGAGAAGTGCAGCCACAGGACTGGGACCAGTGGCTAGGCTTTCCCAGTCCTGGGGCTGCACTGTGAACTGTACAGAACTTCAGTTAGATCAATCTCACTAGACCCTAGGTTAACTTAGATCAGGTCAGCCAGTTTTAGACTTGTCTGACCTTCCTCAACTTCTGTACAGTTCACACTTAGATTGACTCAACTAGGGATCAAAGTGTGCAGACACAAGTGCAGCTCCCATCTGTAACTTGGAACAATTTCTGCAAAGTGTTCTGAGTTACAATGTTACCCCAGACCAAACAGAAGTTCACTGTTGGTTCGGGAGGGGGGAGTGGGAGGGGCAGGGGCAGGAGTGCCTAGCTGCAGGCTGAGAGCCTGCTGCCAGGTTCCCTTAGCAGTGGCCAGGGCTCTCTGCCAGTGCTTGCTGTTTTCAGAATGGGAGGGGGGAGAGGCAGAGGAGGGAGCTGAGTTCATTCTTTGGGCTCTCCAGCAGGTGCTGAAGGGTGGGGTTGGTGAATTGGAGCCCCCCCCCACCTGGGGGGGGCTCCAATTCACCCGCCCCACCCTACAGGAGGGGCTGAAAAAACCCCAGACTGAACTCTCTCTGCTCCCTTTCCCCCATCCAGTTATGAAAAGAGTGACAGGCTTGGAGCTCAGCAAACACAAGTTACAAAAGATGCTACATTTTGAAACATCTTTATCTGATATCTCATGCAATGAAGGGTCAGATTTTCAGCCGATAGGCCATTTTTGAAGCTGTCTACAGCTGTGCACTTGTGTTTGATCACAGCTATAAATTTCTTTCTGTGGCCAGATCGAGCAAAAGTTGTCACTTCTGTCTGCACCCTAAGTGTAAAGTCCACACCTGGGTGAACTCAGTTAGATCGGGTGGCCATTTTTCCTGTGATCTAACCTCCCCCTAGCCTCCCCGAATGTCTCTATATTTCCCCCACCTCTACAGATACATGCATATGGTTAAAGGGAGACAAAAGTGTCTGAAGAGCTCTTGAATTGATCTGAAGGCTGAGAGAGCAGGATTCTGCAAATTATTACAATGTCTCTTTGTCTTCCACTATCTCAGGCCTCACTTAATGAGTTTAGACAATTCCTGAAAACTTGGAGATCTAGCTAGAGTTTCTTGTCTGCTCTGGCTTATTCCCAGAATATGGCCACTGACCCATATCTTTTCCTTTGAGAGTTCAAGTATTTTCTAGATGTTTGTTTCCCATTACAATTCTAAAGTAACGTAAGTGTGGGTCAGTGTCTTAGGGGCAGTTACCCTACACTTTGAATTGAACAGGAGTTCAGTGGCTTAATCATTCTCCTGTCTGTAGCACATGTAGTATACATCATTTGCCATGATTAGAGAAATAGCTTATTTGCCTGACATATGTAGGCTGAGGGGCTGGATTTTTTTTCTGAGACGAGACAATTAGGAGAGGCTTTGCAGATTCATGCAGAAACTGCTGGGGGGAAGTGCTGGTAGAAAATATAATCTTATATTTCTGTTTTTTGACACTATGAGGGTGCTTCTTTGAAAAAACTCAGAAAATTTTTGTAAACTTTTGCAGGGTACATAAACTTTCTGTTTGTGACTGAGTTTGCATGTTGTTTCTTGGAAATAATGATAATTTTCATTTTACACAAGTCTGTTTCCAGAATCTATTTCCGGCTTGGTGGGAAAGATTGATTTGTTATTGTTCCAGTGCTATCAAGATTATTTACCAACATGTTTCCCAATAGCAGAAAGATTTTAGGGTTATATGAAATAAAATACATATCCCTGAGGACCCTCATACCAGAGAGGGCCCTGTAGTACAGTGAGTTAAACTTAATTTTTCCAAGAAAAATAGCTGTGTGGAAAAGTGTTCGTGTTACTCATTCCTCTAAAATATGGAGTACCCTCAGCTTAGTATACTGAAACCTTATATCATACCACAGTAATAGGTCAAGTCAGTCCCGAGGCCTCTGTGAGCATTGGGGCACCTTATATGATGTAACAGCCCTAACTGAGTTGCTTTGCATCATTGGTGATTCTTTGGGCAGAGTGACCTGGTAGCACACATCTCCTCTCCAGGTATGGATGGCTTGCAGGGAGCTCACTTGCCCTTTAACAGGTCTTGTTTTTAATCCTGCTGCGTGTTCACACACCCTCCTCACTCAGGCAAGCCCAGGTGGGGGTGCTAGTTTAGTCGCCAACAACCAGACCATGGAACAGGCTGTACTGGTTTACATGGTACCAGATAGCAGACCAAGAGAGGTCTGGCCTGACATTAATAGGGCAAAATAAAAAAAAAGTTTGCAAAAGGTGCTGTAGGTGTGACTTTCAGAAGAAGATTTTACAGGACTAATGGGTGCTGTAAACTACTTTGAAACACTTGCACTCTTATGACACTTAA
>NW_017729024.1:32977808-32978769 GCF_001723915.1 Gavialis gangeticus | reverse complement strand
AGGTCACCAAATCCTTAGATGCAGGGGTAGCAGTGGACATAGTCTTCCTGGACTTTCGGAAAGCCTTTGACACTGTCTCCCCATCTCTCTTTGGAGCCCAGTCTTTCTTGAACATAACTTCCTCATACTCAGAGATAAGCAGTGTAATCTGGAGAACATAGCTACATGCAGCATGACATTTATATTTAGGAACAGTGTGGTCCAATTTACCAGAATTTCTGGACTCAGCTACTACTGATGTAGCAAGTGGGCAGTGTTTCCTGGGTTTTTCCTGAAGAGAAGATGCGAAGGTAGAGGGGACAAGCAGGAAGAGGACATGGAAATGGGACAAGCAGTCTTAAATAACTACAGGGTAGAACAAGGGCCCTGCTGTCAGGAAAGGTGGAGATGCGGGGGGGAGGGGGGAATGGAAAGGGTGGGGGCAGTGGTAAAGTAGTCACATAATCACTGACATGTGCCTGTATCTACACACACTTGTTAAATGGTAAAAGCCATGTTTTCCCCAGACACACTCTTCCTCTACCTAAATAAAAAACACATCATGTCCCTTCTTCAAGGATGCATGTGTACAAGCTTTAACACGTGACATCAGCAACAGTTACATATGATGCGCCCATACCCTAAGTAAATGGTGAGTCACAAAGCTGGAAGTTGAGACCTTTTGATTACTTAAAAGCTCTGGATACTTAATATAACCGCACTTATTTTTATTAGGTTGCATTTCTTTTACTTTTAGTTAATGATTCTCCTGACCAGTGTGGGCCACACAAATTGCCCACACAGTATCGGATTTCAGTGGGAGAGTAATTTTTTCTTTTATAATGTCTAACTCGTACATACATGCATCAGGATGTTTTTTTAAACAGCTTTTGCTTTTGAATCTATGGTGACATTAATTTTGCCCAGCTACAGCTGATTTTTCTCATTAACTTGCTTAATTGGAGCATCCTTTTGTAACTAG
>NW_017729024.1:32972410-32972808 GCF_001723915.1 Gavialis gangeticus | reverse complement strand
TACTACAGACCACCCAACCAAGGGGAAGAGCTAGACCAGGAATTCTTAAGTCAGGTCATGGAGGTAGTTAGGTCAAAGGACGTGGTCATCATGGGTGACCTGAACTTTCCAGACATCTGCTGGGAAGAGCAGTCAGCCAGATCTGACTGCTCACGTAGGTTCCTAGCCAAGATACAGGATGTCCATCTAACCCAGGAGGTGCACAGCCCCACCAGGGGAGATGCCTTGTTGGACCTGGTTCTGGCCACGGGCGACGACCTGGTGAGGGGTCTGTGGGTGGTCGACCACCTGGGTGACAGTGATCATCACCTGCTGGAATATGCCATCCAGCGCAAGGTGTCAAAGGCCTCTACAGCAAGGCAGCAGCCCTGGACTTCAGGAGGGTGGACTTCAGTGAA
>NW_017729024.1:32936160-32967410 GCF_001723915.1 Gavialis gangeticus | reverse complement strand
AAAAGGGAGAAAGGACACGGGAAACTATAGGCCAGTTAGTCTTACCTCAATCCTGGGTAAGCTTTTTGAGAGAATTATCCTGGCGCATGTCCATGAGGGGCCAGCAGGCGAGATTATGCTTAGGGGCAACCAACACGGGTTCATTAGAGGCAGGTCTTGTCAGACCAACCTGGTGGCCTTCTACGACCAGGTCACCAAATCCTTAGATGCAGGGGTAGCAGTGGACATAGTCTTCCTGGACTTTCGGAAAGCCTTTGACACTGTCTCCCCATCTCTCTTTGGAGCCCAGTCTTTCTTGAACATAACTTCCTCATACTCAGAGATAAGCAGTGTAATCTGGAGAACATAGCTACATGCAGCATGACATTTATATTTAGGAACAGTGTGGTCCAATTTACCAGAATTTCTGGACTCAGCTACTACTGATGTAGCAAGTGGGCAGTGTTTCCTGGGTTTTTCCTGAAGAGAAGATGCGAAGGTAGAGGGGACAAGCAGGAAGAGGACATGGAAATGGGACAAGCAGTCTTAAATAACTACAGGGTAGAACAAGGGCCCTGCTGTCAGGAAAGGTGGAGATGCGGGGGGGAGGGGGGAATGGAAAGGGTGGGGGCAGTGGTAAAGTAGTCACATAATCACTGACATGTGCCTGTATCTACACACACTTGTTAAATGGTAAAAGCCATGTTTTCCCCAGACACACTCTTCCTCTACCTAAATAAAAAACACATCATGTCCCTTCTTCAAGGATGCATGTGTACAAGCTTTAACACGTGACATCAGCAACAGTTACATATGATGCGCCCATACCCTAAGTAAATGGTGAGTCACAAAGCTGGAAGTTGAGACCTTTTGATTACTTAAAAGCTCTGGATACTTAATATAACCGCACTTATTTTTATTAGGTTGCATTTCTTTTACTTTTAGTTAATGATTCTCCTGACCAGTGTGGGCCACACAAATTGCCCACACAGTATCGGATTTCAGTGGGAGAGTAATTTTTTCTTTTATAATGTCTAACTCGTACATACATGCATCAGGATGTTTTTTTAAACAGCTTTTGCTTTTGAATCTATGGTGACATTAATTTTGCCCAGCTACAGCTGATTTTTCTCATTAACTTGCTTAATTGGAGCATCCTTTTGTAACTAGGATCTTTATTTTTTGAAGGCGATGCACAGAAGCACTGGTAGTGAGGAGTGTACTTCATACCAAGACTATACAGTACATCTTAATTAATGTATAAGGCTCACAGAGATAATCAGTCCTCCTGACTGCTGTATCATTAAGCTTAGAAGCTGAAAAATCTTACTTCCTGAAGATTCTCAAGACAAAAGTAAATCTGCTATCTTTACATCATCCCTTTTTCATTTTTATTTCCACTCAGTTTTACTGATTGAGCACAAAATCTAGGAACCCTGAGTATGCGTGCACAGATGAAAAAAATAAAGTACCTTTTTTATAAGCCTCAGAAGCCTCAAAGGGACTGTATTACTTTCGCTCAGCAAAAACTACTTTAAAAAAGATAAAACCTTATTTGATAGCTGCTGAAAGAGGGAATAATCCAGATATGAACATTATGGCACAACATGCCATGCAGTTTCAATCTGCTTCGTTTTAGTAGCACATCAGTTACAATGAACTCACTGTAAAACCTTTTCCCTTCTTTGCATTTTGGGGTTTTTAGGAGAGTACTGGAAGTGGTAGGATCTATTATTCATGCTCTGACTGTGTTTGTGTATGTGCTGGGGGACAGTCTGGATGCTGCATGTTTATCACAGGTTCTGAACAGTTGCTGATTGATAATTCTTCCATGTATCCAAAAATGGAGCCTGCCCAGCTGCACTTGGTGAGGCCTGCCATCTCTCGTATAATGCTGATCGCTCCTGAAAGGCTGTTCCACATCTCATCCATCTGTGAAATACGAGCTGGGTGGAGCAGACAATAACAAGTGCCCACTTTACAGAGACCCCATTCAGGCATTGGATATCAGCATTTGCCAGTAGACAGCAGTTGCACTCAAGTTAGAGACAGACAATGACAGATTTAGCATCTTGCTCTGATTGTAAATGTAGCCCAATACACATGCACAGACTTGTAGTGTAAAGAGCATGCCAAAGAGCTGCTGCAGCCTCCCTGCTATAAACAGCACCTGTGCTGCCAAATGGTGGTGGTGCCTGATAGCCAGCTCCTTGCACAGTGCCTTGTATTTGTGGGGAAGGATTCTCAAGGTCAGCCCCTGCTTTGTCTGGGGGTAATGTGGTGTTATAATTTAAAGATAAAGACTCCCTTTCCCCCCTTTATATGAGCAATTAGACAGATCATATAACACTTATGGCTAAAGGCTTTCTCAAATTAAACAGGCCACATAGTAAATAAAAGTAATTTGATTAAAGTAACGCGACCAGAAAGTGCTCTCCATCATGTTGATTAACCGGGGGAAGTTTGCTTAACTAAAGTTTCAGGTCAAAGGTTTTCTTAACCTTATCTGTCTGCCTCTCTGACTTCCTTTCAATCAAATCTAATAAGCATTGCAGTACAGTGAAGTCACACACATCTCTCTGCAAGTGCAGTGACCCAAGGCTTTCTTATGTGGCATTTTCTGAGAACAAGTCAAATGCTGGGGCAACGAACAGTCCTTTTCTCTTTTTAAAGCCTTAATAGTCTAAGCAAAAAATGAGAGAAGTTTCTTGGCCTTTTAATTTGGCTGTTTAAATTTGTTCTATATTCTTCCTTCTGTCCTCAAAACAAGCAAACGTACAAATATGCAAACAAAAACCCTACCAATTCTGGAAGTTAGAAAAGCACTTTTATGTGTTGAGGGTGTGAATTTCTTTCATTAGAGAATTTACCGCATTCCTGCGGGAGAATTGGCCTATCAAATAACCCATCAAAGCTGCTCTTAAGTCAATTGGTGGCATCAGTCCTTCCCCCTTTCATGAAGCAGTACATGCTGATTCCTTAAGCAAAAATATGGCTTAGAATTTCAAATTGCCATCTGTGTACCTGTCTTGCACATAATAGAACTATTATGACTTCAAGCCCAGCTATAGACATCTATCAGAGAGTTAATAACAAGCCCCCAAACCATCAGTTAGCATAATATTAAATACAGCCTCAAGGATAGTGAAAGTGGAAGTGTTTTATGCTGTGGCATGTATATTGTATTTTATACACACAGCAACGTATGTTCAAAGCACCGTAAGGTTGCAAAGTCAAGCATGAAACACTGGGAAATACCAGAATTAATGTAGTGTGTGCAGCTTGAATTCATCTCTCATGGTTGAATCTCATTTGAGTCCCGTCTCTTTTTGGGGTTTTTTGTTGTTCTCCCACCCTGGCGGGGGGTCGGGCTAGAAGATTTACTAGGTCCCTTCCGACCCTTAATCTATGAATCTATGAATCTATGAATGCATTATGATGCCATTTGCATGACCATTTTTTCCATGCTTATGTGTACAATGGGAAAAACATACAACTATAGACATCTATTGACTTTGTAGTATTCCACCTAAATACCATTCCCATTGGCTTTTTGGCACAAGGTTTTCACTGAACCAGCTTTAAAGTTCTCTTGCATTTGTCTTCTGTGTTTAATGTCTTAGCTTTACAGTGTACGCTTTTTGGCACCTGCTTTTGCTATCTATCTATCTATCTATCTATCTATCTATCTATCTATCTATCTATCTATCTATCTATCTATCTATCTATCATAATTCACATAATGTAGAACGCCATAAACAACAGATGATAGAAATCTGTTCTATTTCAGAGAGCACATTTTACTTGTATTGAATAGAATGCATTGGTTTTAGTCGGTATGACCTTGTAAAGCTCTTTCTAAAACCTTATTATTCAAAATAATTTTAAGAGGTGTTTCTCCAGGTAGCTGTGACCAGCTGGTATTTTTAATGCTCAGGCTTGTTGACCTGTATATCCAGGTACTTAGGTGGCATCCATCCTTGTGTTATTTTAGTACTCACATATATTAAAGATATTAAGCAAGGAGAACTTAATGAAAAGCCCTTGACTTTCACTTAAAAAGACAGACTGTGATTTCCTGTTGTGGCTTAAAGTGGTTTTATTGACCTGCAGTCCCAAACAAGAAATGAGAGTCCTCAAAGTTGGGTTGACTTGTGGTAAGATGCATTAAACATGCTTTCTGGTCCCTAATTTGTTGGGAGTAAGTGACATCCAATGACTGGGAATGATGGACCAGGCATGTCTTTGACATCAATGAAGACCTCTCCTTGTGTCTTGAAGGCAGGATTTAAATACTTCTGAGTTTCTTGACAATAGTGCTGTTTGGATTGGCTTGAGTCATCATCACTGTGAATTTCTATTGTATCTATAATTCAAACTGCAGTTCATGTCAAACATGGATATGGTCATGTCATGAAAAACAGGCTCAGTCCAAAAAATCAAATTTAAGCTGAAGGTACCAAAAGCTTTTAGGCACCCAAAATGTAATGCATTGTTCAAGTAAATAAATTATTAGTAACGTTACAAGTTTGATTCTAAATTTAATCCTTTGAATTAAGTCAGTATTTTGCATTAACGTTTACATTTTGGAAAACGTGATTTTTCATATAGCTGAAGTATGTGAAAACTATAGTGCATCATGCATATGGTATATTAGGAACCCTATGTATAAGGGTAATATAAACAAGTTGGCTAGTAACATTTTCAAAAGCATCTAAGCCATATAGGAGACATCTTTTTCTCTTTGCATAGTTCCTTTTGAAAGATTTTAAGATGAACCTCAAATTGAAGCTGTGAGCAGTAATGGTGAAAGATGCATGAGTTTTGTTTCCAGGCTGGGGGAGTGTGTGTGCATGCATGTGTGCATGCGTGTATGTGTCTGTGATGTATGTATTATTCCTCTGAGTTTGGTGAGTCCTACTACTTTGTTTTCCATCACAATCAGAAACAACAGTGTGTAATATCTTTCCTGGAACAACCTCCCAAAAAGTCTGTGTGGGCAGGTGAAATATTTTTGGGATATTAAGGAGTTTCTGATGATTGTGTCATTGCCAGCTGGCTCCCCTCTAAAAATATTTTCAACATCCTTTTCATTTCAAAGTTCATATTTTAAAAAAATGTCAAGCAATTCATGGTTGTTATATGAGACAATAATGTTTACTTGTACAAAAAGAAAAAAATTGTTCTACTGATTATGGGTTCCAGTCAGACTCATTAGGAATACTTAAAAAAACATTTTGCAAAGAGCAGAAACTCTGTTTGCCATACAAAACACATCTGTGATGAGCTGCCTACAGATTGCCTCTCTAAATAGACAGGGCTCCTTGTTTATGAGATTCCCTTTTTAAACATCTGGTGTTTTCAAGATATTTCTGGAGGCACGTTGCTCTCTTTCTTCCTGTGCCCATGATCTATGAGGACTTGAACAGTTTTCCAGTATTTTTCTCTCCTGGGAAGAGCTGTCATCTGAGCCATGTTGGGCAAATGAATGATGGAGGGGAAATAATTTTTGCTTGTCTGGCATGAAGCCTATGGCAACAAAAAGTGCTGCTATGTCCCACCAAGGAGCCATGAGAGTATCATGATCTTGGATCTAAAGTCCTACTCCAAATCTGAAAAGGAAATTTCACAGATAAGCACTTTCATTAGAACTTCAGCTGTCATTGTTATTAATTTGCTTTATGTAAGCACTGTTTTATTGGAAGCCATTTTATATATCCTTGTATATCCCATTTTATATATCTATTTTATAAACCTTGCATATCCCAGTATAGCACCAGGATATCTGTTATTACCTGGAATTGTGTCCTAGTGCATCTTGTCAGGCAGCAAATAACATTTGTTCCAAAGACAGTGTTGCATCCAATCAGTTTGTGTCTAATAAATAGGATACTTATTAGGCTAGGATTTTATTCATTTCCCTAAGTTGATTGAAGTGCTTGGATTTCTTGAGAACATTTGCAATAGTTTAGGAACCAAATATTGTTTATATTCAGAACAGTTGTAAAATCTGGAGACAGCAAATTCTGTCATGAATTTCTTAGCAGTCAAACTAGCTTACCAATACGCCCCACGGAAGGTAGAATGAGCAGAAACATGAAGATGAGCAGTAAGCAGATTAGGATAAGATTAGTGGCTATTTGGCCAGATGTGGCCAGGAAACTTTGAGTCCAAATATTGCTCAGGCCATACTCCAGGGCAAGTTTTATGACCATGTGAAAGTAATATGTAGACAAAAGCAGAAACTTGATTCCAAATGAGGAAAGCCTCTTAGTTTAGGATGCCACTTTCCTTTAGGCTTAATTCTAATGGTCTTCAGTGGGTCTAAGAATATATGGAAGTTGGCATTTACCTGCTGTCATGAGTAAAAAGCACTTAGGCACAATAGAGGCTCTCTGACAGCCCTTGGCTCTTCTTGTGCAGCAAAATAGTGAAAGTTGTCTAGGACCCTGAAAGACATTACACTTAAGGCACAATTAACCTGTTAATTGCATATTAAACAGTAACCTGGCTACACAGGCAATTAATGGCATGATAAAATGTGAAACTGGCTGCAAAAATATTCCACAAAATATGTATAATATTTTTGTGACTGGTTTCCATCATGCCTTAAATGATATATGTGGCAGGGTCCCCACCATGCAACCTGATGCCAGCTGTACTGCAGGGCTTAGTTGATGACTCCCCTGTGTTGGTAGGCAGACAGTTGTGCAATGTAGCCCTGCATGAGCTGCATTACACAGCCACTGTTTTCAGGTTGCTGAGTGGATGGGTGGCTAATTGGCTGGATGGTAGCACACAGAGAGTGGTGGTGGATAGGTTGTTTTTGGCCTGGAGGGATGTGAGCAGTGGGGTTCCCCAGGGCTCGATCCTTTGGCTCACATTGTTCAACATCTTTATGAATGACTTGGACGAGGAGGTGGAAAGCACGTTGTCCAAGTTCGCTCATGACATCAAGATGTGGGGTGAGGTGGGCATGCCAGAAGGGAGGGACAGAATTCAGCTAGATCTGGACAGGTTACAGAGATGGGCAGATAAGAATAGGATGAAATTCAATACAGACAAGTGCAGGGTACTGCATCTAGGGAGAAGAAACCAGCAACACGCCTATAGCCTGGGGAATACCCCGCTTGTCAGCACAGAGGCGGAAAGGAATCTTGGAGACATTGTTGACTCCAGGTTGAACTTGAGTCACCAATGCGAGGAAACTGTCAGTAAGGCTAACTGCACCTTGTCATGCATCCACAAATGCATCACAAGCAGGTCCAGGGAGGTGATCCTCCCCCTCTATGCAGCATTAGTCAGGCTGCAGTTGGAGTACTGCATCCAGTTTTGGGCACTGCACTTCATTGAGAGCATCCAGAGGAGGGCCACTTGCATGATCAGGGGGTAGCAAGGCAGGCCCTATGAGGAGAAACTAGAGGGCTTGAACCTATTCAGCCTCTGCAAGAGAAGGCTGAGGGGGGATTTGGTGGCCGTCTACAAATTCACCAGGGGGGATCAGCAAGGAATAGGAGATGCCTTGTTCCCCTGGGCACCACACGGGGTAACTAGGAATAATGGGCACAAGTTGATAAAGAGCAGGTTCAGGCTAGACATCAGGAGGTGTTACTTTATGGTTAGGGTGGCTAGGACCTGAAACCAACTTTCAAGGGAAGTGGTGCTTGCTCCTACCTTGGGGGTCTGTTGCAGAGCCCTTAGGTGCCCTGCGCCTGAGAACAGGGATGGCTCCAGAGAGCCCCTAGCGGTGAGAAGGGGGAGGTGCAGCCGCCAGTCACCAGTGCAACACAGGTGCTGGTTGCCGGGGCAACCAGCGAAACCCCCTGACAGGAAGGGGCAGGGCTTAGCCCTTCTTAAACCCAGGCAGGAGGCTAGGGTGACAGTTCCTCCTCTGACAGCCAAGGAGTAAGGAGCTCAGCCAGTGCGGAGAGAAGGCCAAGGTTTGGCTGCATGAGTATCCGCGGGTTGCTGCCATGAGCTGGAGTATTTTTGCCTGGTAGAGATTAACTGTTGTCTGACCAGATGGTTTAGCTTTATGTTATAGCCTGGGGGCTTTGTGGTTTGTGTTTACTGTTTAACTGGAGGACCAGGTGAGGCTATTAGGGGTGGAGGAGCCCTCATAGGGACTCCCCAGTAGCGTGGGGGGTTCCTGGCGCTGGAGAAGGTGCAGTATGTTGTGGGGTGCATTGGCCTAGCCCTGAGAGTGCAGAGGGGCGGCGAGGAGCCCTGAGAGTGTAGAGGAGGCCTGAGAGTGGCAGAGGGGTGGCGAGGAGCCCCGAGAGTGGCAGAGGGGCCCCAAGAGGGGCAGAGGGGCGGTGAGGAGCCCCGAGAGGGCAGAGGGGCGGTGAGGAGCCCCGAGAGGGCAGAGGAGTCCTGAGAGGGCAGAGGGACGGCAAGGAGTCCCGAGAGGGCAGAGGGGTGGCGAGGAGCCCCGAGGGCAAAAAGAGGGCCAAGACATAACGGGGCCAAAGTCAGATCACACCAGCACCATCTGCGAAGCTTGGGCTGTGGTGTAGGTGAGGAAAAGGAGCCGCAGATAGCACCCCCTGTCATCCGGGCGCGTAGAAATGGGCAACCTCTCACTAATTACAACAATCTATTAATTAAAATAAGATCAAGGCATGGCAGGAGAGTAAGCAGGTGGTTAGCCCATTACAGGAGGGCGGAGCCATACCCGGAGAGGCTCCAATAGTGGCACTCCTGTCACAGGGTCATTAAGAGGAGACTGGATAGACATCTGACTGGGGTCATATGACCCCAGCATCCATTCCTGCCCAAGGCATGGGGTTGGACTTGATGATCTGTTTAGGTCCCTTCTGACCCTAGCTACTATAATACTATGATACTATGGAGGGGAGCTCATCACCTAGGCTGATGTGCCAGGTCATGGGGAATGGTGGGGCTCCCTGCATCCTGGCAGGTTGGCTGCCTTGTCCTGCAGCTCCCAGGAAGTTGACACAGTTTGTTGCAGGCACTTGACACATCTCAGCCACAAGGACCTTGGGATTGGTTCCCAGAGCTGGGACCAACAATCAGCTGATAGTTGGTACCAGCGCTGGGACTGCATTAGTTTACACAATGCTGCTGACTCCCAACTTTTAACTTGTTGGTTGAAAGATCCAGGCTCCCCGGACCCAAGCTAGTAGTAATGGTGCAATTGGAATCTGATCTCTTGTCCAAAATCACATGTCCTCCCATGCATGAATGGCATGACAGGAGGTGCATTTGTTAGGATTAGGAAACAGATCCCATTGAGCCATTATGTGACCAGGTGCCAGGGGCCTAGGAAATGCAGTGTCATTTTCATCCTTTTTAATAAAAATCCAGAATTAGACCAAGGCAAAAAAGTTTGCAGGAAGAAGAAACCTGCCTTTTATATTTTTTGAAAAATGTAAATTTCTGTGAGGTTTCATGCGTCATGAAACCAAGGGAAAGTGTTATACTCTGATGATTCTGGCTGTTGGCATAAAGTGGAAAGTAAGGCAGGATGAGACTGACTGGTTCAGACAGCCATGAGTCTTCGTAGGCAACAACTTACTTTATCAGATGCTAGGAATGGACTGACAGAAAGCAAAGGTTTTATAGGAAGGAAATGGGTAAGGGGAGGAGACACTGCTAAGAGATGTACTAAGTGGATTGATTAGATCAATTAAGATGAACAAGGCGGTTCACACATGGAGTGACAGGGGAGTAAGCAGCTGGCTCAGGTAATTAGATAAGAATCCATAGTCCCCACTGAGAACAAGGAATACAGTTCAGTCTTGTTCTGCAGTTTCAAATTCAGGTTGCCTTTTCTGTTAAAACCTTTTAAAGACTGACTTAAACTAACTGTACCAGCTAGTTTCTAAGGGCGCAGGCAGAAGTGCAGTTCCCCACTGTAACTGAGAACACTTTGCAGGAAGAGTTTGGAGTTGCAGTGATCACCCAGACCAAACAGAAGTTTACTGTTGGTTCCAAGGAGGAGAGGAATCTGAGTCTGCAGCCAGTTTCCCCTAGCAATGGCTCCTGTTCCCTGCTAGGTTGCAAAAGTTTCAGAATGGGAGGGGGAAAAGGGACTGGAGGGAGCTTATTCTAGGAGTTCCTCAGCCAGCACTGGAGGGTGGGCTGGGTGATTTGGAGCTGCCCCACCCTCCAGCAGGGGTTGATAAATCCCCAAACTGAACTCTCTCTGCTCCCTTTCCACCCTCCCATTCTGAAACCAGCTCAAGGCTGGCAGGCAGTGCAAACAGAAGTTACAGAAGATGCTCTTTTTTGAAACATCTTTGTCTGATCCCTCATTGCAATCAAGGACCAGATGAAGACATTTCAAAACAGAGCGTCTTCTGTAATATGCACTGAGGTGTCTGATTTTCACCTGACCAGTCTTTTTTTAAGCTGTCTGCAACATGTACTTGTGTTTGTCACAGCTATAAACCGGTTTCTGTGGCCAGATTGAGTGAAAATTTTCAATTCTGTCTGTGCCCTAAGATGCCACCCTTCCCTACTTCTGACTGAGTTTATATTAACATGGTAAACTACCTCTTTTGGCCTCAAGTAGCTTAATATCAGCTTCACAGGCAATCCTGCCTCATAGCTATGTACTTGAAAAACAGATACTACCAGTTGAGTTGTGGGCTAAGTCTCCCTTCTGGGTGGTGTGTGTGAAGCAGAGGAGTCATCATCATTTATCTCTTGTTTTTGGGTGGGAAGGGGGGAGTAGTTGGACAGAGAGGTAGATACTTAGAAGACTAATCTTTTGTTGCTACTTACTTAAAAACTAAATACACTATCACATAGAATAGACAGGTTTCAAAATAATGGGCTAAATCAGTGTTGATGTGGTGAGTGCATGGGGGTGTATCTGCACACCTTGAGAGTGCTGGTACACCCCCTGAAAGCAGCATTCTACACTTAGGCGATGAGCAGCTCCCCCCCCTCCCCCCGAGAGTGCTGGCCAGGGAATGTGGGCACCAGGAGAAGTGATCCCCGCAGTCCACCCATGGCTGATTGCACCGACTGGGGGGGTGGGTTCCCCCGCGGCCAATTTTGCTGGCCTGGAAGTGGTGTGCCACTGGCATTTCTGTGTCAGTGCGATTGGCCGCAGGGGGACACCCCTGAGTCGCTGACTGTCTCCTTGGGAGGCAAGTGCCTTCCCTGACTCAGGAGGCACCAGTTGCCCATGGGCTAAATTTTGTCACTCTGTTCAATCCTTGCTTTTGCTGAAAATGACTTCAGTATGTAAGTGAGGAATGGGTAAGGATTTGACTCAAAGGCCCTTTGAGAATCTTGAGAATGGTAAAATACAAACCACCATATACAAGAAACCCACAGACCAACATACATATCTGCACAGAACCAGCAATCACCCTAAATACACCAAGAAAGTTGTAATATACACCCAAGCTCTCTGATACCACCAAATTTGCAGTGAGGAGAACACCTGTGATCATCACCTTGCAAATCTCAAAAGGGCTTTCACCCAATGACACTCCTCAAGAGATAGATCACACTTTTAAAAGAGCCACCTGGATACTACATGGAGAATTGCTGCAGTACTAAAAGAAAATCCCCATGAATCGTGCACCATTAGTTTTGATATAACATTCTTCTCTGGAACCTAGTATGGGAAATCCTCAAATAATTGCAACCCATACTAGAAGAAGACCCAATTCTTAAAGAGATCTTCCAGGAACCACCTATCCTACCCCTTAAACAAGCACCAAACCTTGCCAACCTCATCACCAGTGTTGCAGGGTACTGAAGTGCCTGCTCCTAAAGAAGGACAAGTGTGGGTTGCCGGGGCAACCACAGAGGTCAGCTGACCGGAAAGGGGCAGGGCCTGGCCTATATAAACAGCCTAGGCTGAGGCCAAGAGGCAGTTCCCCTCTGGCAGCCGAGAAAGAGAGAGTTCTGCTGGGAGTAGGCAGAGTTGAGAAGCCTGATGGCCTGAGCAGCTGATGGGCAAGGATACCAAGTAGAGGAACCCCTGGCAGGGATGGAAATGACAATTATCCAGAGGGCTTAGGGTTAGAGTTTTTAGCCAGGAGGCTTGGGTTTGAGTTAGGGCTGATTGGCTGATGATTTTTGTTTGTTGTTATACTGGAGGACCGGGTGAGGCTATAAGCGGTTGGAGGAGGCCTCATGGGAGCTCCCCAGTAGCGTGGGGGTTCCTGGTGCCAGCGAGGGCGCAGCAGTAAAGGGGCACCGACCCCAAGCCTGAGGGGGTCAGTATGGTGGTCTGGGGCCAGGTAAGGTCGAGGCCGCCTGAGCCCGATTGTGGGAAGCCCCAGTGGGGCGCAAGACCCAGAAAAGGGGTCTGGGGGCCAGGTAAGGCTGAGGCCGCCTGAGCCCAATTGTGGGAAGCCCCAGTGAGGCGCAAGCCCCAGAGAGGGCGAGCGCATTGTGAGAAGCCCCAGGGAGGGCGAGGAGACAGAGCAGGGCCTGGTGGGGCCTTAAGGGGGAGACAAACCCGGAGGGCGTCAGCGAGGATGCGGGCAACAATAGTATTTTTGACTCTACAACGTCCAGTACATCTGAGAGGTTTGGTACATGGTATTAGGGGTGGTAGGAGCTACGTATAGCCCTGTGGCGGGAGTGCCCAGAATTATCGGTAGACGGGGTACAGGCGGGAGTATGCTTGGGGACCGTGCCAAGAAGGACAGAAAAGGCAGCCTCCCTTTTACCATATTACCAGCAAAGACGTGGCGGGCGAGAAAAAGGGTGCTTGATCGCCAACCTGGCACGGTAGGGGGTTCCAGGAGAAATCACGGCCACTCCTGGGTCCCCACTCTGTGACAACCAGAAGCAAACTTCTTATGGCCCAAAGCACACCAAATGGATCCAGACCATGCCAGGACAAGAAATATAAAACCTACAAACACATCTCCACCACTCCCACAATAACTATACCTTAAAACGGAACCATCACTGTTCCTGGATGTTACACCTGCACCTCCAGAAATGTAATATATCTTATCCAGTGCACTAAATGCCCTGATGGAAAATATGTAGGAGAAACCAAACAACAACTGCATACCAGAATGAATGCACCCCAAAATCTATCAAAGACAAAAATACCCAATTACCTCTGGGTATACACTTTATACAAGACAATCACTCTCTCTCCATTCTCTCTAAGTTCTAATCCTCAAAAGGAATTTACAAAATACTTTTCACAGATGAACCTATAAACTTCACTTCATAAATCTACTGGATACAAAAAATCATAGACTAAATGCAGATGTTGTATTTATGGCACTTTAGAACATGTCTGCTACCTAAAAACCCCAGGTAACGTGTCTGCATTTTACCAGCTAAATTCTATCACCAGGTCAATATTCACCTCTTCCCCCCCACCATAAACTTGTCTCATACCTATTGTCTTCCATCACCTCTGATTCTCACTGCCATGTATTTGTATTTTCACAGACCTGCATTTTGCATATTGGCTTCTAGTCCGTCTGGTGGAACATAAAACACCAGCAGACTCTCCCTATACCTGAAGAAGGGTGTTTGTGCCTGAAAGCTTGCAAAGAACAATTCTTCTAACTATTTAATTAGCCTAATAAAAGATATCACATCTACCCAAAGAACCTTGTCTGCCTTTGAGAACCTTAGGCACTTTTATGCATGCTCTGGGGGTAGGGAGTGGTAGTGCTTTAATAAGAGTGGCTTTGAGAGCCGCTCTAATTAAAGCACAACTGTGTCTTGTATATCAGAGTCCCTGCACTTAAAAATGGTGGTGGGGTTGCTTGAACTGAAGCTTGTTGGATGAGCTTTAGTTCAAGTGCCCCTGCCACCATTTTTAAGTGCAGGGACACTGATACACAAGATGCAGGAAGCTGCTAGAGTATGGTAATTGCCACGCTCCGGTAGACTCAATTGATCCTCATGTATAGGCACTCCCTGTGACTAACCTTGTGTTTTCTAGGTATATTTTAGTTCTGTTCCTACTACTAAGTTTTCCCTCTTCGTTGACTCTGTTGATCCTCTCCCTATTGGTTTCCTCGGTCATATATTCTAGAGCAGGGGTGTTAATTTAGCTTGAAGCTCTAGCCCTGGAGCTGGGTGGGGTGAATGGTGATGGTGTGGGGTTAAACC
Source organism: Gavialis gangeticus (assembly GCF_001723915.1). Classification (NCBI taxonomy): domain Eukaryota; kingdom Metazoa; phylum Chordata; order Crocodylia; family Gavialidae; genus Gavialis; species Gavialis gangeticus. Next base: position 32,953,352 of record NW_017729024.1, on the reverse strand, counting down.
CAGCTGTTCCTTGGCCCCCCAGCCTCTGTCATTGGCAGTTTGGCAGTAGGACCCATCCCAACCCCTCTAGGGGCCATGTGGGCCAGATGAAACAGTTCCATGGGCCATATCTGGCCCATAGGCTGTATGTCTGACATCCCTGTTCTAGAGGCTTGAACCTGCATCAGCATAGATGATGGGTATTTTATGACTGACAGTAGGGCTGGGGTTGTGCAGCATAGAGAGCCCCTTTCCTAGTGGGGCCTCAGTGCCAGTGACCACTGCCTGGGAAGCCCACAGCAGGCATTTTGACAGAACACCAGTGTGGTAAATCAAATGCCCAGTCCAGCAATACAGAAGGACCCTAAAAGCCTAGTCTAGCCATTAAAACTTCCAGCCATAGTAACAATTTCAGCTGGGGTTTTAAATATGGCATTCAATCAACAATTAACGTGAATTTTGGAAATGATCCAACTATCCTGCAGTGAGAACAAAATAAGCATTTAAGAAAAAAAACCCTTAAGGAAAAACCTTACGGGAGTAGGGGAGCATCTGTCTGTCTGTCTACATAGATGGATATAAATAATATAAATAGATATGTATACACACACGCATACCTATACCTACACACACAGTGGGCTGTGCGAAGTGGGCTGTATTCAATTTGGATTCGGATTTGGCCCGATTGAGGGGAAAGTGATTTGATTAGTTGATTCAGATCACTACCCCAATTTGATTTGGCTGAATCCGAATCTGAAGATTCGATGCTGATTCCAGAGAACCAGAGATTCGGCCATAGACACGGCTTTAAATGTTTTTTTGACATGCTTTGAAGTACCAGGCATGGCTTGTGAACACTAAGATGGTAGGCCGATGCAGCATCCTACAGGAGCATGGGAGAGCCTGCCGTGTGCTCAGCAGTGGACCCAGAAGCGGATTGGAAGTACTTCCACCCCCTGCACCTCCTCAGCTTGGCAATTGGCGATCAGCTGTTGGAGGATCCCGGGTGCCCCCCCAGACCCAAGAGGCATCAGTCACCAAGCTGGGGGGTGGGAGGGAAGGGGTCCCCTGCACGCTTTGTGGTGGACCTGGAAGTGAACTGAAAGTGCTTCTGGTCCACTTCTGGGTCCACTGCTGAGCGTGCTGGGGACCCTCCCGCCGCCGTGCTCCTGTGTGATGCTCCATCCACCCCACCATCTCAGCATTCACAAGCCTCCCGGTACCTTCAGGTATGTAGAAAAAAACATTTAAAGCTGTCTTTCCGAATTGATTCAGAGGGTTCTGATTTGATTCGGAGACATTAAAGGGTCTCCTGATTCAATTTGGATTCGGAGATTCAGCTACCGAATCAGCCTGAATCTCCACCAAATCAGTGACTGAAGCTTCGCACAGCCCTATATATATAAATCTGCAAAACACATGAGACAGAGCAGATCTGAGGGAAGTCAAGAAAACAAGAGACAGCCAAAGTCCAAAGCTCCATGTTTAGGGTTTGTTTGTTTTTTCCATTCTGCCTGTTTATTATTGGCTTTGCTGTCAAATTTCAGATGCTGCCTTGTTGACTTATGTCAGGAGAAACTGTTAAAGGATACTAGGGTATAGAATCACTGTACCTGAATCAGATTTAAAACTGACCTGTGTGGACTGCAGTAGCATGCAAACAAATAAGAAGGGTGTTTTATTTTCGTGACATAAAGGAGGAAACCCCCCCCAATTTTTCTTTATTTGCAAGAGTATGTGTGTTAAGCACTGAATGCAGAGGAGCCCTTCTGGGAGATGCAAAGAAAGAGAAGCCCAAAGCAGTTTAGCTGAATGCTTTCCTAATCTGCCTTATCTTCACTGCACATTTGTTGGTGTATTGCTTTATTAGTAGGTGCCACTTTACTGCATACTAATCTGCTTTCAGACATTGGTATGGATTGTTATGATGTCTGTCCATTAATGGCCTGTCCATTTAATGTACTATGTGTTGTGTATATACCCTTTTGTGTTGTGTATATACCAGCATCCCCTGTGAAGTCCACTGAAATAAAATGGAATTTGATTGATATAGCGCCTTTATATTCAAGGTATTTCAGAGCACTTCCAGACAGATGAATTTAATAGCTGGCAGTGCAGTGTCTGGGCAAGTAGATTGAGAAGTTGGTCTTGTGTGTCTATTTTATAGGTCAGAGAGAGCATGAGATGTTAACCCTATAATTCTGAGAGGGGGGATGTTGTCTATGATCCTCTATTTTTTTTGGAAGTGGCACCGTGTCTTTAGTCACCTCCAGGTACATGCCAAATGTCTGTGGCTCTGTGCCTTACCCAAAGCAGACAGCTTCATAGTTTCATAGTAGGTAGGGTCAGAAGGTATGTGAGCAGATCATCAACTCTGACCCCCTGCCATGGAAGGAAAGAGTACTGGGGTCAAACGACCCCAGCAAGGTGTTCATCCGGCCTCCTTTTAAAGGCCCCCAGGGTAGGAGCCAGCACCACTTCTCTTGGAAGTTGGTTCCAGACCCTTGCCGCCCTGACAGTGAAGCAGCGCCTCCTGATATCTAGCCTGAATCTACCCTCTGCCAGCTTGTGACTGTTATTTCTTGTCACTCCTGTTAGTGCTCCCATTGCCTGCTGGTCCTCCCTGACTAGTTTGTAAACAGCCACTAGATCCCCCCTCAGTCTTCCCTTGTGGAGGCTGAACAGGTTCAAATCTCCTTGTAGGGCCTGCCCCGCTGCCCCCTGATCATGTGAGTGGCCCTCCTCTGGACCCTCTCCATGTTGTCCACATCCCTCTTGAAGTGCAGCATCCAGACCTGGACGCAGTACTCCACTTGTGGCCTGACCAGTGTCGCATAGAGTGGGAGGATCACCTCCCTGGACCTGCTCGTGATGCATCTGTGGGTTGCATGACAAGGTACGGTTGGCCTTCCTGACCACGTCCCCACACTGTCAGCCCATGTTAATTTTGGCATCAACTGTGCAGCTCTAGGAATAGAGTGTGATCACCTGCAATGCTGAGTGCTTTAGCAGGTGATAAAAACAACTCCCAAAGATGAATGAGAACCATGGGACATGTAGATGGTATCTGGGTGCCTCGTTACAGACAGGAAGTAATGGTTGAAATTCTGTATTAGGGCCAGGTTGAAGCTGTGCATAAGCTTGCTAGCTTTGCTTCAGTGAACTCATAGGCTATGAAGATCTTTTCCTGGAGATCTCTTTGAAGATCACATGGCATTATCAAGTCCCCCTGCATAGGTTATTATGAGACGCTTGAGCTTCCTGTCAAAGATCACATTTCTATAGCATTTTGTCCTGGCAGGCCCCATAGACTCCAGTTCTGAGCCACTATGCTTAATGGGCTGTCTTTCTCCATTGATATATGTACTAGCTGCCTTGCTGGATGGTTTTGATTGTTTGGGTCAGTGTCATGGCAATTTTGAAGCTCTTTCAGAGAATACAGGTAAAACATTCACCCTCTGAATCAGAGAAACAAGCCTGAGATCAAAGGCTTACAATGTTGCTGATGTTTTTGCATTATCAAAAGTAATGTAACGTTAGATCCCTTGCAGTGAGTATTCTGTGCTTACATGCACGTATTTCAGGGCTATGAATGCACGAATACTTCAGTCAGAGCATATGATTTTTCAAGTGGTCTTCTGCAGAGGCTCTTAATCCTGCAATGAGCAGTAGAAGGGAAGAGAGGCATCAGGTGATTTGCAGATAGAAGAACAGCTTAAGCATTTGGTCCTTCACATTCCCTGTGGATAACCTAGCAAGCCAAACAATTTAACTTTCACTCATGGTGGAAAAAAGGAAGAGCAGGAGGGAAGATCAAACTGCAGTCAAAGCCAGAAGATACTGTCAAAAGATTTGTTCATTTAGATTCTTCTGAGGTGGCTCACAACCTTCTCAGAAATTATTTTTGCAGAGGAAACAAAGGACAGTGCAATATCTTTTGAAGTCAGAGTGCTTTTTTTCTCCTTGTAATGAAGTCTGACAGACCGCCTTTGATCTCTCAAACAATCTACAATCTTGTATGGCTTTGATCACTAACATAATGGATATGATGGTGTTTTCTGTATGTCCTGAAAGTGGGTCTTGAACAATTTCGTTAGTATGGATGTTAATAAACAAAGAGGCTTTACCTCAGACAGTGGTGAGGTTACGGAGGCACGAAGACCTGCACCCCTGCCATCTTCTCTTTGAGAGTGAGAAACTGATGCAGAAAAATATATACTGAAACGGGCGTAATGCTGCCTGCTGCTGTTATAAAAGTTTACTTTTAACAGATTCATCATACACGTAGGCAATGTTGATGCCTTTTAGTATGTGTAAGGCTTATCGTGCAGCGTCATGTTTCTAGAGACTATGTTAGCATTTGCCAGCAACACTTCATTAGTGCAATGGCATTACAACAGATTCCTCTTTATTTTGGTAATATACTGTAGGCAGTGGTAGTGGAATTGAATTATGAAAGCTGTAAGTAGAAACACCCTAGTCACCCAAACCAGGACCAGTGTCTTACAAAGCTGATCTGTACAGGGCTTCATTTAGGAGGAGGGCTCTACCAAAATGGATCTGGCAGCAGAAGTAGTGTTTGGAAGTCATCCTAAAGTATCTCCACAAATAGCTAACAAACATTTTCTTGAACTACTTTAACTGTATATAATTTCTGGAACGTAAAATATTTTTGCTCAGTCCTATTGGTGAGATAACAACTGGTACATTAAGTCCAGTTTTGGAAGAAACACTACAGGAAGGGTACGTCTATATGTTGTTGTATGGCGATGTTGCTGTGGCACTGTGCTTTAATACTTCCTTTTGGAAGTACTAAAGCATGGCTGCAATACAGGTAGTTACTGTACCGTGCATTGGCACATGGTTAGATTTTGCTGCTATGCTGCCATAATAACCTGCTATACCAGGGGAATGTGCTGCTATGATGATGAAGCTGCCAATCACGTGTAGACCCACATGATCACTATGTTTGCGTAGCGTGCCATATAGTGATGTAGTACAGTGCTACATTGCCACAGGGTGACGTAGACACACCTGAAGTGTACTAAAGAAAAACTTGTATCTAAGCTGCCCAAAGCAGGGAGAGTCTTCTTAACTTTGTGCAGAATGTGCAATGCAGCACAAACATTATAGGGTGCTACAATACAATGTAAACTATGAAGCAAGAAAGGAACAGGTCAGATGATAAAGGATCCAAGATTGGTTGTTTCTGAAATAGGTTTAGTGTACCAGGTGAGATAATTGAGATTTATGCCTGCCTGCCTTAAAATTTTTTGTGAGTGTGTGTCAGGCTCAGGAGCAAGAAGAGCATGAAATGAATCTTAGAAGGAGCCAGATTTTTTAAGAGACATTAGTTTTTGAAAAGGGCATTTCTACTGTGAAACAGATGAGCCATAGGAGAAATAGATATGAAATTGTGAATATGCTCAGAGCATATGAAAGAAACCAAAATAGAGTAGGGCTAAGCTTGAGCAAGAAATGTTGGGCAGATATGCTCAATCTCCCCTCTGGTCTTACGATATTATGTGAACTTTTCTTGTAGTTGAAAAACCCTGATAGACACCATTGTAATGTTAGCATGAACTCTACTCTTCACGATAACTAAGTGAAAGTACCGATGCATTTTACAAGTGTAGGGAGTATTGCAAACGTGGTAGCTGGACTGTTGTTAATGTTTTCAATTGTGTATCCTTCCTTGGAAAGTCTGAGAGAGTAGCTTTATGGTATGACTGAATCCTGCTTCTGGGCTATGTTGCCTGATTCCCCGGCCTCCAAGTTGACTTTTGCCATTGTGCCCTCCCTTCAAACACACTTAATTTATGAAAGCGCCCTGTGACCTGGATGAAACCAGTGGAAATCAGTGTTACTGAAGGCTGTAGGGTCAATTAGTTTCCCATCTGGAATATTGACTTTTAGTGCATCCCTTTTTGACTTCTAGGCAGTCTTGAAGGCTGGCTTGGTTTGCTCTTGTTCACTGTATTCACTAAGGGTTGGATGTTTCATAAACAGCACATTTCAGTTCCAGATACCTGCTTATGAGTGCTTACTCCTTATTGTTAATACCATTTTACAATTTGATTTTCTCTATTTTGTAAAGGTATTTTGGGGCCCTAAGTTTATAATAGTGAGAAATAATCATTTTTGTTATAATAATGGTCCTTATACTTACTGAAAAAAGATTGAAGTAGAATAATATATTCCACAATAACTGACACGTGGATGTATAGTTTATATAGCTCATGAATATACTGGGTTCCATTTAATTCTACCTTTTGTACAAGCACAGAGAGAAGTGACATCATTGACTTTGACGAACAATTCATTTACATGCTGTTATTCTAGGAATAGACGAAAGGCTGTCTAAAAGTAATGGAAACCATAAATTCCATCATAGATTGAGTACATGACTATCAACAGCTAACTGACTGAAGTCCTGATTAGCAGAAGTCGTGGCAAATTGAAATGTTTCATGTCATAAGGGAATAGTGCCATTGTAAGCCTATCCCATTTTAATTGCACACAGTCTTGATATATCTAATACACTGGAGAAGGTAAGCGATGTGTTCATAATGATTGCAAATGTGGATACATGTTTCTTTTTTCACAGATATGTGAAAGTAAGGCAGACAAATGAATTGGTGAGGCAGTGCACAGTTTCACAAGTTAAACAGTTGCTTAATTATGTTAAAGCATATTAAATAGAAGGTTAAGTGTGATAAACAGGTCGTTTAAACACAATGGTATATCTCCTGAGATGCTCTGTTTCTGCTTATTGCTGCTGAACTGTGGAGATATAAGACAGTTGTTGTGGCATTAAACCACCTTTCTGTTCCTGCAGACTTTGGAACCACCTTGAGCCAAAATGCTCTGTGCTCTATACTGCACATGTCCCATGGCTTGATAAAGCAGCCTACAGGCATCTTGTGATTAAAAGCACCTGTCAAGAAAGGTCACTAGGACAAAAGAGACTCTTGGCTGTACTCCTTTTCTTTTAGTCATGCCTTTTATTGCTGGCTGAAGGTACAAGAGTCACCACATCATCCCTATAACCCCAAAGGATCTCCGCAGGCTGGGGTAATCATCCTGTTAAAAATTCATAATAATCCTCTTAACACTTTCTGTGACAGGCCACACTGGCTGTAGGGTGGTTTATATCACTGGAGGACTGCAAAGTGGCTATAGTACAGCCAGCATTTTAGAGGCACAATTTCTAAGTGGTCTCTAAAATATCAAACTGTTGGAATTGCTTGAGTTGATGTCCTTAAACTTCCACAAGATGGCATTGTTTCAGAACATTACTATAGTGTCTGAACCAGCAGCTAATTAATTATGTTGTTTTGGTAATGCTGTTGTATTGTTATGTTCTTAAGGGTTAGCCCCAGAGAATGAGGAAATAAGAGACATTTGCATCCTACTACAGCATTCTTATCAAGATCAGTTGAAAAGATAGGATGGTAATTGCAGCAGTTACCTGTCATTTTGGACTTCTAACCATAATATGCATCATCTCAAATGTTTAAAATGGAAGCACTGAAATCTGGGTGGAGTTCACCTTGAACTGTAATCCTGTCATCACCCCAATATCTGAGATTTTAGGCATGAACCTAATTTTTTCCTGGTCTTCAGGATTTTAAGGTGTCTTGAATTTCTTTGTAGACTGTGCTACCTGCTTATACCCTTGAATCAATGCATCTTTGTTGCTGTGTAGTATTAGGCACAATAAAACAGAAATAAAGGAGAAAAGAAGAAGAAAAATAGGGTTTTATTATTAAAAGTAATCTTCCACTTCACTCCCAACTACAGCCATTTAGTAAAAGGTCTTTTGGCATTATTTAAATCTGCATCTGGAAAGCCTACTTGCATTCCTATTGGGCATCAATAATATGTTATTAAATGGCTTCAATTGTATTCTGAAAGAAAAAATCAAGGTTTCTTGTTATAATGAATGCTTCAAATCAACAGCATCAGAGACAAAACTGGATTAATATAAATCCTTCAAAGGATAAAACACATTTGCGGATTAACCCTGACCTCTATGTAAAAAAACCCTAAACTCTCTCTTTTGTATTGATTTATCTAAACCAGGCCACCTGGCTGCACACAATGAAATGCTTCCTCTCTAGGTCAATTAACAGACACCTGGACAGGTTTCAAACTTTTGTTATGCACAGAAAATCCCATTAGATATTGCTACAGGTGGCTGCTGAATGTTTGCTACCAGCATGAATATTGCATTTGGAAACTTGAAGTAGATGCTATGAAAAGCCTGACAGCTATAAATCCCATCTTTGGAGTGGACTTCTTTATTGACTGATGCTATCTCTGGAATGGGGGTTGGGGAGAACCTGCTCTCACTTTTTGATTTAATATGATAGAAAATTATTGAAAGATGATTGATAGCTGAAAAGTGACTGAGTCACCAAGTGCACACTGCATGACTGCATTACCCTAGGTAATAGGTTAAACAAGAAAGGGCTTCCCTCAATTTAAAGGCAGTAAATGTCATTTCATTGCAAGTGAGCAAAACCACCTTAAACATTCATTTTCATTCCTCACCAAACTGGAAGAGCCTCTTATGAATTATTATCTCCTACACTGGTTGCATTTGATCCTGAACTGTTGTCTGGGTCAGACAAAATTTCATGGTTTTTCAGGCTCTGCATAGAGTGGTTTATTAGTAATTTTGAAGCTGTTGTTGCACGTAGTTACAGTTTTCCCATCTCCCTGGAATTGACATATCCAAATGAACACATATAACACTGGACTAAAAATTCAAAATGATATCTACTTCCTCATCACTGTGATCAAGGGAGCAGTGAAATGATTGAAAGAAAGTGATAGCCAGACTTGCGGCCAGGATTGAAATTAGAACTTTCTTTGAATTTCAGAAACATATATTGGCTGTCTTAAAATCAAAGCATGAAATCCTGGTTTCACTGAAACCATGGCAAAACTCCTATTGCCTTCAATGGGGCCAGGCTTTCTTCCAATTTTTTCCACATGTGTACATTTACCGCTTGCTCCAAAGCAAGGGTTACGTAGTATACTCGTTAATTAAAGCTCCATGATCACAGAGTGGGACTCTGAAGTTGATTAACTAAAATAACTACTTAAGCTCAGGGTTTACCAGTCAAACTTATTCATTGACAGATGCATGTTTATACAGGAGAAGTTTCCTTTTCTTTCATTTAGTTATTAAATTACATTAGGAAGCCAGCTAATGTACTATCACTGACTTCAGCAGTCCAGAAGCAAGCCCCAGCTGCCTTCTTAAATACACAACTGATGTCACTGGCAGATAAAGCTTACCAGAAGGAAATAACTGAGGGGGAAAAAAAAGAACTGGGTTGATCCTAGGATGATTGTTAGCTGCCAGTGTGATACAGCTATAAAAAGGCAAATATGATCCCAGGATGCAGCAGTTGAGGTACTTCCAGTAGGAATATGGTGTAACAGCTAAGAAATGTCTGTGTGATAAAGGTGCTTGCTGAATGCTCTGTGAATATTAGACCAGGTGCTTCTTGTCGTTCGTTCATGTATTGGAGCTGCATGTTGCTGCTAAGAGTTTAATTAAAATAAAAGATTAATGAGGCCTTGTATGTAGTGAGGCCTTGTAAGATTAGTGAGGCCTTGAAAGTAGTGAGGCCTTGTATGCAGTGGCACAGTTAAAATTAACCTTATCAGAAAAATGCAAAGGATTGTACTGCTTTTAGTCAGTCAGAAGGAGGGTTTGTAGTGAGTGGCTGTGAGTCCACAGCATAGTTCAGAAGTTATAAATTGGCTAGCACATCCAGAAATTATCAGAAGGGAAATGCAGCATTGTAAGAGAAGCTACTAATTTAGAACTTAGCTGCTGACCTGGATTTGGTGGGCCCGTGGATCTTGAGGAGCCGGAAGACTGAATACCAGGGTTCTTCCCAGCACCCCTCAGACAGAGCAGATCGGGGACGCCTGACTTCACTGAGCTTTATAGAAGAGGAACTTGTTGTACATCAGGCATCAGAGGGGACTGCCGATAAGTTGCCGATGCAAATTGTTATTGTCTGTCATTGTTATCTTGTTATATTATGCATCGTTGTGTGTTTGTTAAGTCAATAAACCTTTCTTACCTTTTTACCCCCGACCACTCTCTCAATCCCATACCCTCCCACTGGTGGCTGAAACATGGAACTAGAAATAGGGAAGTAATTGATTATATTGCTCAAGGCACTGTGGTGACAAAATGGTGAGGGGGCTGAAGGACGAGACTTATGAGGAAAGACTGAGGGAACTGGGCTTCTTTAGTCTTGAGAAGAGGAGACTGAGAGTAGATTTAATAGCAGTCTTCAACTACCTGAAGTGGGGTTCAAAAGAGGATGGAGCTAGACTATTCTCACTGGTGGCAGATGACAACAAGGAGCAATGATCTCAAGTTTCAACAAGGGAAGTTTAGGTTAAATATTAGGAAGAATTTTGTAACTAGGAAGTTAGTAAAACACTGGAACATGTTACCCAGAGAGGTGGTGGAAGCTCCATCATTGGAGGTGTTCAAAACCCGGCTAGACAAAGCTTTGACTGGGATGATCTAGTTGGGGCTGGTCCTGCTTTGACTGGAGTAGATGACCTTGTGAGGTTCCTTCTAGCCCTAATTTTCTATGATTCTATGATTTAACCTCATTTGGAATACTGGGTACAATTCTGCTTGTCCATGTTCACTGGAGATTAGAAGAGCATCTCTTTTATAGCTAACTAAACTCAAAGTTAAGAGGGGATGTGATTGCTCAGTATAAGCACCTCAAAGGCTAAATACTATTGAGGGAAAAGAACTGTTTTAACTAAAAGATCAACTTAAAGAACAAATTACTCTAAATACAAATAGGTTAGAAATAAGGTATCTAACCACCTGAGGGGTGTGGTTTCAAAACAGCTAATAAAAATAATGAGGGAAAATCCTAACTAGTTTTAAAATGTTGTTTGATCGGATTATGAAAAATGATTATATTATATGGTTGCACATGATAGCAGGGGACTGGACTTGATGACCCCATCCTTACGTTCCAGTGGAAGTTTTGTATTGACTTCAGTGGGCTCCAATGAGGTGCTGGGATGAAATGTACTATCCTACTTAAAGAAGAACTGCTGTAGATATACTTTTATATTTTATGTTGAAAAGTCATGAAAAGCCTTGTCTCATGAATTTACTAAACTTCACTGGGGCAAATCTGTGTTAGCTTTAGGCTCTAAAGAGACTTAGAAGAGCATCCATGTAATTGACGCACCTGAGATGAACTTTCAAGCCTCTCTAGGGTACCTAGACACTCCTATTTAGGTAGGTGAATAGGAACTATAGTATTTTTGTGCAAGTATCTTTTAAGCATGTGCTGTCTCTACACTTCCAAGAGGATTAGAGCAGCATCAACCTCCTAATTATATTAAACAACACTAAGTGGTAGGTAGCTGATTGCTGTTATATAAAAAATAAAAATAAAAATACCCCCATCCCTCAGCAGAAGATTCCCCTAAACCCACCTTAAATTGTAGAAGTTAGTGGTAAAGGGGCCTATTATATCATTTAGTACATGCACTTGTCATGCAGAATATAGCTCTCCCATAAAAGACAGATATTTAACTGTTAGGACATTTGCTGTTATATTAAACTGAGAAGCTATGGAAGAAGCTAAAAATGCTATTTTTTCTGGATGTGTTTAGTTCCTGTACTAATATAAGATGTCTATATAAATCAAAGTACTGTATAAAAGTGCTTTTAGAATGTTACATTTTAATAGACTTTGAAAGATATATATTGTATTTATTAAAAATGTATATTTTTATCACAAATTATATACACAAACTCTCTCTCTCTCTGTGTGTGTGTGTGTGTGTGTGTATAAAAAACCCTGACTTCTCCTGAGTTAGCTTTACAGTTGAGTAGTAATAGCTTAATAAAAACATGGAGGTATAGCATGCTGTTCACAAATTGTTTATGTGAGTACTGGGATGTACATTCTGTCTGTGGCTCGAAAAGAAAATGCATGTTTAAGAGGGTTGTAACTGGGTGTATGTGGAATTAGGCATGCATGAAATTTACACGGGGATTTTAAATATGAGAATGAAAATTCCTCTTTCAGACAATAAGACATAACCAGCAGTGCATTTCTAAAGGATTATTGCATGCGTCGGGTGTCCGTTGGGGCACATGGCCAAGAAGGGCAATAATCCTTCCAGAAATACAGTCTGTTGTGTGTGACAAGAAGTAAATTTTTTTTTATTACAAAGTGCAAATTAATGGAAGAAGGAAAAATCTTGGTCTAGCATCTTTGGCCAAAAAAATCCTATCAGCATGTCTCATCAGCTGCACAGTCTCAGTAAGGTCATCTGACCTGCCCTCCACTCTCTGCTCTGGCTTATATTATTGGGCAGTGGCATAGCTGATGAGGGGCTACCAGGGCAGCAAACATAGCTGTGACACAATCTTTTTTGGGGGGCACAAGCATAGCTATGACTGCAGTGGCGGCTGATTGTGCTGCTGCAATTGGCACAAGAGCAGCTGGCACTGCTCCAGGCACCACACAGCTGCCCTGGGCACATAGCTGCACTGCAATACCTTTGCTGTTGAGAGAAATTCAGAATCAAAAGGGATTGAAGTGACTGTTTCTTTAGGCCAGTGATTCTCAACCAGGGTATTGTGGCACTCTGGGGTGTCTTGAGATGCATTCAACGATGCCCCAGGGTACCATACAATATTAGCATTTTTAGGTGTGCCAACATAAATTACAAGGTAAACTCAGAGATTTCAAATAGGAATCCAAAATGTTAAGATCTTTTGATCTGTTGCAGTCTCTCTGTGTTATTTGCAACAGTAGAATCATTGTATTATTTTTCTGTAGTCAAATACCAAGTGAAAACTAAGAAATGGCATTTTCTGAGGGATGCCTCGAGTCTAATGAGGTTGAGAACTACTGCTTTAGGCACTTTTCTCTAAAAGCTAGATTCCCCCCACAGCTGCTGCCTAACTCTGGAGGCAGCTAAGGTCAATAGACATCTAAGTTTCCAACATTAAAGTTTGACATATGTCTAGAGGTCTGCTTCTGGGCAGAACTGCCCAAGTCTTGCCACTGGTGAGTAGCTTAGATGCCTAGCTTATACTTCATGCCTGCTGGGATCCATTCACAAACAGTGAATTCCTTTATCCATCTTGCATGCAAGGACTGATACTGTAGGATTTCTCAGAAGATTTGTCTAGGATTAACCCTCCCCTCCCCACACAAAACAGTTGGGTGAAGGATGTGGGAATTCCCTCTCCTATTATCAAATACAGGGGTTGGCAACCTTTTGCCGGTGTGGGCTGAACCTTGCAACCTGGCTGCTGCTATGGCTAGTAGTCTTCACCCCCCTCCTCCCTGTATCCAAGCTGCTGGGTATCTGACCACTCTGTAGCAAGGATAAACCTCAATGCTGCAGAACAGAGGGGAGCACTGTGAAGGGAATGGGCAGCATAGTGCAGCTGTGTGACACCAATCTTGGATTGGACTCCCACAGGCCAGATTGGATCTTTTTATGGACTCCAGGTTGCCAATCCCTGATTTAATGGTTCAGTGGGGAGATTGCCCATCTGAGTAGTGGGAGATGTGGTTTCAGTACCTTCTTCTATCTGAGGAAGCTTGTCTCTACATCTATCTGCTGGGAGAGTGTCTTAACCACCTGGCTATAAGGTGTTCTGGGATAATAGATGCTCTTGAGATCTCCTCTAGAAGAGTTCCACTTTTCATGGAATAATTAAATAGTCAGTGTGCCAGAGACAGAAGGAGAAAGATCATAACTCTGTAGGTTGGTGGTTAGGGTAGGCTCATCTTGGGAGGCAGAGGACCTGTATTCCAATCTCTGTTGCAATGTACAGAACCAAGTTTGTGACACTGATGGGGCTTGGGCAACAGTTAGGTGGCGAGCTACTCAGCATGGTCAAAACAGAGGTGCTTCTGAGCATGCTCCTAAAGGGACCTTAAAAAAATGTTAAAGTTGGAAACAAAAGTGTTTACAGATTGTAGGAGCCTCCAGTGCCAGGTGGCAGCTGAGCAGAGATCCAAATTAAGCACATAAGGTGGTGGTTAAGCAGTTAGTGTATTTTGCCAATTTTTATGAAATAGTCCTTGGGAGTTGAATCCATCTCCCCATAGCCTGTGGAGTTTGCTTTCAACTGAGCTGTTAAATAAGAGCATTGGAAAGACAATACTTTTCTCCTGAAAGAAAGACTGGCTCTAATTGCAGAAGAGGATTCAGAACTGTGCGTTTCTAGCACAGGGAAGAATAGGTCCTTACTAGCACATTGTAGCAAGAATTAAGGCTTAGCTCTGTCCTTGGCACTTCCCATTTGGAAGACCCTAACTAATGGGTTTTTGCGGATCCCATTCTTTGGTGCCTAACTCTTCCCATGCATCGCATAAGGATCTGAGATGCCTAACTTGAGGATGTGGAGACTACTAGGCAGTTGGGTGCTGCCATGCCCAGCACTGTTGCACCTCATTCTGTCTGAGGAACTGGGTCTCTTTCTATCATCAGGGTATTGCACCCTGGATAGCTATTCAAAGTTTGTCAAATGTTCAGCAATGAAGACCTTGATTTACAAGTCTGAATCCCAATGCCCTTAATGGAAATGTCAACCAGAAGTATACAGCTTGACCTGAGAAGTTGGAGCTTTCTCAGGTATTGGACTGAGGCTCTTGAATAAACTTTGGGACCATCTTAACTGTCATGTTTCTATGTTCTTAGTGCAAGGCATGCTTCTGTGGCTTTGCCTTAAAAAATGAGAAGTGCAAGAGGTAGAGCTTAATGGTCTACTGGAAATTCCTAAGGCATTGTGGTAGTGAGAAACAGTATAAGAAACTAAAAGAGAATAGAAAAAAAATAGTGAGAAACTTTCATGTTGCTCAGTGCTAATAGCTGAAGGTCAATAAACTCTTTGCCTTGCAAAATAGATACCTGCCAGTACTATTTACTTCAAGAATACCTAATCAAACTGCATGTTACTAGGCCACCTTAGAAACCATAGTAATTTATTGCCTATTAATTACATGTCATTTAAGAAGCAGAAGCTGTGGAAAGCTACGTTTTAAAACAAAATTCAAGTCCTACATATGCAATTGCTAAGATTCATTTGAATATTCAGTTACAGTGGATTGTGCAAATCAAGCAGTTACATGCTGGCTGTGATACAGATGGATATATAGGCACAACGCTAACCTTTTTACTTGCAGTAAATGGATATGCCTCTGTTTTCAGTAAAACAAAATAGATTTTCAGTAAAACAAAGTAGATCTTGTATAAACAAAAGTAGATCTTCATGGACCCCAGTGTTTATTACAATTTATCTGTTGCCCTTATTAGTCAGTTTTTCAAAAACACAGAGACCTTATAACTGGAAAAATATGGGATGAATATGCCTTTGTATATAGTAATGTAGTTGTGTGTATCCTACTTTTACAAGTGGGGGGACCATATATGCAAGTACAAGTTTTGTGAGTGTAAGTCAGGGCCTCTCCACATTTGATCCAAAAAGACACCATATATTGTTATTGATGGGTATATAGAAAACATTTGACTATCACCAAAAGCACAAAGCAAGCCATTTCTGAGGCATTAGGAAATTAGTTTCTGCTCCTCTGTGTCACTCCTGCTGAGAATGTATGCTGACCACAACACAGGCCATTGCCTGAGTGGCATAATTTGAAGCAATATTATTTTTACAATAATACTTTGCCTCTCTGTAGTACCTTTCATCTGAAGCTCTCAAAGGACATTACAACCCTTAATGAAATTAGTCTCATATCACCCCTGTGAGTTAGCTAAGCATTATTAACTCTAAGCCACAGGCAGGGATATTGATGTTCAGAAAATTAAATGACTTGTCCAAGGTTATATGAAGAAACCAGTGGCGAAGCCAGGAATATAACCCACAACTTGTGATATTTTGTGCTTCACTAGATATCATTTACTCTGATCTCAATTACTTTTCTACCAGTTTTAGTCCTAGGAACATTCATTCAGCACGCTTCTGCAAAGATTTCCTAGCTTGTCTTTGACCATATCACCTTTTTTTTTTTGTAGCCTTTCATTGGTTTCCCCTTCATCATCACAAAATATATAAGTTGTTTGCCTTTCCTTTTGAGGCCTTCTTTAGCCTATTCCCTTCATAGCTATCCTCTCATGTTTGTTTTAGAGATATGAACTCTTGATTTTTACCACTTAGTCAACTTTCAAACAAACACCCAGATGTCCTCATGCTTAGAGAGGAGGAGCTGCTCATCAATAAGTGCAAAATCATGTCCTTATCCTCCTTCCAACTCCCCTTCTTTACCATGATGCCTACAAAAAAACCCATGGCAGTACATTTAATTTCAGCTTTTTGAGTGATGTTTTTTATTGGTGACTAATAAACCCCACCCCCTGGGAAGCAGACACTTATGAGAAAATATTATTTTGTTCAAAGCCCTCATTTGTATAGACTCATAGAAAATTAGGGTTGGAAGGTATCTCAGGAGGTCATCTAGTCCAACTCCCTGATCAAAGCAGCATCGCCCCCAACTACTTCATCCCAGCCAAGGCTTTGTCGAACTGGTCCTTAAAAACCTCCAAGGATGGAGAGTCCACCACCACTCTGGGTTGCCTGTTCCAGTGCTTCACCACCCTTCTAGTGAGAGAGTGTTTCCTAATATCCAATCTACACTTCCCTTGCTGAAACTTGAGACCATTGCTTCTTGTTCTGTCATCTGCCACCACTGAGAACAGTCTAGCTCCATCCTCTTTGAACCACCCTTCAGGTAGTTGAAGCCTGCTATCAAGTCTTCTCTCAGTCTTCTCTTTTCCAGTTTAAAATAAGCCCAGTTCCCTCAGCCACTCCTCATAAGTCATGCCCCCAGTCCCCTAACCATTTTTGTTCCCCTCCACTAGATGCTCTCCAGCTCTCTCCAACTTGTCCACATCCTTTCAACTTTTAATGACTAAAACAGTGCTGATGAAAAAAATGTGATCAGTCCTACTTACCAACCACTAATGTTCTACCTTCTATGCTTCTACCTCATATCTTGGTTGTGGTTTACTAACCACAAGGGAATTTCAATTTGTTGTCGGTATGGTGAATTTAGTGACTGCCTTACATTTTATACCACCCTAGCGAATTGCCCTTGAAGAATGATGGCGGGGACGAAGTGCTGCCATGATGGGGGGGGGGGGGGGGGGGG
>NW_017729024.1:32918276-32931160 GCF_001723915.1 Gavialis gangeticus | reverse complement strand
GGGGGGGGGGGGGGGGGGCGAGGCCAGCCATGTACTGCCACCACCCTATGCCACTGCCATCTCCAAGGATTGTGGCCAGGGCCTCACCCCCCCGGCTCCATTCCCTTTGTCTCCACTGTCATGGTGGTACTCAGTCCCCACCATCATCCTTTTCCACCCACTCCACATCTGTCTTCACACCCCTTCCCCCCGCTCTGTCCCCGCCATCATTCTTGATGGACAATTGGCCCCCTGCAAGGCACTGGCTGGGGCTCTCCCCATCCCCCAAGAACATTACGGACACACAGACATATGGACTAAGCCCTATATTTATATATACAATACTGATGTAAGGATTACTGAGGAATTGGCATGCATGTGCAGGAGTGTGACAAGATAATTCAAAGACATGAATGAAATTTTAATGATGATTGATTTTTTTTTTTGCAGAGGTAGGTCAAATCATAGAAGAAGAAAAATTAATCCATTTTAAGAACATATTAATGCTTCTAATATCAAGCGTTCATATTTAAAATTGTTTTTTTTTTCATTGAAAATGACCTTGGATGACAAGCTATGTCACTTAATTATGTGTCTGTCTATAGTCAATGTGCATCATGAAAACGTTTATTAATTTTTGATTTTATTAAAGATGCTGTTGTATTTCTTTTTGGAATATTATATTTTCTTGCATGCTACAGCCCCCCCGCGCCAAATGAGACATGGACCATCACAAGCTGGCTCGACCCTCAGCTGACTTAGCAGGCTGATTGGGCAGTTTAGCTGATGCAGGATTTGGCTCTTTGCATTTCTTTGTTTAAGACATGTAGCTTAATTTCCAGCAGCTGAGTTTTGGGGAAAAGGGCGCGTATTGTATGTAAAAAAATATGGTAAGTGTACCATAAATGTACTCATCTAAATGGATGAGATAAATGATCATGAATTGCTTCTTTCTGTGGAAAGAAAACAACTAATGAAAAGGAGAGTGGATTTTTTTTGCATTTGTGAGTGTGTGTCTATTTATGATTATTTTACCTCTAGCATGTCTTTGTCAGGATTATGAAAAACTGCTTAGGCTATCGGAAGCAATTCATGTTAGCTGTAATGCTGCTACTGTGTTCTTGTTCTGAGAAGTGAAGTTCTCACTGTGGAATCTGATAACTGTTGAATTTTTTTTTGCATGGAATAATACTGCAGAAGTGTGTTTTCCACTGAAATGTGAGTATCATAATGGGAGCTCTACTTTCTTTTGGACATCAAGAGATAACAAGGCAGATAACCTACCAATTTAGATGCTTTTACGGATAGTTAGTGAGCAGCTTAATGGACCTAGATGTGAACAAGTATTTGCCCTCAATCTTATCTTAATATTTATTTAAAACAGTTCTGGTTGGCAGCCAGCATTTTCTGGTGTCTGTATTGTTGAGTAGCTGGAATTCAGTGAAAAGAGTGAGATGCTTATTAAGATAAAAAAAAGTTTGAAATAATTGAATCTCTGTCTAATTATGTTTTTAAACTTTAAGTTAGACCCCTCATAAATCAGTACAGTGCATCTGAAAACAGGGGAGATATGTCTTTTTGCACCAGCTGATACTGGAAAGGAACACTACAAAAATACTACATCGTTATTTATTTGAGTTTTGACATGAGTTCAGTTAGACGTGTTCTGGTCAATTCATGTTGTTACAATGGACCTCACTGCTGTGTAGAATGTGTACATACCTTTTTGTTTTCTGCATATAAATATTCATTTGATTTAGTTTTACTAGCACAAAGTGAATTTTAAACTTACATGCTTGCATAGTTGTGGAGTATTAACTGGCTTGTGTTACCATTTTCTTTAGAAACCTGGGTGTTCTGAGTTTCACTGCTTCTTTCAGAGGTCAGAAACAACATAATTTGATTAGTTTCAATCACATCAAACCAGTATAGCTTGGATCTGAGATTTCCAATAGCCACAGAGTAAATAAAAGCTGCTAAATATTTTGAAGAATAATTTTGAATAATGAATGCATTTGAAACAGCTGACAGTGGATAATCTGCAATTTCTTATGGCTTGCTCACTCATCTCCATGTATTAGCAGACAGATCTATAAAAAATAAAAATATTATCAGGAGTTAGTTGTATATCACAAACTTAATGGCTTACTATATTTTCCCACTGATTATGAGTGGGGGTAGTAGCCCTGACTGAAATAATGTTGGCTATTAATTATTAGTAAAAGACACCTAAAATGTGGTACATGTATGGAAAAGTTGAGATGATCCCAATAATATCCAAATTGGCTTTATTTCACTATTTTAAAACCAACTATTTAAATTTAGGCAATTTAAATATTGGCTACTATTTTTAAGCCCTTGAGTTATTTAGGAATGTAAGTCCAATTTTCATAAAAAGACAGTTTCAATGAGATTCTACTGATTTCAGTAAAACATAGGTTACGAAATGTCTACTCACTTTTGGAAATGGTATTTAGGTCCCTGAGTCACCAGGGTAATTTTGAAAATATTCATTGTACCTAATTCTGCCATTATTGCCTATGCTGAAAAGTACATACTTTAAAGGTTTTTTCAGCTATAATACGGAGTTAGCCATTTTCACATAATGCTATACCAAGCCTATAATCCAGAGAGGGGCTATTTTGATAAGATTATTCTACCTGCACTTTGAGAAGTGTATAAGAGATCTGGGGTGATGCTTTGTTGCATGGCACTGGTGACTATGGTGGTGAAGTAGGGTACGTTGTTCCTGATATAATATGGGTAGTTCAGTGTTTTTGTACAGTGATTAATTTTGTTAATTTGTACAGGGATTAATTTTGACTTGACAGGTAGCTGTCAGATCTAGAAATATCTTCTTTCTTAAGATGTTGCTGAAAGATGTTTCTTTTTGTAACTTGAAACGCCACCAGAGCTTGGTGCTAGTTGCTACATTCTTGCTGAAACCCAGCCTGCTCAGTTTTCAGAATGGTCTCCACCTCTGGTGATATGCTGGAGGATAAGATATTCTGGATACAGATAGCAGCAACACTGGCCAATTTAACAGAAAGTATTGGATTAATTGGATGACTTGACTCCTAATTAATGGAATCTTTCCCCATCTTTAGCAGGGCAAAGATCTTAGATACACACCTGATCTTTGGGAACTGTATTACTGGTAAGATGAGTAAAGACCTGGCTTAGCTAAGATTGAACATAATGGCCAAGTTTTTCCAGGAACTCTGGAAGAATGCTATATCCGGTGACAGTTATGGTTCTTATTCTATTCAACACCTATGTCTACTTCTGATCTTTTGAACAAAAATAAATATATCCAAGATGGTTCCTTCCAAGGGACAACACTTATTCATTGAAAACATGTCACATAATTTTTTTTTCCAACAGAAAATATTATAATACTTGGATTATGGCTAGTATGATCAGTGAACAAACGGGAGCTGGTGGTTTTTGAAACTCACAAAGGTCATGAAGTAGACTCTAGCACTTCCTGCTTGATTGGGTGAAGTCAAGATTTTCAGCTGTTTCTTCCCAAGGGCTTGTTTAGCGGCATCTAAGGCCTCAGTTAAGTGATCTGTTATGTCAAGATCAGTGGATGACTCATACTGTTTAAATACTGCATTTAATTGCTATAAAATGTTGCATAAATATCCTTTTAATCTGATGGAGCATTAAATTTTTTAAACCCAGAAGTAGCTTTCCCACTGGGACAATTTTACTTGCATCACAGTGAGAAGCTTAGGAAAGAAATCAGTAGACATTTGTATGCTTTAGAAGACTACTAATGAAAATGACATCAAAGTAATTGTTTTTATTACTGTCAATAATCCTTCGCTTGTTGCCCAATATAACTGCGTTCAATTTGTCTCTGTTCCACCTTCTTCAACCTTCACAATGCCATGCTCCGTCATACAAAGTAGCACTGACATAGCACTACATATCAAACTTGCCAACACACCTTTGTAAGCCTGTTGGCTCTAGTTACACAAGTGCAAAAGCATCTCTAGTTACACAAGAGCAAAGTCGTACAAAAAAAATTCAGGTTATTCTTATTGCATTGGGTTTAGATAGTCTAGAGTTAATCCATAGTTTACACATCACATTGTATGCACAGTTTGATCTACCAAACTGAAAGTTGAGGCTGATATAGAAAACTCTGAGTTGTCCATATAATATTTTTTCACTGGCAAAAAAGTATACCTGGAAAAAGGAAAATCCCTAAATTCTCCTCAAATAGAGGAGTATCAGTAGCCAGTGCAGCTGTTTTGTTTGTTGATTTGGCTAAAATTATCAACCTTAGTACTTAAATCCAGATTTAAACATCTTTAGTAACAGGGCTTACTTCTTTTTGGTCAATGGGAACAGTGCATGGACAGCACTTTGGGAGATAAAGAAACTATAGTTAGATATCTAAATTTGGACTTAAGTGCCTGAATTTATCGTAAGGAATTATCACCTTTTAAATGACCAGTTTCTGATGGGTAAAAATTTCCCAAAAGTAAGTTATCTTCTATGCTTCCCTCTACTAAATTATTCATATTTTTTCCTTAATTTGCAACTGGATTCTAATAGAGTATACAGAAAATAAGAATTTAACTTTCAAGTACAAGTAATTGGCACCATGACATCATTTTGTCATTTGGGTACTAAGAATATCAAAGAACATATGCAACTCTAGTATGTTTTTCTTTTTCTAAACCATAATATTTTTTCCTTGTGCAGGAATGATGTTAAAACATCCACTCATACAACAATAACTTGACAAAAGTTATTCCTCTATATGGAGCTGTGTTTTCTTGTAGTACTCAGGAAATGTTATGAGATCTGTAGGGTGTGAGAGGTTACTGAAGGTTTTTTAGAGCCCTCCAAGAACCAGAAACTCAGCTCTGTCCCTGTAAGAAAAACACCGC
The DNA here is from genome assembly GCF_001723915.1 of Gavialis gangeticus. Taxonomy (NCBI): domain Eukaryota; kingdom Metazoa; phylum Chordata; order Crocodylia; family Gavialidae; genus Gavialis; species Gavialis gangeticus. The sequence goes on along the minus strand of NW_017729024.1, from coordinate 32,926,274 downwards.
CCCCCCCGAATTCACCGACTCCTGCAGCAGCCTCAAGGCTTCTGAAGGCTTGTGCAGAGCCCCCCATGCAGTGTGGGGAAGTGGGGGGCCAGCGGGGATCACCCCCTCACTGGGCAGGAACCAGTGAATGGGGTTTTTTTGTTGTTTTTTTCCTTAAAGGGCCAGAGCTGGGGTGGAGGGTGCAGCTGTGGGGGGGGGGTCTGGGACAGTGGGGGAGTTGGGGGCTCATGCAGAGCCCTCACACATCGTGGGGCAGTGGGGAGCAGCAGGGATCACCCTCACTGCTGGGCAGGAGCTGGTGGATGAGGGCTTTTTTTTCAAAGTGCTGAGAGCAAGGGCAGGCAAGGCAGCCATTGTTGAGGCTGGGAGAGTGGGCGGGGGCTGGCACCTGTGTGATTCAAAGATTCAGCTGATTTGGCAGCACCCAGATCTCTGAATCAGATTCAGCCAAATCGATTCGGAACAGTGATTCAAATCACCTAATTGAATCACTGTCCCCCGAATCAGCTGAATCTGAATCCAAAGCAAATGCTAGCCGCTTCACACAGGCCTAATACTGACAGCAAATACTCCAGGTGAGCTTCCAGAAAAATAGCAACAGCCTGAGTTAGGCAGCAAGAAAGAAGAGACCCTTATGCAACAGGAAAGCTTCTGGATTCTGGCTTCTTTTGGACTTTCTACTAGATTGGGTAAAGTCAAGTAGATCCATGTAGCAGGGTGAAGGGATAGGGGAAGGAAAATGTCCTGCTCACCCTTCTCCCTTACCTGTGTTCTGGCAAAAAGCCCTGGTGGTGCCAGGTGAGGCGCCTGTAACTGAGTGAGAAACACATCCCTGGTGCTGCAAACTGGAAGTCTCTACCAGGAAACAGCATCTGCCAGAGAGAGGAACCGTGGCCAGGAGTGCCCCAGGTGACCTGCTGAGCTTGAGCAAGCCTAGGGCCCAGGTGGGTCCTCCTCCTACAGGAGGCATGAGCCACAGCTGGGAGATGTACTGAGGAGAGGGGCCCTTGGATGCCAGACAGACACACACATGCCAGAAGACAATGAGAGGCAGCCAGACTGCCCATGTTCCTTTATTTGTGTACAAGATGAACTGTTGGAGATTCCAGGTTTGAGTTCCTGGAGATAGGGTTAATACGCTCTGAGGCTGGCATGATTGAAGGGTGATTGACACAATGACTGGAGCCCTGTTCCAGTGGAACAGAGGAAAATTATGGAGAACTGTGGCGGGAGTGTATAGGAGGAGAGGCTCCCAATCTGGACCACATAAAGGTCCTCCAAATGGCACTCAGCAACTCAGTGGCTGATTGGACGGCCCTGACTTGGTAAGCATCGTCTCCTACTGAGGCAGAATTCTATCATTTCTTCCATCATGTTGTGCCGGAGAGGTGCCTCAGCAGGGAATGGTCTTCCCCAGCACGGCCAACAGGAGTCAGCTAGGCCAGAAGGGAGGCATTGTCGCAATCCATCTGTATGGATTGTTATTATATTAGTCCAATTTTCTGGTTGTATTTGTTGTACAATTTTCAATGTTTACTTTTAGATCCTTTTGTTAATGTTAACAAAACCACTCAGATTCATTTTAAGTTACACACACCTATTTCTTGTGTGTTTGTTGTCCACTGTGTGTGTGTTGCTTTGTGCAGAAACAAATAGGGTGGAGTCTAGTCAGAACACCATTTCTGAGCTGAAACTGCCTATTCAACTTATCACCTGCAGCTCTTCATCAAGAATGCTATATTTTCATTTGTTTTAAGCAACAGTGAAATATTTGTAATTTAATGTGTGTTAGCATGATAAAGTACTAATAATTGCTCACTCATGTGCATTTATTTAAAACAAGTCTATAAAGAAATGTAGTTATTTTTTGGCTCTTTCACTGCTCATGTGACTTTTGAACCAGTCAGGACTGTGCATCAGTGCATTAAACTTATTACTAGTTTATTTCTTAGTTTCCAGAAATGTACAAGGTCCCTAACATTTAGAAAAAAAGTTGGGAGACAGCTACTGGAAATACACGTTGTGAAATGAGTAAGGTATAACAAGACATTATGGGCATGTCCAGAAGTGTGTGGACATTTGGTTCCCAGGGGACAACTAGTAGTGGTGCACCTTGCACCACAGTTACTTGTCCCCGGGGAACACCTGTGTTATGCATGCTTTGGTGCATGGCAAGTTACCCTGGGGGCAGTAGGGGATGTTGGGGCCAGTATTCTGCTGGCCCCAGCAGCCTTACTTGGAGTCCTGGGGGCTTCCTGGGGCTGCAGCCATGGTGATTCTGCTGGGCGGAGCCTGGCTGGTAGCTGCAGTATGGCTCTGGGTGGCCCAGCTCTGCTTTTCAGCAGCGCACGCTGCCTGACCATGCGCTGCTTGGTTTGTTTTTTTTCCCCCGCAGTTTTTTTTGACATCTGGTTATCTGGGGGTCAAAAAAACCCACAGAAAAAAAACATGGAGGAGCGTATGCTCGGGCAGCATGCCTTCGCAGCATGGAGATCATTGGACTGTTCTGTATGTGGTGCTCCAAACATGCTTGCGGTGCCACATACCACATGATCATGCTCATCTGGATGCGCCCTATGAGAGCAAGGAGAACGGGGTAACAAGAAAACAACACAGAAAGTTACATAGTTACATAGGGAAGTTTTAAAGGCATAAGCCAAATTGATAGCTGGATAATTTCTTACATGCTTCATGGAAGATGCAGTTCTAAAAATGTCTGACAAAGGATAACATTTTAATTTGGGAATTGCCTGAGTTCTTAACAAAATCTGCTATTTTCTTTTTTCTCTCCCAGATCACTATTGAGTGTCTTTATTTTTATTATTTTTATATTGTACATATTATTATATTAATCTTTATATTATATTATATGCTACAGCAACTTTACTGTAGTCTGAGGAACTCTCTTTAATGCTAGATATAGCAAATCTTTCACCTTCCTTGACTTGAATATGAATAAAGTTGGTTAAACAAATTGGAGAAATATGGGCTGGACAAAACTACTGTAAGGTGGATAGATAACTGGCTCAATAGCTACAAGCAAAGGGTAATTATTAATGGGTCCATGTCAGAATGGCAGGAGGTTTTGAGTGGAGTCTGACAGGGGTCTGTCCTGAGCCTAGTGCTGCTCAATGTGTTCCTGAGTAGATGTATGGATCACACGAACCTGGCAAGGATTGTGAACACGTTGGAGGATGTGAGTGCAATTCAGAAGGATCCTGACAGATTGGAAAGTTGGGCTAGAGCTAACAGAATTAAGTTCAGAGTCAAAAAAATGCAAGGTATTACACATTGGGAGAAATAATCAAACACCTACATATAAAATTGGTGAGAACTGGCTGGTTGGCAGAAATATGGAAAAGGACTTGGGAGTTTTGGTAGATCACAGACTCGGATGAGCCTGCAGTGTGATGCAGCCACACAAAAGGTGAATGTGGTTTTGGGATGTACCAATAGAAGCATTAGGTGCAAGACACAGGAATTGATAGTGCCTCTCTACTTGGCACTGGTTAGGCCTCATTTGGAGTACTGTCTGCAGTTCTGGACCCCACATTTTAAAAAGGACATGGAGAAGTTGGACAGGGTCCAGAGGCAGGCAACAAAAATAATATAAACATGAAAACATACAAAAAGTAATAAAAAGAAAGAGTTGGAAGGCAAGTCATATGAGGAAAGGTTGAAGGAGCTAGGCATGTTCAGCTGGTGGAAACGGTACTTAGGAGGGGACAATCCTCAAATAGTTGTAGGGCTGCCATAACGAAGACGGAAAGCACCTTTTTTCTCTTGCTGAAGAGAGGAGGATATGGACCAGTGGCTTGAAGTTGCAGCAAAGTATGTTTAGATTGGATATCTGGATAAACTTCTTCACTGTTGGAACAGTGAGACAGTGGAATAGACTGCCTAGGGAAGCTGTGGACTCTCCATCACTGGAAGTTGTCAGGAAGAAGTTGGACAACCACTGGGATGATCTAGGTGTAGCTATGCCTATGTTCTACTATGGGTATTTCCCATGGTTCTGGGTTTTGCTGGTTGCCCCTGTTCCTCCCTCCCCACCCCCCACTTTGTTACATGTGTCCAGACTGGGGAATAAGTTTCCTCCAGGGGTGGTGCAATCACCTACCCTGGAAATCTTCAAGAGGAGACTGGACAGTCACCTTGCTGGGGCCACCTGACCCTAGTTGTCTTTCCTGCTTGGTGCAGGGGGTCTGGACCCGATGATCTTGTGAGGTCCCTTCCAGCCCCTTATAATCAATGAATCTGTGTCAGGGTGTTTTTAAGTATCCCTCAGAGGCATTGGATGTTGGCAATTGCCAAGGCTGGGGGCTTTGACAGGGGTGTGCCAATGCTCCTGCTGGGACCAAAGATGGAGGTTCCTGGCTAGAGGGTCTTGACTCTGCTCCGGGTCAGACTGAGCATTAGATTTGGGTTCAGGAAAGATTTTCCCCCATAGATTGTTATGGACTGTTGGGGTTTTTGCCTTCCTCTGTAGTGTGGGCTATGACCCTCTACCTGGGATCTCTTGAGCACATATTGGCAACATTTGATAGAAGCAGGACATTGGCTCCCATTGTTCCCCTGCTTTAACTATGTTAGGTTAGGGTGTTAGGTCTGTGTTGTGTCAGGATTGACAGTCTTCTTATGTAGAATTTAGATTAAGGGTTGTACAGGATGGTTTGGATAGGATGATCCTGCCTCATGCAGGGGGTTGGACTAGATGACCTTTGGAGGTCCCAGCCCTATTTTCTATGGGCATCTTTACACATGCCCCAGGGAGGGAGGGCCTACTTTAATCAGAGTGACTCTCAGGAGTCTCTCTAATTAAAGTGCCTGCAGCATCTTGTGTATTCAGCGTCCCACACTTCAGAATGATGGTGGGGGCACTTGAACTAAAGCTCATTTGATCAGCTTTAGTTAAAGCACCCCCACTGCCACTTTAAAGCCTGGGGACACTGAATACATGTGATGCCAAGGCTGCTGGAGCATGCTAATTAGACTTGATTAATTGAGTGTCCTCCAACACACGCTAATTAGCACGCATCGAAGCAGGCATCAGGCACGTGTATATCGTAATTTTATGATTCAGTAAAAAGGTTTTGGCAATTCTCAAACCGGGGTTTTAGCTGTTCTCTGATACAAAAAATATGGTGTTGCAACATCCTTTGATTTACTTATCTGCTATAGTTTCCAGCACCATTCCCAGAAGTGTCATTTGTGGAAGATGGTACTCCTGAGAATGACATTCACCACTAGAAATGCTGATTTGCAGCTACTGTGACACTTTTTGTGTAAGTATCCTCTTAGGAGTTTCTCTATCTAAATGTCATACCGAGAGCACTTATGATAACAAAGTCATGGGTACTTTGAAGCTCCTGGAGTTGGTAGAGGATACATGTGCATTCTATTATCCACATACTTCCCAAGAGTGAGGACTATGACACAGTACTAAGTTAGTACTAAGGTTCTCCAAATCTATGTGTTGATGAGGTAAAATACTAGTAACTCCTCATTTCTATGTTTACTTGATGATCAGTTTGGAGAACAGTATGCAGACAGCAATTCGAAGATGCTGGGGGAATTTATTATTATGCTAATTTTTGTTAGATCTGATAATAACCATTTAACTACAGCTTCTTGTTCATCCTCTCCCTTTACTGAGTTTTATACTTCTAACTTATATTTTGTTTGAGGGTTACCTGATGGCATTGGAAAGATCAACATTTCATCTTCTCTCTTGTCTTAGGAGAGGCAGGAGAGGGCACCAGTGAGAATTTTGGGTAACTGGGTCATATGAAAATGGTGGATTTGACCAGAAACTGCTCTTATAAACTTTTGTTTCTAGTAGTCTGTTTACTTCAGAAGGCAAGAGACTAGGTCCTTAATTGGTAGAAACCAGCATAGCTCCACCAACTTCATATCTGTTTTTGTGTCTGCTGAGAATCCGTCCCTCATGTATGATAAACAGGCCATGAAATCTGTAAATCTTTTTTTTTTCTTTAAAAAATGAAAGCTGAGGTTATGAATGACACTGTTAAGATGTCCAAGAAATTGAGGACTCCTTGTTCTTCTAACAAGTCACTCTTCTGCTAGCGGGGCAGCAGAATAAAAAGACAAGTAGAACTGAATATCACTGTGTCGGAGTGATGAACTATTTTAATTATGTTCCATGATAGCGGAGACCAGCCTCCCCAAGGCATAATGAATCGTTGAGGCCCATTATGCCCTTCCAGTTCAATGCCACTTTCTTTGAATTAATGCCTATTGCTATCTTATTGCTTTTAAAGTTGCTATCCAAATTAGCCCTCTGCCCTGGAATTGTCACCTTGGGATTTCTATTGGTTAAATCCTCTTGCTTTTGCCAAAACTGCTGTGTAATTTCTATTTTTTAAATTCAGACATAGGATTTATTAAATCTTTGCTGTATGGCTTGACTCAGGTGTTCCCTGTTCCTCATGGAATTTTTCTCTGCTCAGGTATAAAGGCGGTAAAGAAAAGCAACGTGTTACTTTGTGTGTGTGTGTGCACATAAATGTAGAAGGGCACAAGGTGGAAAAAGGTCATGTAAGCAGAAGGGTTTGGTACAACTACTGGGAAACATTATGGCTGAAGTCTGTTTTGTGCTCTTTCTAGTTTAATCCTGGCAACAGTTATTATTTTATTCATGAATGAGGCCTTTTGTCAGAGAGCCAATTAACTTGGGCAGTGAACCCCTGACCCATTTTTTTCAGATAATTAGTGGATTGGGTATAATCATGAGAGAGGCCAGGCAGAGATGCACATTTTTAGACTGGTCTTCTGACCAGTCTATGAACTGTTGTTTTAAATAAACCAGGATTTAGAGCAGCCATGATTGATATATCTCAAACCTTTCAAAAGGGTTTTAAAAAACTGGGGCATAAGAATTGTTTTGTGCTGGAATAACTCTGTTTTTACTCCACTGAAATATGCTTCAAGGGTTACCTTGAACTGAACCTTTTTCTTCTTTTTTTCATCTAAGAACTACATAATACTGAAAGTAACTCATGGCAAATTTACAGCTGGCCGGTTTGAATTAAGTTAAGGGGTCTGATGCCTGAAAATTGTGGAAGCCATCAAACACTGTAAAATGCTACTCTGCCAGGTCTCATAATTCAGCTCTGGGACATGTGACATTTGTCCTTAAAATGCATGACATGATAATTTTATGTCTGCAGATTCCAGAGCAGAGATGTGTCATCATGAGGTACCTGCTGTTAATTTGGTTAGCAGATCAAAAAGGAAGAAAAATGGGGCATACTCTGAACTTACAGTGCAGAGATGACAGCCTGGACACTATGTCTGACAGTAATGGCTTGTGTTTCTTGGGTGGAGAACCATAATCTGCTTTTACGTCTAAAGATGCAAAAGAAATGTCTCTTGGAAGTGAAATAGCTTTGTTGCCTTTTTGAGACTCCTTTTACGATCTGTGACCTGATTTTAAGCAGGGGATAACGAGAATTCAGCTGCCTCTCACATTTATTGAAAGTGTTTTCTTTTTTGGGAAGGGGTGGAATTAAGAGAAGAAAATTTGTTCTAATGAGCAACATCCCTTGGCTTTGTCTGCAGTGAAGGTTCAGGGGAAGACAAAGATATTTTAATTAGAACAGAAAGGGATGATTCTTCAGATCCCATCTGAAGGTATTAAATATGCCCCATGATAAGGAGGCAGAAAATTTTTAACCTTCAAAAAGCTTTGTAAAGTATTCCCTGATTTTATAATTCTCAGCTGCCCTCAACCACAAAATATAGACTATACTGAACAGAGCTTGATATAGGAATCTTTTGGTAGTTCAGAATGTGAAAAGGTCTCTTACAACATACTTAAGCTGGATGTTGATTACATCTTATATTTTGGATCAGATGTTTTTTGTGACCTCTTTCTTTGATCCCACTGTACTTCTTTGTTTTTGTCTCGGAAAAATCTTAAGTATATGCTGCCAACGCAGAAGAACTGTAACTGACATGCGCATTTGACTCTGTGAG
>NW_017729024.1:32898159-32913276 GCF_001723915.1 Gavialis gangeticus | reverse complement strand
CTGGAGACAGAGGGTGGTATTCCAGGGACTGTCTCTCAGTCAGGCTTCTGGGCCTATTGATCTCCTCCCTTGATTGGCATTTGGTATCACTTGCTATTACTGCATTGCTGTTTTGATTTCCTGGCTTCGACTTACCTTCGGCATTGACTATCGACGTTGATCCAGATTGTCCTCACCGGCTTTGGCTGTGTCCTCGGTTCGTCACGCCGGCTCCTGACTTCTGCTTTGGACACCATTTCGGCTCTTCATTGTCCTTACCGGACTGGCGTCACATTGTTCATCATTACGTTACAGTTCGTTGTGTGTTATCAAATTATGAGCTGTTGACCAGCCCTAGGACTATCCAACAGGCAGCCGCACCTACCCCGTCAGGGGTAGAAAGCAAAGGCTTGTTGGGGAACCCTGTGGGCCAACAGACCCCTTTGTTTGTTCACCTGTCTGTTTACTGTGACTGAAGACATCGTTTTCTATGCATCTAAGCGTAAGTTAAATAACTTCCATTTTGTTTAAGAAACCAATACGCTTCCAGTGCCGCTCAGACTCCATCGCCAAAACTCCCACCTGTCCGTATCCAATTTGCTACCACCCGGCCGCACCACCATGACCAATACTGTGAGCTTGGCTCGCCGGCTCCAGTGTGACAGTTTTAGAAGTATTTCTCTTTAGGGTTTCCTTTAAAGAGGAAAAGGGAAAAATCCTTCAACACGCGTTTTGTGTTTGGTACTTAGAAGTTCCAAGCACCAGCCTTCCAGCTCTAGTTCTCTGTTGGTTTTTCTGGACAATCAACATAGTATTTAGGTCTGGGTATGACTACAGAGATATTAACAGACAGGATTAAAATCATGCAGTGTCTTCTCACTAATAATATTAGAAGTGAGTAGATGCAATAAGGTTTTGGCATATTTTAGGATGGGATGTACTTAGTGATGGTCTCACAACGGAGGACAAATGTGCTTTAAGTTACTTTGTACTGCACTCATCCTACAGATGGGCATTAGTTAGGTCTCTGGAATAATTAGAGAAGCCTCAATGTATTCTAAACTATTCCAGCGGGTAATGGTTTACTTTGCTGTTAGCCAGCCTAAGACTCACCAGAGCACAGGAGCGCTCTTGCACTGCCTTTCCCAACCCTCATTTGTTCTAATGTGCCTCAAAGACTGCAAAGTATCGAGTGCTCTGAGAGAGTGAAGTGTATTCTTGCAGGAAATCCTCTCATGCTGGGGAATACTTGTCCATAACACTTTGCTGTAATAGGGTGGGGAGGGTCAACCTCTGGCCCCTTTGCTTTTCATTTTATTTTCTTTCTGCTCCTCTCTGAAGAACTAGCAAGGCTCTTTAGTACTTCTTCTTTCCTACTGCCCCTGTGTTGGTATTTCCCTCTCTGTAGCAGAATAAGCCTGCCTGTGACTGTCTGAAATATGTCAGTGTTATTTAATTTATGATGTGAAGCTTTTTGTCCACCATTGAATAACCTGGTAAATATCATCAACATTTGCTGTCTTGGAAAGTTGGGACACCAGCTTCTGGCCAGTCACCTGGCAATACATGTTATGGTGGTGATGGTTATATATAAATCTGAGGTGTCTTTTAGGAAAGGAAGTCTTAAGGAAAGATTCAGCTATGCTATGAGGATGAGGAATTGTATGACTCCTAGTCAGTGGGAGCATCTACATGAGATGCTACTGTGCAATAGCGTCGGAAAAAAAATGTGTGGCGATGGTACTACGCACTAATGCTGGGTATGTAAGTGCTAAATGAGTGCACAATAACAACTGCGCAGGCTGTCACTCGTATAGACACGGCCCGTTGTTGTTAAATATGCCACATAATAAGGGGGTCGAAAAGTGAATGGATCCTTCAGGCAAAGTCTCAAAAATTGAAAATTACTTTGCTCTCTATGAATATTAAAGCATTAAGGTGTTTGCGTTATTGGCCACAATTTCCAGGTTCCAGCACTGGAAACTTAGCCAAGAATGAATTTATGTGTTTATTTTAACATGAATAAAGGTTAACATGCTATATACACTGGGGTCAGGAGTGCTACCTGTGTTTGATGAAGGAAAAATATAATTTTATGTACTGATAATTGTGCAGTTCACTCACTGTACCAATGTGCCTGTCTCAAGATCCAGATTCTTTCATGAAAGGGTTTCCCACATCCTGGGGATAATTTTTCTGTTTGATAAGAAAAAAAACCATAAAGATCTCCAGTGACCTTCTCTTCCTCTTGGTCTTCTGGCAGGTGTGATATACTATTTTAATATAGAAAATGTTATGGAGTGTTAGGTTCTGGACACTTCAGCAATTTTTTGAGGGTGACTGCAAAGCTTTTATCTACTTTTATTTATACTTTGTATTTCTATGTATGCGCCTTTACCTAAACAAATGTAAATGGCGATACTTCTGCTCTATTCTAATAGAAGAAACTTACCACTTTTGTCTGTCCGTAATTCTCTGGGCCAACTGCTCATGCTAGGAGGGGGTGGGGCACGGAGCTTCAGGGTGCTGCACAGGGAGTGGGCATAGGGGGTGCGCCCCACCTTGCATGCTACAGGCAGCAGGCGCTGCCTGTGCCTCGCATGCCCTGTACCTGTATGGCACCCTGCAGCTGTGTGCCCCATCACCTCCTAGCATGCCCCACCGCCTTCAGCCAGCTGGTGCTCCCGGTGTGAGGGCAGGGCACACAGACATAGGGTGCCACAAGGAGGGCGGACAGGGGGGCACGGGCAGTGCCCATTGTGGGGTGGGGCATGCTCCCCTGCTCGCTTCCTGCGTGACACCCTGTGGCCATGCCTCCCCGCACCCCCCCCGTGCTGGGAATGCTTGCCCAGGAACACAGAAGCAGGGTGCTGCTTGGCAAGTGGGCATGAGGGGTGAACCCTGCCCTGAGGCCATGTGCTTTAGCCGGTGGGTGCTGCCTGCATCCCCCTGCCCACTCCCCTCAGGACTGCCTGTGGCTGCACACCCGCCCCCCTGCACCAAGGCCCCCTCTGCAGCCCACAGCTGGCGGGTGGTCCTGGTGTGGGGAGAGGGGTGGTGCCCGCAATTGTAGGGTGCCATGAAGGTAGCAGGCAGGGGTGCCTGGCCAGTTGCTGCCGGCTGCAGCATATGGCTGCAGGATGGGGTGCGCTCCCCCTGTGCGGCACCCTGTGGCCATACTGTGTGGGGAGTGCCTGCCTGGGTGCATGGGTGCAGGGTGCCGTGTGGGAAGCTGGTGTGGGTAGTGCGCCCTGTGCAGGGGGTGTGTGGCATGTGGCTGCAGTGTGCTACAAGGGCAGCTGGTAGGGGGGCATGGGCAGCGCCTGCCGAATGCGGCATGAATCCGCGGTGTGGGGCACGTCCCCCATGCATACTCACATGTGGCACCTTGCAGCCATGTGCCATGGGTATCCCTGCACTGCAAGCACCTGCCAGCTGCGGGCAGAGTAGTGCATGGGGGGGTGGGTGTGTGTGTGGCGTGTGGCACAATGCTGGGTGTGTGTTTATGGTGTGTGGCTAGATGGGTGGGTGTGTATGCCTTGGTGGGTGTGGCATGTGGCTGGGTGTGTGTAGCTGTGTGTGTGGGGGTGCAGGGGCTGGACACAGAGCGGGGCAGGGGAAGGGTTGCACACAGCCGGATGCGGAGTGGCAGCAGTGCTCTGTCCCTGCTGCCCACCCGTCATTCTTGATGGGCACTTTGCTAATTTATTTCATATTGATAGAAGTTATGTGCAGGTTTCCACAGGTACTGATGTCAGTTATACCAGATTACCTCTCTTGTTACATGCTGCCTTTAATTAGCAGTGTGACTTTAGGTGTATGGGCTGTCATAACTGTACCTACGGCTTACATATGAAATCATAATCTTAAACATTGCCTCTGAAGCTTGCATGTGTATGTGAAAGCGGTATTTTAGCAGTAGTAGATGTGATAACTTGCATTCCCCATATGGGATCCTTATGCATGCAGATCTTGCATTGACCTCAGTGGGAGTTTTGTGTGAGTAAAAACTACAGAATTGATTTCATAATGTACTTTTCTCTTCCTAGTGTTGTTTGCCTGGCAGTATAGTAATTACACTGTAGACAAAGACTGCATGCTCATTCCATCAACCTGTCTATGGTGGGGTACTGTGACAAATGGGGAAACAATGTAAATTTATAATCTTAATTACAATCCACAAACTATTTAACATTGTGAAGCAAAATTACCTTGAGTGATAGTGATTAAAAGAGGGATCGTTCCATCTTATTCTGTAATCCTTACTAATGCTTCAGCTTTCTTTGAGCTAAACAGAGAAAACACAGGGGGAGATATCTTGATATTTAACAAAATACCTACTTGGGATTAACTGACCTTTCCTATAAATCAGAAGCAAAGTTGCCAGCTGGGCATTTTCTCATTTGCAGCACACACAGGCAGCAAGAAAATGAGCTGAAGCATTCTCTGAAGCAAAACATTGCACACAGTGTAATTCTTTCCTACTGCGCTACCTCTTCTACTATAATAATGCAAAGAACTATTACTGATGGTAAATCAAGGAAGGTGTTTCAGCTCCAGTATCTCCTGTTCATTCCACAGCAAGCATGACAATTATGTACCAATGCATATTTATAGGGGTCTTTATTCTTAATGGAAGTCACTATTTGGCTGGCTTTGGAGTAAGGGGACACAGCATGTGACATATTGCTATGTGCTTAACTACATCACTAGCCCAGAAAAACTATGAGAATTATTTTAATAGTTTTTTTTTTACCAGAATACATGTAGGCATGTTGATCTGTATTTGCTTTAAAACATTCCCAATGCAGAAAATGAAGCAATTTAGAGAAAGGACAGTTCAGCTGGAGTGTGCAATGGTATAGGGTCACTCTGTAAATCAGAAATAACCCCACTGTCATCAACAGAATTGCACCTGTGCAAAACAGGTATAAGTGAAAGTAAATAATTGCTGTGTTATTTATTAGAACAGCTATCTTGAAAGAAGTCTAACCATTTTGCTGCTCAAGCCAAGCAAGTAACAAAGCAACACAGGGAATATATTATGGGATTTAGCTGGCTGGGAGAAGGGAAAGCCAGAATGGTACTGTGTTTAGGTGATCACATGCTTGGGTAACAGCATATAATGGGTTGTTCCCAAGTAGAATAGTTTAGAGCATATTGAGACTTCTGCAATCTAGAGATCTACAGTTGTCTCTGGGAATAAAGGAAAGCCTCCTTTACTCTTATATTTGGGATATGCACTAATCACATCCTGACCCAAGGATCATGTGGCAACAGATGGCCATAAGTAAGAACTCTGGATTTAGATAGGGTAAGGAAATTAGTTTTCATGCTGTACATTTATGCTGTACATTACATATATGTGGAACTGTACCCTTAAGAGGTTCTGCGTGAGGCTCTCTGGTACAGTGGGTAGGTTACCCAGAGGCTGTTATCATGCAGTGGTTATCAGTTATTGTTTAGGCATAGAATGAAGCAGATTTCTGTGAGGCTCCTTGACCCAGAGTGATTATTACTGAATAGCAGATGGTAACAGGAAGCAAATGCACTAGAAAGTCACTCTGAATAGAAGAATGGAGCAGTTAAAAGTTCCACCAGAGTCAAAACCATAAGAAAATGTGAAGGACAGGAGAGAAAGTTTAACTAAAACTTTGTTCTTTGTCTGCAAGCAAAAAGACCCAGATAAAACGAAGGCATTCAGAAACTTATTTCTGACAATAATCAGCTCTGAAGCACTTAATGTTCTTAATTGTTTTCAGTTAACAAAGGCAGAGGATAACTATGAAATTGTAATAGAGAAAATTGAGAAGTGCTTTATTCCTCAAAAAATGAGCATATTTCAAATGGGGATTACAAAATGAATGTGGAAATGTGGAAGCTTGTGACTCACCTAAGGCTAGAGAGCCAAGCTTGTAATTTTGGAACGGTGACAAAAAAACAGATCATGAAGGGGATCTGAGAAAAAAATTTGGAGGAAAACTGGAGGACTCAGAAATATTCCTTCCTATAATCTGCCTGATCCCCACTAATCTTTCTATCCTGTACGGTCGATAATGGCCCTCTTGAATGGTTTTATTCTTCCACTTATCAGGTTATCCTTTCTGCTGCATTTCTGTTGTCTATTAGTGACCTTATAATGCCTCTTATACTCTGTTTTGCACAGGTCTTTTTTTATATGTACTAGTTAGCTCAAATTGTATCTTTTTTTTTTCTCAGACTTGAGGAATGGTACTTGGTACCCCAAATTTTTGTATACATCCCTCCCAACTATATAGTTTGCTTAATAAAGGCTATCACCAACAAAAACCTGAGCAAAGCAAGTCACGCAGTCCAGGCTAAAGCTTGTGGGCAGTGGACAGTGTCTTAATTTGGTGAACAATCAAATTCTACTGCAAAGAGTTCTGAAGCAGAAAGTCCTACAGGATGCAGAAAAGCAGAGTTCATATCAAGCAGCATATGGAGCTCCTGGCAAATTATCTGAGCCAAGACAACCCGAGCATTTGGGAAAAAATGTGCAAGAACTGCAATAGAGCATAGACTTCACAAGAATTTGCAAGCCAGTAGATTGAACACAGCATGTGAGCACAACTTTGCAAAGATGCTCAGTGAACATAGGATGCAAATCTTTTTTACTGAGGAGTTTGAATAGCAGAAAAAATTAATGAAAAAGCACTCAGTCCTGGGGTGTTATGACAGGAAGCATAAAATTGGGTTGTCTATGGCCTCCTCTAAATACGGTACTGGCACAATGCTATGTTTCAAAGAAACAAGAGTTTGGACTTAGATGTCCATGAGCATAAAACACTTCGTAGTTTTCTTTATCAGGGAACAATGTTAGCTAAAACTGACTGTAAATAACTTATTGTTATTGTTTAACGGGGCTTTGCCCCCCTACCTTGAGAATACAGAGATTTATTTTTTTCAGATGGAAGTGTGTGACTTGTAAATTGAAAAACTTGGGATGTATTTGGCTGAAGACACACTTGAGAACATTTAATTACAGAACAATACAGCAAAGTGCAGAGCTATATTATATATGTTAATCTAGGGTCGTGGGAAGGAATCTGTCTGGTATCAGACAAAATGTAGACAGTGGCTGCATACATGCATTGAAATAATCTGGGAGAAAACTCCCAGGTGTGTTCTCCTGATAGAAAATCTTACCCAGAGGTAGCTTGTACAGACATTTGCTCTCCTAGGAGAAACTCTGGTTGTTCCCAGGTTATTTTTCTCTTGAAGTAAGCTTTTTTACTTTGGGAGGAAAAACCTCTACATCTGTACACTCGTGGTTTCTCCTGAGAGAGCAGCAAGTCTTGTAGGAGAAAATGTCTGTATGAGGCCAGTGATTGCCAGAGTTGCTGCTCAGGATCAAACCTTGAAAAAACACCTATGAAAGGCTATTAGCACAGGGTCATGGTGATAAAGATAACATATTTTCAGTGCCTTTTATCAATTTAAGGAGGCCCTCTCAGTACTATATGGGAATTTATTAAAAGGCATCTAGCTAGTACTACCAATTCATTGCAACCTCTGGAAAGACGCCAAGATCCAGGTCTACAAAATAGCCATGATTCCCATCCTCCTTTATGGATGTGCAATGTGGGTGACTTACTGTCATCATCTTAATAGCCTGGAGAGGTATCACCAATGATACGTGATAAAACTTGCCACATCAAATGAGAAGGTCACCACACAAATGCCAGCCTCCTTGCTGAAGGTAATATTACCAGCATTGAGTCAGTGATCCTCAAGCATCAACTTCACTGGAATAGACAATGTGTGCACATCCCTGACTCTTGACTCCCAAAAGAAGTGCTGTACTCCCAGCTTAGTAATGCTCTGAGATCTTGCTGTGGCCAGAGGAGGCACTACAAGGGTGTTTTGAAGGCATACCTTAAGAAAATGGATGGTGACATCAACAGTTGGGAGCAGCTGGCTGCTGACTGACTCCGATGACTGCAACCCTAACCAAGTGGCAGCCCATTTTGAGGTAAAGTGTCTTGTCCTCGAAGCAGAGAAGAGAGGGTGGAGGAAGGAAAAGGAGAGGAATCCCAGCCTGCAGCTTACTCGCTCCTGAAGAAAGATCTGCAGCTTCTGAGGATGGATCTGTGGCTCAAGGATTGGACTCTTAAGTCATCTCAAGACCCATCAGTGAGCTGTGGTAGAGATCAACTTTGAATCAAGGGATTGCTACTGCCATAAACAAGTATTTCGAAGTCAGTGGGGGGCAACCTTTTTGGCAGCCATGCCAAAAATTAAGCCCTGCACCCTCCCCAAGTGCCACTCAGTGTCCTTTCCCCTGCCCAATCCACTACTCTTTTTTCTGCTCCCTGCCCTCCGTTCCTCTGCTTTCTGCTCTTTGTCCTGTGATCCCTACCTAATTTTCTGCTCTGCTTTCTGCTCCCTGCTCTGTGCTCTCTGCCTAATATTTTTCTCTGTTTTCTGGTCCCTGCCCTATCTGCCACTGTGCTGCCTGTTTCCCCCTAACCTGCTATGTGCCACACAGGCTACTCATGCCACTTGTGACACCATAAACTGGCCACCCCTGTGGACAATTATGTTAAAAAGGATATGTGAGAAGAATAAAAAATATAAAAAAAGGGCCAGAGATGTTTATTTGAGGCTGATATAAATGGTGACCCTGTGGAGGCTGTCAAGGCTTGTCACATATGCCAAAAATATGACAGAAACATGTTAAAGAGTCTTTGTTGATGTGATTCAATTGTTATGATAATTGTATGAGTCTGCTGGTAATCAGGAATAGTCCCTCTAAAATGAATGAGAAATTTTGCTAATTCCTCAGTTCACTGTTTACTCTGGAACTTCACAAGCACAGATAAAGTGGCAACATTACTAACCCTGACCAGAGAAGAAAAAACAAAAAACTCAGATTAGAAAGGCTCTGGATTAAGTCACACTGCTGCGTTTTTTAAAAGGCAGTAGTGAATTTGGATATCTCAATTTTCAAGTGCTCAAATGAAGACAATTTAAAGGAGACAGGTGTTAATAAAGTGCTGAACATCTATCTTTTAATAATCAGGCTTCCTTGAGGTGTCTGTAGGTGTTCCCTAAAAATTGAGATACCCAAAACACTCCTCAGGTTTAGAAAACTTGGCCGATTTTGAAAATGTACAAAATTGACACTGAGTTCTGTCTTGTTTTAGGTGCATGAGACAGTAACGTGTGTGTTGTGGGTTTTGTTCTAGCTTTATTTTGGTATAGCAGGTATCTTCCACTATTATGAATGAAAAATGAGCTCTTGCCAGTAGAAAAATTGGGCATCAAGGGTAGCCTAACTAACAACAGCTAATTTGAAGGAATGCTGAATAGCATACATCAAACACAATAGATTCCAAGGCTGTCACTTTGGGTTGTGTGGGAAAAATCCAGTCTATCCCAGATGTCCACAACAATATGGCATTATCCTCTACTCTGAAGATACCATCTATTTGTGGAGGATATTTGATAGCATTTATTATAGGTTGAATCGATGGTTATTGTTTCACTGGGGAGTGAAGGTGCAAGGTAAATATGAAAAGCTTTTGAAAAAGATCTATTGTACACTGAATGAGGCAAAAAGAGAAAAATCCTATTCTCTGATGACTTTATTAGAATTCCCTTGAATTTGCATTGATGCAGCTGAGCAGTGGGTGGCCTATTGCAAGTGATCCTTGCAATTATATAACTTATTGATGTCTTTTCTGCTTGACAACACTACATGAAATAAATGAGAATTATGAGGCACAGTATCTATTCTGTAGTGCATATAGTTTAAATTTATTAAGAGATTCTATTTTAGAAGTTTTGCCCATAGCAAAAATCCACAGATTTACTTCTTCCCCACCCATCAGTCATTTTAGATTAATATTGTTAAGTGGCTGGCTCTGGATTTTCAGCATGTAAAATAATAATGCAATAAGACATGACAGGGGGTACATTAATGGGCTATAAATACTTGCCTCAGGTACACTGTGTACATGAATCCGAAGGCCTAGGGAATTTAGCTACCCAAGGTGTATAGTAATGGTCTATTAGCCTTTTTTCAGGAATAAATATAATGACCATAACTAAAAAAGATGATGAGGTAACCATTAAAGCCACTGACCTTGTACAAGAGTAAAGTTGATATTCATTCAGATTAAGGGCCGTGACTGTGAATTGAACTTAAAACCCCTGAAAAGACAGTGTCGAAACCCTGCAGTGTCGGCCAGCATTACAAACGCCGTTCCAAGTTCTTGTCCTGTGGTCTGAATAGATGTGAACTGAACCACTGTCTTGCACTGAATGTTACCTGGTTCTTCCCCAGGGCTGAAACTAGTTCTGGTCAGGAAATGACATTTTTTTTTCATTGTGAATTATTTTTCATTTTTGTACAAAGTTTTCTTCAATATGTTTTGGGATTTCATCAAAACCAGCAAATCCCCAAACTGAAATACTTTTGTCATCGGGTTCATTTTTAAAAGAACCATTTCGATAGCTGGAAAGCTATTTTTTTTCCATGAAATTGATATCTTTGGTAAGAACTTTCATTTGATGGAAAAAAATTGGCCCAGGCCTAGTTAACTTGAGTCTATTTTACTTCAGCAGTGTGGGATACTACTGGTGGGGACAATAGAGGGTCTGAGAATCATCCCGCTTGTAGTAGCAGGAGAAAAAGGGAAGTCAAAGGACTTGGCACGGATCACAAGCTTAGCTGCAATATTACAGGTCTTCCCTAGTGTCATTATTATAACTTAAAAAATAATAGGGCAGAACAACAGTATCCAGAGCAGAAATATGAAGAAATGTGACATGAACCTGGTCCCAAAAGAGCAAGTGCTGCAAGAGAAAAGTGATCTAGTGGCTCATACATTAGAGAAAATAGGTTCACATACAGGAGAAAAACTGTGCAGGAACTGAGCAGAGAAACAGAAAGAAGGAAAATGTAACAAAGTCTGCCAAAGCCTTTGGAATAGGGCAGGGAAGAGGTTATTTAGAACTGGATTAACCCTCTAGGAAAAAAAAAAAAGAACTCAAGTAAAAGTTTGCTTAAACTCAAACTGAACCTTAACCTTAAAAATATATTTTACATTTTCATGCCTTGTTACTTTCATGGTTCAGGTGAGGGTCTGAAGAAGACTGGCCCAAAAGCCATGTGAAAAACTATTCTTGAATAGCTATTATTTTCAGCTTGTGCACAAACAGGACGAATGGGAAATTTTGTGAGGGAGCTTTTGGGTTTTTTCCCCCAAGGTCAGCAATCTGATTTGTAGACCCAAGAAGTCTGGATTGTTTGTTAAACAAACTTCTGAGTCTTTATCTAAACCTAGTGTTGTTTGTCACTATAATAAAATAGTCACCCTAAATAAAAGATAAAAGCAAAATAGATTATTTATATGAATCCAATCTTCTTTTAAACAGAACTATAAAGGTAGGAAAAGTGAAAGCAGTTAAACCTTAGAATTATGCTATGAGGGAAAGAGAGTAGTCAACTTACAGCGTCCATTAGTAACATTGAGGATCGACTACATGTTTTAAAAAGAAGACTTACAGGGATATGGCAATTTCAGACAAGCAAATATTAATCCATGATGTGTTAAATCCAGATGAGTATCATGATGTGTGAAATTAAGGTGTCAGTGTGATCTGGGCAAAGCAATTAATCCATAGAGAGTGATTTTTTTTGTTCACATGGATGCCAAAAGAGAAAATTAAGACTCTGTATCTTTTTGATTTGGCCTGCCTATAACAGTTAAAATGATTTTAGAAAAGAATACATGAATAAAAAAATTTTAAATCTCTAAACCACCATTTGTTCTAAAGGAGTGGAATAATTTCACCCACCACTGAAATACAGACATCTCTCAGGTGAAATATGGCTGCTCTTTAAAGGTGCACAGAAATAATGCGCAATAGATAGAAGGGGCAGTGAAAAAATACGAAAAATATCTGTAATAATGAGATGAGCATTTAGACCCTGATGTTAATTTTATTTACAAAAAGCTTGCTTAAAATATGCTTAAACATCGGTGTGTCAATGTACTAGTAGAGGTCTAGGATTGGTACTTCTGGAGCTAAAAGATAACAGAAGGTTTATTATCGTATGCAATATGAAATATTCAAAATGATCGAGCTCTAGAGTGAATATGCTCAAGACCAGACCTTGTGACTACAATTGTTCACATCAACCATTCAGAACTCTTAATAGCCCATAATTCCCGGCAGACATTTAGCTGCATCACACTGTGACCTGTGATCACATTCCATTATTTTCACCTTAAAGTATATGGCAAAGAGGTGCTGGTGAATGACATGGATAATGTGCAGAAGCCTCAGGTCTCACTTTAGGTGGAATAAAGAAGCCAAGTTCCTTCTTAGAAGACTGAGAGTTAGGTGGAGTGTCAGAAGATCAAGCAGTCCAGGCAAGCTGTAGATTGGAATTCATGGTCTGGAGGTCTCCACTGTACCACAGAGGATAAATTTATACATTTGCTTTGCTTGAAAGAATTAGATCTTACTTGTTTCAGTTCCTGTACTAACTCACTTCTGACCACTGTCTCATTCCCATTACATAAACAGTTTAGCTACTTTTTCAGTGTTTTTATACTCTTTGCTGTGACATAACCAAGGCTTAAGAAAGTATTGTTTTGCTGTGCAAAGGAGAAGTCTGGGATTGTGGGAAAGTTCAGAAGTAAATGGAGCACGTATGGCCTTGGACAGGAATTTGTTTCTATTTCTACTGCTAGAAATCTTTCCAGGAGAGGGAGCAATACAAGCATTTAGTTTGCAGCTGTCCCCTCTCCCCTACTCCTTCTGCTGTCTCCAGACCAGGGTGATCTTGATCTGTGGAAGGTTGGGGAGCAGCAAGGCAAAGCCCTCTACCTGTTCCCTAGACTGGGGCTTCCTGGTGTGGGGAGAGGTTAGGGAGCTTTCGGGGCTTCTCCAGTCACCTCCAGACCAGTTATTCCGGAGGCACTGTCCCACTCCCAGACTGCTTGTATGCTTGCTATTTCTACTGGGAGAGCAGTGATTCTCCCAGTAGAAGCATAATCTTTGCACCTGGCTTGTGTGTGAGTAGGGTTTGGAGCTGTGGAGATTCTGGGTAACTGGGTGGGATGTGTTGGATCAGCTGTGATGAAATCTCCTTATTGCCTCTGCCAAAATACCACCCTCTGAACAGTGAGGCAACATTCCTTCTCCATCCGTTATTCCTTAAGGAGATGCCTGTTCCTCTACTCGGGCTGTGCACTGACTTGCAAATTTGGCTGTAAAGCCTTACATTGGTCTTGATGTTCTGGTTCTACTGGTGCAATGGTTTTTTACATAGCTGCCAGTTTCATTGCTAATTCAGAAGAAGGTGCATGTCCTTCCACCAGTCTGGTGTGTTCTTGTTATCTCTTTTATATATTTAGTAATATGGAGACAATGTAATTGAACTTTGTGATTGGCAAATGGTTTTCTGCTTTGTAAATAAATGTCTTGGCTTTTTCTCAATGTTCCATTTAATTGACATTCCCTCTATTCAGTTTTCAGCATTCAGTATTAAGCATTTTAAGGGCAATTATACTACAGTAACCTTTCTATTGTGGGAACCAAAAACACTTATCCTTGTGGTTTCTTTCTTCCTTTCTTTTTCCCCCCTCAACGAAGTGAACTCAGAAAAATATATCAGAGGCTATAAATAGGCATTGTCCCTGGACCAGGATCAGTTGTGCTGGGATGTGTCCCAGCACAGCTGATCCACTTCACTGGATGACAAAGGCATCAAGTAATTGTCATTAGTCAGAGTCAGAATCCCCCTGCTGAGGGAGTCCTTGAGTATGCCTCCGTAGGTGGGGAAACTTGGGGCCTGAACCTGCAGGGGAGATCCCAGGGCACACAAGATTGCATCCCTGAAGCCCTGGGAGTTTCTGCCCCGGGTGGCTGGAGAGCATAGGCAGCTCCAGACTGCCCATGCCCTCCTGTCAGAAAGCAAACATATGTCCTTTGCAAAAACAGAGGCACAAATTTTTACCACCTATTGTCATGACAACAATTTCGGGCATTTGTTGCACAACAAGGAACATGGATGTCTGTTTGCTTAGCCTTTGGGCTGCCATAAAATTTTTTATGGTAGCACAAAGCCAACATCTGTTTCAAGAAGAGTGCCTTTTCCTAGAAATCGAATAGTTGATATATGGTATATGGGTTGGCACCTAAACTCTGTGTCTGATTTGGCCATTTTCTGAGGGCCAATAATTGACATAAGTTGCTTGTGCAAGATGTTTTGGCAAATGAAACTCCAGGCCGGATTCTATTCCACCCGTTAAGTGTCTAAATGGTGCTAAGATGTCTAAATGCAATCCTGTTCCACCCTGCTTGAGTCCTTTAACATCCATGAAAGCAAAAGGTAGGTGTATCCTCTTCCTCCTACTTACCACTTTTTGCATCTTAGTATTTATGCTAAGATAAAAGGAAACTTAGACAAGTAAAAAGGTTTTCAGGGACTCTGGGTGGAATATGATCTCTTTTAGATAATTTGGCCAGGTACAGACATTATACTTTTACTGGTAGAAGTGAACAGCAGGGACCCGGGTTTTCTGTTTCCCATGGAAAAACAGAGAAAACCACGGATTTCCCCTTTTTATCAGAGAAAACATGGATTTCTCCTTTTAGCAGAGAAACCTGTGGATTCCCTGCTTTTGCAAGCAGCTCTGCAGGCTGGTTGAGCTCCAGCCTCCAAAAGTTGTTTGGAAACGGGGCAGGAAACCCCAGCCCTGCCTGGAGGGGGAGGGAGTGAGGGAAGGGCGGAGCCTCAGACTCTGTCAGCCAAGGCTCAGCTCAGCCTCACTCTTCTAAGTGGGGCTTGCTGGCAGCCCCTCTGGCAGGGCTGGGGGGTAGCAGTTCCTGGTTGGGGGGTAGCAGTTCATGGCTGGGGGGCACCGGCAGTGCTGGGGGGGGAACCAGGAGCTGGCCCCACCCTGACCCGAGCAGGCAGCAGCAGTGGAGGAGATGGCTCCATGCTGCTTCTGCTGCAGCTGCCTGCTGCTGGGGGCAGAGAGCTGCAGACTTGGGGCCCTGGCCCCATAGCCCTGGCAGCTGGGCCCCTCCCCCTGGCTGGGCTGGGGGGCAGGGGCTGTGGGTGGGGGCAAGAGGCATGAGTAGGGAAGAGGCCCC
>NW_017729024.1:32844643-32897992 GCF_001723915.1 Gavialis gangeticus | reverse complement strand
AGGGGGTTTTTAATTGTAATAACGGATTTGGGGGGGGTTTGTCAGAGAATTTACGATTTTTTTTATCAGAGAAAAACAGGATCCCTGGTGATCAGAAACTGGCTTATATCCATAACAGAGCAGAAGTTTGACACAAAACTAGTCTATACCCATGAAAGAACAGAAGTTTGTTGCACACAGACTGGTTTAAAAATGGTGGAACCTAGTCTAAGATTTGCACACCCTCCCCCGCAACCAAAGAGCAAATATGTGTTCTGTTCACTGCTGATCTAAACTACGCTACTTACAGAAAACCACATAACTTAGACTGATTCCACCATGGGATTTTTGAATGTCTGTACCTAGGCTTAGATGCCTAAGTGTCACTTACATGCCTAATGGATGGGACAAGATCTATCAATCTATAGATCAGATGCTTGAGTGGCTCCTGAAACAGCTTAGGAATATGAATGAGAGTATAAATGAACACTGGGGACTAGGTATGGAAGACAGAACTGTCTACACTTCTGCAGTGCAATCTGGTGATCAGCTAGGTTATTCTTCTCTGTCAATTTGACACTATCATTTAGAAAGTCCCTCTTTATCTCTGACACATTTTTAAGTAGGCATGGCCTTAAGTTAAGGATCTATCTCATATACCATTCCAATATTAAGATAACAGGAAGAATGCTACTGTAATGTTTGAAGAACTTATGGCTCTTAAGCTGTCTGCAGATTGAAAAATAAATTAAATGTTTTGACAGAGAAAAATATGTGTTGTCAACTTTGTTTTATCCATGGCTGAGAAGGGAAATTGAAACTGTACTTCAGCAGGGTGCAGACGCAGATGACTAAAATGATCTTCTAGTAAACAAATTAGAAGAGTTGTTATACTTTATGCCTCATTCTTTCCCCGTGAAGTGGCCAATTAAACGTAAAACTTATGTATTTAAAAAAAAATCCTTAAAAGGGTCTAAGAAAATTGTGACTGTGACAGAAATAATCATCTGAATCAAGTAAAAGTGGCAGAGTATAAATGGTATAATGAACCTATTCTATAGTCAAGAAACTTTTTATAAAAGGTCATTTAAAGGAATGTAGGGTATGTTTTACTGTATATTACAATTAATTTTTTTTAAAGTTTTTTGTGCAGACAGCATAGCAATAGATAAAGCTCCATAGCAGAGCAAAACTTGGCCGACCTACCAATGGAAGAATATTTTGAAGACAACAGTTCCATGGTATTAATTGGAGACTGAATGGGCAGTTACGTGGCCAGTTTTAGCAAAACTTTCTGTTCTTTTTGTGCCTGTCTGTCTCTACTGACTTAGTGCTGTCAGGAGCTCGCTCTAACTGTCAAATATTCTGCCAGGCTCATAGCACCACTTTTCCTATTATCTATAAATTCAGGTTAGCTTTGAGGCAACTTCTTTTTAAAATAAAAAGAACGCCAGCCTTGCCTCAGAGTAACTTTTTGGAAACTTCTTTCTTAAAGGTCTCCTTGTGAAACATTCTCTTTGGAAGGTGATATGGAAAAGAATGGCAATTTTATGGGCAAAAAAGGACACTTCAAAATGGAAATGTTGGCAGGTAAAGGCTTTTCATAAAATCATAGGGTTGGGAGAGATCTCAAAGGTCATCTAGTACAACACTTCACATAGATACAGGGTTTGCTGTTCCTAAACCATCCCAGACAGATCCTATCTGGCCTTTCCTTGAAAGCCTAAGGCCAAACCAGTTCTGAGCAGAGTAGTTCTATCAAATCCCCTTGCAGACAAAGCTTCTGTTAATGTAATCCAACATTTGTTTTCCTTTATCTTTGAAGTACATCACATTACTCATTTTTTGTGATCTGCCATAATTCTCAGATTTTTGTGTTCGCACTTTTGTTTTTTTCTTCCATATGTGTAGCACCATAAATTTCTCTTGGTTGAATTTCATTTTCATGTTTATCAGCCAGTACTCTAGTTCATCAACGTCTCTTTGAATTCTAACCCTATTGTCCAAAGTGTTTGCAGCTAGAGGGTTTCATATCTATTGAAGATTTCCAAGTTTCACAGCTGGATAATATTGGATAATGATCTCTCTTACCTGGGGGGGCTGGATTCGATGATCTTCCGAGGTCCCTTCCAGCCCTAATGTCTATGAAAAAACCTTTACTGGTGAAATTCACCTGTAGGGAGAAGGCTAGAGCAATCTGTGATCCAGATAATCCTATGATTGTTCGTTTAAGTGGGATAGAGATGGGGCCTCAGTTAGCCCGTGGGACAGCACAGAACTTCACCCCATCAGTACTGTGAGAACTAGTCAGAAGAGTAGTTAAATTTTGACTGATGCTTTTAGCATACTTTTGAGCTATAGTCTGTTTGAGATTGAGAATGTATATTCTTTAGGCTGTGTACAGTCACTCCTCATATCTGGTATATGTTCATGTAGTTTATTTTAAGTTGGGAGTGGTATATGTAACAGTTTGCTGCTCCTGGGAGCTGTACAGGGAGCCTGGTAAAAGTAGTTTGGGGTGCGGGGGGGAGAGCCACGTGGGATTGGGGTGTGGTTAATGGGTTGCAGGAGGTTTTGGTGGGTTCATGGTGTAGGTTGGGGGTGGGGGTTGGTGGGATAGGGGGCTGGTAGGTCCATAGGAGGGGTCTGCCCGATTTAAAGGAGAGCTGGGGGGAGCCTAAAATTGGGCAGTCAGGGGGAGTGGAAATAGTGCAGTCCTGGGGCTGGGGCAAGTGGCTGGGCTTTCCTAGCCCAGGAGCTGTGATGCAAATGTGTATAGGCATTCGCAAGATCAGGTTAAGCCTTTTTTGACTGGGTTAACTCAATCTTAATCTAAGTTAGTGCACCTCCTGAGGTAAACTAACTTAGATCCGGTGCATCATTTTTGACAGTTTAAGTCATCTGCATATCTGTATGATTCTGTATTTAGATTGTCCTAACGGTGCCATGTATCCTTAGTATATACCCTCCCCCTCTCCCCTTCTTGTTTTTTCTGTCTCTCTCAGTTCGGATAAATTATACTCTGAGATCATCTGCATGTGTTTTAACCTTACTAAATTATTTTTTGGGTGAAGCCTTTGTCTCCTTTTTCTTTACCTGTGGTACACTGTAGAGTTTTTACTACAGGTTGCTTTATGGTTGTTGTTTATCAGGTGGTCCAGAGTAGAAGTCCGAGGGCGAAGTAGAAAACTTGGATGAATGGTTGCCAGCAAACACAGGGACCTTTACTGGAAGCCCCTTCCAGTCCTATGTTCCTGTTTAAAATGTGATTAATAATCCTATTTTACTCAGCAGAGCAAATGCTGAAAAAGCATAACCATCAAACAAAGTGCAAATGTCAAGGCATAAGTAATTTCAAATAGTTACAATCTCTTTGTGAGGTGAAAAATGCTATAAAGACTTTTGAAAATATTAAATAATGCATAATTGGAAAACATTCATAGCCAGTTCATGAACATCTTGGAAAGTAAAAACCAGGTAAAATTTGATACTTAAATGATTTGTAGGTCATTATTCCCATCTGTTTGCAAGCAGTTTTTTGTATTTCCCCTCATTTTGTTACATAGATTTTTAATTTAATATGCTCAGCTTTTCTCAATTTATGTCATCTGAAATTAAAAACAGAAAAAGGAGATATCTCTAAATACCTTAGGTGTATCTGAATATAATGTATGAGTATTAATATCTCTTCTTCCTTGTACCAGAAACAGCATACAAATGGGAGTATGCATAGTACTTTGTCAGCATTTTCAGCCTGTGTGCGTAACATTTTAGGTAATCCACATATATCTTATCAGCCTTGATCATCGTTGATTTGCCTTTGTTGAATTTCTTTAGAAGAGAAAAACACTAGCATTTCCTTCTCAGTGCAACTGAATAATGAACCTGCTATCAGAGGCTTGTTGTATGTACATGAGCTTCCACATTCCAGAAAGCTATACAAAGTCAGTGCTTAGATTTTTCTTCAAATTTTGAGAATTGCAAATTCATCTAAGCAGAGCTCAGTTACTTTAGCACAGAATGATCTTTCTTTTTTTTGCCAGAAAAATGTAAGTATCCAACAATACCCAGGTTCAATTTTAAGCAAAATCCCCGTGTTTCTCAGCTATGTTTTTAAATCTCTAAAATATTCCATGACAGTGAGTGGTTCACATCATTGTCACGCCTTTGGAAAAATGAATTGGGCAGGGTGTTTCTTTGGCTTACATTAAAATGATTGTTCTTTCTTTTACAAAAAATTGCTGTCAGCTTCCTTTTTCCTGGAGAGATGAAAGCCTGTGTTCCTTGCTCTTTCTGGAGTTTCCTAAGGTCAACAAACATACGGGTGTGAGAAGATTCATATTATCACATAGTGCCCCTGTGCCGATGATATTTAGCTTAAAGGCCGCGAGAGGAAAATAAGTTCCATTGGATAATGTGTCTAGTCTATCCAGTTCAAAATATTGTCCCCTTTCTTTAACTTCATACAAATACATGTTTCAAACAACATACAAATATTATACCTTTTCTTTAACTTCATACAAATAATGGACTTCTATGATAGACTTCCCTGTGCCTGTGTTTGGGTGATACCACGCAATGCATCATGGTGCTTATTATGCCTCACTTCACTGCTTGCAGTGAGATTATCAAATGTAAGCAAATTTAGAGTAAGGGAGGCTCAGTCATCTTTCTAGAAGTAAAGGACAAAGCGTGCTGTAATTCAAACAGGACTCCTCTTGTTTATGGTCACACCATGAGTAATATAGTTATCAAAGTCAAAATGACCTTCATTTTCAAATATACATCCATGTTCTTAATTGTGCTTGTAAGAATGTAAAAAGAAACTTTTCCTCCATCCTACTGCCGCTGCAGCTACTTGTGAGGGCCATTCTACTTTTTTTTTTGGAAGTTAGTGTTTTTTTATGTTGCTAATGTTAGGCTGTTGAATAGAAAAGCAGTAGAATTACAGTTCTGGGAACTGTAGCAGCCTTTGTTTTTTTAGCGGCACTCATTCACACATGCAGTTTCACTCAAATCGATGGACCTTTCCTTCACTGGACTCTCTTGGCCCCTTTTGGACTTTTCATTTTGTTTACATAATTGTCTATAGTGGTAGGGGATTGGATTTGATGAACCAGGTGGTCATTTCCAGTCCAATATTGGTAAATCCTGAAGTCTGTGCCCATGAAAGTATTCAAAGACATGGGGAGTCAGAAGGCTTCCTCTTTTGACTAGATATTTAGATGCTGTAGACATATTTTTGACAGCTATTGAAATGTCAAGGTGGCTTTAGTGCATCTCAGCAGGCTCCTTCTCTCAGCCCTTTGCACAAAGTACGTTGGGGGTTGGCTGTGGTCATGTTCCCAATCATCTCTAAAATACCAAGTCTAAAGAGCATTTTCTCCTTCACCTTTCCTGTACCTTCCACTTTTCCCTATCAGTTGGAAACTGGTTTGATACTCTTCCAAATAGAAAAAAAAAAATCAAATTCTCATTATGAAAAACACTCCAACCAAGCAAGATTCCAAAACTTCCTGAACAAAATGCCTGTTCAGATCACCAGTGTCTGTATAAGGTCCCATATGTCTTTTTTTCTTTACATGAATGAAAACACTAGGGCTGGCTCTGAATCATAGAATCATAGGATTGAAAAAATGTCAGGGGTTATTTAGTCCAACCTACTGCACAAATCCAGGTATTATTATTTCTAAATAATTCTTTAGCTGTTTCCTTTAGCACCCTGGGATGAATTTCATCAAGTCCTGCTGATATTCAATAAAGTTTGTCCGAACATCTCTGAGAGTATCTTTAGTGATATGCAACCCGTTCTCTTCTTTGTTTATCTGTCTGGTAGCAATTTAATATGTTTGTGAAGTTTGAGGCAAACTAGTCATTGAGCAACTGCGCCCTCTTTGTGCCATCCCATTCCCCCCCATTGAGCAATAGATCCCTGGTCCCTTGTTTTTCTTGTCCTGACATATTTGTAGACCCCTCTCTTGTGGTCTTTAATATGCCTTGTCAGATGTATCTCATATTTTGCCTGTTTTCTTGACTTTGTCCCTGCAGGTTCTTGCTATTTGTTGTACAATACTTCAGTGACTCACCCTTCTTTCCAGTAATGTGATTTTGAAATAGCTAAGACATTCCTTGTTGCCCACACTCATGTCCTGTAGTACTTATCGTCTCACCATGTTGAAATAACTTCTTGTTCAGCTCTCATAGCCCCATTTATTCTTCAACATCTCTACCCATGCAACTTTATTTCTTTGAAGATTTTACAAAAATCAAAGAGGCAAAAAGATGAACTAAAATACAATATCACTGTCGCAAATTGTAATTTGGAAAAGATGGGGTTGATGAATAGGATTCTGCAGTTATTCTAAGCTGCAGGTGTGAAGAATTGACAGATTAGAAGAATCCTTTTAGCAGTAGAAACATTATAGATATTATACATTAACATTCTGTCTTTAAGAAAAAAATTCATTTATCATGCACCTACCAATGAGGACTTAAAAGACTAATTCTACCAAATGTTAAAATTGTACTGTACAGTGTTTATTTTTAATATCTTAATAGTATTGTGGAGATGGCAGTTTTAATGACAGAATGGAAAGTGGCAATTTTTTGACCTAGATATCCCCATAGAACTGGCCTTGAGTACCTCCTCAGTGTCAAGACTCACTGACTCATCCTCTGAAGATATGTACCTCTCTCCATTGATTCTATAATGATCCTGAGCATCTAACAAAGTAACCATTTGTCATGTGATTAGCCACTGGCAGAAATGCATGGGCGCAGAGCACTTTAAAAAGTGCCTGATCATGTGACCAATGAACCCTCATGAGGGTTCAGAAGAAGGAGCTCCAAAGCAGAGTAGCCTTGTCCTCAGCTATCTTCATAATGGGAGGGGGAGAAGGGAGGGGAGAGAGTTCTGTCTGGGATTTGCCCAGCCTAGGCTGGCGTTGGGGGGGCAGGTGGATTGGAGCCCCCTTGAGGTGGGGGACTCTAATCCATCCTTCCTCCCCTCCCCATTCCAGTGCAGGGTGGGGAAATCCCAGAATGGAACTCTCTCCCCTGCCTTCTTCCCCTCCCAACCTGAGACAGCACAGGAGATGGGAGACAAAGGACAGGGCTAGAGGAAGAGGCTGCTGACATGCAGCCTTTCTTGCTGGATCAGCTCTGCACCCACCTGGTCTCGTATAGGCACTCTCTAGTGACCTTAGAGCACACACCAGGTTCCAGCCACAGGGTGTGTCCCCAGGACCTGTGCATTGGGTCACGTTCACCCCCAAGGGAGGCCCTGACACTTTCCTGCCACGACTTGATCTTTTTTTCTTTAGTGGTGGGGCTCCTCCTCACGGATTCTCGCAAACAGGTTGCTGCCCTTTGCGGGCGTTCCTAGGCCTTCACCTCTGCCCCATCCCAGCCATATGCCAGCCCTCAGGACCGCTAGATGATGGGTTGCCGGCCTGTCCCCTTGATGTTCTCATCTGCTCTCTTTCTTCCTTGACCATCCCTCGATGCCCCTTTACCCCAGATGACTGTGGGGTGTAGGACTGTCCTCATCTCTGCGTGTGCTCTCCCTCTGAGGCGTTGTGGTCCTTGCCTTCCCCGTGTCCTGCTCCCAGCCCTCCTGTAGCACCTGCAGCAGACCTCGGGGCTGGTGTCCCAAGATGAGTTTGAATGGCGAGTATTTTGACGAGTCCTGTGGGGGGTGTCAGATAGCAAACAAAACTAAAGAGAGTAGCAAGTCCCTCTTCTGGGGATCTCCCTGGATGCATTGCTGTAACATCCTCTTTATTGTGCCATTGAGGTGCTCTATGAGGCTGTTGGTTTGTGGATGGTACACAGAGGTTCTTAGGTGTTTTATCCACAATGTATGACATATGACCTGCAGTACCCCTGACATAAAATTTCACCCCTGGTCAGTCAAAATTTCCTTGGGTATTCCTACCCGGGCGATCCATTTTATTAACTCGTCGGTGATTCGCAGGGCTGTCACCACTCGGAGTGGGATTGCCTCTGGATACCAGGTAGCGTACATACTGATGTCCCACACTACTCCGGGGCAGGGGCCCCATCACATCCATCGCTATCTGGGAGAATGGCAGATTGATAACAGGTAATGGCTGGAGTGGCGCTTGGGCAGGGCAGTCTTCTTGCATCCTCTGACATTCTGGGCATGCTGCACACCAGTGGGCAATGTCTTCCATCAGTCCTGGCCAGAAAAAAACAGTGGGCCACTCTGGCTATTTTTTTTCCCCATCCCAGATACCCTCCCTTAGGGTTTGCGTGGGCCAACCGCCATACCAGCTGACAAAACTGGATGGGTACCACCAACTGGGTGTCTTCTTGTCCCACCTGCCTCCCCCTCTGGACCCGGTACAGTAACTAGTTCCTTACCTTGTACCATGGGGTCCTGGCATTGGCCTCTGTCTGGTCGCTCCGTGTTTCAAGGATTTAAGCCCTGATTGCTCGGAGTTCCTCATCTTCCTCTTGCTTTTCCCTGAACTGTGGCCCACTGATCATGTCAGTAAGTCCACCTCCCCTCTGTCCTCCACTGACTCCCCTCCATCTTTGAGCTCCCCAAGCCACCTGTTGCGATCCTTCAGTCACTGATGCCTGGTCTTAGCATCCCATACTCTTTCTAGGATGTCATAGATCAGGGTCCAATCATGCCCTAGCAACATATCGCACGCCGGCATGGGGTCATTCCCACTAACAGCTTACCTTGATGTTCCGTGACTCAAAGGCGGACCTACCGGTGTTCGATCCTTTCTGTCTCACTATGGAGGCAAGCCATCCTCACTGGCATTACCCGGTTGCCCATTTGGGGTGAGACGAGGTCAGCCCACACTAATGACTGGGCATACCCTGAGTCCAACATGGCCTGAACGGGGCAGTTCCCCACCCACACTGTCACGATGGGACAGGTCCATATGGTGCTGTGTCCCCCAGAGGTATAACTGCAGGCCATCAGTTTGCCGATGTCTGTTTCCCTTCATCTCTCTGCCTGCCCTTTTGGGGAACTGTCGGGTCTCCAACATTCCATGGGGCTGCTCAGACACTCCTGTGAAAAGTATCTTGTTCTCCCACACTGGAAGCAGACCACCTCTTTTGGTACACTCTTGATAGGGTTCTGCCTTTTCTTGGCCTCATGGGGGTGAGTGTTTCCTGGGTTTGGTGCCTATTCTCTTGGCTGTATACCATTTTGGATGTCGCAAAAGGCTCTGCCAGTCTTAAGGCCTCCTGGCAGTTGGCTGGTGAGTGCTACCAGACCCATCACTGAATACATTCATTTAAATCATTCTGGAATTGCTCCAGGAGTATGTGGTCAGCCAGTGCATCTTGGTCATAGTTGGCTGGGTTCACCCACTTGTTCAGAAGGTCTCATAGCAATTGCATCAGGACACAGGGTCATTTCTTATCAGGGGCCTTCTTGGCCTGGAACTGCTTCCTGTAGTACTCTGGATTGATCTCAAGCCAGTATAAAATAGAAGCCTTAACTCACTCATAATTCCTGGCTTTGTCCTGGGCTAAGGCCCAGTATGCTGCCTGTGCTTTACCTACTACGACTGCCCCCAGCTGACTGGCACAATACCCCTTCTCGAATCTTGTCATAAGGGTGTGGCACCCGAATACTTCAATGTATGCTTCTGGGTCATCATCTCAGGTCATTTTGGGCATCTTAAAAGCAGTTGGACTATGGCGCAGCCAATCTTGTTGTTGGTCCATCATTTGTTGCTGCGTATCTATTATTTGGGTGAGGTCCTGCAGATTCTGGCTCAAGAGATAAGGAGGGGTCATTGCTGCTGGCTGCATCGTGAGGTTGTCAGCTTTTGGTGGGTTCCCTTGCAGGTTCCCAGCCAATGCACCACTTTACACCTGCGTGGTCTTGTATAGGCACTCTCTAGTGACCTTAGAGTGCACACCTGGTTGCAACTGCAGGGTGTGTCCCCGGGACCTGTGCATTGGGTCATGTTCACCCTCGAGGAAGACCCCAACACTGGCCTTCTTTTCTTCAGTGGTGGGGCTCCCCCTCGTGGATTCTTGCAGACAGGGTGCTGCCCTTTGTGGAAGTTCTTGGAGCTCCATCTCTGCTATACCCCAGCCATACACCAGCCCTCAGGAGCACTGGATGATGGGTCGCTGGCCTGTCCCTTTGAAATTCTCATCTGCTCTTTTTCTTCCTTGCCCATCCCTCGATGCCCCTTTACCCCCCATGTCTGTGGGGTGTGAGACTGTCCTCGTCTCTGCGTGTGCTCTCCCTCTGAGGCGTTGTGATCCACTGTGCTGCCTCAGCTCTCCCTCTTGACCTGGAGTTACTTGGAGATCCCTTCCCTGGTCCGGGCACTGTGTGCCCTCCGAAAAGAAAAGAAAAGAGAAGAAAAGAATAGTTGGGGTATGGGCCTCAGCCCACTCCAGTCATGGATCCAGCATCTGTGGTCCTCAGGATCCCTTGACACCATTCTCCTTGGCCCGGTCGCTCTGCTGAGCTGGGTGGATAATTCCTTTAATGGAGTAGGGACCCCTCATGTGGGTCCCTGTCTGGCCCCCTGCTGAGCTGCCAACACTGCTGAGGTGCAGCCTGGGAGCAGCTTCGCCTTCTGGCTCCAGTGCTGCTGCCACCCCCACTTCCATTTCCCCACTGACGGCTTTTGAATCAGCTGGGCAATGGTTTTTGCTGATGTCATCCACTGGCGCCATTCCCAGCCGGCAAAAAACGCAGCTGATGAACCACACCGGTGACACTTTTTAGCACAGCTCTGCTTCTCCTGTGAATGGTAAGCATGCTCTCTTCTCAGGACTTTTTATTTCTTTCTTTGGGCGGGTCAGCCCTGCCTCAGGTCCCACTATAGGACGGTGCTCTGGTGCCTCCCCTTCTGTCCCCCTTGGGCAAGCTCCAAAGTGGATTTTGATCCTCCACTCCCCTGATCCAACAGAAAATGTTTGTTAGGTCAGAAGCATTGGTCTAATTAAGTGCTTTCTGTGAAGTGCCATGAGTTAGATCAGGGAGCTGCACATTTGTCTGCACCCTTTGTATCTCTGACTCCATCCTTCTGAGGCCAGATACCCAAATTTCAGGAAGTATAATGCCTAAGTGAAGGTGTCCAAGGAGCAAGCCTGGACATTGTCTGTATGCACCAGTCATGGAAGAAAAGAAATGCCAGCAGAATACTTGAATTATGTCTGATATAAAAAGAGAATGGAACCAGTATATCATGGAGCAGAGGTGCCATCACACTTTGAAAGATTGTTAATCTTCAATGGGAAAATACATTGACTTACAAAAAGAGAATGTTTATTTAGAAATAAGAAAAATATGCAAAGGGACCTCACTGGATTTCATATAGAGTTCCTTTTGGAAGCATTACAGTAAATATTGTTAGTAAGACCGGGAAAATAAATTATAATGAACAACTAAGTAGATATTAGTTTGTGACTTGTTAGTGAAAAAACTTCAAAACTCTTATAAGGGTGAATATAAGTGTTATATTTCAAATAGTGGAGTTGCAGTTCCACCATTTGAAATGTTCTGTGTTCAAGTGTTCAAAGCACTTCAAGCAGTTAAAATCTCCACACATCAGACATGGACGAAGTCGTAATTGATTTGGGTTCTAGCATTTGAATGAATGCTTGTACACACCCCCAGTTGATTTGATAGCTGGGGGGCTGGGAAAGGCTAGCATGTCTCTACAGCCCTGTAGTTGTGAAGCTGACAACTACCTCAAATGACTTTTCTCTGCTACTGCCTGTGTCCCTGAAGACCACTCTAGGAAGAGAAGAGAGCGAGGGAGTAGTGCTTCCTGCCTATTCCCCAGACCAGGGAATGCCTGTTCTGGGGAACAGGTTAGGGGCTTTTGCCCTTTTTCCTTCCTCTTCTGGGTGGCTGCGGGTGCTCCATGAGGGGGTACATCCCACCATTCAGCACTTCAGGGCCCTGCACCTGCAGGCCCTGCAGAGACGTGCCTCTGCCAGGACTTGAGCCATGTGTTCACAGGCCCATACATGCAGCTGTGGGTGCCAGCTTTGAAGTGCTTCAATGGGGGTCAGCATCTCCCCTGTGGGGACACAGCCAGAGTCCTGCTCCTGCAGCCCTGTATGTGGGAATGTGGGCTCCGTCTTGAAGTATGGCAAGGGGTAGATTGCCCTCCCTTGCCCAACACAGCACATCAGTGGTCTCCAAGCTCTGCAGCCTCATGTGTGGGGCAAAACCCCTCCACCAGGGCCTGAGGCCCAGCTTCTAAAGACCATAGACCCTCCGTGGGTCTGCTGTCTTGACAACATGACAACCAGTAGAAATTGCATATGCATGTGCAGGTTTCAACTGGCTGGGTTTAAGATGGCTTGAAGTCAAGTGTCTGTTGCTTGAAATTACTGGTAAATTTCTTCATCAGTCAATTCTTAATTTTCAGACTGTTCATATTTTATATGCGAGTGTGTCATACATACTGAAAATGTTCATCATTTTCATTCATTTGTGTGTCTCGCAATATTTTTCCTCTGCCCTTACTAAAGTAGCTAGCCTATACAGTTTGAATATTGAAACAACAAATAATAGTGAAATAACCAATAATAGTCAGAAAGGATATGAATTAACGTTATCACACTAACAGTGAAATCTTATCCTCAATTTGTTAAATGCAAATAATAAACACAAAATTGATATTTGTGCTTTGAAGTGTTCATAATTATCCAGCTTACCTGTTATTTACAAGGTGTAAAAATGTACGTATGGTTGGTTGTGCACATTAAGTCAATGTTAAGGAATAGGCTGGATCAAACATTTACTCTACAAAAGCAGGGCTATAAGTGTCCACATATATGCATGAGTAAAAAATACAGAAGCAGTGCAAGATGGGACAAGCAAGTGGTGGGACAGATGCTCAGCTGATTTCCATTGCTACAGCTTCACTGTAGAAAGTGTACCATTTTGGATATTCTTTTTGTTCAGTCTCCAGTTATTGGGCTTCATGCAGGCATTAAAGGATGAAGTTCAATGCTTGCACTCTGCAGGAGGTCAAACTATATTACAGTGTTCTCATCTAACCTTAACATCTATTATTCTATGAGTATGACCTTGCTCTGTATCTGCAATCTCCTTCCAAATGTGACTATATAACATGGAACACTGAATTAACTATTTCATGGCTATTGCCACATACTTCCTAATTACCCAGAGGCAATAATAATTATCTTTGCTTTTTCTGACTGATGCAGTAGGGAGAAAAAAGATCATTTAAATGCTATACAATAAAAAAATGCATTTTTTTTCTGTTCAGGCTAGACCCTTTCCACAAACAGTTGAAACGGGAAGCAGAAAAGATGTAGTTAGCAGTGGACTATATCTACAGTGAAGAAAGGAGCCTTAATAGTTCAAGGAGGAAGAACACAGCAGCTCCAATTCTTGGCTGATACTGGGCCCAAGATGTGAGAGCAGGGTAAGATATTTTATAATTATGATTTTTGATTTGGGGAATTGGGGAAAAAGTTCCCTCCATTTCATAATAGGTCCAGTTGTTTGCCTCCACATGCCTTTACCAGAATAAGCACCCAACAGGCTACCAAATATCAGGGATAAATCTTTTAGGGGTGATGGTGATATAAAAAGAAAGTAAAACTCATAGAAAAATCTCACACTGATTTGGCATTCTAATTTTTTTAAATAAGTAAAAAAATGTATATACAAATTGGCACCAAAATCAATACGAATTTTTAGGACAAAGTTATACAACCCATAAGATAGGAGTTTATAAATTCCAGTGAAGCACTTTAATTGCTGGGTCACTGGCTGGTGAATGACCACTAAGGGAATGACAGCTGGTCAGGGTTGTTACTGTCACCTAATGTCAGACAGGAGATCCAAGCAAGCAAGCATAGAATGTTGTGGACTATTCAGCCTTATTTATTAATTAACATTTTGGCAGGGCTCATCCTGCAAACTTGAATGTAATAGAAGTCAAAATCTGCGTTGCAATAGTTGTGTTAATCAGAATAATTTCAGTGGTGTTTTGTTATATTATCATGTTCTCTATGTATTATGGCTTGTTATGAGACATATTTTATCTGTATCCATTTTGATATTAATATGAAATGCTGGTGGATCATCATTTTCGAAGAAAGAAATATATGCTTATTATATTGTATTAGACAGGTTAATATGTTTTCACATTTTATAACAAGAAAGTTTATTACCATGGTGACATTAATGTGTGTAGAGTAATGTCCTCCAAACCAGTTGCTACCAGTAGATAAAGGCTGATTTGGTAATGACTAACCTAAGGCAGGATCAAGGGGCTGTATTGAACTAAAATTATTAACTGCAGAAGGATGATCAGGATTTTAATATTCTGTTACTAAAAGAGCTGCATCAAGCTTTCTGGATTTAATGTGAGTAGCTCTTAATGATGTGTTGGGGAAAGACTCCCTATTTCAATATTTTTGGATATATGTGATTTACAGATTGTTGCAGCTTCATTAATTAAGGGCCTGCCAGCTTTTCTGTCACAAACACTCTTTTTTGGATGCTTATTTGTACATCTTTTTGCTGATATGCAGTTTTAATGTATATGAAAGGAAGAGAGATTAAAGATAATAGTCTGGTCCCAAGTTTTGCCTGCAGCACAGTAGGGGCTGCAAAGAAGGCATTAAACCATTTTTATACTCCCCAAATCCTGAGTCTGTTCCATGCCGGGCAGGGTCCTTGCCAGAAGTTGTTTCCTAACTTATTTTGAATGTAGAGCAGTATGAAGTATCCAAATGGTGGTTCAGGTCATTTCTCCTTTCCTTTCCTTTCACCTTCTATTCCATGAGAGACTCCCTGCTGAACTGGGGTGCATATCCATTGGATACTTATGCCCTTTTTTTCCTTGATGGGAAACAGAAAAGTAGGGATTGTTATATCAAGATATACTACATTGTCCATTTATTGGAGTATTGAAAACATTTTAAAAGGAGGCACAACCAAAACCTACATTTTGATACTACAGATTGCTCTTAACTTCATAGTAAGTTGTACAAAGGAGGTGATATTTTTCCTAGATTTCAACTGGTAATCAATTTATACCCTAATATTGGTTTGAAGCTTCTTGGATAGGTACAGACATTCAAACATTGTAAGGCAGAATTGATTTAAGTTATGTGGTTTTATGTAAGCGGTGTAGTTTACAACAGGACAGACATTCACCCTTGAGGGGGAGTGAGGCGCAAATCTTAGACTAGGTTCCTCCATTTTTAAAGAGTCTGTGTGCTGAACTGTTCTGTTATGGGTATAGGTGGTTTTTGTGTGTGAAACTTCTATTCTGTTATGGGTATAGACTGGTTTCCAATCACTTACACTAGTAAAAGTGTAATGTCCTAAGTGTAATCCCCTTACCTCCTCTCCATTCTGCTCCAATCCACATTGCAAAAAAACCTCGAAACCTTGTGGATCCAACTGCTCATGTACCTCTTGGTTATATACAGTCCCAGGTTAGGCTAGTCATGGGAAAGGTCATGGACAAAGTACTCAGGAGCTCCAGTATTCGTGTTTGTATGGTGGCACTTTGGAAGTCAGTCTTGGTTTTGTAACTTAGAACAGTTCTGCAGTTGCTCTTAGAGAGCTAGACCTGTATGTTTCTAGAGATCAGAAAAGCACAAAGGTGACTCTCCTTTATTCCTAAGCTGCATTGTCCAGGACTCATTGTTTTCTGCCTGCAGTGATACCCGACTTGTTCTTGTATTATGAGGAAGGGAAAATATACATGGTTTGTAATTTGAAATTGGAAATGTGACCTTTACTCCTTGAGGTACGTATTGGTACATGGGTATAGGTGGTAGCCATGTTGGTCTAAGGACATAGTCAGACGAGGTTCTTTGGGTAAATCTGATATATTTTATTAGACCAACTCAAGAATTATTCCAACTATTTGAGTTGGTCTAATAAATGATATCAGATTTACCCAAAGAACCTTGCCTGCATATTGGTACATGGCATTATTTCTGTTTCTGTGGGCATGTCTTCATGAGACATTTACTGCAGAGTTGACTATTTAGCTCTGCAGCAAAGCATTAGCTATACACACGGTACAATTAGGTTGGAGTAAACTAATTAACTCTACCATCAGATAGCAGTGCCCAACACAAGTACTATCCTATGACAGAGATATTTACTCTACAAGTGTAGATGCTGTCCAGGGCTGGCTGCTGTCTAATCCTGTACTGTAACACTCTTACGCCTCAGCAGGCCTCTCCACCGCATGTTGAGCCATGATGGAGCAGCCCTGGGCTGGCTGACTGGCCCCTGGTCCCCTGCCAGCTGGGGCTGCTCCACCCTGGCTCAGTGTGCTGTGGTCCCGGCCACACGTGTGCACGTTATGCCCAGGAACAATTCTGGTGTGAACCATGCTGGAGTTTATTGCATCAAATTAATTTCATGTGTAGATGTGACCTGTATGTTGGTAAAGTGTATATTTTATGGAAGATTCTGATGATAAATCTTTTTGGAAGTTCATTTAAAATTTGCTTTCTGTGCAGAATCTAAGGAAAAGAAGATTGTCCCACAATCATGGCAACTGTATGACATAGGGTAGGTCCTCCTGGAACTTCGAGTGCCTGTACACATGTTGGGAGGCTGTTCTAATGTGCTGTAATTATAGTGCATTGGAGCAGACTCGATTAATTAAGTCCACTGGAGTGTGCTAATGAGCGCATTCCAGCCAGCCTCCACATCTCATGTATCAGCATCCCTGTGCTTTCAAATGCTGGTGGGGGCACTTGAACTAAAACTCAGCTGACAAGCTTTGAAGTGAACTCATTGGCTGTTGCTCTTGCCGTGTGGTCAGAAAGAGGAGTGCAGCCATGTGACTGGCTTGTTCTAGATCTGTCCTTACCAACTACTCCCGTGCTGTTAAAGCACATGCTACACTGCTTAGCCATTAGCTACGGCTGTTGGAGTTAACACAGGACTTGGCCTCTTCATCTTGGCTGAGTTGGACAAGTAGCAGCCATCTTGGCAGCTGCATGGTATGTGCAGTGTCTCCAGGCATGTATCTTCCAGTACAGAAAACAGCTTCCTTGCTTAAGAAATACTCCCCAATTTTTTGTGGGACCTGATTTTGAGGGGGAAGGAGTGTTCTATGGAAAAACTGCATTGATTTTCTTTGGGGAAAATTCAAGATGAAATATATGCCCAATCTGTCACAATATCATGTGGAATTTGTAGTTTGGGTGCTTCATTCTTCTCTTCTTCCGAATGTGACTACATTGCCAAAGGCACACCACTGCGGTCCCCTAGTTTGAAGCATTATAGTGCATTGTAGGAGTCTTGTGAAAATGGTCGATCATGGGTAAAGTAAGCAAGCTAGGGAGGCTGGCCCAGGAATGGGAATGGTGGCATAAGGACCTGAACAACAGCTCCCATGAGGCATGTTGGCAGCTCATATAGCCAAGCTGAAAGGAAACACCTGTTTACGAATGTGGAAATATTTAATTTCAACTAGAAATCTGTAAACAAAATGTTCTGACATTTCTAAATATTTTTATTTGGAACTTTTGATTCTGCCAGAAATGTTGACACTTCATCTATTTGATCCAACCTTTCAAAATATTGAACTTCCCTTAGCTTAGACTATTTGTTTTGTGGACCAGCTCTACTAAGCAGAGTTCTTTATCTCAAGAAAGCACAGCACAAGCAATCCAATATGGATTAACTGACTATTTCTATATGTAAGACAATTGCCTAGATTCAATAACTATTCAGGCATCAGTCTGAAAATGAACAATAATGCTGGTGGGTACTAAACATTTTTAATGATATGGTCACATATTTCCTCTATCTCATCTTCACCAGCGTACTTGCATGGGTGACACAATAGGGGATTCAGCATGGATTCTATGATTCTAATATAATGAAGCAATTTAAACCAATGGGATTACTGATGTAGTTAAAGATGGGCACAGGTGTTAGCATCTTTCAGAATCAAAGTCCACAAAACACATTTGCCAGCTCATTTTAGAGCAGTTTGATGGCAACATGAAATTACATTTCATTATGGAACTGTTCTGGCTTGGAATCCATTCTTCACAAGTAAAAGCTTCTATTTTCTATTACAAATGCTCTGAATTATGGGGGTGCCTATGTCTAGCTTTTCAGTGCTTCTGTCCATTTTCATGATAGTGGAGTGAAGCTTGCAATATATATGGAATCCAGTATCCATCTTAAAAACCTTGATGAAGCACAAGAGTTTTCTGAAGCAGAAACTGAAGTAAAGTTAGGGTGATAAAACAAAACCCTGACTCATCTCTAATTAAGTGTGCAATTTGTGAAAGGAATTAATGTTTAACAATGGGGGGTGAGGAGGAAGCAAAAGCTATAAGCTTTTTACATAGCCCATTACTAACAATCTGCAGCAAATCGATCTATACCTACAGCTCAGTGAACTCTTTAACAAACTGGACAATAGCTGAGGCAATTATTTGGGGAAATTATTGCTATTATAAAATGTGATCAATGCTTTATTGCACCAGAAATAGATGTGTTTTTTTGCCAATGTGATTTTACTTTAATCAGGCAACCTGGCTCTGCCTGCAAAGTAGTTGTTCCCTAGCAGAACAATGACAGTAGATATTTAACACCTATCACAATGTAAGAGTGCAGGAATGATTTTTAAAAAAGGTTTTCTTTATTAATATCCCTTAACAACCAATAATGAACTCTTTATTATTAATCTGCTTCTCTTGTGAGAGTGCTGAAAAACATCAATCATTAATGAGCAGCAGATGACAGCCCCACAACAACACAGCTGTTTTTTGTTAAAGCGATTAAGAATGTCTGCATTCATAATTACATAGTTAATACGAATACTGAGTACTAATTCAGGCATTGTTTCTAACAATGACTGATTGCAATGTTATATTGTAAAGTTTGGGGCCCAAATTCAGTTCCCAGATAAGCTTTCGATAGGGTTGTACAGGTATAAGTGTGGACCAAAACCAAGTTATATCTTGTGCATTGTAATCTAATTCAGTTTATCCTGATCTTTGTGTCTGTGAATGTTAGTTGGATGTTGCTGGGTGGGAGGCTTACTCTATCAACATGAAGAAGGGATGATAGAAGTTCTGTAATTAGCCGGTCAATTTAGATTTTTTGTGGAGCTTGTTGGCATTTTTAAATGGTCTTTATTAAAATTAATATGTTTATGAATTGGCAGCATTGGAGTGATGTAGATGTGATGGTGCGGGAATTTTGTGAGGCTTCCTGCTGTCCCTTGGGAGTGAAGTGTATACTCTGTTTTTTTAAATGCATCCTTAAATCCTACTTCCTTTGTAGAGCCTTCTTACCTAGGCTTCAGGCCTTCTTTCATTTGAATTGCTCCACATGCCAAGCTTTCCTGTGCTAGTCTTTAAATAAATTAGCTTCAGAACCTTGTCTATTATGTGTTTTGTGAAACATCTTGTAATCTTTCAGAGCTCTCTGAATAACAATGAAAACCCATTTTTAAGGGATGCATGCCTGTGCAAAAGAAAACTTGCAAATAAGTACTGATTGGCCCTTTTATAAAAATCAAAATATCTGTCTGGGATGCAGCACAAATGTAGGTCTGGGTTTGGTGCAGAAATTAGGATACTGCATATCAAAAGTCTGTAGGTGGAACTGAGGTGCCATATAAGACCCCAAGAATCAACATTGTACTGCAGTTACTATACTATTCCTTTTACGTCTTTCTCAGAATTTTACTACAAACACTGATCTCTACAGATTTTTTTTTTGCTCAGTATAGCAGAGTACCTAGAGCAGACTTCAAAATAGCTAAGCTATGAGTCTGTATAATGTAGTTGGACTCTAGAAGTGAGTTAAGGCAAATTGAGGTTCTTGGGGAGGACAATTGGAGCAAGAAGGTGAAGTGAGGCAAACAGAAGTACAAGGAGACGGTAAAAAAAAGAGGCCAAAGGTGTTTAAGCAGGGGAAAAAGGTGTCCCTAGCAGGTAGATATACTGAGGATTAGGAGGGAGGAATCCCAGAAGGAAAATGGGGAGCAAAAAAATCTTAAAATAGAACAGAAGGAAAAAAAAAAAAGTTATAATATTAGTAGAAACCCAGCATTGTGAAGTAAGGGACAGCAAAGCAGGTGTTTGGGAGCTAGGATGCACTATTGGACAAACCTTTGCATCCTGTACATTTCCCAGGCAGCTGGGTCTGAGTACAATTCAGGATACTGTGGCCGTGTCCCTACGAGCATGGATGTTTGGTTCCCCAGGGACTAGCAGTAGCAGTGCACC
The DNA here is from genome assembly GCF_001723915.1 of Gavialis gangeticus. Lineage (NCBI taxonomy): Eukaryota > Metazoa > Chordata > Crocodylia > Gavialidae > Gavialis > Gavialis gangeticus. The sequence continues at coordinate 32,877,772 of NW_017729024.1, read as the reverse complement.
TTGTGCTGCTATTACCTGACCCCAGGAAATGCCTGTGCCATGTGCACTTTGGCTTGTGGCAAGTTACCTCTGGTAGGGTAGAGGAGGCTGGGGCCAGCACTGTGTTGGCTCCAGCAGCCTTAGCTGGGGCCCTGGGGGCCTCCCGGGGCTGCAGCAGTGGCAATTCTGCCTCATGGAGCCTGGCCAGAAGCCACAGCATGACTTCGTGTGGCCCAGCTCCACTTTTGAGCGGCGTGTGCTGTCTGTGCGTGTGTTGCTCCACATTTTTTTTGGCCTTTTTTTTTTACCCCTGGATATCCAAGGGAAAAAATGTGGAGCAGTGCACACACAGGTTGTGCTCTCTTGCAGCATGGAGAACATTTGAATGTGCGGTATGTATCACTACAGATGTGTTGGCAGTGCCTCATACTGCATAGCCATGCTTGTCTGGACACATCCTGTGGGTGCATACAGATGTTTGGCAAAGTTAGGGGTAGGTTAGATCACATTAAAAATGGCCACCCAGTCTAACTTAGTATGCCCGGTGTGGACCTTCCATTTAGAGCCCTAGTTAAGTTTATCTAAATGAGAACAGTACAGAAGCTCCAGGAAGGTTAGATCAGTCTAAAAATGGCCGTCCCAATCTAAGTAAACCCTACTTCCAAGGTAATCTAACTTAGATAGGGTTGGCCATTTTAGATAAGTCTAACTATCCAGATTTTATGTACAGTTCCCAGCACAGCCCCAGGGCTGGGAAAACCCAACCATTGGCCCCAGCCCTGGGGATGTGCTTTTCCTACCTACCCTGCTGGCACTTGGCTATTTTTAGCCCTCCAGCCCCTTGTCCTCCTTTTCCCCACAGACCAACCAGCCTCCCCTCTCCTCTCCCAGGCCACCAGCCCCCCATCCCACAAGCCACTTCTGGTGCCAGTTTTCCAGTTATATCAGTGTTCGCAGATGCCAGGAGCCAAGGAAGTAAGTCCTGGTTGGGGGAGGGTTGGAAGGGATGGAGTGTTAGGTTTGCTGAGGGGGCAGTAGTTCATCTGTGGGTGAGGGGGGTATGGGGCTAAAAATAAACCCTGGTCCCAGGGGGCAGGGGAAGGAGGCTTCCATCTCTTCAAGCCCTACTGCAGACACCATGATTCTGCCAAACATTCTGGACCCCACCACACTCTCTGCAGATCCTTTCTGGCCCCCAGTCCTTCCTGTGGACCCCACATGCCCCCCCAGGGACCCTGGAAATTCCCCCTGATCCTCCCCACAGATACAGCCTGCCACCCGGATCCCTCCCATTGACCCCACTTGCTTCCTAATTCCCTGATCCCCTCTGCAGACCCTGTCTGCCCCCCTGATTCCCACTGTGGACCTTGTCTGCCCCCCCCATCTCTCTGTGGAACTGTGGAACTCTCCAATCCCTCTCCTGGAGTCTGCTTGCCCTGCAATTCCCCCAACTCCCCCCCCAGTACCCTCCTCCCCATTAGCAACTTACCTTACCTTTTATCTCTAACCTTCTCCTAACCTCCCCAAATACCTGTACATAGCCAGATTCTCAGTTTTGCCTTTCAGGTGTGTTCCTAGGACATAGACTCCCTATTTGGTAATACTTTTTAGGATGTTGTACCTCACAGCCATAGGACCAGTGCTGAAACTCAGCAATTCTCAGGAGCTAAGCATGCCTTCCCCAGATCTCCATTATGTAAGCTCTCCAATTTAATATTTAACTTTTTTTGGACCAAGGGACAGCAAAGTGCCGCTTAACCAGGAGCAGACAATTATTTGGGCCTGTGGGACACATAGGTCTGGGGAGCTGTTGCGAGCTGGTCAGGACTGCCTCCCCTTCAACTTCCTGGAGCCATTTGCCCTGCAGTTCCTTACTGTCATCGGTGACCAGCAGCAGCTGAGCGCACGGCCCTGACCCTGGCCATGACCCACTACACACCTGCTCTGGACTTGCCCCAGCTGGAGCACACCAGCTGGGACCCATGTGCACAGCCCTGACCCTGGCCCACTGTGTGCCTGCTCCAGATTGGCCTGCCCATGATGAGCAGCAGTGGCAGTTGAGTGGAAGTTGCTGCTGGTCACAGGGGGAAAAGCAGCCACCTTCCCCTCACTGGTGCTAGGCCCTTCTTGCTGCAGCTGCTTGGAGCCAATGCCTAGGCTGCCCTTCGACTCTTCTCCACTGCCATGGGTGGCCCACTGGGTGGCCTGGAGGTGGTACTGGTGATGGCAGTGGAGAGGAGCTGCAGGGCAGCCTGGGTGCAGGCTCTGGGCAGCTGAAGCAAGAAGGGCCTGGTGACAGGGAAATGGCTGCTTTTCCTCGTGCCCAGCAGCAGCTTGTGCCTGGCTTCTGCCACTGCCACCACCACAACTCATCATGGGTGGGCAGGTCTGGAGTGGGTGTGGGGAGGGCTGGGGTTGGGGCTGTGCCCAGGGGTTCTGGCTGGTCTGTAATGGTTGGGGCAGGTCCACCAGAGTAGGCGTGGGCCGGGTCAGGTTAGGGCCAGGGCCGGGCCATGCACATGGGTCCCTACTAGTCTCCATGGAGCAAGGGTCAGAGTCCAGCTGCAGAGCCACCCCTGCCTCTGTGTGCTTGGTGGAGGCAGGATGTGTCACAGGCCAGATGGCTCCTAGGGGAAGTGGGACTGAAGGACCCAACTCAGGCTGGACAAAGTCCTTCCATGGGCCCAATATAGCTCACAGGCCATATTTTGCCCACCCCTACTTTTACCATAGATGAGGAAAGCACAAGAGGTTTATAGATCTATGGAAAGTAATACTCATCCAAACTGTGTTCCCCAGTGTCTTCACCTTTTCTGGGTTTAGGTTATGGCAGAATGTCATCTCTGTCTCACCCCAAACTCTGTTATCAGGTGGATGCCTGATCTGATAATTTGGTTACCATGGTCACTGCAGAGGGCAGACACCTCAAACCCCATTGGCTTCAGGTAACCCTGGGTTGTAATCTGAGCTGGATACATTCCAGAGGGAGGGGAAAACCTGTTCCCTCTGCCTACATGACTGGCCTCACACACCTGGGTGGGGGCTTAAACTCCCTATTATTGTAAGCAATTTTTTCATGACTGGGAGGGGGCTAGAGACCCTGCCAGTTTACTTGGCAACCAGTGATGCATTTCAAATTGGTTGGCTGGCAGGCAACAGTTGCTGGCCTTCATTGGATCACGTAAATGAGGTCATATGGTCTATATAAGTTAAGGACTGCCCAAGAGGTGGGGCAACAGTCATGATGAGAACTCTCAGGGAAGCTGGATCATCTGAAACTTGCTCTTTATCTTGAAACTCATGGTCAATGAACTGCCTGCCTCCAGAGGGAATCTCTACCTGCCTCTGAATGATACTTGTGAGTAAGCTACTTGAGATCTAACTAGATATGTAGCTTTCAGTAACACAGATGCGTAATCAAAGGCTACCATTGACATGGTAGCCCCCTACCAGTGTTTGCTCTAAGGGATTTCTCTGATAGTGCTCTACCCTGTACCCTATTCCAAACCTACTCATTGTAACCAATAAAGTTCTCCTTTGTACCTAGTGTGGGAGACTTATTGGCAGATGGTCTAAATTATGCCCTGGGGTCCTCTTGGTTCAGCTGACTAAGGGCGACCACTATGTGCTTCAGAGTGAGGAAAGCACCCCAAGTTCCTGCAAATTGGTCAAGTAGCCTCAAGGACTACTAGGCCTGTGTTTTCCAGGGGACACAGGGCCAAGATCAATCCAGACCCTGGGTGGTGGCGGCATTACCCCCAGGCTTGCAGGTGTGCTCCAGGAAGGGGGTTGGCCAGATGTGAGGCACCCCCAGGGAGGCACTTGGAGCCTGGATGTTGGTCAGTTACAGGGAGGCGGGTGGCTCAATGCAGGAGTGCCCCCTACTGGCCCGCCACATAGGTCACTATCTCTTTATGTATTCCCCATCTTGTTTTATGGCAAACGTTTTCTGGTTAGTGTTCTCTTCCTAGGGTTTGAGTTTCCGTTGCTAGGACGTTTCTCCTTTAAAAGCAGTTCCTAGCACCATGTTTCTTTTTATTTCTATGTTGCAGTTTTCTATTATACTGCCCTTTGAACTGCTAGAAAAGGATTATTAAAAGTCACTAGACTGTAAAGTTGACAATTGAATGCATGCTTAATTTTAATGAAATAGCACTGCTGTTTGTGTTTTTAAAATCCTGCAAATCAAAGGAAGTTTGAACTCTTGGTAGTACTAGAATTACCATCTTTAGCATTAATGGATAGATGAGACCTAAATGCTTTTGGGGGAAAACCCAGATGAACTGAGATGTGCTATGTCTGTTAAAACCAAATCAGATAAAATATGATTAAAGTTAATGGCCTGCTACTGCACCTGTCAGAAACCTTGAGAGCTTCCCTGCTTTGCATACAAGGTCATTGCAGCCCCAGGGGATTTTTTTTTCTTTTCTTTCTGTAGGTGGTAAAATAGAGGTGATAAAAATCCTCTATTACTTGAAGTTTCAGATCAGTCTTTGTCTCTTTTGTCCTTGCAAAACTCCTGCTGAATTCGCCTGGTGTTGTCTCTTCTAAAAAAGCCAAATAGATCTAATATTGCTAGGCACATCCCACAGAAATACATGTGGATTAGAAAACTGTCTCCAGAGCTAGAGGACTGAGTCCCACCTCCCCACTCTTCATTACAGATCCCATCTCCATGTCACGGATTTTCACGTATTTTCTCAACTGCCCTCCTCACAACAGCATATTTTACTCATGTCAATCTACTGGAACACTAACTTCTAAGGTCTCACTCTGTGTCTGCCATAGCCCCTTGCTGTGAAATTCACTGACAGAGAAACTCAGAAGTCAGTATGAGGAGACTGGAGTGTTACTAGTGGAAAGAAACCTGGCAGCTTCTTTGATCACAACATTTTTTGGTCTCTCAGATATTAAAACATTTATTTTAAAAAACTCTGAAAAATTAAACAAAGGATATTATAGGCACCTCTGAAAATGGCTCTGAACACACCTGTTTACAAAGAAGTAAGGGGGAGAAATTATACAAATGCGATGGCAAGTTTTTAAAAATAAAACTGTAGGATTATTGTCTTGGTCTTCTCCCCACCTAGCTTCTCTTCTACTTTTTTTTCTTCTTTTTTTTCCCTTAATCTACTTTTTCTTCAGATTTTTCCACACATTCTTTCTCCCCTAACAAAGTGGAGTGTTTCACATATCACTTTGACTACACTGAAAATCACTCAAATAGTACATTTGAGCAGGTAGGTACAATGGGTATCTTTACACAAGCTCTGGGGGTGGAAGTGGGAGGGCTTTAATTAGGACAGCTCCAAGAGCCACTGTAATTTAAGTGCCCGCAGCATCTTGTGTATTCAGGATCCTGCGCTTCAAAATTGTGCCTGGGGTGCTGCAAATGAGCTGTAGTTAAAGCACCTCCATCTCCATTTTGAAGCACGGGGATACTGAATGCATGAGACACAGGGGCTTCTGGAGCATGCCAATTAGCACACTCCAGCAGACTTGATTAATCGAGTCTGCTCTGACACGCTGTAATTACAGCACGCTGAAGCAGCCTCTTGGCACATGTACAGGCACCCGATAAGAGAGGGAGTAATGATAAGTTACATAGTAGGATATTCTGATATTAGTACTGACTTAAGTACACATCAGTCCTGTGAAAAGCTGATGCCAAACAGTATTCGAGGACAATGGCAGTCGATTTGTCCAGTCTGATTTCCCACCTAGCTGTCTCTGAGCTGCAATACTGGTGCCTGATCCAGACAACCACAAACCTATTAAAATATGGTATAGTTGAGCAGCCAGACTTGTTTAAAAATGCATCTGTTTTACCCATCATTGTAAGTATATAAGGCTAACCTGATTTTCCTTCAAGCATGCAAACATTCAAGTACAGGCAAAAGATATTTCCTGCATACTTAACCAGCATACTTAACCAGAAAACTAAATTAGATTTGTTTCCTTTATTCAGCAAGCACTAAATCCATCTACCATGGAAATTATTACCCAAACACAGTTTGTAGTAATGCAGGTAAGTGCTGTTTTGTTTACTCTGCTGTCTATTGGAGTAGCTTGCTTATGTTAGTGAAAGCAACAGAGGCTCTTACTAGCTTTCAGGATCTTTTATGAGACTACATCCCTCCATATGGCATGGTCACTGAATACCAATTGTAGTATTTTATGACTTCTACTGGTACTGAAAATAGTTTATAATTTTGAATTGTGCTGTTTAACCTGATTATATTTTTATTACAATGGTTTGGCACTGCCATAAGGACCACAATATATAGGATTGGTGGTATCTCAGTACTGGAGAGTGAGTAAAATAAATTCCTTCCTTTCAGAGGTAAATTGAGAGTTGTTGTATGAAGCAGCTTTATTTTGGGGGGTGTGCAGCATTTGGCTTATACTGATCAAATCAAATGATGCACAAATGAGCACGCAAGCTTCTCACTTTAGAATTCTGGGATATAATCAACCTCCTCTGGATGCCATTGATGCCTTTTTATGATTAGGTATAATTTGAATATCGCTTTAGCTATAGACGATTTGCTTTGCCATTTTACATAGCACTTTGTCAGATGTGCTTCAAAGAATGGCCTCAGCAGTGTAATACAGAGTGCGGCATCTGCTTCCACCAATGCCCATTTCATTACCATAATGTTGAAAAACACCATGCATTAATGTTTCTCTCTCAGGTTGGAACAAGTTTGTCTGGGTATTGAAAGGAGAATATGTTCTGGCTTAAACAGAGCCCTTTAGCTATAGCTGACAGTGGAGAAGCTTTGAGGTGGCTGTGCTAAAGCAGCAACTACTAGGAGATCAGTTAATTTTATCAGACTTTCTTCTGTGGGCTCATTGGAAGTCAGCCTGGCTTGGAAACTGCATCTTTCTTTCAAAAGGGGTGTGAGTTCCCTTTCCATGCCTGGCCATCTTCCCTATCCCTTTTGAGTGAATGTATGCTAGTAAGAAGAAGTTATTAGTTCTCCAACAAGAGTGTACCACTACCCTGACACAAGCAGGGTATTTGGGTGATAGCGCTTCTAGTTCTCTCTACTTTCTAACACATTTGGGCATCCCTGATCCTTGATGATATACTCAAATCAAGAGCTTTCATGGAGTGCTGAGATTTAATGTTTGCTTGCTTAAAATATTGCCCATATATCTCAAACCAATGTTCCACATATCCCATTCTTGAGGATTGCTGGTATTTATTGCCTCATGTTGACCCTTTCCTAAACCTGGTCTTTCAGCATTCTCCTTAATGCTTTCTCTTTCATTGTCTCTAAAGCTCATGTTTCATCTAGTCTTCAATTAGCATGTAAGTTCACTGTAGTAGTGACCGTATCATTTTGTGTCTACCACAACAGATCATCAATCTGTGACTGGGTTCTTTAGGTCCTGTTTTATATATTAAAGCTATCAGATAAGCAGTAAAAATTACTCTAATAGAATTTTGTCTTTGAACATGGGTAGCAATTTTGTTCTCTTCTATATTGTGTGTATTGCTTTCTAGAGAGAAATTAAAATGCAGCAATTTGCCAGAAAATAGAGCAATCTGCCAGAATCAAAGCCATGCTGCAACCACAGAAAAGATCTGAACCATTTCTCCAAACTTTCTGTAAGAAATGAAGTAAAACGCAGAAATGTTTCTGAGGACTGTAGCATGATAGCTGAGATTATTAACAGAGGACATGACTAAATTCTACCAAAGAAAGGAAATGGAAACAAAATTCAGAAGTATCAACCAGAATATTTTTCTTGTAGGAATTTAGTTATGTTTCTTCTGACATGACTGAAATTGAAATGTATTAGCAATCCTAGGAGGAAATTTCAATGTATTATGTTTGTGTTAGGTTTTTAACTGCATGCCCTTGAAAGCAACAGAGTTTGTGTTAGCTTAGGTTTACTGCTGTAAATCTATGTTGACAGCTGTAAATTTAAACTAATAAATGAATTACACAAGTAAGGAAAACAAGCTTTAGCTCCTCTGAGGCTGTATAAGCCACACAACTAATGTTATCAAGAAAACACCGATCAAACGCTAGCTGATTGATTTTCCCCCTTGGTAATGCTAAGCTGTGTGGCAGATGAAATTGTAACTATTCATGTTTCTCTACCCATCATTTTTCACTTTATTAGTTTTAGTCTGTCTGCCATACAGTATCTTTCCAGCAACTTCAATGCAGTTAGAATGATAGCAGATTGTCAACTTTAATCAAGCCCTCACCTTCCATATGAGATCTTTAGAGGTAGGTGCCAACATTTTCTGGAAAATGAAAGGAGTTCAAAAATGAAAAAGGGCCCTTGAAAAGTCTGTATCTGGCCATGGTGGATTCTCATTTATACAGGTATTTCAAAACACAACTGAAAATCTACTTCCCAAGTTGATTCCTGTGCTTCTTATGCTGTGTTATAAGGGATATGTTACTGGTAGAGAGGGCTGGGTCACACCATGTAGCACTTGGGACAATGCTCTAATTAAGCCTAGAATTTAGAGCAGTTTAAGTTGTGCTGGGAGCCATTTGAGCCCTTAGAACACCCCAAGAGCAGCAGAGTAGCTTAAATCACCAGTCTCTGTTCTGATGGGCCTGTGGGTTTCACGTGAAGTTACATAGTGGCATAGCACAGAATCTCACGCTAAAACCTTTTTTCTGTCTGCTAATTTGATTATATGAAACATGGGCCTAGCTATCTTTTATTGCGTCAACAAACATTAGCAATAGCTCCTCTGAAAGCAGTCAAGTCACCTAGGGGTAAATACTGGTAAGAGAACCAAAGTGACTATATAGGAACAAAACTGTTTAAAGATGAAGAAATCACGATTAAAAATATTTTTTTAAACTGCACAATAGGGTAGTACGTGATTTTAAAAAGTCAGCAGTTGGTACCATGCTGCATAGATTGGTATCTATATCTTGTTCTTTTCAACATGGTCAAAACAGTGGTACTTCATATGCTCTTTTGTGATGACTAGTGGCAAAAGTTGACTTTTTAATGGTGATCTCTGTATATTACTTTATATGATGTATAATAAAATATATAAAAACATTCCAGAGCTTTACATCTCCTTGGGTCAGTGATGAAATATATACCAATGTCTTTTTCACGTCTTGCCCATTTTCCATTAGTTATTCCTTATTAAACAGAAATGTTAGGGTGTGACTTCTATTGAATGGTAAAAATAAATGTGTGCCTCCTACTTCTTTAATTTTTATGATCAGTTTCTTTCCTTGTCTGTTTCCTCATCTTCCCTACACCCTCTTGTCTTTCCAGATCTTATGTCTTTGTTGTTTTCTTTGCTAATAGCTGTTGGATTGTTTTCCAAGCCTCTTCCTGCTACCAAAAATGTTGCTGTTTCTAAATGTGGGTCTAATTGATCAACTTTTACTGAGGTTGGTGAGTGCATCCTGAACATCTTCATTGATCAGCTGTTCGGCTTCCTGTGAAATTATTGTTCAACTGTGCTCACCCAGTATCATGAACCTTTGCCTCTGTTTTCTCTTTTCTTTCCATATTCTGATAGCAATCTCACTTAAACACAGAGGTGCTTAAATGTTATTTGAACATGAAAAGGCTAACACCAGCAGGGTATATTGAAACCAGGGGATTTTGAATACCTTCAGAATGGATTCCCACTGTACCTAGAAATAAGCACTTTTAGAAATGTTTTAAATGCGACTCTAAAGCAGGTTAATTTGTTGTATGCTAGAGTACCTTAGAATTAAACAGATTTTTGAGAAAAGGTCTTTCCTAGGCAGGCGGCTATTTTAAACACAACAGGAAACAAGAAAATGTTGCTTTTGGAGTCTTTTTTGTTTGCAGTAATTAACTTAGAATTCCCCAGACTCCCTGCTGACAATAAGCTGTGTTAGGAAGGTCTGCTGCTTTCAGCCACTTGAATGTTAAGGGCCAGATCCTCTGCTGGCATTAATCAGTGTAAATTGGTGGAGGTATGTTAATTTGTATCACTGAGAATCTGACCAGAAAACAGCATCAGCATTGCGATGTCAGAGCAAACTGTCAAGATACGGACCTCTGCCCTGCTCACTTGGCATGGGAAGTTTTCAAAGTGTTGGCACCTCATTAGATAACTTTCTTTTAATTGCCCCTACGAAGTAAAGATCTGTTTGATTCTGGCAGCTGGTGGTTCCAGGTGTCCATTTCTCTTGTAGCATTCTAAAACAGAGGCAGCCCAGCTTTAACTTCTGTTAGGGTATTTTGTTGCGGGCCTACCAGAATTGGAATCTGGTATTGGGTTGTTCTATATCTGTATTTCAATTATCTTCTTCAGTATTATTTACTTGGGACTCATGAGTAGAAGAAAGGATAAACCTCTAAGACAATGCTTAATTGGAGTTTTTAGTACCTTTTAAAAAAAGGTTCCAAGTGCTACTTAACTTCTTATGCAGAGTCATCCCAGTGAATAAAAAATTAAGGAAACTTGCAAAATTCAGAACATTGCTTCTTAAAGGATATAATTTATTTACTTCCTGAGACAAACTACTGTATTTAATTTATCAGCAGAACTGATGTTTCAGCCATGCCAACCTTCCTAAGGCTCAGCATTACAAAGAGATTTAAAAGACAGTTTAAATAAAAGTTTATTTTCAGTAGAGTTCGTCATTAAAGACACTGGAATCTCCTGTGGTGACATCAGTCCAAGATGATAAGAAGTTTCATTAACACCCATGCATCTAACAACCAAAGTCTGTTTCTATAGACTTAAAAAAAAAGACTGAAAATTCTTACCGGCCACATCTACACAAAAGGCTTTACTGCGCAGCAGACTAATTTGCTGTGCAGTAAAGTATCACCATCTACATGAGCATAGCAATTAGTGCACAATAAACTAATTTACTGTGCTGCTGAATAGACCCATCAGATACAAGTGGTATTCAGCAGCACAGTAAATTACTGTGCTTAAATGCACGTGTAGATGGCTACATCGGTCTTAGTTACTCTGGCTCAAATTTAGCTGGAATATTTTCAGTCACATCAATTGCACATGTAGATGTGCTCACTTTGTAGAGATATAATCTAGATGCGACTTTATGGGCATGGAAACTATTTAGGTTTCTAATATAGAAAACTAAATTAAAACTATTTCTTGTTATTGGAAAGTATGACTAATGATGTGAGGAAACAAAGAACTTAAGCTGTTAAAAGGAATTCTGACTTTCTCATTGCAAGCTATCAGTTCTACACAGGTCCATTCTTAGGAAATAGGTACTGTGATATCACCTTATAATGAAGACATTTTTTCCACTACAGCAGTGCCTCTGTCTCTCTCCTTCTCTCTATATATAATATGCCACATTTCCCCCTTAATTCCAGTTGTCTTGGTAATGGAACCCGTTTGTTATTCATAATGCTTGAATAATAAATTAGAAGAGAAAGGATGTCCTGAGTTTAAGTTCAGAAGTGAGGAGCATGTGATTTGTGTCTTATTCCCAGTTCTGCTACAAGCTTACTATGTGGTGTTGGATAAAATATTAACCTTCTCTGTGCCACAGTTAACTCTGCCATTTGTAGAACAGGCACATTAATATTTATCTACAACATGGGGGGAATTGATTCTTTCATATTTTAACATATTTTAATATATTTTCATGGTAAATACTATAGTAGGGCAAATTATTATATTCTGTTTTTAACAGAATCATATGTATATTCTTTTCTTAGAATCATAGACTTTCTGGATGATCAAGCACAAGAGAATGGTATCAACATACACAAGTGCATAAGCAGATCAAGGTTTTTAAAAAGCGGGGTGTGGGACTGGCAACCAGCATTTCTGGGGGGACTTCACATCTCACTCTGCGATTCCTCTCCCCCACTCCCACTTGGGCAGGCAGACCACACCACAGAAGCAGCAAGTAGGGACTTTTTAAGTCTCCAAAGCAGGTGAGAATTCTACCCCCCTCCCCTCCCTTCCCTGCTCAGAGACATGTCCCTTCTTCTTTCTTTCCCTTTCTTCCCTACCTGCTGCTGCTGTGTCCCCCCCTCCCCAGGGTGAGGGAAGCTCCTGTTCTGTTCCATCTGGGCTGCATTAATGCTGGACTCAGCTTGGAACAGTGGCAGTGGCAGGCAGGTTTCCCCTCCCTATGCCTGCTTCCAGAAAGCACCTGACGTGGGATCAGACAAGGAGGGGGAACCCACCCATGCACTGCTGCCACCGCTGTCTCAGGCTGAGCCCAACCCACCTACATCCCAGCAGTAGTGGGACAGGAGGTCTCCTTACTCTTGGGACAGTGGGGATACAGTGGCAGCAGCAGGTGGGGTAGGTGGGAATGGGAGGGAAGCAGAGGGGAAGTGCCTCTGAGTATGGAGGTGAAGGGAGGGAGGAATTCTTATCTTCAGCCTTCAGGGACTTAGAAAAATTCCTTCACTGCTACTCCTGCTATGTGGTCAGAAAGAGGGGCAGGAGATCTGGCTATACCATTGCCCCCTCTCTGGATTCACTCCTGCATATGTGGTCTAACCAAAATCTGGTATACTTCTCAGCAACTGTAGTCTTTCCATTGTTTGGATTTATATGTCTTGTTTGGATTTATAGGTCTTATTGCGAGACTCAATTTTAGAATTGGACAAATTATTTATAATGGATAATTTATGCATTTAGCTTAATTCTTTTTATGTTTATACATAGACCATGAGCAGATCAAAATGTTATAAAATGTATTTGTTATTCAAAGTAGTCACTGAATAATGTTAGTGAATAATATTTGATTTGAAACCTGCCTATGAATAGTCCTTTATTGTGAGTATTCAAAATCTGAAACTGAAGCTATTTAGATTGTACACATAGGTTATGTGGAGTGATTTTATTTCCTCTGCCTCTCCCCCCACAGATGCATATAGCTCCAATTACTTTCTTTTTTTTATTCAGCATTTGCTTTTTTGTGAACAATATAGTAATTTGTAAACAAATAGTTCTGGAGAGCCCCTACCAAAAATCTGATGATTATAGAGACTGCAGTGCTACTTTCAGGAGGATTTTGTTTTGTGGATAATAGATACCAGTTTGTAGACATTAATAATATTTCTAAAACTTGTGTGGCCTCCCTTAGCTAATTTTTAAGGGGAAGGTTGCAATAATTTTGTTTGTTTGTTTGTTTTTAAAGCATAGTTGTGGTAAGAGCCATTCCACCAATTTCAGTCACCTTCTGATCACTCTAAGAAATAATCCAGATTTCTTTGGTTTTAGGAGCACTGCAGAAGGCAGAAGGCAACAGGATTGATACTTTCAAGAAAAGTAACTAATGGTTCTTTGCATTTGAGACATAAACTAGGTATCTTTAATTAGTGTTACAGAATTTCCAAATAAAATGAAGCAACTAGAGTGTAAATGGAAGACAATAGATTTGCATTTGTTTACATGAGGCACAATTTAGCCTGCAAAATTCCATGTAAATTAATAGGAATTTTCTTTAAATATGGATAGAGAGAAAAGTGGATAAAAACATCAGGATTTTGCCCATGCACTAAATTTCTATCAGAAAATCTAGTTCTGAATAGCCTGGGGCATGGTCTAACATAATTATCTTCCTAATTTCAGTAATGTACCATGTCTTTTCTGTAGGTTCCTAATTCTTAGGAAGACAAATATTTTGATATCAATTTGGTGAGTAGTAGGGATGGGGGTGTGGAGCTTTAACGTTTTGCTGCTGTAACCATTTGCTTCCATATACCAAACAAAAATCAAATGAGTGACTTTTGTGGAACTTTGGCATTGAGATTTATTTTAAGAAAGTGTGTCCTATAATGTTCTGTCTCTGTAGTAGTTGAAAAATCCATTACTTGTCTTGTAGCTCTTTGTTGAGAAAATAATATAAAGTTGTCTTCTAAAGTTTTTCTGGCACATATTTGGAGCATATATACATTCAGGTGTATTAAATGGATCATCTCAATTATCCCTTCAGTTCCCAGCTGTTTGGAAGAAATTGAGGAATATATATCTTCCTCATTATATAGGCATAGGTATAATCCACCTTCTGATGTCCTAGGTGTTACAAATTTATCTCAGCTACTGCTGAGAGTCTAGCTCATTTTTCATTGTTGGTAGCATGAAATTTTGGAGAAAGTATAGTTTAAAGTGATAGCGTATCTTTAGTTAATTGACAGATATCCCTTTTATGTAAAGAGTTTAGGAGTTAGTTCTTTACCTCAAAGTAGTACTCCCTCAGATCTCATATTACTCCAACTGTTAGGAACTCCTGTTAGTTCTCTGGGGCAATGGCTACTGACCATTATGCTCTCACCACCTGTTTAATTTGGCTTTTTAAGAGCATTATATTGTAAAAGTGTGTTTGTACCCTAAAAAGTGTCTGTGCAAAAGTGGCAATTTCTGTTCAATGGATTTTATTTCAGTAGGCATTCAGATTATTTCTGAAACATTTAGTGAGAAACATACATTGTTGCTACTTTCAGTTTTTGCTAACTCTGCAAAGTCAATACACCTAAGGAGAGAACTGAATTGTCTTCTTTCCTATTCATCACCAACACAATTGCCTACTGAGTTCTGATCAGTTACATTAGCACAGGGGTGCTCAACCCCCAGCTCTGGCCTACAAATCCATGACATCTAGCTAGCAGATCAGCATTTGGAGGAGGAGAAGAAGGTGATTAGGAACAGCCAGCATGGATTCACCAAGGGCAAGTCATGCCTGACCAACCTGATTGCCTTCTATAACAAGATGATTGGCTCTGGGGATGCAAAAACAGTAGTGGATGTGATATACTTTGACCTTACCAAGGCTTCTGATATGGTTTCCCACAACATTCTCACAAGCAAGCTAAGGAAGTAGGGTTTGGAGGAGTAGACTGCAAGGTGGATAGAAACTGGCTGAATCATTGGGCTCAAAAGGTAATAATCAATGACTTCATGTCTAGTTGGCAGCCAGTATCAAGTGGAGAGTCTCAGGGGTCAGTCCTGGGGCTGGCTTTGTTCAGTATCCTCATCAGTGATCTGGAAGATGGGATGGAGTGCACCCTTAGTAAGTTTGCAGATGACAGCAAGCTGAGGGGAGTAGTAGATAAGTTGGAGGGTAGGGCTAGGATTCAGAGAGACCTCAACAAATTGAAGGATTGGACCAAAAAAAATCTCATGGGATTTAGTAAAGGGAAGTGCAAAATCCTGTACTTGGGTTGAAACAGTTCTATTCACCAGTACAGGCTAGGGACTGACTGGCTAAGCAGCAGCTCTGCAGAAAAGGACCCGGAGGTTGCCATCAACAGTAAGTAGAATATGAGCGAATGGTGTGCCATGGTTGTGAAAAAGACAAATTGCACACTGGGCTACATTAGTAGGAGCATTACCAGCAGATCAAGGGAAGTGATTATTTCCCTCTTTTCAGCACTGGTGAGGCCACATCTAGAGTACTGTCTCCAGTTTTGGGGCCCCCACTACAGAAAGGATGTGGACAAATTGGAGAGAGTCTTGTGGAGAGCAACAAAAATAGTTAGGGAGCTTGGGCACATGAGGTCCAGTCCAGGAGAGGCTGAGGGAACTCAGCTTATTTAGTCTGGAGAAGAGAAGACTGAGGGGAGATTGAATAGCAGCCTTCAGCTACCTGAAGAGTGGTTCCAAAGAGGATGGAGCTTGACTGTTCTCAGTGGTGGCAGACAGGGCCATCCATAAGGGGGAGAATCGGGGTGACTGCCCTAGGCCCTGTGCTTTGGGGGGCCCTGTAGTCAGTGCCGCATAAGTCCTGCTGTGGCTGCTACATACCCACAGCTGGTGCCTAGAGCCGCCAGCTCTGCTGATGCGGCTGCCGTTGAGCACTGCTGGCTCTGGCCACTCACCACCTCTCCTCCTCCCTGGTCCCACACAGGCTGATATGCCCTGGGCCCTGCACACCCCTAGGGATGATTCCAGTGGCAGATGACAGAACAAGAAGTAATAGTCTCAAGTTGCAGCAAGGGCCATTTAAGTTAGATATTAGGAAAAACTTTCTCACAAAGATGGTAGTAAAGTGCTGGAACAGGTTACCCAGAGAGGTTGTACAATCTTTATCCTTGGAGGTTTTTAAGATATGGGTAGACAAAGCCTTGGCTCGGGTGATTTAGTTGGGGATGCTTCTGCTTTGAGCAGGGGATTGGACTAGATATGTCTCTCCCAACCCTTATTTTCTATCATTCTATGATTCTTTTATATGATAATCTCAGAGATCTGGTTGGGTTGGTAGGGAGAATGCTAGCTATTTGAATAATTTGCTTTTTAAATCTACTTTTAAATTGTTGATATGAGAGGTCCATTCACTCAGGGCACTTTTACACATGCTTTAGTGGTGGAGGAGAGCTGCTCAAAATAAAGCACTGCCATGTCTCCTGTATCAGTATCCCTGTCCTTGAAACTGGTGACAGATTTACTTGAACTAAAGCTTGTTCAGTGAGCTTTAATTCAGGCCCTCTCACTGCCATTTTTAACTGCAGGGACACTGAAACATGAGACACCAAAGGCTGCTGTATCATGGCAATTGCTACACTTCAGCAGACTCAACTAATTGAGTCTGCTCTAATGCACTAGAATTTCAGCACATCAGAACAGCCTCCACACTCATGTATAGGCAACCTTAGTGTTTAAAATACAAATTCTTTTTTTGTCTTGGTTTTGTACTGGGAATAACTGGCACAGACCTTTGAAGTAGCACAGAATTCCACTAGTTTAGAGGTTTGTGTTTACAACTTTAAAGCCAATGTTACAAATGATCTATCTGGGAATATTACCTATATGCTGTAAAATGTGATTCATGCCTGTTTATCCACTTATACTGTCCCTCCCCTTACTTCTCTAATGGCTCATACTTTAAGCATTTAAGTGTTATATTGGCTAAATTTATTTAGAAAGTGTACAATGGTTACAGAAAAAATTAACCTCCAGCAAGTAAAGCATTTTATCTAATGTATTACATAGGCTGGGAAACTTCTATTCCTTCTGTTCCTTCTATTCCAATCCATTCTGCCCCCCTTTCTTTTCTTTGGAACAGCACTGCGTCTCTGTTTTCTTTCTTGTTAGCCACATGGGCCAGGTACGGAAGTTATATTTATTGTGTGGTAGGTGCACCGAAAGCAATCTACAGCCTTAACCAAATAGATGGTCAGGGCACATAAAGCTCTGTAAAAATGGTGTATCCCTGGATGAATGTGGTATCAGACTTCAGCACTGTAGGTTACAGTGCCATAATGAATATGCCTTTGCAAAGCGGCCAGTATTCGATTAGGATTTGGATTCCCTCAATTTAGGGGACAGTGATTTGATTCAGTGATTCAGATCACTGTCCTGAATCAATTTGGCCGAATCAGATTCGAAAGCTTTGGCACTGATTTGGTGTGATTTGGTCATTCGGCCATAGACTATAATGGGGAATCACTAAAATATCTATAACTTTGTCATTTTTTTTCAGAATTGGATGAAAACACCAGGGATGGTGGCCACATCTGAGGGCATGAAACCTGCCAAGTTTCAAGGAGATAGTTACAGGGGTTTCTGTGAAACTGCACCTCAAACTGTTGAAAGCAAAATTTGTGTCACAAGTGTCTGTGTAGGCGAAGTGGGATGAAAATAGGAGGGATGGTAGCCTGTAACAGGGGGCCTTCTCAGTGCCAGTTAGATTTCAGCCCACCCACCTGTTTCTGGATCAACCGCCCACCCCTCTTTTACTTGCCACGCCTTAATGGAAA
The DNA here is from genome assembly GCF_001723915.1 of Gavialis gangeticus. Classification (NCBI taxonomy): domain Eukaryota; kingdom Metazoa; phylum Chordata; order Crocodylia; family Gavialidae; genus Gavialis; species Gavialis gangeticus. The sequence goes on along the minus strand of NW_017729024.1, from coordinate 32,860,111 downwards.
ACTGATTCAGATGATAACCAGGCAGGAGGCTACCCATTTAGGTCCCTGATATCTAGGGGTGACATCCATTCCACAGCTCCGTACCTCTCCTACACTGCGGCCCATGCAGATAGCACCCCAGGAAGCTAAGCTCACCTGAAGCCTCACAACTCCACTGCAACCATTAAGCCTCAGGCCTCTCAAAGATCTTACAGGTCTGGTCTTTCCCTAGCCAGGACTGTGCATGCATGCAGTAGCTGGAGGTTTTCAGGTACCACCTACCTGCCTTTCACCAGAGAGAGTTTCGGTCCTGGCATTTCCTGGGGCTGCTGAGCCACTGGCAGTCCAACCAGGCCTCCCTACTCCGTTAGGGTGCAATATTAGATCATGCCCAGGACCTGGGGCTTCCTCCTTTCCCATAGCCCCAGTGCATACCTTCAAGTTCGTCCTGGCATGGGAGCTCAGCAGGGAGATGTTCTTCCCCTGCTAGCTGGTGAAAAAACTGCCACCTCCAGCTCTGAGAGCAGGGCATTAAATGCTTGTTAAAGAAAATTAAAAAAGCAAATAGGTGTGGAGTGACGATGGTGGCACTCGCTCCATCTGCACATGGAGCTTGGGGAACCCCGGCAGTGGGAGGTTCACCTTGAGGAACACCAGCTGCTCCACCAAACCAGGATCCAAGGAGGTGCAGTGGGGTGTCACAACATCACCAGCAATGTTGAACACCCTCTTGCTTGGAAAGCTGGTCAGTGGACGGGATAGGTGTTCCTGGGCAACTGTGGCCAGATCCTGGCACATCTGGCTGTAGATTGCCCAATAGGCCAAGGGGTTGCAGTGCAGCAGCTCCATATCCTTGGGGAGTTAGATATGGCTTCTGCATTTGCATGCTGCCTGCTGGATGCTGGGGTCTGGTTCCTCTGGACCCCACCATTGAAGCCATGCCCTTGGCCCACATTGGCAGCACCTGTGGTAGAGGAGACTGGCTTGTGAATGCAATGCTGGCATGGGAAAGTGGTTTCCCCTCCTCCCTGTCCCCCCACTTCTGCCCTTCTGCCTCCCTGACTCTGTTCACCAGCACCTCTGTTCAGTGATTGAGAGTTTTGCTGCTGCAGATGCTCCTCTTCACCCTCGCATCACACATGCCCACCAGCATGTGGACTGTACTGGACTGCCATGGATCCAGCTGTTTTTTGAAGCCCTCCTTTCAGCTGCTTCACCAGTGCCTGCACCTCTGGTGACAGCAGCTTGCCCCAGCCAGGAACATCGATCCCCTGAAACATCTCCATTTGATTCTCAAGCTCCTTCATTCTGGGGATCACCTGGTTAAAGGAGGGCATCGCCAGCACTGAGGCTGTCAGTGGCCTTGAGAAATGGCTTGAGGACCACCAAAATCTGGGAGATGGTATCCCACTCTGTTTTGTTAAGGGGGCTGCTGATCCCAGTCTCTCTGACCAAGGCCATCTCATCGATTGCCTTCTGTTGCTCCACCAGCCTTTCCATCATTAGGTATGTGGAGTTCCACCGAGTCTCCACATCCTGCATGATTTTGTGCTGCAATATGCTCAGCTCTGCCTGTTTGCCAAGAAGCATCTTGCCCTCCCTCCCGCCCCAGTTCCCACTTGATGCTCTGGTGGAAGTAGCCTGCCACTTTCCTGCATCTTGAAATTTGCTGACTGGTAGTGGTAGTGACAGTATTGTTACTGGCAGCCTTGCCCCCCTCCAAGGTGTCTCTGACTATGAGGTGGAACTTGTGTGCCACACAGCTGATGCCAACAAAGTTGGCATCACACACCGCCTTGACCATATTGGCCCCATTGGCGGTGACCATGAACCCATGGGTGAGCTCATCCTGTCCAACGAGCCACCTGTGCACCATGCGGTTCACAGCTACCATGATCTCCCTTGCCATGTGGGACTCATCCATCACCTCCACTTGAAGGAGAGCCCACCAATGGCCTGACTGATGGCACCAGTGCCATGTGACGGAGAGGTAGGCATGATCTCCACCCCAGCTGCTCCAGAAGTCCAAGGTGAAGTGCAAGGCTACCTGCAGTCCTGCTTTGTGCAGCTCCTCCCTCATACAGGGAGGGCACCACCGTCCTGCTAAAGTTGTGGTGCATGTGGGCACTTGGTAGGATGGGGCTCGCTCACCCTTGCAACGTGCCCCCCTTTGTCTGTGGCTTTCCCCCATGAGTCCAGGGTGGCCTGCCTCTGCTTCATGGGGCTGGGGGCTTTGGAGTGAGAGGGGGGCTTCTTTTTGGGCATACTCCCACTGATGCCAGGTTGAGGAGGAACAAGGGCACAGGGGTGCTGCCTCCTGAGATGCAACAGCATCTGTGGTGGTGAAGTGTTTCATGTCCTTGTCCCGGCTGATCTGCCTTTGGCACTGCTGGCAGGTAGTATACCTGGGATCATCTGCCAACTCAGAATGATCCTACAGTACACTACCCCCCTGCTTCTGAGTTGAGGGTGGGGATCCTGCCTTATCTCCCTCCTCAGCAGGCAGAAGCACAACAACAGGGGGAGCTGAGCCACGTGCCTGCACAACCTCCTCTGAGGTGCCTTCCTGAGATGGGGAACTTTGAAGGGGTCCCCCTAGGTCCCCAGAATTTCTTTAGCTAGGGCACTTAGGCCCCTGGTTCCAGATCCAGCTCCTCCTCTGGCAGTGGGAGGATCACACTGGGAGATGAAATTGGGCTGGAGGAGACTGTCATTCTGCTGCTGGTGGCTATTTCTGGTCTTAGGGGACATAGTGCAAGTGCAGGTACTGCTCCCATCTCCTTGCTCCCACTGGCAGCAGAAGACTCATGGCTGCCAGGAAAGAGGATGCATCTATGTTTGTGGGGCAGGGGGAACTTGCAGCTCTAGCTCTCCCCCTAACACTTCTAGCTCCTCTCCCTCCCCTGCCAGAAGATTTAGCACCTGCCTTTCCAGCATGCTTCATAATGTTTACTGTGCTGGAAAGTGTGTGTGTATGTGTGTGTGTAATATATCTTGTATCTGTTTAAAATTTGTGTGTGTGTATAATTTATGTGCTTTCTTGCACAGTGATGGATGACACACTGTCAGGGAAAACACAGCTTTCTTTTTAAAAAGTGTGTGTGTGGAAAAAATAACAAGAGCAAATAAGAGGGTATTTGGGGAAGAATAAGTTGAAAGGAATGGATTGGATAGGGGTAAGTAGAGGGATTCTAGGCAAGGGTAAGTAGTAAGGTGTATCCAATCCTTTCCTAGAAGAGAGACTAGCAAGAGACTGACTAGGAAGCCAGTAACTTTGACATGCTGCTGCTTCCAGACAGACAGCTTACAGAAGGGAGAGAAAGGCTTTACATAGAGCCTCATATGCTTTTTCAACATCCCTTCGCCAGAGTACTGTGATTGGAAGGGAACTCAGGGAAAGATCACAGTCACTGGCCAGCTACAGATGTCAATATCAGAGGAGTCTTTCCCCTCCTCCTCCTCCCCACCCACTGCTTCTCAGTTTTTCTTTCCCTGCAAGACCGCCTTCCGAATCACCAAATCTTTTCTGAATCTTTTCCACATCAGGCTGGTCCTGCCCATGGGCTGTCAGTGACCTGAAGTGGCAAAGACCCTGTTTAAAACTCTCCACACTCCCCACCTTTGTTCCCTGCATCCAACTATGAGCCACTGTCTGGTATTATCAGTCAGTGTGCAGATTCCATCTTCCCCGTCTGGGCATTTGTAAAGATTGGAGCTTTTGATTAAGTGCTGTACTGTTTGCTGGATACCACATTCACACAGGGGACTATCCAAGATGCTCATTTTGTACAGTGTTGTTTTGAAATGTTCATATCCAAATCTCAGCCTGTTCAGCTTGACCCACGCTTCTCTGTCAAGGTCATGTCTAATTGGCATCTCATTTGGTGTTAGTATAAAATGTTGTAGGAAAATATTTTAGACTGGATTACTCTGAAAGATCATTTCATTTCCATTCACCCCACCCCTTACATAAATTTAGCAACACTCAAGGCCATGGTACCTGGCCTGTCAGGCACTCCATGGACCCAGAAACCTGGCAGCAGGAGAGCAGTTAGGTTCTGTCTTATTATGTCACTTGGTCTGATGTCCTAGGGTGGAGGGAATACATATGTGTGCATGCAAGTTGTGTAGCCTGTTATTAGTCTCTGTGCACTGTTAAGTACAGCATCAAGCTTTTTAATGAGACAACTGCTGGACCATGCAGAAGCACAATAATCTTCTGGAGTGTATACTATTGCAAGTGCAGTTGTTCTGAGCACTGCGACATTGGTACGTCATGCTGGCTAAATGTGTTAAGGCAGGTGCCCATGCAGTGACTTTACTGCTGGCCTTCTGAATGTGATGTTTATAGATGAAGGAATGGTCTAATGCGACTCCTTGGTAGTTTGGGATATGCTCATAGGGAAGGATGTGGTTGCCTACTCTGATATTCCACACACACACACACACGGCGGGTGCAGGGTACACTGGGTGGCCATGTGTGGAACAGCTGGCTGGTGGCTTATGGGCATGAGGACGCATACTATGATGAGTCACTGCTGCATTAGGTCCAGGTGGCAGCTATGGAGCATTTTTGTGTGTTGTGGGACACAGAACCAGATGTGAGCTGCACTAATTAAAAGCGCCTGCACATCACATGTATCAGTGTTGCCGTGCATCTCCACACTGAAAAAATGGCAGCAGGGTGCTTTGAACTAAAGCTCATCAAATGTGTTTTATTTCAAAGTGCCCCACCACCATTTTTTCAGTGCAGAGACACGTGGTGATGCTGATACAAGTGACGTGGAAGGCTACTAGAGTGCATCAATTTTCATACTCCAGCAGACTCAATTAATTCATTGTGGTCTAATGTGTTGGATTGCCAGTATGTCAGAGCAGGCTCTGCATACATGTATAAGAGCCAATGATGTCCCTGCCAGCCACTCGCATGGCTTGGCCATTCGGCTCTGCTCTGGAGTCTTCAGCAATCTGTGGAGCCCATGGGACATGCTAGGAGATATCCGATAGCCCCCTACTTGTTGGGCTTGGGCCATGGAGGCAGGCTTCTGGCCCCTCTCCACCTCCTCCCCACAAGGACTAACGTGGGGGTGGGAAAAATGGCAGATCTGACTGGAGGTTGGGCTCCAGTTCCCTGCAGCCCCTGCCTGCATCTCTGCGGCTGGTTTCCATGGAGTCCCCAGCAGTGGCAGGGCCATGACAGTGCAGGGCCAGGGTTTTTATGAAGACCAGCCCCAGCAGTGCTTGGTAGGGCATAAGGCTGGGCAGAGAGCTACTCCCCTGTCCTGGGGCTGGGATCTTGCAGCAGTGACGGCAAGATCTGCAGCTGGGGCAAAGCTGGAATCCACTGCTTGCAGGCCCCTGCCCTGGACTAATATATGTTTTGCTTGCTCCTGACCTAACCTTAGGCACTTACACAGCTCAAAAGTTAGAGAGCTTCTGCCTTGGGCTTCTTGAACACTTGTACTTAGTTGTGATGATATCATCTACTATCTACCCAACTCCTTTTTATAATCCTTGCCTTTCTCTCTGATTTGATTCCTCTGTCTTCCTCTATTTACAATTCCCCATGCTCCTCTTCAGCTTCCAAGCTGATGACCCATGCAACTATTTGGTTATGTGTTTTTTTACTTTTATTTCTTCACTGGATTTACAGTCTTGGTTCAGCTCTTGCCCTACAGGTATCCAGAATGCTGATTATCTGTCACTTTGACCCATGTCATCCCTCTTTTTGTAGCACTTCACTGGCTCCCCCTTCTTGCATCAAACTTGTCTTCATTTTCAAGCTGTCATCACAGTGACCTCTCATTCACTATCAAGGTGTTAACTCCTGCCTCTGATGAGCTCATGCTGCCAGCCTCTATTGCTCACTTACTTTTTTCCCAAACACTTTCAAGCCCTGTTCTGCACTGTCCCTCATGCATTGGAGTTCTCCATAAACATCTGCAAAGCTGCCTTATTATCCTCTTTAAAAAGGTTCACTGGGGAAGCCACAAAGGGCTTGACAATGGTTACATTGCTGGTGTTCTTTGACAGCTGTCTGTCATGCCGATCAAAATTATCTCACTGTTTCTTTGTCCTTCCCTTACCAAGTGCCTGTATCTGTTATCTCTGCTCTTATATGTAGATTTTAAGCTCTTTGGGGCAGGATAATTTCTTTTATTTGTATTTGAACAATGCCAAGCAGAATGCAATCATAGCCTATGATCAGGACTCCAAGGCCCCATGGTAGTACAAACAATATAACATGTTAAAGTACATAGTGAGATACATCTTAAGATAGTATTCAAGGGACTGAGTTAAGAGGTATCTGGAAAGCAGGTCTTTGATTTACTGTACTTGTTGAAGTTTTGACTAGCAAACAGAATGGAAAGACCTTGGGGATGCAGTGGACTCCATAAGCAATTTGTCTCAGAGTTAACAGCCTTTAGAACCGATTTTGCTTACAGTAGTAACGAGCTGTATTTATAATGTGTTCTCTTGGCAATTATCTAACACAACCAAAATACCTGCAGTGTCAGTGTGATATACCACATAAAGGTCACGCTGAAAAAAAATCTGAGTTTATTTGATGGGATTTAAGGTCCTTTAGATCCAAGATAACAATAAGGAAAATGGATCTGCAAGCAGGTGAGCAGAGTGGCATCATCTGGAAAACAAACGCAGTTGTCTGTAATGATTTGTATTTTTAAACTTTTGTTTGCTTGGCGTGACAGGTTGGGAGCACTTTTTGTCTGAAATGTAAAATCTGAAATTATATTAAGTCCTGGGATTTGCTGTCTTGGACCCTTGTTCCCATGCAGAGTCCCAGTAACTTCAAGTTATAAAGACACATGAGGTTTTATAATATACTTATATATTTATATCATATTTAAATTTATTTACTTATTTATTCACTTGATATCCCACCCTATCCAAAAGGCCCAGAGGCTTATAGTAAATGTTGAACAAACAACCTACAGTTAGGATTCCCCAAACAAGACCTCAGAACACTCCAAATCCTCCTCTCCCCACAATTATGGCTTTCTTGCCTTCTTCCTCTCCCCACAATTACAACTTTCCTGCCTAAAACCCCATATAAGCAAACTGTCTAGCCAATCCCAACCATACTTCCCAACTGCCATTTACATTCAGATATAAGAAACCTCTTCCTATTTCCCCCACTCCCTGCACACCTATTTCCACTCCCCCACCTCATTCCTAAGGGAGATCCCTTCATCCTTCCCCAATATCCCTTCCAAACCAGCACCCTCTCTCATATAGAGGGTCCGTGACTGCCATCCCCTGAAAAACAACACAGATAGCTCCTCCTTACATCTTCCAACAAAGAAAGACTGTCCTTGTCTTGGTCAAAGCTGAAGGACAGCTCCAGTGGGCGCGCTTTGACAGAGCACCAGAATGGTGCAGACTTAGGGAGGACTGCTGACTATGTTGGACCCACTGTCTGGCCAGGTCTTTGTAGGGCATGTGGGGGCTGGCGATTGTATGATCTTTCATCTTCCAACTAACATAGAACAGTGAATTATCAACTTATTGTTTTATAATAGTATTATAACCATATAGTCTTTAGTATTTTTGTGTGACATTTTGAAACACTTACTACTTAAATATTCAAGTAAATTATAGATACTAATTTACAGAAAGTTTGGAGGCTTTCAGGCAAAAGAAAGCACTGCAGAAGCAAGAATCAGCTAAATGAACTGCTTAAAACTTTTGTGTGAATTGGCATGGAAATTTTTCACCAATTTCTGTCAACAACATTCTCAGTCATATAACAAAAGAATTGATTGTTACAATGCATTATTTGTTATAAAAGAATTTAAAAAATGATGATGGTAAATAATGCCACTCCATAGAGTATGTGGACAGATGCTAATCTTGGTTTATTATTGGGGTTTTTTCACCAGTGAGTAAATAGACTTAGCAATTGGATTATGCAATGGTCAGCTAAACAGCACGCATCTGTATGAAATGACTTCTTAGATTTAAATATAGCACTTATCTGTGAGCTAAGGTATTTAAATTTTCCATTTACCTCCCATTTCAAGCTGCTGCCTGTTTTACATTTAGTTTGCAAATAATGAAGATTGTGCCATTCTTTTTTTTTTAGATGTAAAAAAACCACAATAATTTAGGAACTGTGGTAGGGGTCACGAAAGGTAAAATCCATGTTCCCATTTTTTTATTAGAAGGTATAATAATAGAGTCAGCAAAAAGCAATAGTTACAGAAGGAGCTTGCTACCATGAGCCCTTTTTATAACATATAAATATAAGTCAATGAAATGCAGATTTGATTTATACTGCTGGATTTATAGATAACTGTAACTTGGTATGCAATGCAGCATAAGAAGGGGAAAAAGAGTTTTACCACATTTCTTTCTGCCAATTGTAGGTACATCACTAGCTCTATCAAAGCACTGGAAACAATTTTTTTACATGCCGAAACTCCATCAATTACAGATCTGAAGTAATTAATGTTGACATATATTGGTGCATTTTAGTTTTCCTCAGCAGGAAAAAAGGAGATAAGCAATGACTTATAAGACAGGGGAACAACTGTCAACTGCAAAACAACAGAAATGGACTGATTTTAAACTGCTTAAATTGAAAAAGTTAACTTTAAATTATGAAGCTATTACTTATTTTTATTAAAGGCAAAACTCCCATTGAAGTCAACACAAGGTTATTTTTTTAATACGGATGAAATGAAAATTGTACTACTTTAAACAAGAATCAGGTAATAATGTAGATCATGGGATGACTAAGTTGCCATTGTGATGAGGCTGTGAAAAAGGCAAATGCAGTCTTAGGATGTCTCAGGTGAGGTATTGTCAGTAGAGACAGGGAAATACTAGTGCCAATGTCAGAAAAAAATTATGAACATTTCTGGTCAGATTGAGAGAATGAAACTGGTGCAGGATTACCAGCACGACCAAGGGAATAGTGAGACTTTATATAAGAGCAGACAAAGGATATGTCCACACAGTGTCCCAGAGATGTCCATGGAGGAATACTGCTAAGGGTGTGCTCAGGTTTGTTCCTTTGCAGACATGCCAGGCCATGGTGTAGACATGCCCTAATGGAGCTTAGTTTGTTTTTCTGAGCAAAACAAAGGTGGACAATTGCTTTTAAAATGGTACTTCCTGAGTTAATGAAAGGAATTATCTGATATGGTTGCCTATGATAACAGCACCCTGGACTCGGTGACAATGGGGGTCTTACTCAGTTTTGTGTTCCTAACAGCTTGGGTTCTTAGTGTTTGCATAGTAAGGATCATTCCCTACTATTTAACAACTAGGGATCCATTTCTATCTGTATGAGATCAAAGAGTGTCTATATTCCCGAGCTGAATAGGAGTCACTGACTTTTTGACGGGAGGAGATAAATTTCTGTTTCATGAAGGGACAAGTGCTTTCTGCCTCCTAAAAAAATACACTTCATTTTAAGACTTTGAGGCAGTATGCCATAGAAGGTCCTAAAGTACAAGGACATTCAGACTGCATGGGAACAAGGACACTCAGGCTGAGGTGCAAGAGAAGGCCTGGTGAGCGGTTCCTAAACTCACCCATAAAGATGTGTTTGAACATAAATATCCAGATGCAGGACAAAATTAATTGTTTCAGGAATCAGGAAATGCTTCCTCCATGACCAGAGTTGAGTAATTGTTGAAGAGTGCTATTTGCTGCGGTTTTTCCTCCCACTTCTCTCTGAATCACTGAATACTGGTCACTGCCAGAGGCACAATACTAGATTTGAGGGATGAATGGTACAATTTAGTATAGCAAATCCTCTGATTCAATATAACTTTGTGTGAAATGCTACAAACCTGCATGAGAAAAAGCAATTTAATAGACCAACTAGGGGTAAAAGTGTTATTTTATCTGGTGCTTTATAATGAGAAGCTAAATATTCCACCAGGGCCTGGATTTATGCAATATAATGTCTAACAACAGTTTGAGGAAATGTAAGTAATATTGACCTCCCCTTCATGCTACCCTTTAAAAATGAATTAGTGACTTTAAAAGCCTGGTATTAGGACTTAAAAATGGCAAGACACCTCAAATGATGTTTCATCTAAGCATGAGATTACTCAGATCGTTATGGATGCTGTATGTACTGTGAAGGCTATTGGAAAAAAGCTAGCTAATGATACTGAAACACACCATGGAAGAGTACTTGGTGCATCAGACTTCCATAGTGTGTTTCAGTATCATTAGCTAGCTTTTTTCCAATAGTCTTTGCAGTGTGTAATACAATTGTTCTCCTTAAGGCCCATTATCTACTAGTAGTTACAGTGCAAAGTGTGCTCTTAAATATTATCGTGTACACTAATTATGCTGAATGGCCTAGTGTAACACATTCACATGATTAAAGTTAATGACCCATTGCATTAGTAGTGATAGTGAAAGAATATTTGAAGACAAATTTCCAGTTTTAATGTGCTGTATTGTATAGTCGGAACGAAGTTAGTACCATTGCTCTGGAATGCCTTTATGGAGATAGCCAGCTTTACATAAATGACAGAGTGCCACCTGCGGCTCCTGGGCAACTTGCACATTAGGAAATAATTTTATTATGCCCATTTTATTTGTCTCAGTTTGGTGCTGATAATGCAACTTTTAATCTGACCTGACATGAATTAGTTACTTGGTGCAGAATTTCATGCTCGTATAGCTCTGACTAATCATTTTTATTTGCTTGCGCAGCCCCTATAACGCACATCCTCATGTACCTTACATGAGAAATTCTAATGGTGGTTCCCTATGCTGCCAGAAGGAGGGGAGAAAGAAGTTCATAGGCACATTGTTGTGGAAAACCTATTGTTTCTTCTACTCTTCCCCATAATCTGCAGTAGCTGACTTTGTGAATGAGGACTTTGCAGGTCCTAAGGTAGATGCAGGCTCACAAGCACCAGTCCTAGGTGTTTTTATTCAAGCTTTGCTCCAGTGTTTAGGATTTTACAGTATTAAAAATGAAGACGATATAAGAATCCTGATGGTCCTTTATGTTGCAGAAAGAGTAACAAGATAAATTTATAGAACAACAGATGTGAAATACAATTAGATACAGGGCATATAATACAAGACCTTAAATTAAAAACAAATTTAATTGAATCTGTCATACACAGTGTACGATGAAAAATAGATACAAAAGGCATTACTGGGGACCTAGTTCCAAAAATATCCCTGACAACCTATATGTGCCTTCTGCAGTTGCTTTGGGAATTGTACATTTGATTAAAAACCTGTAAGTTAAGCAGGTTAATGGGATTTAGACAAGACAGGTGTTAACTTCAACACATTGTTCAAATCTCACCAACATGTTGGACCCATCTGGTTTCTTCACATCTTTAGAGAGAAAAAGGAGATGGATAGGAAGAAGGAGCAGCATGAATAGTACAATGTAGTTAGGCATTTATTATTTAAAATTTTGTTTTCTTAATATTGAGAAAAAACTAAAAGGTCATTCAGAAATATCCTGTTTGCTTTTCCTTTTCCTTTGGATTTTGCTATGTTTCTATAGCTATCTTTCTCTCTCTCTCTCTCTCACCTGCATACAAACAGGAGCTGGGAAGGGTGGCCATTGATTCTGTTTTATACTGGACTGTCCTGTTTTTAAACCCTTTGTACCCTGTCCATTTCTGAATGAGGAACAGACAGCAAGAAGTCTTGTCTTTCAGTTCATTGGTGGAAATATGTCAATCATTTGTCCTCGTGATTCTATTGGCTGTGCCTAGAGGTAGGGCTGTACACAGCCAAGAGGAAAGGGGTTCTAAGCCAGCCAGGAAGGGAGAGAGGGAGGTGGTGTCCCTCTCCCCCCCCCCCCACTGCTGATTGGCCAAGGAACCTGGTGGCCCTACCCCTCACTGCCGATTGGCCAAAGAAGCCTGCCCCTCACCAAGGGGCTGTCCAGTATTCTGGGGATGTCAGTGGCCACCCTAGAACCGAGTCTTAAATAAAATAAAAAAAATCAGGCTAGTGAAATAAGAAAAGTGAGCAGTAATAATTATTATAAGTACTCCTATAGTCCTTTTCATCTGTAAATCTCAAAACACATTATAAAGCAGGAAATGTCATTATCCCTATTTAGCAGGTGCAGGATATTGTGTTGAGTGTTCAATAATTTAAGGACCATGACTCTTAGATGTTTTGAAAACTTTTTTTCTTTTGCCTTTCCTCTGGGTGGAGCTGGAGCTGGGTTTTGTTGCGTAGGAAGAACACGGTCTTGTAATTGTGAAGTCAGAGGTGGTGCATCCTGGTAGCTAAAATCTCCATTCTTCAGTCATGTGAATGGAGCCTGTATGTGGGGTATGACTGTACAGCACAATGCAGCGGTGTGCAGTGTTATCCTGAGCTAGCCATGAAAGAGCTGGCTTATGTATTGTGCCTGAGTGCTATGAAGCCTTGAGCAGAGATATCCAAGCTAGCTCTACACGTGCTAACTCTGGAACTTAAAGAAGTATAGCCATGTCTGCATGGCTATGTGCCCAGACAGGTATATCCATGCTTAGTGGAGCTAATTAGTGTAAGCCTAGTACTACAGTACTTTCAGTTCTAGAGCTGGCTTGGTTATCTTTGCATGTTGCTGCCTTGTGTGTCACATAGATGTACTCAAAAACCATTCCTCTACAAAGCACCGGGTGGTTCACTTGTTTGTGTTCTTCCTACTTTGCTACTGAAGACAGCACTGAGGGGCCAGATCTTGTAAAGGAGGGGGAGAACTTGCCCCTTTGTCAGTAATGCATGAATGGTTGCTTTCTAATCCCAGTAAAACTGGTGCTGTTTAATTCTACAGTCTGTTTACTTTAGACAAAAAATGGTATATGTCTTATAAGTTGTGAACTTGGACTTGAATGAATATGCAAGACATTATCTCATCGTATGAGTCAACTTGCAAATTTCTTTTCAGGGCAGCCTGACTCCTGTCCAGGGTAAGCCTTTCTTTTTCCTGACTAGTTTGTTGATGATGCATTGTGTTCAGTCAGGTTTTGCTTGTTTTGTGGCATCCCTCTTATGCTTTTGCATCTTGACTGCAAGCTTTTCAACACTAACGAAGCTTTTGCTTTATCCCATTCTTCCTCACAACCCTCTAAGCCTCTTTAGTGAACTGGGAAGAGGGAGAGGGAGGAGGGGTGAATGTAGAACATGTTTGCATGTTGCAAATACTTTCTCTGTCCTGTTAGAGAAGCTTTCAAGAAGGATATTGTGCTCTCTTGGCATAAAGTGCAGATTGATGCCTTCCTGTGAATGCCACATTTTGTAATAGCCCCTTGATTGTTAAAGGTGTCTCTATAGAGTTTCCGTTTGATTGGAAGCCAGCTGTGGCATGGAAGTCTCCATCAGTCACCACCTTTTTACTCACAGGCTCAGATGAAACTTGGTTCCCATGCTTCTGTAGTCTGAGTCAGTTTGAGAGGGTTGTGTGTATGCATGTGAAACATTTCCTGAATTAATTCAAATGATCTCTGTCCAAAGAATATCACAAATTTGTTAACCCGGAGCTATCCACTTTGCATCATGATTTCCACAGAGTAATGTATAGTAAGGAAGGGCAAATAACTCAGTGACACTTTTAAGACTAGTAGTACAAAATCCTTCTGTTCCTGAATAGTGTCAAATGACAACTGTTTGTGTGATCTGTTCTGTGAAAGTATCAGTACAGAGGTTAGGCTGGATTTGCTAGACTGCAAATACCAGTACATTTGCTTTTCAATATATATGGACTTTAATGAAAAAAATTACAAATATATAAGGCTTCGATATTAAAAAAAAGACCTCAATGTTTCGGAATAATTTTTAATATTGAATAACTAAATTAAATAACTTATATAGTTCCATTAAAGTTATTTAATTTAGTTATGCAATATTTAAAAATTCATCTGAAAAAGTGAGGTCATGATTTTTATCTAAGCCTCAAATTAAATTAGCCTCTGGTCCTATTGGTACCCTGAAATTAATGTTATTAAGCATCTGATAGTTATAGTTCTCCATTGGACCAACTGTATAATGAAGCAAACATTAGAAGTGCAGTAATCCAGCATAATTAAATGATTGAATTTGTCTTATTTGTATATTATGACATTTAGCTCACTATCCACCCTTAATCTAAATTTTTTGCATTGTATTGTTATTGTTAGCTTTTTCAATTCTTAAAATAATACTGATATAGCTAGATCATGTTGCATAGCTGGTAGAACAATAAAAATACGTCAATATTGCTTTTTGGTATAGTTATTTATCAGCTGTTGTTTTTCCTTTAGACCAAAGCAATAAACAGTACATAGTGGGATATTTATGTTACATATATTCATAATATATTACAATTAACATTTCCAGTAACAACCTTCACTGTAACTCTAGTTCCACCGGTCCTACACCATTCTCCCAAACCATAAAATATGAGTATGAAATGAAATGCTTTAATCTGAACATTTATTAGGCCCATTTTTTGGTGCAGAACTTAGATTTGTGGTCCCCAGTGGAAAAAAAAAATCCACCTAGGGAGTAGTCCAGTCCAGTGTTGGGCCTAAAGGTGAGCACCAATGTGTGCCAACCTTGCAACCCCAAAACTGGCACAAGAAGCCTAGGTCACAAGTCAATTGGTCAAAGGGAGGGTACAGGTAAGAGGTAAAGGAACATCAACACTGTGGCAACATACATTCAGCACCTTAGTTTCTCCCCTCACACCTCTGGAGGCATTCCTAAACAAGCCTTTAGTCTCTAGAGTGCTCAAACAGCAGTCTGCAGCTGCCCCTGAGTCTGAGTCCAGCTCCTGCTGTCCACAGTCCTGGCTAACTGAGTCAGTGGGATCTCTACTTCCTCTGTGTAGTGCTGACCAGGTTCCATGTGCATGCTCTTCACCTTACTCCAGCATCAAACTTCCTCTCCCTTTTTTCTCTTGCCCCCCCAGCCCCTGGGGTTTTCTGGGAGTTGTAATTGAAATGATCAATGACCCCAGCTTTGCAGGCTGTCCCCTGGTTCCTCCCGCCGTTACACACATTACATTCACATTACAAATTGCGAGAGAATGGCCTGACTAATATAGAAATCAAGCAGTCACTGCTGGTGAGGCCTGTATGAAGCCATGGGGAAAAAGTGTGGTCCAAAAAACACAGGCCTTCTCATGTGGCAGATCCCTTAACACTGGTAGTAATCTTCAGATAATGGATTATATGAACTGAACTATGTTTCAGTTTTTATTTAATTCCACCCAAAACCTGTATCCCCTGTCTTGATAATACTTTCAAGAGCTAGTTCCAGAAATTCTGGTGTTATAGGCAAATATGTTCATGTCCACTGCTATCAGCCCAGCGACATCTAATCAAGCAGTTACTGCACACTTTTTTGCTCCTAATAGTTTGCTGCCTTAGGTAATTGTCTATCTTACAGAATCATCTGTGCCCTCTCAGTTATAGTGCTGGTACAAATATTAGGCCTCCCTAGGCCTTCCTGGGGCTTGTCTGAGGCCTCCACCCAGACGGAGCTCACGGG
>NW_017729024.1:32841270-32844632 GCF_001723915.1 Gavialis gangeticus | reverse complement strand
CCCTTCTGACCCTAGAAACTATGAAACTATGAAACTATTATTCCTCAGCTGTGCTTGTTATGTTGACTGGGATGGCACCATTGGAGAGAATTTTACACAGACTGCTCCATTCCTCAAAAACACCCCAAATTTTCCCTTTCAGTTAGATGTAGAAAATTGCTAAAGCTATATGGGCACCTATACACATGCACCAAGGCTGCTCTGATGTGCTGTAATTACAGTGCATCAGAGAAGACTTGATTAATCAAATCTGCTGGAGCATGGTAATTACTAGGCCTGTGCGAAGTGTCTACTATTCACATTGTATTTGGATTTGGCCGATTTGGGGGACAGTAATTTGATTCAGTGATTCAAATCAGCGTCCTGAATTGATTCAGCCACCTCTGATTTGGCGATTTGGCCGCCGCTGAATTGGCCTAATTGCCAGATCAAACAGACCCCATTCCCCAACCCAGAACTTTAAAAAAAATCCCCACACTCACCAGTTCCTGCCAGGTGGGGGTGGGGGCGTGATCCCTGCTGCCTCCCCTTGCCTCATGCTTCACGGGGGGGAGGCTCTGCCATGAGCCCCCAGAGGCCCCAGTGGCTGCTGCAGCAGCCAGGGAGTACAGGGCTTTTTTTTCCTAAGGTGCTGGGATGCTGGGGCCAGGTGGGGCAGCCATTGACAGAGCTGGGAGTGTGGGCAGGGGACGGGGGACGCTTGGAGTGCTGGGGCAGCAGGCAGGAGATGGAGCCTGGCATGGGTCTCCCCATGGTTCCCTCCTCCAGCCCCGCCCCCCGACTTACTCACATGAAGCCTGGGTCCAGCTCTTTGTGGTGGCGAGTGGGGACTGCCTGAATTTCTGAATCTCCAAATCCTGTCCAAATCTTTTCTGAATTGATTCAGACCTTTTACTTGGTCTCCTGATTTGATTTGATTTGGATTCGGAGATTCAGCTGCCGAATCGGGCTGAATCTGCTCTGAATCAGATCAGCAGCCGAAGCTTCAAATAGCCCTAGTAATTACCAGCAGACTCCAGTGTCATGTGTATCAGTGTCCCCGCACTGAAATATGGTGGTGGAGGCACTTTAACTAAAGCTCATTGAACAAGCTTTAGTTAAAGCTTTCCTACTGTATTTTTCAGGTTGGGGATGCTTATACACACAACACCCAGGGCTGTTTAATTAGAGCAGCTCCCTAATTAAAGCGTTCTCCCCCACCCTCACAGAGCATGCTATAAACATCCTATGTGAGCATCACAGTGTCATATTGACATATGAGGTTTAAATAGTTATTACAAAAAAGGCCTGAGGAGAAGGTGGTTAGGTTCTGCTTTGAGTACATGTGGATGTGGGCTCAAGGTTCAAGTTTAAACCCAAATTAGGCCTATGGTTCATGTCTGGGTTTTGATTCAATAGCTAAAATTTTTCATGAAATGGTAGTGTGTGTATGTTTGGGAACAAGAATAGTTTTCAGATATTTTCAGACAAGAATGGGAAATAGGTCCATTTTTTTGTGAATCTTCAGTTCAAATAAACTTTTAATTTTCTTTTTTCAAATTTAATATAGGCACATTTTGAAATAAACATCTTTGAATTAATGTTTTTAAAATTAATGATTAATTAAAATATGAAAAAAGTGCTTTGACTTTCTAAAATCATATTTTGAATTAATTCTAAACTAACAATGCAATGCAGTTTGACACAAATTTGTGTACTATTTCAATCAACATAAATATACATTTTTGGTGAAAAGTTTCACATCACAGATTTTACCCACCTCGGAATGAGGCCTATAATGAGAAAATTGAATCTCGCTCTAATATTGAGGGGAATAAATTTAAAATTCTAATTTTGATCTCCCTCTAGTTACAATAATTTAAATGATTCTGTTTTTCTGATTTGGTTGCAGCTGCTACTATTTTCTTGATGAGATAATGAAATCCTTTTCCTGTTGATTTCTTTATAGTAACAAAAACCTTTTTCCTATCACCTTTGCTATAAGAAAAACAATCAATTCTATTTGCTAGCGGTCATCAGTCACTTGGTTTCAGTTACTTCAATCCTCTCAATTTATTTGATTTCCCCCCTTTTTATTTTCTTTTTTAACTGCATATCTGGTACTGTGCTCATTATTGTTTCTAACAAATGAGTGTCCTTGGATCAGCAGCCATGTTTTCTTCTCAAAAAGTGAAAGTCAAAAAGGGACTGTTCTTCTAAAACCAAACAGAAGTGGAACAAAATGAAGCTTCCTAAAAGATTCTATTATAATAGGCAAGAGAGAGGAGGAATGCAACCAAGCAGTGGTGCCTTGGAAATGTTATTTTTGTTGAAGGTTTAATAACTGCTGCTGGGAGCGGGGAGTATACTTGAAAACCCTTTTATAAAAGAGTACTTAATACTCCCTCAAGCACAGCTTTGCTAGTGTACAGGGGATTAGACCTCACATATATCATCTGGGGCTACTGAAATTGTCAGGAACACCAGCCAGTTCTGCAATTGTATGCTTCTGAGTGGTCTGCAGACAAACTTTTGCCACCCCCAATTAAAGAAAAGCCTTTTTGCCCTCTAATATTTTATATGTCTCCACAAAGCCTGTTATTTTTGTCTCATTGTTATAATTATATGGGTGCACAAGGCAGCAAGATGGTGATAATCCCACCCTTCATGTCATGAGACCTAGAGAAAGAACAGTTAAAAGCACGGGCTTTTTTTGCGCCGAAAGGGGCATAGTTTATGCAAATTAGGGCGTTGACTATGCAAATTAGAATTAAAATGAAATCGAAGCGGTGATAGGGTGAGCTTACCAGCTTGTCACCCTATGCGTCACAGAAGTGATAAAAAGGGATGCAGAGCCGCACCCCAGTGAAGTCATTATCACCTGCTTTGTTTATCACAAGGGACGTTAGCCTGATCACCTAGCTTCTGCTTCCTGACCGTGACTAGCAATTGTTGGATGCCGTTGTTATCGCACTGACATGTCAGCACGCATTGCTGTTTCCTCTCTGCTTTTTTGCTTCTGTTTCCTCTCTGCTGCGTCTGCCGCCGTAAGTAATTAAATGCTTTAGTTCCTGTTACCCCGCCTCTGCCTCCTCCTCTTCCTCATCAATTACTTAAAGCAATCACTGCAAGCTGGACTTGCATAATCCCACTGCTATCTAAAAGCCCCGCAGACCTTATTCCTGATCCTTGCACTTAATAAAAGTGTGACATGGCATCACGAACAGGATTGGGGCTTTCAGACCCACTGGTGGCCGCGTGTCCGTGGGGCAGGGGGTGCCGCCCCACTGAAGATGATGCTGAATTGTGGGCACATATGAGTTACCATGCTGCTAGCTTGGCTCCCAAAACTTGGTGAGGCTATTTCTCTCTGAAGAAGAGCC
>NW_017729024.1:32807489-32836270 GCF_001723915.1 Gavialis gangeticus | reverse complement strand
CAGGATTGGGGCTTTCAGACCCACTGGTGGCCGCGTGTCCGTGGGGCAGGGGGTGCCGCCCCACTGAAGATGATGCTGAATTGTGGGCACATATGAGTTACCATGCTGCTAGCTTGGCTCCCAAAACTTGGTGAGGCTATTTCTCTCTGAAGAAGAGCCAGAAGGAATGGGCTTTTGAGGGGACGCCCTCAGCCCTAGGATGTCTGTTAATGGACTCTAAAACCTTGTTCCATCCACTAGATGAGGGGCAGACAGTGTCCCTAAAGAAAGTTAAGGGGTACGAGATAGGAGATCCCACCCTGGCACAAACCTGGGCACGGGGGCTGTGACACTTAAAGAGCCTAGGAGTCGATATGCCGGCAGATAATTATTGCTGCCCGCTATTAAAGGAAGGCTCTCTGGGGCATGAAATGACCACAGATTTGATCAGTGATTTAGAAACACATGGGAAAACTGCACATAAGTGGTTGGGGCCCACGTGGGATAAAGCAAAGTGCCTAAGTGTTGTGTATCAGCATTTTGTTAATGTGGTGTGGTTGTATGTTAACTTGGAGTCTCAGCTCTATGCTGCAGTGCAACGGGCAGCCGATGACAGCCGAGAAGAAATGAAGCAAGTGGCAGAGACACCATCGCCTGCACAGCCTGTAGTTCCGCCCACAGCACCGCCCCCTCCATACAACAGCCTGAAAGGTGAGCCAGTAGAGGAAGCTCCACCCACCCTCTATCCAAAGCTGTCAGCTCCCCCTGACGAGCCACAGTCCGCGCCTCCAGCAACACCTGCGCTGCTTACAGCTTATCCAATGAACACAACAAAGATCACCATTGGGCTGCCAGTGACAAGCAGCTCCTGGAGGAGTAGGTCACAAATGGAGGAACATGAACTGATTACCTCCACGTCCCGCCACCCAGGGGAGCTGCCACTAGTTCGGCTAGGCTGTATGGTTATAGACTTTGGCTATGATCGTGTCGATCAAGAGGAAAGTATGATGATGATCCACAGCCCCTCATAGGCCTCCGAATTAGGAGGCATTAATGCTGCCATTCATAATCCTAACTGGCCAATTCCCCTCTCAGCGCTGGTGGTTATTGCTTTATCTGTGACGCCGCATACAGTCCACGAGGGGCCCAAGTCCACCACCAGCACGGGGTGCGACCGGTTGACGAACTATGTAGTGGGGTTCAGTTATTATCACAGGGACCCAAATATTAATCCAAGAGGAAATCTTACCCCAGCACAACAGGTAGCCCCACACCCTCAGCGATATCTCTTTGATCCGGGATCAGTCCCAATATTACTAACAGGAGTAACTGCGGCCTGCGACCTTTATTGGCCTAATGATCCGACCTCTCGCCTGTGGCTACAGACCTTCTGTGGACAGCCAGTTAGCAGCATGCCTGAGGCTCTCCATAAGCTGCCCACTGATCCCCCACCAGGCAGCCTTGCTTCGGCCATTATGGCCGCATCCTCAGGTGGCTCCAATTGCTACACCGCTAACCAATCAAGAGACCCTCCTCGACATACACTGAAGGATTGTGCTATGTTCGGGTTCCTCCTTAACCAGGCAGGAATGAGTAAGCAGCAAATCCACCGACTGGACCAGGAAATGCAAGAAAAGCTAGCTGCTGCCCTTGGATTCCATTGGAACAATAAATACCAGGACGGACAAGAAACCAAAGAGAGGCATCCAAAAAATGAGTAGCGGCCGTGAGCTCCGGAGCTCCACCCGGGGACGAGCAGCCATATGCTACAATATGGTACCACCACCCCTCCGGCCCGACAGCTGTCCCTGCACCCCACCGTACACTGCTGGACACAGGAGCACAAGTTAATATTATCACCCCTATGTTGCCCCATGTTAGAACAGGGGCAATATCTTTGTCCAGGGCCTGAATGCGACAGAAAGTGTTCCAGTAGTCAAGATCCTAATCTCACTGTTCAAAACAGTGCGAGCAGCAGTGAAGTCATTCTGAGCCATTTTGGGTACCCAGGTCTTGATGGGTGTAAGCGGCATAAAGCAGCTTCATCTTGGAAGATCCGTGCTACAAGCCCTCCCTATTAGAGAACCCCCTGTCGCACCATCCACCGTCAAGGTCTACCCACACCATCCGGAACTCCTCCGAGAAAAACCATGGAAGTTCTGCCGGATACCCACGAGAGAACCTTTAAGAGCAAGCCTTAACAATGTATTGCAGACCCTTCTTGCAAAAGGCCGAATAGAAGTCATCTCCCAGTCCAAGTACCTCTCACTGGGATGGGGCATTGCGAAACCATCGAACCCCACCCAAGCCCAACTTGTCATCTATTATAGAGCAGCCAACAACTGAATACAACCCTTGGCCACTCCAGCAGCGCTGTCCATCACTCAGCTACTTCACGACGTACGTTTGCATATACAATCATGGGCCTGTACCATTGACCTGAAAGACATGCTTTTTTCCGTCTCCTTAGACGATGCAGCAGGACTTCTTAATATGTGTGTGAACGGAGTGATGTATAGATGGAAAGCATGTCCGCAAGGTTATCGCAACTCACCCGCGGTGGCGGTAGGAGCACTGGCGCCAGTTCTGGGAAGTATAGCAACCCCGAACTCCGTACGCATCTATTCGTATGTGGATGACATACTAATAATTGGTACCGACCCTGCTATGGTAAAGGAAATAAGTGATCGAATGTGTGTGGCCCTCACTCAGGCCGGCTGGACAATTAATATGGAAAAATCAGCAACTGAGCCTAAGAAGCAGTTTACATTCCTTGGGATCACATTTTCGTCTTCAGGAATATCGATTGGGAAGCCTGACCAGTTAGCCACCTGGAGAGAGCAGCATCCAACGATGAAAAAACAGTTTCAAGAGCTCTTGGGGCAACTGATGTGGGCTCGACACTTTCTGCCACCACGCTTACACCCCTTTGTCCGGCATCTTCAAAAGAAGACACGAGGATGTGCCTGGCGCTTTTGGGATGATTCTGACACAAAAAGGTTTAATGAGCTCATTGAGTTTTTCTGCACACCGCCGCAACTCCATAGTTTCACACCAACGGAGCCCCTGCAAGTTAGCTATAACTGGCCAGAAGACCAATTATCAGTAGTCGTGTGTAATGCCCAAGGTAACCTGACTTTGCTGCCATCGCGTGTTTCCACCGGTCCACAACATACACGATCAATAACATTATGACTGTGTCATTTGGCCAATTTTGCTCCCAGCTACCACACGTAAAGTTCAAGTACTCAACTACAAAAGAAGCCGACCCTCCTACCCCCTGTGCCCGGTTGCTAGATGTAACCAACTTTCTGCCACCGGGTTGGCTGTGGCTAGATCATAACACGTCAACTGGCCACACCCGCTTGTTACCCCGAGTCAACCACTCGTGGACCCCTGTCACCACCACAGTAAATATACAGCGATTTGCCTTATACACAGAAAGCGCCCTGTCACCCCATCCGCACTCCGCATGCAAAATACGGTCAGCCTGGAATGAAATGAGTCACTATGAACAGTTGGGTGCCATATTTACCTCAATTGGAACCCCCTTAGCACCCGGGAAGTTGCATTATCTTACCAAAGCTTTCGAAGAATTCGGCAACTCCACTCGCACCAGCTTTGAAAAGGTTGAAAAAGCCATCAACGACCTCCAAGAAGCTGTATATTTCAACCGGCTAGGTCTAGATTACCTACTAGCCACAGAAGGAGGCCTCTGCACTGCACTTGACGTTTCCCAAAATTTGACCACAGGACATCTCCAGTGCTGCCTTAAGTTCAAACCTTCCTTGTTTACGCTCACCGATGTCCTCAACAGAATCGATCGTGCCCTAAATTACACTCGCCAAGCCCGCGACCTTGGAAAAGACTGGAACTGGATATTCAACTGGTTAGATTCTTTCAGTTTTAGGCACTTTAAACAACTGTTTATGACAGTAATAGTTGCATTGTGTATTGCAATGTTAATTTGTTGCTTTGTTTGCTTTATTTTGCAGTAGCTAAAAAACTGTGTATTACAGCTTTCTGCTTTTGTATATACCTACTTGCCAGCCAATTTACCTGATGAGAGCACCTCTTGTGAAGCCCTGCACAGTACCTCCCTCGAAGAAAAATATGAAACCCAGTAAGAGCCATGCCATCGCAAGAAAATACATTAACCTAGCAACCTAGTGTGTTAGTAAAGCCTGTAAAAAAAACCCCACAGCTGTCAGTTTAAGCTTTAACCTATTATTTTGTTAGTATTATATATGTTGTTTATTTTGTTTTTGTTATAGTAGCTAAAGTCGCATTTGTTATGTTTATCTGTGTCTGTATACACCCGTTTTCCAAGTAACAAAGCAACTATAAGTTTGGCCGTACAAGCGCTGTACCCTAAAAATGAGTACGGTATCCTAATCTAGGGCAGCTTGCTGCCTCGCACAAGAGAGCATGTCTCATTGTTATAATTATACGGGTGCACAAGGCAGCGAGATGGCGATAATCCTGCCCTTCATGTCACGAGACCTAGTGAAAGAACAGTTAAAAGCACATGCTTTTTTTGCGCGGAAAGGGGCACTGTTTATGCAAATTAGGGATGTAGTTTATGTAAATTAGAATTCAAATAAAATTGAAGTGGTGATAGGGTGAGCTTACCAGCTTGTCACCCTATGCGTCACAGAAGTGATAAAAGGGGGCGCAGAGCCGCACCTGAGCAAAGTCGTTACCACCCGCTTTGTTTATCACAAGGGACACTAGCCTGATCACCTAGTTTCTGCCTCCCAACCGCGACTAGCAATCGTTGAATGCCGTTGTTATCACACTGACATGTCAGCACGCGTTGCCGTTTCCTCTCTGCTTTTTTGCTTCTGTCTCCTCTCTGCTGTGGCTGCTGCCGTAAGTAATTAAATGCTTTAGTTCCTGTTACCCTGCCTCCGCCTCCTCCTCTTCCTCGTCAATTACTTAAAGCAATCACTGCAAACTGGACTTGCATAACCCCACTGCTATCTAAAAGCCCCGCAGACCTTATTCCCGATTCTTGCACTTAATAAAAGTGTGACAATTTTCTGCTTGGAAAAAATAGATACAGGGCATATCTACACATGCATTTACACTAGCTTAAATTTACTGTGCAGTAAATTACTGTGCAGTAAGTGGGAATAGGCCAGTGTCTACACATGCAGGTGTATAAATTTCCTTCCAGGTCAGAGCAGCCTGCCATATGCCGATGTGGCCACTGGGGGGAGCTCCATCCTCTGGCCACAAGGCTGCCAGTCCTTAGGAGTAACTTTCAGCCCAAATTGAAGCCAGAGCTGGATGCCAGCACTTGGCACTAACTTTAGTTCCAAATTGAAGTCAGGAGAGGTGGCCAGTTGGGAGCTTTGGGGCTGGGCTCAGACTGGTTTCCTAGTGGCTGGGCAGACCCAACAGGGAGTCCTCCTGGATTACTGTGCAGTAACACGTCTACACATGCATTACTGTGCAGTAACTATTTGGGCATAAATTTGATATCTGCATGATGCAGGTATCAAATTTACACTCAAGGTGATATAAGTCGCCATATTTACTGCACAGTACAGGTGTGCACGTGTACAAGCATGCCTGTAGTGCACGGTAATTTCAGTTTCTGTGCAGTAAATACTCATGTGTAGATCCTACAATGTCTGTTTTTTCAACCACACATATCTGTTTTTTCCACCCACGCAGGAGGGTAAGGACATGCACAAAAAGGGTTAAAGTCAGTTTTGAATTATTACCATAAAAAGGAGATGAAAAAAAGAAGACGTAATGGCTAAGTACAGAGAGTCAAAAAGCCTGAGGCTGAATCGATTCAATCTTTGCAGGTTAATCTAAGCCGTGTAGATTGAACCGATAAGCAAACGACAGACATTCACTTTTGATTCTAGAAATGCAGCCACATGCCTGCAGTGACTCAGGCCAGAAGCTGGGGACCACTACAGCAAATCTCCTTGTTTAGCTGGAGCAGGCAGCCTGGGCCAAGGCAAGCCTACCCACCCTATAAGGAGTGTGATTGCAGGGAAAGTGCAAAGTATCCTGAGATGCTGGGGACGCTGAGTTAACTTGGATCTGGAGGGGGTCTGGGACAGAAGTTCAGGAAACCAATTTAACTTAAATCAGTTTATTCTGATACTACATCCATCCAGATTTATCTTAAACCAGTTTCAGCCAGTAAGCAAGTGGTTTATGTGCACGGAACTTCTGTTGTGTTACATATTGAATCAGTTTCCGATCATGTATACTGGTTTATATGTTATGTCTATCCCTAGTCAATAAAAATATAAAATAATGATTTAGGAAAGGTATACCAGGAGATTTTGCTCCCCCTAAATACATAAAAGCAAAGGAAAATTGAATGAAAAATTTTGGAAATTTGAAAGTGCTAAAGGTAAAAATTGAAAAGAAAAAAAGATAATGTTTTCATCACACAGTATATAATTAAGCAGTGGGACTTATTGCCACACAAAGATGTGGAAGTCAAAAACTCAAGATTTGGAAAGGATCTCGATATTTATATGCATAAGAAGAACACCCAGAATTATTATTAATCAAAAAATGTGGGAGGGCTATAAATCCTTGTGCTTCAAGATTTAAGCCAGTATTTAACTATTAGCACTGAGAAGAACAAGTGTGTGAGCAAGCATACCATCCTACATTTGCATCTAAATAAATCTCAGTGTCACAGGGCACTAAGGTTCCTGCTCCTTTAAGAGCAGAAACTGCCTAGGGAGAGGGCCCTAAGAGCCAGACAGAAACCCCACAGGTACAGGTTACTATGACAGTAGACAACAAAGGGAATTAGCCTGCATCTGCACCCAGTCAGCTGAGCAGAAGAAGGCAGGGCCCTGGGCACATATAAGCCCCAGGGCTGAGACCAGCAGGAGTTAGTTCTCTAGCAGCAGCCAAGGGGCAGCCAAGGGGAAGGATAGGGCTAATGGGGCTCCAGGAGCTCACCAGGTACCCTGGCCTACAAGGCACTTAGTGCTAGGTGGGGAAGTTTGACTCTTTAAAAGGGACAGAGCACAGCTTGAGCTGCTTGTATTATGTTATAGCCCAGGAGCTCATATTTTGTTTACTGTTTATAAACTGGTGGACCAGGCTGAGGCTATTGGGGAAGGAGGTGGCCTCATTGGAAGCCCACTACAGTGTGGAGAGCCCAGCATCAGTGTGGGTGCAGAGACAGGGCTGCAGAGAGCCTGGTGATGACAGGAGGCCAAGCTATAGCAAGGCCCCAAAGAGGTAACATTTAAATACCATCTGTGAGGCTTGGGGCATGGTAAAGGGGTGGTTTTGGAGCTATGCATCTTGCCCATAAGGCTGAGGGTGTCCCATGAGGCAACCATTTTGAGCAGGACCCAGAAGGGGTCCAAGAACCCACAGGGTTCAGTGGGGTCCATCAGGACTGTGTGCAAACACAAACTCGGGGGCAGCCTCCCTATTTATTACAATTACTAACAAGACATGGCAGGTAAGGAAAAGGGTGCCCATTGGGCAAGATTGGCATGGTCACAGAGCCCTAGGGGCATCATGGCCATCCCTGGGGATCCCATCCTGTGACACTCAGGGGCTGTGGTACTGATCTGGAACAAAGTAGCAGACTAGGCAGACAACCAGTCTGATTTATTATGGCACCTCTTACTATCCTGTAGGTAAATAGCAGTATATTGTACTGTTGCTGTTGTGTACTGTGAACAGCTTCCTTAGTACTGGTCACATCATTCTTATCAATTCTAAACTACGATGTAGAGAGGACTCAATTTTTTCTATGTTGACAGGAAGAACTGCATCACTGCAATAACCATTTTTAGAGATGACCTATGAGCTTCTTAAAGACTAATGCTCTCTTATCTTCTTTGTGAGGATAAGAAAATTTAAATCAATGTATACTGTTAGATACCACCCATTTTCTTGTCTCTCCTTTTCTTTCCCACTTTCTGTACTCTATTTTTCCCAGGTAGTTCATTGTCATAATCTACCACCCTTAAGGAAAATAATCCAATTGGTTTCAAGGACTTGATTAGAAAAGGCTTTTTCATTTTTTCATTAGGCTTCTACTAACACATCTAAAATAAGTACCAGACATTTAGAAGAAGTGGCCAAACAATGAAAACTTGTCAATGCAATGCAAGAGCAAAATTCTGAAAGATAATTGGCTTTGTATCCACTCATATTAAAGCAGTAAATCAAGAAGAATAAAAAGTCTAATTGCACTCATACAGATCATTTTACTAAAAGTATCTAATAATGGTGGTGAACACACAGCAGGGACACTTGAATGAAGCAGTGTAAAATATCTCTATAGTCTTCATCTTTAAAGAGGCATTTGACACCAAATATTATTCATGTTGAGAGAGCAGTCCTCTGACAAGTTTTACCTCCAATAAACAAGTCATTGAGGAGTAGGCTGCCTAGTAAGCATTTGTCACAACATTCACATTCTACCTAGTTATTAAAAGAAAGTGTATTTTCTCTTGTTTTTTGATACTAATTAATGCTCAGTGTTCTAAGACTTTCACTTGACATTAAGGATTTCAAGCAAGTTGGCAGTTTGAATGCCTAACATAATCAGAATGACTTTGGAGGGCTGTGTTACATTCTAGGTTGATATGTACTGTAGGAGTATACTGTTTATAAAAGTGATGCTGGACTTTTACAGTTACTTCCCAATTTAGCCACAGGATATTTTTCTTTCCTTTGCACATTTGTTATGTGGATCTGTGATGGTGGAACAAATGTGTTTCTATAAACTAAAGGCAATGACATATATATGTCTTATTCTGGAAGTGTAACTTAAAATGGTTGTATGAAATA
Source organism: Gavialis gangeticus (assembly GCF_001723915.1). Lineage (NCBI taxonomy): Eukaryota > Metazoa > Chordata > Crocodylia > Gavialidae > Gavialis > Gavialis gangeticus. The sequence goes on along the minus strand of NW_017729024.1, from coordinate 32,827,486 downwards.
TATAACATCAAAAAATAGATTCGTCTTCATAGAAACCTTAATAAAAATCTACATTAAATTACAACACATGACTTTGGAATTAACCTTTGACCTGCTGCCCTTGTTCATACTGTAATTAGTACAAATGCCAGGATGTAGAATAGCTTAATATTGCTATACACGATAGTAATGATTTCATTTTTTATGATCAAGGAATATTTTTCTCAGGTCATTCTTTGTTACAAGCCTGTATGAATATAATTGTAAGTTCCCATGAAGTAGGCTATATTAATATTTTAAATACCTGATATCTAATTGGAAAATGTTTATACATCCTTAAAAATGCTTGCAATGTCTACCCACAACTTTTTTTAGATGAGAAATCCCACCCACTTCCCCTTCTTAGTGAAGGTGTATGATATTGTAAGTATCAGAGGGCTAACAGTCATTGTATTCTACTGAAAAACCTAACATTTGGAATGCTCATAGTCTGTGATTAGTTAGTAGTTAGTGCTGTTTGAGAAGATTGACACACTATTTTGAGAAGAGTCAATTAAGGTTAGTGACAGTAACCTACCACAAGGATAGGTCACAGGTAAAATACTTCAACAGCTTGGAGGGTTTATCCAGTCCCTTCTTTTGGCCTCTGCTTATTTTGTCTCTCTTCTCGATGATGCTGTTGAAGTCTCCTGCAATCACCACCAGCTGTTTGCTGGGCATTGCCACAGTCTTGTTTTGTAGAAAGATGCATCTCACTTTTCTATTAGTCAGTGCATATACATTTAGAATGCCCAGCCCAATGAACTATACAGTAAATGGTGAAACTTTTGACTTTGGACTAATGTCATGCATAGTTTGTAACCCAGCAAGAAGGGAGAGAGGCAGGACTTAAAAAGTGCAGACTCATAATGCTCCTGAACTTTGACTACAAACTGAAGGCCAAAGTCTTGGTTGAGTGTTTTAAGTCTGTCATAGGTGCACCTTTCCACGAAGACCAGTCATGCATGGTGTCAGGGAGACAAATCCACGGAGCCCTACTGCAGCTGTGAGACAAGTTATAGTACCGATGGTAGAGATGGCAGAATACTGCTACACTGAACCTCAGCCTAGACCTCAATGAGGCCCCAGCAACCCTGATGAAACCACTGTAAGATGCATGAGGTTGTAGGAGCAACAGGCATTTTGTTGCCCATGTGTAGCAGAGAGCCCCAGGCTCTCTGTTACTTACAGAGGGAAGCAACCTAGCAAGTGAGCTCTGGAGGCAGGCAGGGTGCCACAGCTGCAGTTTGCCAGGTTGACTAGCTAACATGGTAATTGGCCAGCACCTGCAGCTGTTCAGATTACTGCATGCAGGCAGCACCAGGGGAACATTTAAGCCCAGAGCTGGGGGTAGCAGGGGCAGTCTCTCCCTGGTTACCACCAGGGAAGGAGCTCCTGCCCAGGGGAGCCCAAGATGTTGGGTTTGTAGAGGCTTATACTCTTAAAGGGGTGGAAGGCTGCTGCATGTGATTAGTTATGCTATAGCCCAGGGGTTTGTATTTATGTTGGGGAAAACTGGTGGTTTGTGGAAGAGGCTGTAGTGGAGGTAGAGACCTCATTGGTGTCAAGGGGGGTCACTTGATCACCTTGAGCTCTAAGTGAGCCACAGAGGGGCCAGGGGGCTAGTGCCAGTGTGGGCACATGCACAGAGGGGCCAGAGGCCCAGGATCCAGAAGCCAAGGACTAGGTAACTTGTGAACAAACAAGGGAAGCTAGTGCTTTAAATCCAGGTCCTATCCGGTGGGCCTAGGTTGGTAAGCCTAGCTAGATTGAAGGGGCAGAGGCCAAGGAGGCTGTGGCCCCAACAAAGAGACCTCCTATTGTTAACATCCATGAGGCATGGGGTGTGGTAAAGGAGAAATTATGGAGCCATGCAATTAGTCCATAAGGCTATGGGTGCTCAGTCAGGCACAGTAGATTACAGAGTCCCAGTCAGGGGCATCAGATTACAGAGGCTCACCCAGGGGCCTAAGACCAGTGTGACCAAGGACTAGCAAAGGTGCAGAAGGCAGCTTCCCTCTTAATTTATTATCCATCAAGGTGTGGCAGGAGAGACAGGGAGAGTGAGCTAGGGGCGGAGCAGGGCATGGTCACAGAACCTCCAGGGGGCATCACAGCCACTGCTGGGACTCTGACATATTACACCGTGGACCTACTACCTGATGATGACGGCTGCCAGGCCATGTGGAAGTGCATCTTCCACAAGAACATAGAAAAGGACCACAGAGACTTGAACTGGCATGTAGATCACCAGGCATTTCCCATGCAGACTTGGAAAAAGAGAGAGGGGCAGAGAGATCCACCAAACTGCTGCAGGCAAACCTGCCAGTAGAAAACAGAAACAATTGACCACCACCTCTGGTACTGCCCATACAGCAAGGGGGCATGGAGGAGAGTAATCTTACTTCTAATGATGGTGACCATGAACAGAGATGTGTGGTATTGTTTGGTTTGGTCTTGTGACCAAGAAGCAGGGGACTCTGACATCCTGCTTCAACCACTTTGTCTCCTGCTTCAGAAATGCCCTGTGGAGGACCAGGAACCTGCTAATGTACAGGCACACAAACAATTTCATTGAGGGCTGTATCAGAATGGGACTGAGTGAGATGCAGGGATATTACAAGAAGTCAGTAGACAATGTCAGGGAGGAGATGGCAGAGATCATATGGAAAAGAAAACACTGGCACAGATTGTTCTGAGTTGGGACAGCTGGTGAGGGCAATAATGATGATGACAGTGAAGATGATGGCAATTATTTTAGTGATGAGTGAAAGGACTGGGGAATTAGGAGGGGGAGTTGGAAGGGGGTGGAGGGAAGGGGAGATGGGAAGGAGATGCATAGGCAGTCCTTTGTGTGATTGTGGTGGCTAAAGCTGAAGGTGATAGACATGTGGGTGTGCAAGCACATGGGAATGCAAGTGTGCGGTATGGTCATTATAATGGGAATAAGGATGATATAACTGGAAATGTATGTTTTAGTCCCATGATCAATAAGGTGTTTTTCCCAGGGTAAGGCCTGAACCTTGCACTCTGGGCAGGATGACCCCTGTGAGTTTCCCTAAATGTGGGAAACTTGACCACACAGTTTTGTCTAAATGGGATACCATGTTCTTGCTTTCCCCCTGGCTGCTTCTCAGCCTTTTGGCCAGGAGCAAGCAAGATTAGGGGGCATCTGAACTCCAAGGCCTCCTGGCTTGGGCCTTGCACATAGAATACTTGCCATGGATTTGGGGAATATCAGAAGCCGCAGACTGATGGGTTTGGGAGGGAGGTACTTGCCCAGTGGGAGACACACTGGGTGCCTATACATGTGCTCCGGGGTGGGAGTGGATGTTTAAATTAGAATGGTATTTTCCCTGCCAGGTAAGTCACCTCTAGAGGTATCAAATGAGATTCTCAATCTGTTGAAGTGTTCCCATAGAGACTGGATGCCTTTTGGAAGATACTTTTGTCAAATACAAGTTACTGTATATATTACATGAGTAAATGGATAGATGACTTTGCCCTGCTCATGGAAGGTCAGATTAAATAATCATATTGCCTCTTCTCCAATTTATATCATGATCACATTTACCATCTGATGTTATCCAGCTTCCCAAGTAGTTACATTTATCAACCTGCATTATCTGTTCCTTATCTACTTTGTTGTTGCATACAGGAATGATCTTTTTCTTTGAAATTACCATGCATTCTGTTTCTCGGCAGTTGATACTTAGACCCTTCTTCTCCCTTGCGCTAACAATTTTATCTAAAATTTTTTGCAGCTTTTCTTTTGAATTAACTATTAAAACTGTCATCAGTATAATGCAAGTTGTTCAACTTCTGTCTGCCAATGATCACCCTGGTAAAACCTCAATCCCCCTCAGTACTTTCTCACTGTACAAGTTGAACAAGTCAGGTGAAAAGACACAGCCTTGTCTCAAGCCTCTCAATTTGGCTGAAATCACCTAGTTCATTTACTATTTTCACTGCTGAAGTTTGGTCCCAATAGAGGTTTCTTAAACTTCTCAAGTCTTTACCTCAGTATCCAGGTCTTCTAGTATTTTCATCAAATCCTCATTCTTGACTCTATCAAAAGCTTTGGTATAATCAATAAAACACAAGAAAAGGTCTTTCCTCATTTTTATTGCCCTCTCCAAAAAAATTTGTACCATGAAGATAGCATTTATTGCACCTCCACATTCAACTTTTGTAATATCTGGTCTTATTTTACTTTTAGCTCTCATCATCAGCACCTTTTATAGGATCTTTGTCACATGGCTCATTGAACTGATGGTTTGATGGAGTTCACATTCAATGGCTCCAGGTTCTTTGGGGAGCACAATAAAGATTGATCTACTGAAATCCTCAGGTATTTCTCCACTTTCATAAATCTCACTGATACCTGTTGTTACCTTTTCTATACCAAACTCTTTCAAACATTTTATTTGTTCTACTTGAATCTCATCTGACCCTGTAGCTTTATTGGTTTTCATTCGATTGATAACTGTTCATACTTTTGACTTAAGAATTTTCAAACTGTCCATGTTCTGCTTAATAGATGGCTTTTCTTCTTGACTGCCATGGAATAACTCTTCAATATACTCTGTCCATCTTTTCAATACTTGTTCTCGTTCCATGATTATATCACCATTCTTGGCTTTTATACATCCCCTAGCAGTACAACTTCCTTTGCCTGTGATGTCTCTGATATTCCTATACTTTGATTTAACATCTTTATTCTATTGTTTTTCTCAAGGATTTCTTCAGTCATCCATTTTTGTTTCTTTTGCCTTAATTTTGATGGAATAACCTCCTTGGTTGTTTCAGCTGGTGCTTGTTTAAAAAATTTCCCAGTTTGACACATTGCCTTCAAGTTCTTAAAAAAAGGGGGTTTTGAGTGCAACCGTGTACCTTTCTTTAATCAGATCTTTTCCTATTAGAATTGAATAATCGGGTTTTTTGGTTTTGGGTTCTTAAGTTTCCTCAACCTTATCTTGACAGTGCATACTACATGTACACAATCACTTCCCCAGTCAGCCCCTGGGTATGTTTTCGATTGTTGAACTGCATTGTTGAATCTTCTGTTGATGGCGATCTAATCAATTTGGTTGTAACATTATCTCCAGGACTTTTCCATGTATACCTTCTTCTTGGGTGGTGTTCAAACCATCTGTTTATAATGATTTGATCATTTGCATCACACCAGTCAATCCATCTGTCTCCTCTTTTTTCTCTCTCCAAGTTCATAAGATCCAACAATATTATCCATTTGTTCACAACTAACTTTGACATTTAGATCTTCCATCACTATGAGCACTTCTTGAGGTTTGCATTGCTTTTTTGCTTTATTAAGGTCTTCATAGAAATGATAAATGTCCTCTTCCCCACATTCAGCTGTCAGTGCATAGATGTGTATTGCAATGTTGAGACGTTTAGTCTTTATTTTCACAAGCATCACTCTATCAGATACTGCCCTTGCATAAAACCATGCAAATATTTTGAGGTTTCTTTTCCTAATATCAACCCAATTTCTCTTTCATGCATCTGACCTCCTGAATAAATGATCTTCACATCTTCTGAAACAATAATTCCAGTGTCTTTCCAATTTGTTTCTGGAAGATCTAGAATCTCTTCATTTCATGCTTGACATTATTCAATTCCCCAATTTGGTGTAGAGTCCTCACATTCCATGTTGCCACTTTGACTGCTCTCTCCTGAGTGTGGACAGTAGCATGCTGATGGTCAGGAGAATAGGGATGGCAAAAGACGCATTTCAGAAAATGAAAAACGTATTGACAAATAGTAAAATTTCTATAAGGACAAAGCTAAGAGTTTTGGTTTGTTATGTTATACCAGTCCTCATGTATGCTTCAGAATTCTGGGCAATATCACCAAGTATAGACAAGAGAATTGAAGCAACTGAGATGTGGTTCTTAAGGTGCATCTTGAAGGTACGCTGGACAAGCCACACCTCAAATTAAAATATTTTGTCAAGAGCAGTCTGTGGTGGGCCAGTAGGGTGTGCTCCCACGTTGAGCCACCCAACCACCTTGCAGGCTCCAAGTGCCTACCTGGGGGTGCCTCACATCTGGCCAACCCCCTTCCTGGAGCACACCCGCTAGGCTGGGGGTAAAACTGCCACTACCCAGGGATGGGCTTGATCTTGGCTCTGTGCCCCTTGGGAAACACAGGCCTAGTAGCCTTCAAGGGTACTTGATTCACTTCAAGAACTTGGGATGCTTCCCTCAGTCAGAAGCACAAGCAGTGGTGTCCCTTAGTCAGCCAAACCAAGAGGACCCCAAGGCATAATCTATATCCACTCCCAATAAGGCTCCCATGCTAGGTACAAAGGAGAACTTTATTGGTTACAAGGGATAGGGGTGGAATAGGGTACAGGGTAGAGCAATATCAGAGAAATCCCATAGAGCAAAATGGCATGGCTGGGTAGCCTTTGATCGCACATCTGAGTTACTACAAGCGATATATCTAGTTAGATCTCAGGTAGCTTATTCAGAAGTATCATCCAGAGGCAGGTGGAGATTCCCTCTGCTGGCAGGCAGTTCCTTGATCATGAGTTTTGAGAGAGAGAGCAAGTTTCAGATGGTCCAGTTCTTCTCTCTCTCTGAGTCTTCCTCATAGCTGCTGCCCCTCCTCCTGGGCAGTCCTTAACTTATATAGCCCTTATGACCTCATTTACCTGGTCCAATGAAGGCCAGCACCTGTTGGCTGTCAGCCAACCAATTTGAAATGCATCACTAGTTGCTGGGCAGACTGACAATCTCTAGCTCCCCAGGGAGCCCAAGCCTCTCACCCAGGTATGTGATGCAAACCACGTAGGCAGAGGGAGAAGATTTCCCCCCCTCCCTCAGGAATGTATCCAGCTCAGGTTACCTAAAGAGGTAGGGTAAGATGTGTATTCTCTGCTGGGCCCATCCTAACCAAATTGTCACAGAGCAGAGTTTTGGGGGTGGCCTTCTGCCACACAGGCTGCAGGAGGAAGCTGCTGATTAACATCAGAAAGAGACAGCTGGAATTCCTCAGACATATTATGAGGAATGAGGAAATTGAGAAATTGGTTGTAACTGGAAAGATTGAAGGAAGGAGAGATCATGGAAGACAGAGGTTGATTCTGTCAAGAGTCTTGTGAGCGGGATGGAAGATCTTATCCTCACCTCGCCTTTGCACTCGCCTGCCACAACTTAGATTGTAAAGAAAAGGAAGGAGATCAGTGCTTTCTGATGTTCTGAGATAGATAAATGCCACCCTGATGTCAGTTGCTCACGGTGTTAGTTTATTTTCAACTTAACAGTGGTGTAGATATAGTATCCTCACCAATTACTTCATTCGTGACAGTAGTCTGTGTTACAGCGGAGAAATCCCCATGCTTGATACTCTGTAGATATTTTGTACAGGGTTATTCCTGCTAATTGTCTCATTAGCGGGGTGTTTTCTCCACATCTCTCATTCTCCCCAGATGCTTGATACTGAGAGCAGTCTCCTGCTGCTCTCTGTCTCAGTATGTCTTCCTGCCTTCTGAATAGACAGTCCTGATGGGGTCTGGGCTTGGGGTTAGCTCCAACCCTCTCTGTTATTTGGGGGGTGCAATCCCTCCTTCTTTAAGTTACTGGTGGATTGGCCACCTGGTGTCTCCATATCTCCCTACACTCACCAGTGCAGCTGAGATTCGCAGGGAGGCAATCCCTTTCACAGCTGACCTGCCATGTGTCTTGAAGTTTTGCTCCCCGAGTGTCCTCCTATATGCAGTTATGGCTTCTTCTTTCCTTTCAGGAATCTCTGCCACTCCTCCATCTTCTGGTGCCCCAAGGTGATCAGTCCGTGTCCCACCGCTGGTTTTATGCTGGTTTTGGTGGGCTAATCACCCGATTTTGTCTTGGGTGTGTAATTCCTTCCACCTAGCAGGGTTCATCATCGGGTCAGTCTGGCCTGACCTTGCCTAAGTAACAGGGCTCCTGCCTGAGTCCCTGTTACAGTCTACATAAATGAATGAATGCATTGACACTGGAGATTCTGTATGTCTCAAAGAGAAGTGATCTATGGAAGACCATGGTCACCAACATCCTGTTTGGATATGGTACCTAGAGAGAGATTGTCTCTTCTAGCTTTAAAATCTAGGAATCTATGAAGAAAGAGTGTAACCAGAGATGTTCTTCTTTAGTGACTGGTCTACTTGTCTATGGCTCATTGGGCTAGCTGAGTAAGGTGGTTCTACTGACTGCTTCAATTGATCTATGAAGGGAGGCTTCTCTGATGGCTTGTGGTGCTTCATACAAAGTCATATTAAGAAGCCTGGTGATGGAGGAAGGAAGCTGCTTAAGCTGCTGAGGAGAATATGTAAAAGAGTGTGCTGTATTTGCAGAATCATCTGGAAGCAGGAAGTGTAGAAGTACTTATCTGTTGGTGTTGCATGGATGGAGAGGGGACTTAAGTCTGCTGCTGAGTGGAAACCAGGAATGATGGGAACTCTTGGTGTTGCTGGGACAGATGGTGCTGTGATTTTTTGGTTGGTAAGGACAGCAGCTCTGGATGCTATGTGGAGAAGGGAAGGGGACACCTAGGGCTGCATGAAAAGTCTAATGGGTCTAACAAGAGATGGGGGAGAGTGGCCATTGATTCTTCATGGGATTTGGTGTTCTAAGCTGGTTGAGCAGGTACAGATAACCCAGCCCATTTGGTTAAGGTCAGCTGCCTCTTTTAGAAATTTCAGCATATTGCTATTTTTACATGGCATTTGAAAGCCAATAGTTCAAAGAGAGGCAGTAGTTGCCATAGAGCTTAGATGTTGGGAAGCTTTTTAAAAAGATAAGGAGTCAAATAATAAAGTCATTCTGCAAAAGCTGAGTCCTTGCTATTGAAGATGTTACAAAGCGATGGGTGAGGGAGAGAGGCTGGCTTTCCTCAAAAGAATTAAGGAGAACAAGGAGAAAGTATAAAAACTGTCCTAACCAATAACTGGAGCAGTGGTTTTATTCAGACTTTTAGGAGGCCAAGTTTACCTACATTATTTGCATTTTTGAATTGAACAAGAGCCATGGAGATCTTGTTTAAGGAATTTAAGACTCCAGTAAAGAAATCCAATAGGTAAAAATAAGAAAAAACATATTCTCCAAATGATATAGTTTTACTATGTTCAGAGTAAACAAAGACAGGTTTTGAAAACAATACCACTGAGAAAACAAAATCAGAATAAGATACATTTACCTTCATTGTAATAGTATGTGTCATTCACAGCAGTTAGTAAATAGACTGCCTTTTCCAGTTTGAGGATCCTTGCTGGGATAGCTGAGCCAGTGACACAGAACATATAAAAATTGTGTTCATGTTCCATTCAGGGTCTCCAAAGTAGTTGTGGAATGAATGCCTTAACAGGTACAATATTACACTGACAAGCATTTTTATAAGTATCTCTGATTACTAAGAACCTGCACAACTATTGTTATAAGCAAGGTACAGAAGGTACACTTATGCGGTAGGTGCACAGAAAGCGCTCAGCAGCCATAACTGAATAGATGGTCAGGGGCCATAGAGTGCTGTAAAAATGGTGGATCCTGCTCTAAGATAACTCTGGATGGATGTGGTATCAGATTTCAGTGTTGTAGGTTAGAGCACCATAATGAACATTTGTACCATATCCCATCACAGCTTGCAGTAGGCCACATTCCGCTAACATCTCATGGAGCATTGCGACACCGCGCTCATCTCCTCTCACAAAAAAACACTCTGACCTCTCCCTTGGGCTGTTACTGATGACAGTCTGAGATGCTCCTGTTTCCAAACCCCTTCCCCACCCTCATTTGTTCCCCCTGGCCAGTTATGAGCCACTATCTGGTATTATTGCTCAGGGTGTGGATTCTATCTAACCCATCTGGGCATTTGTAAATATTGCAGATTTCAGTTAAGTGCTGTGTAGATTGACAACACAGGGAGTGGTCCAAGGTTATTCATCTTGTACAGTGTTGTTTTGAAGTGTCCATATCCAGATCTCAACCTGTTCAGTTTGACCCACGCTTCTCTGTCAAGGTTGTGTGCTATGGGGGACTCGTTTGGTGTTCGTATATACAATGCTGTAGAAATAGAGTTCACCCCACCCCTTATCTAAATTTAGTGCAACACACAATGCTGCAATACCTGGCCTGCTGGTCTCTCCATAGACCCAGAAACCTGGCTGCAGGGGAGCAGTTAGGTTTTGTCTTCTTATGTCCCTCGGTTTAATGTCTTAGAGTGCATAGAATATATCTGTGTGTATGTAAGTTGTGCAGCTTGTTATAACTTTCTGCACACTGTTAAGTATAGTGTCAAGCTTTTTAGTGTTACAACTTCTGGACCATACAAGAGCACAGTAATCTTCTGGGGTGTATACTATTGCAAGTGCTGTGGTTCTGAGCCCTTTGAAGTTGGCACCCCATGTCATGCCAGCTAAATGTCTTAAGGAAGCAGCCCATGCAGAACTTTTTTGCTGACCTTCTGAATGTGATGTTTATGGATGAGAGAATAGTCCAATGTGAGTCCTTGGTAAGTTAGGGTATACACATAGGAAAGGATGTTGTTGCCTACTGTGATATTCAGTGTGGTCTTTGCTCAATGGTCATCACATGGAAGACCAATGATACTGATTTATTGATGCTCCCCACTAACCTTGTTCCCCTCAAACACCCCCCTTCCCACCCTACACCCCACCCCACCCCACCAGCCTGGAATTAAGCAGAGGTGCCAGCGCCAGACCTCTCTACTGTTGTTGGGGGCTTATCAGTCTGTGTTGCATTTAAAGGGTCCATATATCTGGGGAGTTGTCAGATTGCCCCAAACTGCCCCATCCCTTAAGGTCTTGTTGCTGTCCTGAGAGAGGCCAGTGTGTTTACTCAGATCCACCTAACATAAACCCTAACCCAAACAGACCCTGATACATTGAAAGCTATTTTCAGGTCCCAGTGTCAAGGTGTAATGAACAGGCAAATCTGCATGTCTTTGCTGATGATTCTCCAGGCATCATTTGGCAAAGCAGCTACGAATGAGCACCTCTGCCGGTAAGGAGCAGCAGGAAATGGGAATTCTCCCTAGCAAAAACCACCCCACTCTCCTCCTTCCTCTCCTCCCAGAGAACCAGATAAGGCTTATGCCTCCAGGCCCTGATGTTTGAGTTTCCCAGCCCTCTCAGCTCACACAGCAGGGAGATGGAACCCAGGTGTCTGGGTTTTCCTATCTGGGAGGTGGAACATAGGCACTTGATGACATGGTGAGTGCTGAATTGTGAGCAGCTGCATGGCTGGGTGGGGAAAGGGCCTGGACAGGGGAATCACCATAGGTCCTTTGGTGTCTCCTTTGTTTGCAGACTCTGCCTTTGTGCATGGGAAGCCCAGTCATGGAGCCCAAGATGCTAGATCCAGGATGGTTGGTGAAATACTTGCAGTGCTGGAGAAGTGCATGGACAGCGTTGGTGACATGAGGACCAAAGGGGACCATCAATGTGGGGGTGGGGTTGGAATGGACAGGTTGGTGACTCCGTGCACCTATGGTGCTGTGGCACTGGAATGAGCCATTCCAGCCAAGGAATATGCTGTGAAGGTCCAAGAATTAGGTTTATGGATGGCCAGTTGCTCTCTGTGGGAGGTTGCACATGCCACTATGGAGCCATAAGAGTTGCAACAGCAGGATAAGGAGTTTATGCACAGGGTCAAAGACTATTTGGGAACTAGCCATGACACCTTTGAGCAGCATCAGAACTGCCTCCTGTAGGGAGGCCATTGCTCTCTTGGGCCAGAGTGGTGGGGCTGGCTGCCTCCTGCCCCCTCCTTTGCCTTGGAAAGTCCTGCTCCAGGCACTGATCCCTATGGTGACATGCCCAAGACTTTCCCATGGTGTGGGGAGGGTACCCTGGATGGTGGCCATGGGAGAACACTTCACACCGCTCATTGATTGGGGATGCTGGGGAGCTGGGGGTGTCCCTGAACAGAAGATATGGCACATGAGAGTCGCACATGGGAGTCCATGGTCCAACGAGTCAGGAAGGTTTTTGGCGGGGCCTGCTCCAGGGAACAGCAGTGCAGCGGTGGGGGGGACCAAGATGCTCAAGACCTGATACCAAGGCCTGATACCAAGGCCAGCATTTACTCAGCCCACCTTCCAACTTGCTCTGCTCAGCTGCTCTGGTCACTGGCATATGTACAGGGCCCCAAAGACAATGGGGGCCGGGGGGGTGTCCTGGCAGTCCACTGGGCCAGGCCACTGTGTGCCTAGGTCCTGTTGCAGGGAATGGCAGTCACATGGGCTTGTGTCCAAGTTCCAGAATGGGCAACCTTCCAGTTTTCCTTTAACATGCTCCTGAAAAGTTTGGCATTTTCAACATTTAATTAAATGGAGGGATGGCAGTTTGGCACATGGAATTCACCCTGCCACCCCAAGGTTTTGTGTTTAAGTTCACTCCCACCCCTCCCCAGCAGCTGTCCACCCCCCTTCACCCTTCAATGATATAATCACTCAATGTAGGCAGGGTGTTTTCTCACTCTCTCAGTGTTAGCTGAGAAGACAGTTTCAAGTTCTGAAGCAGAAAATATTGCAAAATTAGTGTGTTAGTATGTTTATTAAACACACTAAGAGTTTGGCAGCTTCAACATTTTATTAAAATGAGGCACGTCTCTTCCTTGCACTGCATTCCTCTGGACCTCAATACGTGCCTGCAGAGTGTGGGCTGGGGAGGGTGAGGGGAAGGAGAATGGTGTCTGATCCAGGGCCAGAGATTTCCATGGTAGGAGATCCACGGGCCAGTGCCAGGGCATGGGCACACAAAGCCCTTTGGCCATACTCATCCACGGAAGGCTCCTGGTCCATGCGGGTGAGGAGCTAGTGGGCCAGGGCTTTGTAGATCTGGACAGCCTGCCATGGTGTGGGGTTGGGTCCACACATATTGGTAAGGGGTCACTCTCTCCCCCATGCCTGTGCCATATGTACTCACAGTGCTAGGCCCAGTCCATAGTTGAAGTGATCCTTTCATTGGTCCAGCTGCCCCCCCATAGGGCTTCATGAGCAAGGGCAGGAGAGGGAAGGCTGGGCTCCCAATGTGGATTTGGGGGGCAATGATATTGCTACTGATGAAAGCAGGGACCCCAGGAACATAGCACCCAATCTTCATCACCCAGGAGAATGGGGAGTTACATAAGAGGTGGACAACAGCCTCATAGACTGCGTGAAAGTTTGTGGTCCAGTTGTACCCTGGACACTTGGGTTCTGTGTGTTTGTGTATGCGTGTGTGTATGTCCTGGATGCCTGGGTTCTGTGTCTATGCATGTGTGGATGTCCAGGACACCTGGCTTCCATGAGTGTGTGTGTGGAGGAGGGGTGGGGCATCCAAGTGGGTGGCCATGATGTCTCCATCAGTCAATTAGGGGTGGCTTGGCTGTTTGGCTTCCTGCAGGAGCCTTTGGCATCAAGGGAGCCAGCTGTGCAGACTAGGAGGCATGCGAGAGACCCCCATACCTGCTGCACTCAGGCCATTCAGGCAGGCTCCAAGCTCCTCCCTCATGCCTACAAGGCCTAACATGTGTTCTGCTTCCTCCCAACCTAACAGTGCACACCTAAAGTAAGGCTCAAAAGCTAGAGTGCTTCTGCAGCAGTCTTTTTGAATTCCTGTACTTAGCCATAAGGTATTACCGAGGAGGTTGTTCTAGAAGTGTCATAGAAGGGTATGATTGTAGCAAAGAATGCCTTGCAATCTTTGCATGTTGTTTTTATTTATTCTCTTTTCAAGTCTTCATGTCAAAAACAAGTGTTAGTGCTCAAGAATCCTCTGCAGTGATGGAAAATGAGATTTGCCATTGTGACATGGGCAAATCCAGAATCTTCCCTTTGTCCTATTGTCTCCTTTTCATTGAACAGAAAATTGGGTTCTGTGTCATATTGAGAGAGCTAAGGAAGGAGCTGTTATTGCCAGGAACGGCATCACTTTTAGAGACTCAGAGATAAAAATTTATACGGTAACCCAGTATGTCAGTTTCCAGAGTGTTTGCATTAGTATCAGTCTTTCATGTTTTTCCACAAAACCAAATTGTTCATCTGCTGAACACTGATTTAAACTTATTTTAGTTAACAGGATCTAACTGTGAATAATAGCCACTTCCTTAGGTGCAGTCCAAGAAGTAGCATTCCTTCTACCTACATTTGTCTTACTTGATACTCTCACACAAATTCATGGCTTACCCTATTATGTCTGAAGGCTAGTATAGTGTTGTAGATGTTTGCAGGTTTTGTTGGTGAGTGCTGTTCCTGTTTCTGTAGCTAAATCACATGCAAATAAAAGTGCATACGTCAAATCTTAATCCTGTTTTGGGGTGGATGAACCAGTTTGGCTAAAATAAGAATCTGCCTCCCACACGGAACCTCTAGACAACATTTGCATCCTACCCTAATCTAATCTTTTCTTTGATTTAGATAAATATTCCTAGAATAAGATCCAACTATTTCTTTACCTTCCTCCTACCACATTTAATTTTAATCAGTTTATCAGGCTTTCTCGCAAAGAAGTTCAACATTCTACTGCCTCCTGCATCCTCTTACAGTTGCTGCTTCTGACTGTTTAAGAATTTAAAGTACTTTGGGGACTGTTATGCTACTGCGTACACTGTTGTATACTGAAAATACTGCCATCTTTAAATGCTTTACTGGGAATCTGTAGACGTTTACCAGCTGCCTCTCTGAAAAAGGCAAATCAAGGCATGAGCAAGCTAGCTACCCCTAGAGAGATAGGTGGACTATATGGCCAGCTGCAAAAGATATAAAAGGGCTCAAGTAGTCTGGCTCAGTAAAGAGTTGGTGGTTTATTTTGTGGAGGGAGATTTAGATGGTAAATGGAATTGACAAGTACCATACCTTCCTTTTGGCCTAATGCAAAGCCAAGCACCCTGTGAAGCTTAATAATTTATAAGAAAAATGAATAATGGAAACCCTGTAGTAATGTAGAAAATCATTCCTTTTTAACCAAATGTGAACTTCAAGTGGATTTGTTTCTGTACATGTGCTCTGGGCTGGGTGGGTGTGGCAGGAGTCGGGGAGGAGGCTTTAATTAAGGTGGCTCCCAGACAGCTGCTCTAATTAAAATGCCATGGTGTCACATGTATTTAGCATTTCAAAATGGCCACAGGAGCACTGTAACTGAAGCTGTTTTAATGAGTTTTAGTTAAAGCACCCCAGTCACCATGGGAATGCAAGGGATGAATCTTCTGTCTGGGCCAAGAAACAACCATGGAGCCATTCCTCAGGTACTGTTCAAACCCAGTGACTTAAGTTGCCTATTTACAAAGGAAAGACAAGTACAGCACTAGACTGGGTTGCAAAATCTTGTCCTCAATTTGGCTATGCTCCTGCCTTTCCAGTTTCTGTGGCCTGTCATGGAGAGTCTCTAGTTCTGGTGTTTAGAAGCTGTCTTTCATTCACTAGTTGCAAACCATTATTTGAGAAATAGTATGTGTTAAAAATGATACTATACACAGTCATTGCTCTCAATAATTGATCACAGTTAGTTATAGCTAATTCTTTTGGTTATAATATCTGTGATACAACTATAATGATTTTGATCAAGAGGGGAAAGCTTTAAGCATAGTAGGATTTTAAAAAGTAAAAAATATTATAAGAGGGAGTAGCATCTAACGGTCTACACACATTCTTAGAGGCTTAAATCAACTAAAGAAGTGTCTGCTTAATCTTTATTATAATTTTTAATGTTTATCTTCACATTAATTTTGAGAGGTTCTTGTCACTATCATGCCACTATTCTAGGAAGCACTCTACAAACATAGTGGTAAAAATCATTCCTCCCTCATTTGTTGTGTAATCTAAGCAAAAGTGACATCAGGTCCATCATAGAATCATACCTTTACTTAAGATCAAAACCTGAAAGGACAAATTTTGCCTAAAGGGAGAATCTTTCTTCATCTGCAATGGTTTTACATAGATGAAGATATTTAGGATATGTATCTTCCTATATATACATATATCTTCCTGTATATATTATACATATATAATCAGGAAAGCTCCTAAATAGAGTACTTCCATGTGGATAAAAGAGGGGAGTTTTAGTATATTTTAAAATACCAAAGAAGGTAAAAGACTGGAAAATCCTACTACAAAAGCCTCCATCATTAGAGCATGTGTCTTGTTGCATATTCTGCACAGTAAAGCCATTGACTTGCATTGACTTGAGTGGACTGTAGATCAGGCCTTAAGCTGAAATCAATGTCATGAAAAGGGGCCCAATATGGTTGTTACTAAACCTGGGTGAAGCAGCTAGTTATTCACTTTGGATTCAGATTCAGCCGATTTAGGGGACAGCGATTCAATTTGGTGATTTGAATCTCTGTCCTGAATCTGATTCAGAGATTCGGCTGCTGCTGAATCAGCTGAATCTCTGAATCACACAGGCCCTATCCCCCACCCACTCTCAATGGCTGCCCCACCTGCCCCAACTCCTGGCTCTTTGAAAAAAAAAAGCCTGCACTCACTGGCTCCTGCGGACAGGGGTGGGGGGTGATCCCTGCTGCCCCCCACCCCTGCCAGGTCCAGCTCCCTGCTGCAGTGGGCGGGGACTGTCTGAATCACTGAAGCTCTAAGAATCTTTTACAAATTGATTCAGAGAGCTTTGAAGCGGTTCAGAACTTTTAATTGGTCACCTGATTCAATTTGGATTCAGAGATTCGGCTACCAAATTGGGCCAAATCTCCTTTGAGTAGGATCAGCACCCAAAGCTTCACATAGCCCTGGTTGTTACATGTATAAGATATCAAAGTCTGTCTTCTTTCCAGTGCTAGTTAAAAATCTGCATTTGATATTCATTCCCCTTTTTGAAAATGGGGCAGTCTTTTTCTTTTTTTGCCTGCTCACTAAATCACTTTTTGCATATGGAGGTTGGACCTGATCATCTTGGGGCTGGACCCAATGACTTTGGGGCTGGACCTGAGATTCTTTCCAGACCTGATGTCTATGAAATATGAAATCAATGCCAATTACAAAACTTCAGCTTCTGTATATAAGCAGTGGTTGACCTAGCTTATTGGAGAAATAAACTAAAATAAACTAAAATTAGCCTTCATTAAAAAATCTATTTTGATCTCATTGGACATATTTTGTTCATGTCTTTCTGTATTTCAAAAAATGTCTGTCTCTATCTGGTTAAAAAACGTGTGTTGTTTTGTTAAGCTTTGGTCAAGATTCACTCATTCAGACCTTGACACCCTTAATTACTTACAGAGAGGTGGTAGCAAGTCAGGGTTTTCTTGCCTAATGCACTTAGCAACTTAGAATATATCATTGATTCAGAGTTCCCAATATTATGTCCTCTTTTGTCTGAAATAAAGCAATTTATTTAACTAGTGGTGAATGAAGTTTTAGCTATTGTTATATTCCTTTTTTAGTAGAAGAACATTTCTGTACATTAAAAACCTGATATTAGAAAAAGCTCATATGATTGCATTTATGGTAAAATTGCACATCCAATTATACTTATGTGCTATAGAAAAACTCAAGACTTTCTGGCTGCACATTGTGACTTTTTATAAATGCATCTTGATAAACTGATCATAGTTTTGGCTGGTTTTACAGTCCATATTCTGCCACTGTTATGGCTAGCATCTATTATCTTCAGGCTTTACAGTAAAAATATACTACATGTCATATACCTTGTTTTAGGATAGCTGACAGCTCCATTCAGTGGGGATTGGCTTTTGCATGCTTATGCAAAAATGTGATAGCCTGAGGGTCTTCTGAGATGTTTCAGAAATAATAATAATAATAATTTTATGTTTACATTGTTCAAATGTCAACACCGGCATAACTCTGCTGGCACAATCCATTGATGTACAGGAAATTGAAAATGCAAAGGCTTATGATGTTATTTTTGAGGATTTTTGTAAATATAAATATATATTTATAATTGGGCTTTGTGTGTGTGTGTGTATATAATTGCATTTTAATGTATATAAAAAAATATTTGGTGTGTGTATATATATAAATGCATTTTTTTACCCAAATGTATATAAAAAAACCCCTTGGCATAATACATATTTCTTTCCAAGAAAGATATGTCCTATGTTAACACTTCTGATTGGTGGAGAGGGGCAGGGCCCTACAACAGGCAGTGCCTCTCAGCCAGTCAGCAGCAAGTGGTGGAGGCAGCAGCCACCTTCCCTGTTTGATTTGTGCCAGCAACCCCTTTTGTGATAGGCTGCACAGCTGGGAGGACTTCTGGCTCCCACTGGGGAGCTAGCACTTTATTATTAGTAAGTTTTTTGTGTGTGTTTCTTTTCTTTTTTTTTTTCCCATGGTTTTGTGGAGATCACGTGATTTATGTGAAATCTGTGAAATTGTGATTTGAGTAGGTCCCTCTCTCATGGGTCATCTAGTTCAATCCCCTGCCTGAGACAGGATCGTCCCTATCCAAAATATCCTGGACAAATCCATAATCTAACCTCTTGGTATAACTACAGCCAACCCTGGCACAACATAAGACATAACACCCTAACCTGCCACAGGTAAAGCAGGAGGACCACGACATCTTCTGATAGAAAGCAGCAAAACTTTGCCTGGTACAATGGAAATACAGTTCTGTTTCTTCTTAGGTCAGAAGGGACTACCTCTTGAACCAGAAGCTGTACAGCTGCATTCACACGGCTCTCTGCACAGGCACAGTGGCTCAGCTTCTCAGCACTGTGTGGTAAGTAGTTACTAAGGCAGGTTGCTATATTCCACAAATTTGATTATGTAGTGCAGCCTTTCCCAACTGGCCAAGGAACTGGGCAGTCTGGCCCTGCATGTTGCAGGGAGAGAAGCTCTTGGGAGCTGCAGTAAGTAGGCTCACAGATATCCAAGCCCCCTAAGAGAGCTAAGGGGGACTATGACTTGCAGTGTGACATTGACCCTGAGAATTTTAGTTGGGGAAGTGGACTTCCCAAGGAATGTGGCTGCTCCGCATTCGGCCAGTGTGCCACGGGATGGAAGAGGACCAGTAAGTGTGCTGCTGGAACCAAAAGGTTGGGAAGTGCTGATGTACTGTCCAGTTTAGGGGTTAGCCTGGACTCTACCCTCCAAACTGGAAGCTACATAGTAGGGCTGTGTGAAGCTTTGGTCACTGATTTGATTTGGAGGAGATTCAGCCCAATTCAGCAGCTGAACTTCTGAATCCAAATCAAATCAGGAGACCCATTAATCTCTCTGAATTATATCGAGCCTCTGAATTGATTTGGAGAGATTTGACTATTTGGCTATAGACACCGCTTTATATGTTTTTTCTATGTACCTCAAGGTACCACAGCTCATGAATGCTGAGATGGTGGGGTGGGTGCAGCATCCCACAGGAGTGTGGGAGGGGGTCCCCTCTGTGCTCAGTGGCAGACCTGGAAGTTGACCAGAAGTATTTTGGGTCCACTTCCAGGTCCACCGTGGAGCATGTGGTGGACCTGTCTCCCCCGACCCTCCAGCTCGGTGACTGGTGCCTCCTGGGTCTGGGGGCGCACCTAGGCTTCATAGACTTCATAGACATTAGGGCTGGAACGGACCTCAGAAGATCAAGTTCAGCCCCCCGCCCAAAGGGCAGGAAGTCAGCTAGGGTTATAGGATCCCAGCAAGATAAGCATCCAATTTACTCTTGAAGGTGTTCAATGTAGGTGCTTGAACCACCTCCAATGGCAGGCTGTTCCAGACCTTGGGGGCTCGGACAGTAAAGAAATCTTCCTTATGTCCATCCTGAAACAGTCTTTCAGTAGTTTATGACTGTTTGACCTCGTCATCCCTTGGGGCACTCTGGTGAACAAACATTCCCCCAGATCCTGGTGGTCACCCCTGATAAACTTATAGGTGGCCATCAGATCACCCCTGAGCCTGAGCTTTTTCAGGCTAAAGAGCCCCATGGCTCTTAGCCTGTTGTCATAAGGTCTGTTTACCTGACCTCTGATCATGTGTGTAGTTCTTCTCTGGACTCTGTCAAGCTTCTCCACATCCTT
>NW_017729024.1:32786438-32802489 GCF_001723915.1 Gavialis gangeticus | reverse complement strand
CCAAGATGGAATCAAATTAGCTTATGTGTTGAGGATTGCTCCCTTGAGGAGCAACCACTCTTCTTGAACTCCCCTCCCCCTGGGGTCGTGGTCCCTTAGGGACTCACTGACAAGCCTCCTGAGCTTGTCAAAGTCGGCTTTCCTGAAGTCAAGGACTTCCGTGTTGCTGACTGACTTGCCAGCTTTACGGCAGATGGTGAAGGTGGTCAGCTTGTGGTTGCTGTCACCCAGCTTCCCATCGATCACTAGGTTGCTGATTAGGTCATCCCCAGTAGCTAGTACCAGGTTGAGCAGCACTTTACCTCTCATTGGCCCATAGACTTCTTGAGTCAGGTAGAGGTCATCCACGCATGAGAGGAAGCTTTGTGATCGCTTGGATCTTGCTGAGTGATCCTCCAATGAGATGTCTGGGTAATTGAAGTCACCCATGACAACCGTGGTCCTGGAGTATGTGGCCTCAGCCAGTTCCCGGGCAAACTCCTGGTCAAGCTCTTGACTTTAGGTGGGAAGTCTGTATTAGACTCCCACTGTTGTGTCCCCTGTGCCGTGTTCCCCATGGATTTTAACCCAGAGGGTCTCCAGTCATCCACCCTGGTCGCCAATATCAGCTTGCAGGGACACGTAGCTTTCCTTAACATAGAGAGCTACACCCCTGCCCCTTTTATCTACTTGATCCTTCCTGTATAGGGTATAGCCATCTATACCCGTGGTCCAGTCATGGGTGGAGTCCCACCAGGTCTCCGTTATCCCTATGACGTTGTAATTATTTGCGTTAAGCAGGAGGATGAGCTCCTCCTGCTTATTCCCCAAGCTCCTGCCATTTGTGTACAGACAGGCAAGTGTCCCCTTGGGGGCTCTTGGCTCAGTGGGCCAGTAGTGGCAGTATTTCCTCCGTCCCCCTGTCCCCCAGTAGGCTTAGTTTAAAGCCCGGTGGAGCAGGTCAGTCAGTCTGGCTGAGAAGAGCCTCCTCCCCAAGGGAGACAGGTGTAGGCCATCTCTTCCCAGCAGCTCACTGCCTCTCTCGGCAAAGAGCGGGCTGTGGTCATGGAAGCCAAAGCCTTCCCGATGACACCAGCACCACAGTCTTTGCTTAACTACCTGGATCCTTCTTTTCCTCCTCACCCCATACCCTGAGACTGGGAGGATTGAAGAGAACAACACCTGTGCCCTCAGACCCTTTAGCCCCACTCCCGAATCCCTGTAGAACCTTATGACCAAGCTGGGAGCTCTCTGAGCCATGTCATTGGTGCCCACATGAATAAGGAGCATGAGATAGTGGTCTGTGGGCTGGAGGAGCTTAGGGATCCTCTCTGCAATGACCCGGATGTGGGCCCCCAGGAAGCAGCAGACTTCCTGGGCTAAGGGGTCAGGGTGGCAGATTACCCCCTCAGTCCCCCTCAGGATGGAGTCTCCCACAACAGACACTTTACATTTTGTCTTGGGGAGAGCGGGGGCAGTAGCTGCAGTTGAACCTGTGTTGCCTGTGGGAGCTGGCAACTCAGCAGGCTCTGCTGGAGCAGCAAGTGGTGCGTACCTGTTGCTAAGCTCCGGCAGGGCAGGGGCCTTGGTGCAGCGGGCTTTATGGCCCTTGACCACCGTGGCCCATGCCCCTGACTGGACAGAGTGGGAGGTCCCGGAGTCCTCCTTTGTCCTGGTGGGAGACTGTGGTACCCTCCAGCTCCCGGGAGAGAAGGGCCTGGTATTAGGAGTCTATCTCCTGCTCACAGTCCCTGATGGCATGCAGTCTCTGAACTGTGGCCTGGAGCTCCTCCAGTTGGCGTGCCAGAGACCCCAGTAGGGAGCAGACCCCACAAGGGGAGGTGGCCATGCTCCCAGGCCTCAGAGCCTGAAAAAGGGACAGGCAGCCCCACAGCCAAGAGCCAGAGGCTCTGTCTGCATGGAGCCCGGAACCATGGGCTCCATCTGGGTGGCCGTCTCTGAGGTGCCGGGGGGGGAGTGCAGAGCCCGAGGGGACCCGAGGGGTGCGGCATGTGCCCATCCGTGGCATGCCACTGGTAGGCAGGCTGGGCCTGAGTCTCTCTACCCTAGGGGGCTCACAGGCAGGGCCTCAGCTCTCCTGGACACCCTCCTGTGTGAACTCCATGGTAACTCACACGCCAGCAGACAAGCGTGCCTGTTTGTGCAGCTTGTTTGGGCGGCTCCAGTCGCGTGGCTCCCTGGGGGGCTGGGTGAAGTAGGGGCCTGGGCGGGGTGAGCCACATCCTCCCACTCACTAAGGGGTTAACCCCCTCCCACCATGGGCCCCGCTTACCTCTGGTTGTGGTGGGGGTCGGCGAGGGGCTCTGCAGCTGCTGGGGGATGTCTGGGGGGCTTTGGGGGAGCAGAGGTGCAGCGGGCTTTCACCCGTGCATCTCTTGCCACTCTGGAGCCTAACTGGGGCTTTTTTGCTGTTGGCTGGCCCTTTTAAACTCCGTGCAAGTGCAGTGGGCCTGCCGTTGGGTAAGCTGCTCTTGGGCAAAGGGGGGCCCTGCCCGACTGGAGGGGGACTGGTGAGTACCCCCCCACCTCTCTCTCTCCCTGGGGGCTGGGCCAAGTAGGGGCCTGGGTGGGGCGAGACCTGGCCCGGCTCCACTCAGCCACCTCCTCCCACTCACTAAGGGGTTAACTCCCTCCCACCATGGGCCCCGCTTACCTCTGGCTGTGCTGGGGATTGGTGGGGGGCTCTGCGGCTGCTGGAGGGTCTCTGGGGGGCATTGGGGGAGCGGGGGCACAGCGGGCTGTTCCCCTGTGGCCGATCGCTGAGCCTGGAGGGTGCAGGGGGGTCTCCCATGTGCTCGGTGGAGGAACCAGAAGTGGACTGGAAGTACTTCCAGTCCACTTTTGGGTCTGCTGCCGAACATGTGGGGGACCCCCCCACATTCCTACGGGATGCTCCATCTGCCCCACCATCTCAGCATTCATGAGCTACGCCTGGTACCTTGAGGTATGTAGAAAAAACATATAAAGCCGTGTTTGTGGCCGAATCGCTTTTTCTCTGAATCAGAATCATATCTTCAGATTCTGCTGAATTGAGTCAGGACAGTGATCCAAATCAGTGAATTGAACTACTGTCCCCCGAACTGGGCTCAATCTGAATCCAAATCAAATACTGCCTACTTCGCACACCTCTAGTACATAGGTGTCTTCCCGTAGCACTCCACCGTGTTTACTTGGTTCTGATTCACTAACTGGAAATGGTATAATTTACCTCCATTTCTAGAAAACTGAAGACCCTCAGAATTTGGTTCTAGGATGTAGGCAGTTAATTCTTTTGTCCTTTTCTACTTCCAATACAGGCTGGATGAATGACATGTTTACCCTGGTATAAACATAGAGGCATAATGTACTGCCTTACACTTGTATAGCTTACTTGAATTTGATGTAGAATTACCCTGGGGAAAAATCATGGAAAAACTACCCTCGTGGAAGTCACATTGGTGTAATATATTATCTGTACGCACCTTCTCCTGGAGTAAATGTTTGCTGAAGGCTACCTGCTCCCCTCATTAATGATGAATCTTGACTAATAGTGGTAATATGCCTGCTTCACATTCTCGTGGTGTTTATAATGGTGATACAAGTTACATGATTATAAAAGTGGTATTTGTCCAGCCCCTAACACAACTGAATTGGGAAGGGAGAAAATGTGTTTGGTGAACAGCTGACACAAGTTAATTTGCTCTTGAAACAATAGGGAATCACAATTTTATCTCCTGTCTCTTACTTAGAACATATTGCGTTGTGACTATCTAAAAGTAGATTCCAAAGATTAGTTATTTTTGTCCATCTTTCTGCCTGTGCAAGATTGTTCATGTATGTAAGTGTCTAAGAGTTCCCCTAGACATTCAAGTAAAGGTGTGATAGGATCTGATGTGTGATCCACACAGTCATGCTTCCTACCATGCCACACACATGTGTCAGGAGGTGTGATAATGGGAATCAAGCATCAGATCATATCACACCTTATTTCTGGTGCAGGGGGAGCCCAGGACAGCTGCTCTAATTAAAACACTGCAGCATCACATGTAGGGGTTTCTCTTTGGAGCCTGATGGCTGCTTTCCATGGTGGCTTATGATCACTGCTCTAGCAGCTTCCCTGTTGCCCAAGTTAGGTTCTGCCCTACTGGTCTATGACAGACAGGCTAGATCTGCCAATGCCATAGCCGTGGCCTTTTGTCCTAAGCTACCTATTCCCTAGCAGCTAACTCGCCCTAAGCAGAGCTCTCCTGACCAGGCTACAGATGCATCCCTTTAATGAGCAGCTCCCTGCCTAGGCAGCAGTGTTCCTTTGCTGGCTTCCTTCTTGTAGCTGGTCTATATTCAGCTGCTTGGGCTCTATCAGCTGTTGCTTTTTCTACTTGCAGTTACAGAGCCCCAGGCTCCCTGTTACATGTGATAAGAACAAGCCACAATGGTATTACACATTTTTGTGGAATAACTTTGTTGCTTACTGCCATTACTTGATTAAACATATAGCTCCATAGGCAACTGGTGCCTCCCAAGTCTGGGGGGGCACCAGATCGCTGACAGGGGGTGTTCCCCAGCAGCTGATTGCTGAGCCAGTGGTGAAAACATAAGTGCACTTCTGCCAGCACTTCTGGTGCTTTCAGGGGATGCACAGCTGATCTCAGGGGGTGCACCCCTTACACATTGGCAATGGCTGGGTCACAACTTATGGCATGATTAACTAGTTAATCACACTTTAAACGTAATATGTACATGGGACCTACATGAGAGACAGAGTGGGTATGAGAGACATAGATGCACACACAGATATGCATATGTATGTGAAAATTTTGCAATTTTTGGTTGCCAACACCTCCTCTAAAATTGTTTACCTTAGTATTATTAGTATACATAATAGCATTCATACTCCAGTGGTTCCCAAAGACCTCTGTCACAGTTAAAAAATCCTGATTGCTATATAAAATGCTCCAAGAAAGGTACTGTTGACATGAATTCTAACTTTAAAGTTAATTTTCTTTATTACATTGCAGGTATGTGCATGGTCCTTGTTGTAAAAACGTGATGTTAAGATCTATGTTTAGCTCAATTGGTTTTGTTTCCTTCCTACAGTGATGGATTTTGAGCATCCTAACTCTCTGCTGTATTAATAAATTTCCCATTCTATGTAATATTTAACAAGTACTTTTTACTGCCTAATCTGTAGCTTTCTATTCACACAAACTAGCTACATGTGTACACTTGCATTTTCCTCATTGCTGTGAAGAGTCTTTGGCTTGCTGGGTTGTACGTATATTAGTACTCATAAAATGCATTTTGGGGATTTCATTGCACCTGCTGTGTCATTGTCCCATTCCATAAAAAACTTCTGTTCAGTGGTGGAAACCATTTATTTGTATCAGCTCATCAGTGCTAATTGCATGGCTGATATGAAACATGCTGTTTTGTTTCATGCTTGGTATATTTTAATATTTCATTAATTTGAATGACTGCACAAAATACTACAATGCCACAGCAATAATAGGATTAATGGCAGAATGTAATTTTACAAAGGGAATTATGATGCATTAAGAGAAATTACTTTTCCTAAAACAATTTCTAGTGTACCAGAGTTTGGTGTTATGTTAATCAGAAACGTAGAAACAAGAAAAACTTCATAAAGGTTAGTTTACTTTTTTAGTAAAGACCTCTCAGTTAGAGAAGGTGGAAGGTGTTTTGTATCATGTTGACTGCATCTGGCATTTAATTATTAAGGAAAATGGGATGGGTTTACCTGCTAAGTCATAGTCAATGAATGCAGATGCAAAGTCTATGTCAACTGTGTAAGTAGTGAAGGCAGTGCCACACAGATTGAGAAAAATTAGAGGAGGGTAGGGAATAATTTATTTTGCTAACAATCCATTTCCCATTTACAAGTTGTACCTGGTGAGGCTGAAAATGCTTCCCTTGTTTTGTGCCTGTCCTTCCTTCCTCTCTTTCCTGCCTGTCTCTCTTCTTTATTTGACAGACATTCAACGCTTGGGGCCTTTAGTTCAGATGAGTATTATTAACAGCAGCCATTACAGTCCCCTGGGGATTAATTTTACTTTGTGTGTGTGCATTTTTACAATAGTTTCAAGATGCTGGAATGCAGATATATTTCTGGTAAAAAAAATAGTTTGGACAAGTTGATTCATTTAGCTACCCAGCAGGATCTGATTGCTTTTCTAAAGTTAAATCCCAGTGAGATTTTTTTTCCTATAAGAAGAATACTTATAGTAGCTATTGTTGTGATTGGAAATAACTGCTTTTTGCAGAGAAATGGATCAGGCCTTAACTTTTTTTTTGTCCATTGGTTCTTTAATACAATAAATAAAACAAAATCCTCAGAATAAGAATGTATTAATTAAACAGGCATTTACCAGTTGTTGTCCATACTAAGCCCTTGTTTTTAGGAACTGAACCCCTCTGATTTTTTTCTGAGAAAGTTAAGAGATTGCCTTATTCAGAGAACATTTTTATTTTTTTTATTTTTCTCTTTTTCTGTCATTTTTGTTTGCTTGCCTATTATAGCTGACACAGCAAGGAAGGCCCTTTGTCCCCACTATTCAAGCTGAGCTTGAACTCAATTTGGAATCTGAACAGGTACAGCAGTAAATTATATGTATTGCAGATGTGCTAATAACAAGTTACTCTTTTGTTATGGTCTTTCCAAGAAGCAATCGTGAAAGAGTGACTGCAAGAAGTAAGTCTTCTTGCTTGTGGTGGCACTTAAACAGTGATTGATACTCACAGAATAAAAATGTTTAATTTTCTTACTTTCACTGAGGTCTGAAGTGTAGATTAAAGTTTCATTTATATTTATGGGTTGCACCTAAGCAGGCTTAATATAAATCACATAGAGGAATTTCATATTTGATGGCAGATTTCACACGGCAGATTTCATAGTTTGTCACATATCAGCTGAGAAAAGTAAAAGTAAAGAGCCACAAATATGCTCAGTAGAAAAGGCCTTCCCTACAGTTTATCAGGATAGGACAAGTAACAGTAGCTACAGTTTAGCAGGCATCTGGTTCCTCTTTCTAAGTTGCTCTGGATAAACAGTGGGTATACACCTGTGTACCCACACAGTTGAAGAGCTCCAGACCATTCTGTGAAGCAGATGAAACCTGCTTGGACTCACCAAGATACTTTATTATCCCACCACAAACCAAACAGCTCCTTCTCCAAATGTTACAATTAGAGGGCACTTCTTGGAAAATGTTGAGCATTTCTCCCACCTGCTAGCCACCTTTCCTAAAAACTAAACATAGACAATGAAGTTCAGTACCAGATAAAATCTGCCAGTGCTGCCTTTGGACATCTCTGAAATCATGTCTTCTCTGATTATATATCAGGATCAAAACCAAATTTCTCATCTACCAGGCTGTTATCCCTGCCCTACTGTATGGGTGTGAAACTTGGATGACATATTGGAAACACGTGTATACTTTGGGATGTTACTATCAGTGATGTCTTTGGAAAATCCTCCATATCAGTTGGAAGGACAGAAAAAGGAATGCCAGCATTCTGACTTGAGGAAACATCATCATGTTTATATGGCACCAGCTCCATTGGACACGCCATGTTATGAGGATGCCTGACAACTGGCTCCCAAAACAAATATTATATTCCTACCACTCTAGAGGTGGAGAAAAAGAAGAGATTCAAAGATGCCTTGAAGGCCAAACTGAAGAAATGCAGTATCAATCTCAATACCTGGGAGACTTGAGCACTGAATTGTCCCCAATGATGCCATGATGTATGACAAGCCATTAAACATTTCAAGAAAATTTGCCTCACTATAGAGGTGAAAGAGACAAGCAAGACAAAGGGAAAGAGCTATGACCTGACATCACCAGGACCTACTCTGTCCTCCTGGAACTATTTGTCACATCTGCAGTCAAACATGCAGATCTTGGATCAGCCATCTCTGTTATCTAAGGGCTCACTGATGAAATTTACTGGGAGACTGTCATCATTGCATTGAGGGATTGCCATCACTGTCATCAGATCAGCAGCATTTTCTCACTTGAATTTGGCTCTCCCATCCTACTATTTTAGTTTGATTTCTGTTTCAGATTGACAGTTAAGAGGACATCTATGGCTGTACTCTTGACCAGAGAAGGCTAACACCAAACCATTTTTAAAGCTGTACCTTTTGCTTTAGAATTTTCTTCTGTGAGTCACAAGTATTTTACCCCTGCTTTTACTGGAAGAAGCATCACTACTTCAATGAAGATGGTAATGACCAAGGCAGCTTCTGAAGCTGTGGCACACAAACTCAGCCACTTAGATTGCCTAAAGGAAAAGAGAAGCTCTTTCATGAAGGCAGAGACCCTCTTCTTAAACAGAGGCAGTGGCTGAGGCTGACAGACAAAATGAGCCCAACTCTGATGTGTACAAAAGAGAGAGACTCTCCACCAGGCTAGTAGAGAGTCTTCAAGCCTTCCCAGAGTTGGATTTATAGATTTTAAAACTCTGCATATATTAGCTTTTGTGAATTTGTCACAACCTTCTTATCAGCATTGTGAAAGAACTATAGAGAATATGGCTAAAATATTTCTTTTCACTGGCACATCAAAAATCTATCAAAGATGAAAATACCCAATTACCTGTGGATGCACACTTAACACAAAATGAGCACTCTCTTTCCAATCTCTAAGTTCTAATCCTCAAAGGGAATTTACAAAACACCTTTTGTAGACGAGCCTATGAACTTCACTTCATAAATCTACTGGATACAGAAAATCATGGACTAAATATAGACACTGGATTTATGGCATATTATAGCTTGCCTGCCATCTGATAATCCCAGGTAATTCTGCATTTTACCAGCTACATTCTGTCACAAGGTCAACATTCCCCCGTTCCCTAACCTACCTGTCTCACACCTATTGTTTCTCTTTCCCTCTCATCTTCACTGCCACACATTTGCATTTTCACTGGCCTGCATTTTGTATATTGGTTTCTATTCCATCCAGGAGAGCACACAAACACCAGCAGACTCTCTCCCTATGCCTGAAGAAGGGTCTTTGTGCTCAAAAGCTTGCAAAGAACAAATTTTCCAACTATTTAGTTGGTCTAATAAAGGCTATCACATTTACCCAAAGAACCTGGTCTTTTCACTGGCTAGTGGCTACCTTTTCATGGCCTTCTACAGGGTAGTGTGCTAGTATGTATCCTTTTTAATATATATAACAATGACCAACCCATACAGAATAATATGAAGAGATTCATATATGACAATGATCTATGCTTCAATGGCTGACTTTGTCATTGTCAAGAACAAATTAACATGTGCACTGAGCAATCTCTCAGATTACTACAATAAGAACCATCTTTGTGCTAATCCAACCAAGATGCAAGATCACAGCTTTTCACCTATGTCATAGAGAAGCCACACAGAAATTAAATATCACCTGGGATGGACTTGCACTAAGTAATCACCCAAACCCTATGTACTTGGTGGTCACTTTGTGCTGAACACTTACCTTCAAAGCACATCTAGAGAAGATGAAAGGGAAAGTCAGAGCCCACAACAACATACTTTGAAAAGTTGGTCACCTCAAAGTTGGGAGCGAACCCACTACATTATAAACCACTGCTATTGGTTTGTGTTGTTCCATTGCAGAGTATGCATGTCTACTATCAGAATGATTAGTTCATGTCAAGAAACTAGACTGTTGTGAAATAACAGGATGTCTAAAGCCAACACTAAAGGATAGCTTGTACTTACTGGCTGGTACTGCACCACCTGATATCAGAAGAAAGGTAACGAGCCAAAAAGTAAGATCAAAGCAAATGGAAGACCCCAGGCATCCACCCTATGGTCACACAGAAGTAGCTAAGTGACTTAAAGCATGAAAGAATTTTGTGACCAGTGTTGCACTGTTGGACCTGGAACATCAGAAGGACCTTCCCAGAGTGGCTGACCTAGACTGGCCAACATGGCAATGTTTGAATTGCCTGAGCATGCAAA
Source organism: Gavialis gangeticus (assembly GCF_001723915.1). Taxonomy (NCBI): domain Eukaryota; kingdom Metazoa; phylum Chordata; order Crocodylia; family Gavialidae; genus Gavialis; species Gavialis gangeticus. The sequence goes on along the minus strand of NW_017729024.1, from coordinate 32,792,525 downwards.
CTGGAAGATCAAAACCAAACATGATCAAATGGGACTACTCTAATGACATGAATATGTGTGAGTGCAGTGAAGGGCAGATTATGGTGCGCCTGTTCATTTGATGACTCCTTGGTGAGACCTGTATAAAAGAGGACATTGCTGCAGCAATGGAAAGAGCCATTGCTTGTGCGCGATTCTGGAAAAAATATCTAGTTTATGATAAGGACATGAGAAGAAGAAGAATGGCTACCTCTGGTTGTGGGATATACCTTGTAGTTGCATGCAATAAGGCTGCATTAGATCAGTTTTGAAATGTCCTGTGGCCCCAAAGAAGTCATTAGCAGGATCTGGGTTTTCTGTTTCCCAAGCAAAGATAGGGAAAAACATGGATATTCCCTTTTAACTGAGAAACATGTGGTCTTCTCATTTTAACAGAGAAACATGGATTTTCCACTTTTGCAAAGATCTCTCTGCAGGCTGGCAGTTGCAACCTACAAGAGGAGTGGGGTGGAGTTGGAGGAGGGAAGTCAGGTCTGAGGTGCCATGGCATGTACATACACATGGCTATCAGGAAGCCTGGAGAGCAGCTCCCTCAGATAAGTCTGGTGGGGCGGGCAGAGATTGAAGCCCCCATAGAGAAGGAAGGAGGAAGAGAGGGAGGGAGTTGGGCAGGGCTGGGGCTGATACACAGCTGGGCAGTACATGGGGCTTGGGGCCTGGGGCCATCTGTGGCTACAGGGCCCAGGTGGGGAGTGGGACTGGGCAGCTCGTCTGAAGGGCAGAGGCGTAGGGCTCTCTTCCTGCTTCTGCATGCACTCCCAGAGGGGAAGAAGGGGTGGAGGTGAGCACATGCCCCCAGATCTGTGTGTAGGGTGGGGGCTGGGTGTGGGTTGGCCACTGTGGGCTTGGGTTCCCCACTCTGCTGACCTCCCTCAGGGCCTCTGCAGCCCAGTGAAAGAGACTCGGTGAGGCAGGCCAGAGAGGGGCTGGGTAGGGAAGCTTCTTGCCACTGCTGGGAGATCTGCATTGCCTTGGTGAGGTGCCCCCTGCCCACCTGGCAGCAGCAGGTGTGGCAGCATGGGGTTGTGCCCCTTTCTGCTGCCAGGTGGGCAGGGGGTGCCTTGTCATAGTAGCATGGAGCTCCCAGTGGCGGCACCAAGATACCCCACCCAACCCCACTTTGTCCTGCCATGTTGGCTCCCACCAACTGGGCTGTGGAGGCCCCAGGGGGAGTCCAAGCCTGCAGCAGGCAGCCCACACTCACTCCCTCACATGGGTGCCACTGCACCCATGCCGGCCGTTGGGGAGGGGGAGCTGGGCTCTATGCTCGGTTCCCCGCTTGGGCTGCAGCAGCTGCCACCTTCTGCAGGTGGCATCCAGGGCTTGGGTGCTGTTGCAAGGGGCAGGGGGCTCTGGACTAGGGTCTCTGGCCCTTTAGCCCCGGCAGCTGGGGGCCTGCTCTGGCAGGGGGCTGTAGGTGAGGGTTGAGGGACACCAGCAGGGCCAGGGGGCTGTGGGTTGGGGACAAGGGGCACCAGCAGGGCCAGGAGGGCTGTGGTTGGGGAGTGAGGGGCCTAGACCTGCATGTTGGTGGGTGAAGGTGGCAGGGGGAGCTGCATGATAAAAAAGCCAAAATTAAACACCAAAATTTACAGGTATTTATAATTTATTTTATTATAGTGATTGAGGCACTGGTAGCCTTCCAAATTCCTTTAAAATTGTAAATATATCAATAAAACATTGTTTTCAACTGATACCTATTTACTGAGCAGCATTTCATTTTAATCATGGATTTTCGTTTTTTTATTAGAGAATTTGCGATGTTGTTTTTATCAGAGAATTTGTGATTTTTTATCAGAGAAAACCAGGTTCCTTGATTATTAGAAAGGTGTAAAGGAAGTTTAAAGATACTTTTGCACTCATTACCTTTAGACTTAAGTGGAATACAACTTCGTTTTACCAGAGGTTCCAGTCCATATAACAGAGCTATAAAATTGTAGCAGAGTTTTAAAATTTGGCTATTCTTAGAGTTTGTTTGAAATTCCTCACCTGCTAAGTTCTCCTTGAAATTGCAGAATATGTTAATGGAATGACCTTAGTGGTGTCCTGTCAGACAATACTGATTGTTAATCATTATGGACAGTAGTAACTTAGGGAGCTATGCAATACTTCACAGACAGTGTAAGGTTGTAATATGTGCAGTCTTTCAGTCCAATGTACTTCTGTTAGCTAATAGCAATGCTTTTGCTATAACACTGGTGATTCATTTTCTCAGTTAATTAAGATGCAGGAAATTTTACTTAATTTATTCTGATTGCTTAGTTTAAAAAATATCTTTTAAAAAATCTTCATTTCTTTCAGTGATACCTGGACACCTGTTTTGATATTATTCTTGTCTATCATCTCTTGAGATTTAATCAAATACTGTTAAAGATCATACCTTCTCATTAGACCAATTTATTTCTAAATATCAAACCAATATGAAAGACTATTGTCAACCACTTGTGAGTAATTAGAGCAGTAAACTTGTTTCCTTATTTTTTTAACCAACCTGACATTTTAATAATTATATGGGGGGTAGGGAATCAGGGTTGATTGGATTTCACTTGTCAGTGACTCATGTCTGACACAGAAGACAATGCTGGAGTGTAGAAGTAAAGTGGTTACTGTGTTGTTCTGTAGCTCAAAAGGCATGAACTGGAGCGCCACTCTGGTCTTCTGTGGAAGGCTGCCCCCAGTTGACCTGGCTGTAAATGGGGACTTGGTAATTCAGGCTGGGGAGGGAAGGTAAAAGGGTCTGGATGCAATAAAAGCCATATAACAACTTCAGGTGCTGCTGAATATAAACACTGTTATGTGTTAAACTGCTGGTCTGATGGAACTTTAAACTTGACTTCATGTTTTGATAGGGCAGAATTGATGTTGAGAGAGAGAATACTGCCCATGTCCTCCCTCTTTTTTTGCATGAGTCCTTAATTTCAGAAGCAGAGAAGATAGCAAGGGCCAGATTCGATTCTATCTATTTGGTGTGTAAATGTACATAAGTGCAATTATATTTCACTTTGCTTGGGCTCCTGAAAACAGTTAATGTAAATGTTGGAGAGGTTCTCTTTTTCATCCACTTTGCTGGTTTTTTGTGACTCAATCTTAAGGGTAAGATGGATGCGTGTTACTAGAGTAGATGCATTAAAGAATATTTTGGGACTTGAATAGGGTGGACTAGAATCACACTCAAATCTCCTTAGACACCTAACTGGAGGACTAAAATCTCATCCAAACTGCCCTCTAACTTAACACCTTCAGGCAAGTAAAGTAAACTTTAGAAAGGATCTAATTAGCTTCTCAGAAGGATTTCTTTCAACAACAGTCACCCAAAGTGTTTGACAACGTGGCTGCAGGTATGTGAATCTGGAAGGCTTCAGGTATGTGCGTCTACCATCAATTAAATGTTTGGTATGATAAAATGTAAAGATGGAACAGGAAAGTAGAAACAAAACTGTACAATTCTGTTGACTACATTTTCAGTGATTTTGGGAACAGACTCCACTTCCAAATGTGGGAAGTGAGTTTGCTTGGAATGATGAGAAGTGAACAAATCAAAGAAACCTAAATGCACTAAGAGGACTGGAAAGGGGTAAATTAAGTTGTGGCAGAGAGTGACAAGCTAGGTCAATGGGGAGAAAAGAGGGAGAAGGAGCTGTGTACAAATGCAATGCATTTTTAGTTATTATAAGTAAACCCTAAGGTATATGGAACCTATCTGCCTTTGCTTTGGCAGAATTTCAGGCTAGGTCATCCATTCATTTTGTTTTAATCGATTTTTTGTACTTCCTTAATTCACTTAATTTCTATGGATATCATTTAAGCTGTAAACAGTTGTCTGGGAATGTTATTTCAAGAGACACTCTTAGAAAGTGGTAGCAACTTACAACCTTTAAGAAGGGGTTGTGAAAAAAAGGTGCCAACCCCATTTTGAGTTCTTGGTCAAAAGGCCACAGAACTAAATACCCATATGGCATGTCTCTGATAGAGCTGCAGTCAGTAGAAGCACAGGAAACATCTGACAGGGAAGAGAACTGCTTTAAGGGTTAGTGAATTTTAACATATCCAGGAACAAAGAATGCAGACCACACTCCTCACGGAATACTGTGACTCGGAGAAGGAAATTTGGTATTAACTGACTGAACTTGAGCTCCAAGTGGAATACTGTGTCTAAAAGGGATAGGCTTTGGCTGGATAAACAGGGGATACTGAGCAGGGCTGGGAAAGTGGTATTATACTGAAATATTGCACTGCAGAAACAATGAAATATAATGTCTGATTTTGGTGGCTATTACTAAAGTGTTCTGAAAAAGTGAAGAATGTAAAAAGGGCTACAAGAATGATGTATATTACAAACAAAGACTTAATTTAATTTATTAAATACAGTACAAGGTTAACAGGTGACTTGTTCATAGTCTAAATACAATACATACATGGAAAAGATTTAGCACTGGGGGTTTTTAAATTTGGCAGAGAAAGTCATTAAATTAAACCAACCTTTGGAAGCTGAAGCTAGACATATTTAAATCAGAAAAATATGCAAATATTAACAGTGAGAATAACTACATTCTGGGACACCTTACCAAAGATAAGTTTTTTTATCACGTGGAATCAGTTAATATAGCTATCTTTCTAAAGGTTATGTCATAGTTCAGCTGTATGTGGCTGGGCTTGATTCAAGAATTACTGAGTGAAGTTCTATGGCCCATGGTACCTAGGAGGTCAGCCTGCATGATCTGAAAGTTCAGGTCTTTCCTTAAAATGTATGCAGGGCCAAAGGTAGCTACTACATGTCCCCAATATAATCTATGATGTTGTACAGTAGGTGAAGCTGACCAGTCATGCCATACGTAGGAAATAAGTAGGGAATACTGAAAATGCTGATCTAACCTTGACAAGCCCATAAGGGGATACACTGTAAGCAAATATTCAGCTCAGAGTGAATAGTATTATTTTGTCTATAACCTCATAAACGTAGAGGTTCAAAAGAAAATCACTGACAGACCGTTAACTCCGCTGGTGCTGCTGGGTTCTACCATAATACCAATTGAGAAGCATGATTTATTAACTGCATCAGGGCATAAAGGTCATGTGACAAGCTATATATTTTAAACAATACCTGCCAGCATTTGTGAAAGATTTAGTGTTGTGAGGTAAACACTTGTGTCTCCAACCTAGCCCATGAAAACAAGGAGAACAGATAACAGGTTACTATAACTTAAAATGGATTTATAGTCTGTGATCTACGTTAAAACTAATAGATCACCCAGAAAATTGTATCCTTCAGTGTAGGTAGTTGTTTGTCTTAGAAACTAATCAATAAAGAGTAAGAACACATCAGGTTTACCTTGAGTTTGTAATGTAGAAAGCAAATTGCTAATGTTTAGCAGTGAAAATACACCTGATCATGGCCCTAGAAGCTGTTAAAGAAATTGAGGTCAGGGGAGAAATACAGAAAATCTTTGAAAGGATTGATATATAAACCATTTAGTACAATGTGTAGGTTCTCTATGTAGCCAAGAAAGCAAAAATATAAGAGGTAGATTCAAGATTTGGGTAACTATTTTAATATTGAGATAAACTTAAGACTCTGACTTTAACATTAGTCCCCACATCAGCTCTGGTGTTGTAATATACAACCCTTTCATCTCAGCACCATTCTCACTCACTACCAAGGTTTCTCACAGTCTGCAAAAGAGTACTGCAGTATCATATGGCTAATTTCTAAAATCCTCTGCTCTATATATGCATGTGTGTCTGTATGTGTCTAACTGATATGTGTCATCTTTAGTTTTTGTGCAATATCTCTTATTGAGCATTTCAGGCATTTTGGTGAACCCCCCAAAAAAACTCCATTTCCCTTTCTCTGTGTGCACAATCAGATAAATATTATTCATTGACATCAGGGAAAGAAAAACTGCAAAATTTGAAATAGAAATCCTGATAAACTTTTTGATTAAAAGTATTTTACAGCATTGTCGATCCCATGGACAGTTAAAACCATGAGATTGGTTTTAAAATCCTGAGATCACACACACACACACACACACACACACACACACACAC
>NW_017729024.1:32784363-32786306 GCF_001723915.1 Gavialis gangeticus | reverse complement strand
CTCTCTCTCTCTCTCTCTCTCTCTCTCTCTCTTTCATATGGTTAATTTTATGATATACTTGGATTATGTTTTAAGAGTTTTCTCAACAACTGGGACAGCTAGAAAGAAAGAAATGAAAACCTGACATTTGGATTTTCAAAAGTGGACTAATTTAGTAATGTTTGCATTTCTAGAAAGTCCACCAGCTAATGAACTTTGAATTTCCTGGAGGGAGGGCTGGAGAGAAAATGCCAAAACTTATAATAATATTGACAGTATTGACAACACTACTCAGGGAGCGTCTTTCATTGCATTATTGGGAAAAAATCAATTTGGATAGAATGAGCAGAATATTTGATTTTGAGTACTTGTTTATACTCATTGGGGTGAATTTATAAGACCAAGGATGCTCAACCCCTGGCATACAGACCAGATCTGGCCTGCAGGGCTGTGTCATCTTCCTTACAAGGTTCAGATGGGTCCAAACATTTGGCAGCAAGGGAGCAGTGACGGCATGAATTGCCACTCCCCAGCTGCCAAATTTTTAGGCCCATGGGGAGTCCTGTGGATGGATAGAGTAGCCCTGTTCCCTAGACCCAGCTTACAAGGCCTTGGCAGTACAGGGCACAATCTGTGGGCCTGATCTGAAAGGCGCAAGACAGGATCTAGGTATGCAATTACCACAGAACAGCTGAAGTATAGTAAATTCCTACCCCTCTTTAAGTCACCCCTCTTTAATTTGTTTGTTTGTCCATAACCCAAACCTTTTTGTGTAGCAGGTGATCTTTCAAAACTGGAAGTGTAAGTTATGTGAGCAGAAAGTATATAATGATAAGAAACGACACAAAATTATGAACAATCTCTCCCATGAATGACACAAGTCCCTGGAGGCTGAGGGGTCATGGTGACCACCCGCAGGCGGCAGTAGCAGTGGTGGGGGTATGGTGGTGTTGCCCTGAGGGGTCAGGCCAACACTCAGGATCTCAATATTGTGCTGTTAGACAGGAGGGCATAGTGTACAATTGCACATGCACACATAAAAATCAATTAAGCACACATACACTCACTAGGTGCATACACCCCTACTAGGCATACACACTCACACTAGCAACTCAGATACACACACTTTCAAAATAACCAGTCTAGGTTCATGCACACCTATCACCAGTTTAAGCCCATAAATGCTACACACAGCAAATTTAGACAGAATCACTTACCAGTTACCAATACCTGCACATCCAATACACATACGTGGATTACTCATTCATATATCACATACACACAATGATATCTATATATGTGTATTCACTAATTCACACACATACCACCCACCTACGCGTACACACAGGTGAGCTCCTAAGTTGGATGTTGTGATGTGTATGTATGTATGTGCTTGGTGTATTTGGGATACCTGGGGAAAAGTTAAGGTAAGAAAGTAGAAGTGTAGGGAGTAAAAGTTGCTGGGAGTGAAAGTCACCAGGACTGGGATTAGAACCGGTAGACTAGAGGGGCCTGGGCTGAAGAACTGAGGCTTGGGGGTAACTTCAGGTTAATTGATCTTAACTGATTAAAAGACAATGTCCAAAGCCTACAGAATAGGGGAGCAATGCCGGTGCAGAGGCTGGGACTGGAGCCAGAGCTACAGGGGAGCTGAAAAGGTAGGTGGGGAGAGGGAAAATGGGGCTAAGGGAAAATGTGGGTGTTAAAGATGGGCTCTGGGTGTGGGGAACCAGAGGATGGCTCTGGGGCAGCTAGAGCAGTTGCAGGGAGTGGCATTAGATGCTGGGAGATGGAGAAAGGCTCCAGCTGCTGCAGAAAACTGCAGGACAGCCACGAGGAGCTGGGAAGCTGCGGGGGGTGGGGATGACTAGAGAAGGTGCGGGGGAAGCTGAAAAACAGAGAGGTGGACAGCAGAAAATCACAGGAGAAGCAGCAGGAGAGACCAAAAGGTGGCAGGGCAGTGG
>NW_017729024.1:32779110-32779363 GCF_001723915.1 Gavialis gangeticus | reverse complement strand
TCCACTGAAGTCCAGGAGGAGAGAGAGAGACAGAGAGAGAGGGTCCAAATTGTAGGAGGAGATGTGCAGGTAAAATCTATCTATCTCAGGCTGGAGAGGGCTCCTTGTCCAGTAGGTGTCCAGAGGGGGGTTGCCATCAGGGGCCTCTGGGTGGATAGGTGGTGTGGCATGGTGCTGGTCCAGATGGAGAGGGTGTCCCACTGGGTCTGTCTTCACTGCCTCTTTTTATAGGGGCAGACCTTGTGTGACCCTA
>NW_017729024.1:32748925-32778329 GCF_001723915.1 Gavialis gangeticus | reverse complement strand
AACAATAAAAATCAATACAAAAATGATAATAATACAATATACAACAGTAAAAATCAATACAAACCTAATAATTATACAATATAAAACAGTGGATATCCAAAACCAAAAACTTGCTACCAAAATAAAAATGTTTAAAGCTTATCCTAAGTCTGAGCTCACTTATACTTATCTATAGGGAATAGAGAGGGAGTGAAAAAGTCAGAAATGGCTGGGGAAGGGGAGGGAATGCATTTTAAAATAAATTAAAAAAAAAAGAAAAACTGGGGGTTTTGCTACAGTGGCGGCAAGCAGGGAACTCCTGCAGGCGGCCACAGCGGTGTCAGCAGCGAGGGGTGGCAAGTCGTGAACGACCACAGGCACCGCTGGCAGCATCAGCGGCGCTTCAGCCAGGGGTGCACGGCTAATCTCAGGGAGTGCACATGCACCCCCTACATGTTACCAGTGATCTCTCCAGATACAGATATCTGTCACATCAATGTTCTGAGAAGACATTTTACATGCCAGAATAAAACTAGATTGTTAACTATTACTTGAAGAACACAAATAAGAGTATTTTTCTTGATATAGTAATGAAATTTGAAGCTCATGAGTTGGACTTTCTAGAAATGCAAACATTGCTAAATTAGTTCACTTTTGAAAATCCAAGGAAAAAAATTAAATATAGGAGGAAAGTTATTACCTATGACTAAAACAGTACCTGGTTTTGGAATTGGGCATGTACTAACTCTTTCCCTGTCTCTCTCAAAATGCTACCTATCTTCTGACTTTTGGATGTATGAAGAAGCAGTTGCTTCAAGTAACAGCTTCCAAATCCAATTCCATTTGTCTAAAAAATGTACATTTTATTGGCAACTTTACAGAAATAGAAGGAGCTGCAAACTAAAAAATACCAGGGGTTAAAAATAAACATGACTGTATGCACAGTATGGCAAGCACCACTGAAATGGCACTAAAATTAGTTAGGCATTTTGAAATGTTACATGGATCCTCATGGAGCAGACAAATCCACCTACTTTCATTCTTTCATTCTTTGAGTCTGAAATTATTTTCTTCATTTGCACGTTCCCGGACATACGTGTAATTCCTGGGATTTTAGTCTTCTTCTTTTCATTGTCAAATATAAAAATGGGATTTTCAGAAGAGCCTGAGTGATTTAAATGCACAGCTTCCACAATGTGGGTGGAACGTGTGTGTTTAAAGGCAAGTCTACATTGTGGACTTATTATGCCAGGCATCTGTGCCCTTTAGCATAGGCACAACTGCTCATGAATGAAGTTATGCTGCATCCAGCTCATGTACACAATGCACTGTGTCTAGGCATGCTGTCGCCTGGCACAGAGTTCAACATGCCCTAGGCTCCTTATTGCCAAATCCAATAAAGAAGTGAGGCAGAACTTAAGGGCCCCTTTTTTAAAGGTTCTGTTTCTACTCCTTTGCGGTTCTTAATGTCTTGGCACTTAAATCTTTGACTGGATATGACCCTTAGACTCTTCTGATAATTTCTCCCAAGGTCTTAATGCAAGAAACTGTTCTTTGTACCTTATATATACATACAGCAAGGCCCTGATCAGGTTCGGTTAATAATTAATCTCTCCCTTTTATTGGTTTATGTTAAGGCTCCTGTCCCTATTCCTGTGTTAATGCATAGTTTTTCTCTTTTCTCCTAATGATTTCTTTGCTGAATAATAAAAAATATTTTGATTTAAGAGACTAATTTTGGTTTAGGTAGCTAAAAGTTTTCCTAAAAATATTAACTTTTAAATTAGTTTTTATGCCAGGCTTAGACAGAATTAAAAAAAAAATCAGCCAACCAGAAACCTAGTTTTTCAACCAGCTCTATTTAATGATCAATACAATCATTAGACCGGTTATAGCCTGAGAGCCCAGAGTATTAGACCTGCAGATTTCCACATTATAGGTATATCTTAAGTTCCCTCCTGTGGAAAAGGAAGTAGGAGGGATAAAAATGAACGTCACGGTTATGAATTCTCTCTGTTGATTTATTTCCAGTCATGCTTAAACAGCATTTTTTCATTTAGATCTTTGTTCTGGGGAAAATAGGAAGAATGAGAGATTAAATAAAGTGCGGTTGGAAGGGTTCAAGAATGCTTGACTTTTTATAAAACTAGTGGTATGAAGAGGAGTCCAAAAGAATGATAACTATAATGTCATAGAAATATCCCAACATATTTCCATAGAGATATGATTTATATAAGCCTTTTGCCATGGGTTGCAGGCAGCAGCAAAGGCTAGAATCTAGGGGTCTAGGAGTTCCTTTTAAAATAAACTAAAACCACCAGCTCTGTGGGGGGAAAAAATCACATACCTTCCTTTAACAGGCAACACTTCCCTGCTCATAAGCAGTGAGTCCACAAATAAAACAAGGAAAGATTTTATTAGGGGACAAGGTAACACAGCACCAATGTGGGAAAACAGTACAATATATATAACACAGCTAAATATATGTATGAATAATTGGGAAAGCATCCACCCCCCTACAGTATTCTTGGCAGATGACTCTTAGCCCACTTTCCCACTTGTGGGGTGATTTTCTGCTAGGTAAGCAACCTTTTTTACAAGTCATTCCTCCTGGCTTCCTGCTCCACTATGCCTCCCCTCATGGTTTGGTGTCACCAGCTGCTTTAGTTGGTTCAGAAGTGAATCCAGGCAGGTTGTCTGTAGCTCTTATCAGAGGTTCAGTTCTGACACTCTACCACTTAACCCAGCTATACTGATTTCAGTTTTATTGATGCAGGTAGTAGGAACCATCACTCAAGATCATTCAATTCAATTGCTTCTTTCTGCACCTGCTCCTTTATTACCTCTTGCTGTAAAGCCAACTTAATCCTACCCATCTCAAAAAAAACCTGTTTGTGCACTCTTGCCTTTGGATCATCCTTATTGCAAAATCACCCCTCAAACACCTCCTTTCAAGCGCTTCATCATAGGAAGATCAATAGTGTACGGGAGCAAAATCTTTGCCGCAAGGTAGAAACCTTCCATTTCCAGAGATGATTACTATTCTCTGTCCAATGACTGTTTAATGTGAAGTGCATTAACAGGGAAATAATCCAGGGCTGCTCCTTCCTAATGGAATACCCCAAGAGTGAGGCTACCTCTTGCTAGTTTGTTCTCCTTCTGGCCCTATGAATATTGAATTCTTTGATGCACAGCTTCCACAGGAGAAGTGGGGAGTGTCCCCATCCTGCTTAGATTTAGGGTTGGAGCATGTCTTGGGTGGTGTGATACATTAGCCTGAATATCTTCAGGTTGAGGAGGGTATGGAGGTCAGTGCCACCACTTCTTAATTGAGTGCTGTAGCTACTACATCATTATATAAAGGGGGGGTCCTTCTCTGACTCTATATTAAAAAAGACTTCACAGATTCCTTTACAGCCTGAACACATTCAGTGGGGTGTTCTGGGCCCTGGATTCTGGGTAGATGTAGTTGCCTTCTTTGCAGCACTGACTCGGCTCCAGAAAGGTGTTTGTTATTGGCTGTGCTTAGGCTTTCCTATTGGCTAGTTTTTGGCAACTCCCTGCTCACCATGCACTAGGCACCTAGCTCTTGATTTTGTGCTCCACTTTGAGGGGTAGGTATCTACTTATTGTGACTCTGAATCTAGAAGTGTCTTGGTCCTTGCTTGGTCATTAGTTATGAGTTGTGTGTCATATCTTTGTTATACAATCCTCCACAGAGTGAAGAATCTCTGATGTTATGCCACAGATGATAGAGAAAGAAAACACCTTGCTGTATGTTATCTCTTTTATGCAAAGCATGTTTAAAGTAATTTAGTGGTATGCAAAACTTCAGGGACAGAGCACGTTCGCAGAACAAAATTCCTCTTACCTGAGTTAATGGAAGGCCAGATCATGCTGGTACCTGCGTTTAAACAGGAGAGCAGAGCATTCAGTAGGGTCTCAAAGGTGGAGAAGGCCTAGAAAGGGAGGAAATTATTTTGGTAGCCTGTGTAGTGCTTGTACTTCTTTGATCTTTTCTGCCTTTTAAACTTGAGCAGTTTCACATACATAACAGCAGAGTTTTGTAGGATGGTAAGATTTGGCTAAATCTGACTGTTTTTTGATATTTGGCTGAAGTCTAATCACTCTATGTAAATCCTCCTTAGAAACTGCCTTGCAATGTAGTCCAGTGTTTCTCAACCTTTTAAGTAGCAAGTACCCCCTAACTTCTGAAAATTTTAATAAGTACCCCAACACTCACTGTTCCAGGGGATTTTATATTTACAGCCTAATGTGTGCTATATGTTGGAAGAAGGGCTGTGTATATAAGGCCGTGATATGAGAGATGTCTGATCTGGTGTGGGTAGGGTTGCCATCCTTTACACCAGTGATGCACAGCTCAGGTATGTACCTGGGCTAGAGGTGATGTTGGCCAGAGCTAGGAGGGCTGAATAATTTGCCAAATTATTACTGGGGAATTTAAAGCACCACGCAATATGCAGCACACCAAATTTTTGCCATAGTTTTGAGAGGAGGAAGGGGCGAGAGAGAGGAAAAGAGGATGAGAGAGAGAGAGTGTTGGGGTACCCGTATACCCCTTGCCTATGTTTTGCATACCACACGTTGAGAAACTATGCTGTAGTCCACCACAGCCAAAAGTGCTTACAGGCAGAAGTTGAATTTTGAGGTTTCCTTTTTTGGGTCCCCAGCTTAACACTTCTTCAATCTGAACAGCTAAAATTGTGAGACAATTAAGGAACAACTAAGGAAAAATGTCTTTACAGTCTGAATGTCCAGGGTCTGGAACAGACTCCCCACAGAGGTGGTGCAAACACCTACTCTGGACTCATTCCAAAAACATTTGGGTGCTTATTTTGCAAGATCATTTGACCCCAGCAGACTTCCTGCCTCTGGCAGGGGGGCTGGACTTGATGATCTCGTGAGTTCCCTTCCAGCCCCTAATGGCTATGAAATCTATGAAAAATGAAACAATGAAAAAAATAAAGAAAAATGTCTTCAATTATATGTAGGAGACAATCCAAGATTTTCCTGGAGTTTTTGTACATTTTTTACCAATGAACTATGACATTTGCATTTATTGACACACAAGGCTTCCAACTAAATTTTAAATCATATACTATTGTTGGTGTTGTTAAATGCGCTGTATCCTATAAAATACTCTACACCATAAACTTACTAATTAAGTTGAATGAATACAGCTTTAAGCTAAAAAATAAAATATAGGAAAAAGACTTAAAATGAAGTGAAAAAACACTCTCTTCCTCAGGTTAATAATTTAGCATTTTGATGATAAGCTGGGACAAAAAGCACATTTCTGTCAGTAGAATTTTCCCAATATAAAAAAACAGAGAAATCAGTTGAGGAATTGCCTATTGCTTCCTTATAAATATGGAGTGTCACTTCATTTTAAACTTGTGTTTCTCTTTCAAATAGAGCTAGTGACTTTATTTATAGAACTGTAGCAAGCCTGCAGACATATGATCCAGGGATTTTATTTTATATTTTCTTTTTCCTTTTATTTTTTATTTGAAAGACTGCCTAAAATGATATTGTACCTAACTTTATTAAAACAGGCTTTAATAGATTTGTTGTTAGAATATAATTTACAACGTTAGAAATTGAAATCAAGAAGAGAAAGCAAAGTAGGCAAACACACATAATAAAAATATGTCTGCTAGGGCTGATACTGCTAAATGAATATCACTTTTAGCTGATACAAAATTTCTTCTTCATGTCACACATACTCCTTGTTTTTCAGTGTAGAAATTCTTATTGGTTAAGTGTCGTGCCTTTTTGCTCTGCTTGTTCATTTTTAAGGAAGCAATGCCAGTTAGAGAAAGTAATAAGAAAATTGTAAATGAAAGTCCTACTTTTTAAATGAAGTTCATTTGAAGCTAATTAATAAATACCATCAGCATTAGGTAATACACAGCAAACAGGACTAAACCATTAATTTGCATCAAGTAAATTGGAAACTACACATTTTCCCTCGTGGTCTCATGCAGTCTATAAATATTGGTTGGGTCAGGGTATGCATTGCCAAAGAGTTCCAATAGCTGCCCTGTAAGCCTTGATTCATACAATAAATCAAATAAGTCTGAATGATGTATGTGCCCAATGAAAATCCCAGGCACATTATATTGTTGTTCATCCAGTGGCAAAAAACCTGACATGTTTGACACAGAAAATTTAGCAGTTAGTCATTATTCTTTTTTTACTATTTCATATTTTTCCTTCCAGATTTCTCTAAAACAGCATCATGAATTGGACAAAAAATGTATCACTTAAAGTTCTATTGATTATGGACACGGTCACACAATATAGTTTTCTATAAATGTAAGTGTCTCTTTCTGTATGTGAGCATGGTTTTGCTATTTTGGTTTAATGAAGTTGAAATGACTTGGCTTGTCACATTAGGACTGACGGCACTGGTAATAAAATCATCTGCCTTAAATAAAGTTAAGTTACGTTAAGTCATCTTTTTTAAGTTGCTGTTTTAACGGTATGCTTTTCCAGGTTGAAAATAAAACAAATGCTGTTACAAACAGACATCTATAAATAATGTTTAAAACAATGCTGTTATTTACAGATGTTCTGGGCTGGTATTCGTCTGAATACTGAATGCTCTGAAAGGCTCTGTTGTCAGTTAGGGCTGGTGTGGGGCAGCACCATCACTGGGGAGAAGATTATCATCTACATTAGACATGTCTATGACTTATAGAGTGCTTGGGAGCAGAAGTCATATGAAAAGTGCAAGGTCTAAATTACTGACTGGGTGATCAGAGAATGTGATTTAAACAATGTGAAGGCATTCAGTGTTTTCTCATTTAGGAACAAATCCTGTGCTACCTTCCATTGGTACAGAAAGCAAGAAGAAAGCAGTACCAGGTTTACCAAGTGCATGCTGCTAGGAACATACAGAGCTCTAAAACTCTTGGTTCAGAGGTGATGCCTTTTATTAGACCAACTGAAAATAGCAAAAACCTTCTTTTCTGCAAGCTTTCAGGCACCCCCCTCCCCTTCTTCAGGTTGCTAGGGTCAGAATTCATTTAGTGTGAGATACCTTCATGTATTGCAAGCCTCTGAATCCAGTTCCTGATGAATTACCATGACCCCAGTATAGACAGAGATTTGAAGATAGAGCAGATGGATCTGTAATCATTATGAGGCAACCTCTTTGCCTGTAATAATAGCCTACAGTAACTGTGTTGCCTATTTCTGGTCTTTGTGGTTTGACATCTTCTGCAGACTTCTTCACTTTAGAACATGCTCCCTTTTACAAATGGGTCCAGGTTTAGGCCTTTTTGTAGTTTTGTAATATAAAGATTTGATCCAGCCAATGTCAGATTTTCAAAACAGGTTTCTTAAGCTTGTTCCTGAGTATTTTGGGGTGAGTAATTTTGGGTAAATTCCAAATACACATGCCATTTGTAGACATGAATTGAAACATTTTAGGTGCACAACAAGTACATAAGCAGAACGCAGGCTTCTGGCTAGAGAGCAGATAAAGTCCATATTAAAAATTTGTGTGCAGTGTATGTACAAAGATAGATAAGAACAGTTTCACAGAATAGTGTTAAAGATGCTTAAGGGGTTTAGAAAAGCATCCAAAGAACTATTACTTCTCTACTTCTGCCACTTTGCCTGCACTTTTTTACTCCATGGAAGAGACATCTAATAAATCTCACTAACCCACTTTGGCAGTACCAGAAAATCAAACCAGAGAACTTACTGGCATGTGGCCAAATCCAGAGTCAGAGGATTACTTAAAAATTATGAGCAATACCCCCTCCCCTGATTTATACAATCTACCTACTGTATGTCTTGAGACTGTGACATATTATAGTACATGACTGCAGTCGTATTTACTAGGAATGTATGTCCTTTGTCACATGGCTGGGACATCATTTTTATTAGACCTGAACACCCAATAATTCAGCCAATGGCATATCTTGTCCATTTTTGAAAATGAAACGTTGGTAAGAAATCAAATTTTGTGTAACCGATTATACTTACCAGCCATCTGTATTTTATTCTTTAAAGATGTTCTTTGGAGAAGCATGTGGTCGCAATTGGCAGTAGAAATGCAAACATATAGTAGGAAGCAAGTACAGACCCTGCCTACACCTAACAAAAATATATAGTAGCCCAGACATCATGCACACCACCATTCATCTTCAAGTGCTAAATATATAAGGCAGCCTGAGACCACATATTTATGCAGGTGCGATTGCTATAATTTTTTTTCATTTCCCCCAATCCTATGGCAAGGTCTATAAACCAGACTTTTCAGAAAAACTACAATCATCACCTGGTTTATGACCAGTGTAATGTCTAATCTGATTCTGAGCTACTCAGGTAGATATAGTGGCCCTTGTACAGTTGGACAAGAAAGTGCACATTAAATTTGCTCCACTCTGTTGCCCAATAATTGTATAATACTGCTTCATTAACAAAAATTAATGTCACCAGGTAAAAAAGGAAGACAGGAATTGTATTAAGCCTCTTCACATCAAAGAGATCCCATCACAGGCTTATTTAGCTTGACCCTCAAGTTCTGCAGCTGGATAGGAGAAGCAGGTGCTGCTGTGGGTAAAATGGAGATGGAAGGACAGACGTTTATTTAACACTTCTCCCTGTGCCCAAGTCACCCCATCAAGAGATGTTCTGATGGTGTGTCCTGAGGCAGAATTTGCTTTATTCAGAACATTTTGAGTCAACGGATTTATCCACAACCCTTTACTTGACCTCTGGCAGTGATTATCCCCAACCATGAGGGATGCTGCCAACGATTCAGGATACTTCCCTCATGAATCACTGTATACCCAAGTGTGCAGCCAGGCAAAAGTAATGTTCTAAACACATTTACTTGCATCTGCCTGGGTTGTTCAGGGCTTACACAGGCATATGACTGGATTTCAATGGATTCAGATGCCAGGGAAGCACCATACTTTGGGGCTTTGGATGTTGTCTTCCAGGGGAGCATGATGCAAGAAGGACTTGTATGGTCTTCCCTCAGACTCACCTATGGAAGAAAACAGTTTGACCTGTAATTTAGGGATAATGCTTTTCTGTTCGTAGGCTTTTGAAATGTAGAGCTAGTGAAAAATTGCAAAAGCAATTAGGCATTAAAAAATATATATTTTTAAGTGGGATTCATAGAATGGCTAAAAATCAGGCTAGTTTTATTTAGGGAGACTAAACATGGATTTAGAAATATGGGGTCTGTCTACAGCATCAGGGGACTGTTAGGCTAACTACAGATATTCAAAAAGACCCTGGCAGAGGCAGTCTATTGCACTTTTCTTGGAGTACTGTAAGTTAGAATAGAAATGAATCGAACAGGCATTCACTGTTTGATGGGGGAGAGGAGAGGAGCAGTGGCAGCATGTAGGAGGTGCATGGGGGTGCACATGCACCCCCTGCAAGCACTGAGGCACCCCCTGACAGGCTGCACTTCCCACTTAAGTGATGGGTGGGGGTGGCAGGTGGGAGCGCCGGTGCCCCCCCATGATCACTGGCTGGGGAGTGGGAGCACCAGATGTAGGGCCATGGCCACTTCTTGGTTGGTGTGATTGGCCATGGGGAGATCCCCCCCAGTCCCTGACTGGTCACTGGGGGGGCATGTGCCCCCCTGACTAAGGTGGCACCAGTTGCCCATGGGATCCTGCCTACACAAGGCAAGGCCAGTAAGTGGGGAGCACTGCTGCATGCCTTCCAGGAGGCTGCCAGAGCTACCCCTTCCCCCCCCCCCACACCAGTTGGTGATTGTCAGCAACAGCTGGAGGGGGAAGAAGGGGAATGGATCCCCTCAACATGAGGGGCTCCCCACAGATTGCTGAATGGGGTCTCAGGGTGGGGTGGGTCAGGCTCCCTTCCTCCCCAGCCCCTGTTCCTGGTGTGGTGAAAAGCTGGCCATCCAGAATGCTGTTGGGGGTCCCTCATACCTCACCCTGACCCCTGCCCAAGCCTCCTGACAATGGCAGCCAGAAGCTGCAGCATGAGGCTGGCTGGCTTTTTGCTGCACCAGGAACTGCGGCCAGGGGTGGGGAACAGATCTTCTCTACAACATGGACCTGGCCTGGCCCCAACCAAGACCTGAGCCTGCAAGCTTGTGAGGTGTGGGGGTGAGGAAGGATCCATTCAGAAGAGAGGCGCTGTTTCCTACTCCTCCCCACCACAATTTTCAGCACAGTGAAAAGTGGGACAGCCAGGAGCTGCAGTTGCTGGCTGTAGCTATGAGAATGGGGCCTCTCTGCCAGGCATATTCCCCTCCCACCTCCCCTCCCAAGCTTGCAGGCACAGGTCTTGGTGGAGGCCAGGCCAGGTCTGCTCAGAAGAGAGGCTCCATTCTTCTACCCCCTGCATGACAGAACAGGGAGGAGACAGAGCCTTTTCTGCCTCCTCTCTGTGACAGCCTGGGGGTGAAGCTGAGGCTGTGCTTGCCTGGAGCAGATGAAACCAGCTGAGGCTAACAAGCCATTGAGGGTAGGATCCCTCAGATGGCAATAGAACATGCCTCACATTGATCTACATTGAAGGGCGTGGTACAGACATTCAAAAACGCACTGTAACCTGAAGAATTTTGTCTAATACCCCATCCATTGAGGGTTACTTTAGAGTGGGATCTGCCATTTTTAAAGGTGTGTTAACTGTAACGTCTCTGCCTAGCATTAGGAGTATCCCAGTGAAACCCAGCATGTCTCTCTGTATGAATAAAGCCCCAAATTGATTTAATGTTATTGGCTTACCACAGTGCAGGATGTGACGCTCTCACCGATGGAGTAGGCTTACACATAATTTTAGTTACCCAGGCTTAACATTTTGGCTTGTTTAGATTTAGGCATGTCATTTGTTTTCCTTTTTGGTGCACAGTTTAAATAAGAGATTTCAATTCACCAAAGAATTGAAAAATTATATGGTAAATTGCAAGCTTAAATCATAAGCACAGTGGTTACACATAGCACTTCCCTATGGAACTTCCATCTGAACATATTTCAGAAGTGGTTAAGGATTATTATCTTCATTTCAGAGATGGGGAAACTGATCTACAGTAACATTTCTGAATTTACACATAGGCAAACAACTGGACTGAATTATCTGCCCTGCACTGTAATCACTAGCTTTATTCTATCCAAGTTCATCAGTTACTGTGAGATGGCCACACACAGGATAAGATCATCCTCTCTGGACCTCACAATAATGGGAAAGGCATGGATTCTGGTAAGTGATATCTTTTATTGGACCAACTGTGTAGTTAGGAAGCTTTCAGGTCCCAAGTACACTTCCTCACATAACCTATGATAGAAAATGCTATTTATACAAACAAAACTTAAGTTTAGGTGACCCAAGGAAGGGTACTATAATATCATCTCCACACTACCGTGATTTCAGGGATGGTTTGGACCAGTGGTTCTCATTTTTTTTTTTAGAATCTAGGCATCCCTCACCAGACTCAAAGCACTCAGAAAATGCCAGCATTTTCAATCAGTGTTTCACTACTGAAAAAAATAATAGAGTAATTCTTCTGTGGCAAAGAATGTAGAAAGACCATAACAAGTCAGAATGTTTTTAACACTATGGATTCCTATTTGAAAATATTTGAGTTTATAGCACGTATAGGTGTTTATAGCAAGTACTAGCAGTGAAATATTGAGTGGAACCCCCAGCACCCTGGTTGATAATCACTGGTTTGGATAGTTGTAGATCTTACATTGAAAGATAAAATTGGTGTAAATGAGAAATAACTCTTTCTTCTTCTGAAGTTATTGCCGGGGTTCTACATTAGTTTCAAAGGCCTGAAGGCATTTCTCTCAGGGAGAGACCATATACAACTTTGATTTCCAATTTCAGAAGAATTAATGCAATTTAGAAAGGAATTCTAGATGTTTTTCATGATTTTTTTCTATCTTTGATGAAAGACTGTGATTACTTCTTCTAGTTTAGAAGGTATGTGTGAATATTTCCCCCATCCTGCATTTTGGTAGATTTTCTTCTTTTCTCTTCCTAACTCATAGACAAGAAGGCAAATCCTCAAATTTTCCTGAACTGATCATTTGTGGGGTGGGGGGGGCGGTGGGGAGAGGGGGGGATATCTTAGATTGGATTAACTCAAATATTTAATCTCTAAAAAAAAAAAAAGTTTTGATTTTAACTCATTTCAAACAAAATTAAAAATGACCTTTTTCATTTAATTTTTATTTTTTAATCGGGAGACTCATCAAAACTGATATTTTCTCATGAAGATTTTGTTTTAGTAAATCCACATTTTCCAAAGAAAAAATAGCTTCTCAAAAATGTCCATCCAATTAATTAATATTACAAACTTTTCGTCGTATTCTTATGTGGCATTGAGCTGTGATTTAAAAATGAGGCACTATTTTTCCCCAATTGCCCTTACTTGATTTAGAAAAAAAAAGTACAAACAAGAAGGTGTGGCAGGATGTCCTTCCAGGGATGGCTGTGAAGCCCCTGGAGTCCCCTCAGCCCTCACTTTGTGGGCAATCACCCCTTCAGTTTCCTGCCATGCCTTGATGTTTTCTTTTAAAATTAAATCAGTTTTTAATGAGGGAGGCTGCCTCAGGGCTTCCTAAATTGCTAGGTGCTTGTAGCCACTGCCTTATGGGATAATTGCATGGCTCCATTCTTCCCCTATGCCATGACCCATGCCTTGCAGATAGCAGCCTCATTGATGTTCTCTTTCACTAAGCCCCTCCTCTGGGGTGCTTGGATCTTTGTTGGTTCCACACTCTGTCTCTCAATAGGCTCCTGGACCCTTACTGGTCCCACACTCTCAGCCCCACAATAGGCTTCGGGACCCTCACTGGTGCTACATTTTCAACCCCTCAATCTGGGTTCCACACCCCTCCCTAGGTCCCTAGGAACCTCTCCCCCCCCCAAACCTTCTGACTGCTTTAGGTGTTACCCTCTGTGTTCACTTTTTGGAGCTGCAGCCATCCTACTGTGGTGGTGTTTTCTCAGCAGGTTCCAAGCTGTTACTGCTGGCTAATCTCAAGGCCTGGGTTTATATCCTCCTCCTGGACCAGATGACTGCAATAAGCCCAGGCCACACCTACAGGCTGCTTCAGCCCCACTCTGCCTACTCTTAAAGTGGCAGAAGCATCAAGCCTCCTACCACACAAAAGATTGTTTTTTCCTTGTGGTGTCTTTTATTGGGCCAACTGTATAGATGGGAGAAATGTGTTGTATATGAATCTTGGAGGGTTAAAGCAAGGCTTTGTAATGTTAAAAGTGAGGCCATTTCTTTCTCCTTTTGCCTCCATTTCATAAAAGTGGACACAGCACTTGCAAGACGGTGAGGAGGGAAAAGGGGTATTGTGTGAGGGTTACTGATAATATATGAAACTAGCTGAATCCAGTCAACAGGGGAGTCCCGTCAACAGGAGAACCTTGAAAGTCAGGCATGATTTGTTTTTGTTAGATAAAGAAACATCTTGAGACAAAATATAGGGGGCATGTAATTCACGAGAGTTAAACTTCCATGTTCACGCCCACAGTGCTGCTTGATTGGATAGAATAGTGATTCAGTTAATAGATGATTGGGTATTTTTACGAGCACGAGCTAATCACGAACTAACGCTTTTGCTTTTAGAAAGTATAAAAAAGTATTATAACTAGTAGGCGGGGTCCCTCTCTGTAGAGACACCTCGCTCGAGCTAATAAAGATTCTGTATTTGACTTTGGATACTTGCTCTGCGTGATCATTGCCCCAGCCTAGAGTGAACTGCACGTGGCTTTAAGAGCGTAATACGTAAAAAATGTTGGACAGTTTTTCAGGCAGAACCCTACTACAAAAAAAATGTTTATTCAGGCCATGCATAGACGAAACCAGGGCCATGTGTGCACGTCTCTTTAAAGTGGGCTAAATGCTTTTGCACTGCTCTAATGGTGTTGGTGTTTGCATGTGTCAGCAGCGTATTGAGCAGTAATTCCAGCCACTGTAGCAAATTTGGCAGGATAATGCACCTTAAATGACTTGGGGGACAGCAAACTAAAATGAAGCACCAGGCTCTGTGCAGCTCAGGGGCTCTGCAGGAAGCCCATGCAGGCAGTCTGGCAGCAGCCCGGGAAGGCAGGCTCTGCCTAAGAAAAAAAAAAAAGCGCCAGCTTGATCTCTCCCCCTGGAGCCTGCCTGCCTGCCTGAGCTCTGTAGGGGCCTGGTGCTTCCCTCTGTGGCTGTAGTGCTCCCCAGGACTGCCCGAGCTGGGTTCCTGCAGGCGGGTGCTGCCTGGGGGGCGGTACCGATGTGCAGGGAAGCACCAGTGCCCCCCCCCCCCACAGCCCAGGGAATGCTCCGCCCACCGGCAGCTTGCCTTCCCTTCCCTTTCCTACCACTGGAGAGGCAGGTACGTTTGGGTGTGTGCGTGACATGGGGGTTTAAAGGGCCCTAAATTGAAATGGTGCTTTTAAAAACCCACTGCTTCAATTTAGGGCCCCCATTTCATCTACATATGCCCTCAGACTCTACGCAGCTTAAGGTTGTAGGTCTAGAAGGGGTAATTCTTTTGTTCTCCTATTGTTGCATTTCATTCCAGACAGAGGAATTTTAGATTCTTTTAATGTTGAAAATAACTTGCCGCCTCATTCTCTGAAAACTGACTCACTGCAGCGTTGTTAGCCATTGATGCTTTAGAACTAAGTTTTTGTTCATTGGAATTCAAGCTAGATTTGACTATTATATCATGTTCTTTATACCTATTTATATTTTGCTCATTACTAAAATATCTAAGCACCCTTAAAGAACATAGACATTTTAAAAGGAAGACGTACTTATGGGGGCTCTTCAGAGGCAACTACAGAAGGAAAAACTTAGTAAATTACATTGTGTGGTTACAGTAACTTTAATATTTTTCCCTTGCACATGTGCTGATATAAGATAAAGTTAATATCAGGAGAACACTATGTTTACCTGAACATTTAGATGCCACAGATTATTTCCTCCCTGGTTCCAACCTGTGAGAAGGGACTCTTGAGGGGAAAAAAGCCATAAGCTTATCTCTTTTTTGACATTGCCTTGTTTGGAGTCCATCCCCCAAAATGGTGGTTTATATAGATTAGTGGGAGACCCGGACCATTTGTATGAAGGCCCTGTACACTACATTTGGCTTTTTTTCTGTCCAATCTGGTTTCTTAGCAGAACTGCACTATCAGGGAATTCCTTTGGCTGTTTAGGTCTAGTGGGTCTAATGGGCATTTCTCTGCCTATTCAACTTTCAACCCTTTTCATTTTTATAGGTTCTGGGATGTCTAGGGGCCTCTGCTGGGCCCAAGTAGGGAAGCAGAACAGTGCCACGGAGGTTGCTGAGGTCCCTTTTCACCTTGTACCCAGGATAGCGAGCTAAATTCTGGGATATTGCTGAGAAAAAAATGACCCCATCTTAGAGGATTGTTAAAGCAGTTCTTATACCTTTCACATTCTCTGAATTGTTTTTCTGATTCTGCTGTTTTATGGTCATACTGTGCCAGTTTCTTTTACTTCAGTAATGTATAAAGTGTGGTATGTGAGGTATCAGAGGTAAAGAAAGCTAACTTGTCGTATCTAACTAAAAATAGTTTATTTATTCCTATATGTAGCTAGAGCATCAGATTCACAGGGAAAAAAATTGTGGTTACTCATATCAACATTTACCTCTACTTGTATAATGACTTCTGTGCTTTTGTTCCTGCTAAGCTCTGATTGTTTGCAGATGCATTTAAGCTTATTGTTTTTTTTTTCACTTAAGATTATATAAAAGCTTTTATCATACCACAATTGCATAGCATAGAGGAGAGATTCAGTAAAGGGGGTTTAGATGGATTCAGTATTAACCTTACAGAAGAAT
This sequence comes from Gavialis gangeticus, assembly GCF_001723915.1. NCBI lineage: Eukaryota > Metazoa > Chordata > Crocodylia > Gavialidae > Gavialis > Gavialis gangeticus. Next base: position 32,762,505 of record NW_017729024.1, on the reverse strand, counting down.
TTGTTCTTCCTGACATTCAGCAGGCAGTTGGAATATGCTGTAATATTTATTTTATACCAACTTAAAACCATTTTGCTTCCATTTCTCCCTACTGTGCTGCTATGTCTTCATACTTCTCTTTATTTTCTCTCTATAGTTTGCCTTTTGGGATATTTGGATACAGTTTTCCGGTTTTAGAGATGTAGTTCAAAACATTTTAAGGGCTTCAATAAAGCAAATGACTATTTGTATTTCACATTTTTTTGTTTACCTTCTTTTACTTCATCAGTTTCTACCTATCCAATGTCACTGATGATGGGCAATATAAATAATATGCATAACACATGTTACATATTATTCAGTTGTTTTATAAGGCTTGTCAGATTTTACCTTAAAAACAGAGATCCTATGTATAGTTGAAAGTAACTTAAAAGATGGCATTAGTTACAGAACAAGTTGACACAGATTTTATTTTTGGTCTCCTGTAAGCAACTGTATCTGAAAAGGTTTTTCAATTTGGCTGTACCAAAAAAAAAAAAATTGTTAAAACAAAGTTTTTACCTCATTTGTAGTGGCAGTTGAACAGTTTCCAGCTTGTGCAATATGTATCAAGACTTACTAAGATCCTGACAATACCTAGATTCTTTGAAAATTATAGTAGGTGGAGATATAATAATTCAATCAGGGAGGAAAAAAACTGGAGCTTTGTGACTAAAACAAGAAAAGAAAAATGCAGTAAATATAAATATCAAACTGTTGAATATCATGCACAATGGAGGTAGGAGTGAAAGGAGGGAATTCTCAGAAGAGACTTGTGAGCTTTTAGCTTCCTTCGTAAGATAAACAGGAGTGGCTTGAAGGAGGTTGCTATTCATGATAACCTCTCAACAGTGAGCTCACTTCTCCTTTTGTGCGGCTTGTTGGATTTTTGCCAAACTCATCTATTCTGTCTAGATTTTGGTGAGGGAGAACTATGAGGGTGGCTAGTAAGAAATGGTAAAGAGTATTTTACATTTGATTTTGCCTGGGTGCTTGTGACTGTTTCAAGTGATGTTAAGAGAACCTAGAGGGATGCAGGTAGCTGCTAAGATGTCATTTGAAATAAATACATAAATAATAAATGTGTTATAGCCCATAGTGGGGATCATGTTAGGGTTTTCAGGGACATTTTCATAGGGCAGAGAAAAAAATAAGAATTTTTTTCATTGGAATAGCTGAGAGTAATAGGATTGCAAAGGTGGCTGCATTTCAAAGGCTGATAAAATGAAACTGTGGATAGAGTGATAGAGATGTACTACAGGCCTAAATTACACCTTCTGTGCAAAGACAGATGGATTAGGAAATGTTAAGTCAAATGCTTCATGTATTGGAGCCCTAGGGCTTGATTCTATCCTGTGCTGGACTACAGCGTGGTGCAAAGGCATAAGGTTATTTGTCAGTGAGCTGGTTCAGGCTCATTGATTCTTAGGGCTGGTGCTATCCCTGACACAGGTTAAAGATGCTTTCTGGCAGTTCAGACTTGTACTGATATAGGGTGTTTAACAGATTTTACATCAGTGGATGCCTGCCGACATACTTCTGCCATGCCTCCCCTCCATTTCCATAAGCGTGAGAGGAAAAGCAGGTTCTGGGCTCAGCTGCAGCACAGATGCCTGAGTACATGAATGACTGGTGCCTCCCGAGACTGGGGGGCAGCAGTTGTAAGTGGCAGCATCGATGGCAAGTAGGGACTGGCTGCAGATGCTGGTGGTGGTGGTGGTGGGGCAAGCGGTGGGTGGCAAGCGGGGACCGCCTACAGATGCTGGCAGCCACATCGGTGGTGAGCGGGAGGGAGGTGGCAACCACCCACACAAGGCAGCAGTGGCTTCGGTGGTGGCCAACCTTGGGGCGGGGGGGGGGGGACGCACATGCCCCTCCTATGCACTGCCTATGCAAGACTAGGAAGGTTTGCTATACCCCAGGAATTTTCTGCTGGACAGTTTGATCCTGGATTTTAGCCTCCTTTGTATTACTCAGAATATTAAGCTAATTCTTGCCTCATAGAGGAGGGTGGTCCATCACTTGATACAACTCATTGTCCTAGTCCCATGTATATAAGGGGGAAGATGCAGAGCAACCTGGATCTTCCTTTCAGTGATAGCACTGTCAGCTCCTTGGTTGTGCTGCCATGGTTCCTCACCCAGTACCTATCTTGGCTCACATTGTGGAAGACAGTGGAGTTCTACAAAGCATTTGCTGTTAGCAAATCTACAGCTTAGGGGAAGAGCCTGGTAATCCTATTCTATCCTGATGCATGTATGCTAAATATGCAGGAGTCCCCCAATGCTGTTTGCTCCTAGACTCCATGGGATAAGATCTTATAAGGAACTGCTCCATCCCTGCCCTCTGACACAGAAAGTTTGCATATGTGTGCTCCCCTCTGATTCTCACTATGATGCAGAAAGATTTATTTCAGGTCAAAATCCATAAAGATAACAGAAGATGCTTTAATATTAATTTTATGTTCGAACAGTTGAATTGGGCACAAAGTTTGATGGGAGGTAGCGTGCTGTTCCAACCTCTTTCTGCAGACTTCTTGTAAACAATCTGACTGAGAGGATGTGTAAATGGGATGAGCATAAAACTTCCTGAATACATTTAAATAAAGCAGCCCTGGCTTGTGTAAGATTATCACTAACAGCTTTCCACTACATAAGTCATAGAAATGAAGTTTCAGAGTCTTTATTTACTGGCACTCCAGTTGAACACACCTGTTATTCTTATGATAGACAAAATGTTCCAGTAGCTGTTATGTTTTTCAATTTGGCTTTTGAAAAACGGTAAGTTAGACTTACTTGATGGATTTGTTGACTGTTACCATAAATGACTTCATTTATTAGACAGAAAAAGACTTCTTGGGTCCAATTCTGAACCTACTGATAGTCTCTTTACAATGTAAACAGTGTGCCTCTATTAATTTTAATTGTATTACTAATTAATTACACCAGAAATAGGAGTCTTCCCCCCCCCCCTTAAAGCCTGTCTCTTGCTTTTGTCAGTTTCTCCTTTGAGAATGTTGTATCCAATAGTGAAAAATATGACACAATATTCCATGGAACTAATTTACTTCATATTTATACTTTCAGATTAAGTTTAGTTGAGGAATGAAGGGTCTGAGCCTGCCTACATGATTTCACACCCATAGGTGTTTGGAAGAAAATCCATAAAATGCCATCCCTAGGTTAGATTGGAATTCCCCTAGGCTGAAAGAATCTCCAGCTGCTGGAGCAGCTTAAGCATCTACACAAAAAGGACTCCAAAATGAATGCTATGGGCCCTTTGGGCTCCTACACACATGCAGGGAGCCTGCTCTGACTTGCTGGAAATCCAGTGTGTCAGAGCAGACTCAATTAATTGAGTCTGCTGGAGGATGGAAATTGATGCACTCCAGCAGCCTCGCATATCATGTGTAGCAGCATTGCCACGTGTCTCCATGCTGACAAAATGGTGGCGGTGAATTTTGAACTAAAACGTGTCCAGTGAACTTTAGTTCAAAGTGCCCAGCCCCCGTTTTTTCAGTGTGAGGATGCGCAGGGACACTGATACACGTGATGCACCGGTGCTTTTAATCAGCAGGCTTACTAATTAAAGCGCCCAGCACTGCACTGGGACCATGTGTCAAAATGTTCTTTGATTGCAGACTTTAGCCCTGAGAGAAACTGCATGTTTTCACATGAAAAATGAATTCATATAAACGTTCCTGGTTCTCTCTTTGAAGTTAAACCAACGCAGCAAATTGCATTCTAAAGGTAGGGGGCTTTTGTTGTTGTTGTTAAAGGACTTAATGTAAATATAACAATAGTCTGGAAGGGAAGAGAAAGGAGAAATTTTAAATATGTAGCGCTATATTAGGTCCATCAATACCATTATTTCATTATTATTTCTAAATAATACATTGCCAACGTTAGGCTCCCTAAAAGGCACAATCAGAAAACTTCAGTTTCACTTACCCTTCTGGATGTTCAGGGTGTTTTAGGTTCTCAGCTTTGTGAATTACAATCGCTTTGAAAATGTTTAAAAAGAATAGCAAACAACACCTTCCCTAACTAACCCTCTGCCAAAGCAAATATCGTTTTCCTCTGAGTGTGCAACTGATAATCAGACAAGCGTCTAAATATCAGGCTGCTCCCTTTGTAGCTTTGCCAAATCATTACATCACCTGAGCTTTGCTGTAGGCTTCTATTCACATGAGTGGCATGAGGGGAACCAAAGTATCAGAAAATTTAATTTCCCCACAAAAACATCAATGGCAAACATCAAGGGCATTTGTTTGGCTTGAAAAGTAGCGAATAAGGACCAACTGTCAAAAGCAAAAGAACTATGGCTATGTGCGTGCTGCGTGCCCATTCCATTCTAAAATGACTGACCTGAAAATGAATAATGAGCCATTTTATAGAAGTTTCACAATTAACAGTTTCTCAGCTTTCAGAACAAAACTCTTTCTTCTTATGTTTAAGGACCTTATGTGTGAGAATATCAGCCCATTAAAGAAGAAGAAGCCAGCCTTGCTTTCTAGGTTGGATTTTCATCTTGAAACAATTGCCATTTAATGAGCAAGAAAAGAGCATTTGAACACTGGTGTTTATTTTTCCAGTATTGCTATCATCGTGGCTGAAAGACAGTGTTTTTTTAATGTACAGTTGAAAATGTTTTACACCAAATTGAGTCCTAAATGGACACATTTCATTAAACCTGCAAGGCTCTCCTTCTCACTCCATTAAATTCCATTATCAAAATCACCAGTCTATGGCTTAAAGTCTTAAAGTTGTATCTCCAATCATTGTGCTATTTTTTAATACCAAGTACAGTCTAAAATGTAACATAACTTGTTTCCTCTGCTAATTTTAAGTTCAACGTCTGGGAAGGGACCCAAGTTTCAAACTTCCTGCCTACAGAAGGTATTGCTGAAAGGTAACACTACCTTTCATGACTTGATCCCAGAGAAGGAAGCACAAGCCGAATGCATATGGAAGAGAAAAATGCCAGGAAGAGAGATGGAATTTTAAGGACACTTTATAATAAATGGTCCAAACATTGTCCCAATGTAGTCAGTTGGGCTAACTCCTTAACTTCTTAGATCAGTTTTCACTCTGACAAATGTCCAATTTAAAGTCCACTAGAATTTTGCCTATGTTGGAATCAGTCATTTGAGAAAGACAAACAGGTGTTGAATGCATTGCTTAGGAGCATTCTGACATACTAGCTTCAGTTCTCTAATATGCTCTATTTTTCTACCCTTTTTGTCAATTAAAAAAGAATCATCCCCCCCCCCCAGAAATGCAGTTGCTTTCCAATAACAAAACAGTATATACTATGTTTCAAAATGAATTTAAAAATGTGTATGACAACTTATCCAAGTGGATAGTAACCGTCTGGACTTTTCAATAAATCAATATGTATCAAGCATCAAAGACAGAATTCTAAATACAACTAAAATGTGTGCAGTCTGAAAAGTTTCTTGAAGCTCAGTCAGCTTTTAGGTCCAAAAAACTATTGTGTGAAAATAGTGTCTCCTGTGCCTGAAGACAAGCGCAGTACTTAAATATTTCATCTGCCATTCTTGATGGAGGTATGAAAACTTCTTCCAGCTGAGCAAATAGGACTTCACAGTCCAATGCAAACATGTAGGTATTGTAAATTATTTGTCTATCTTGCTCTTTACTGATTCATAATCTGAAGTAAGACAGTGTGTTATCATTCAGGAGAAATTGTCTGAATGTTAAGGGCTCAGATCTGACCTTTCTGAAAATCATTATTATGAGATATAAAATGTTCCTCAGGTCGCCAAAATAGCTATTTAAAAAATCCACCAGGACAATGCTGAGAGAGTCTTTGAAAGTAGTAGAACTATGCTGTGAATGAAATATGCAGAATGTGACCCTGTGGACTTGGCCCTCATACATTTTAACATCATCAAGGAGGGACCGTTAGATCATCTAGCCTGACCTCTTGGGCATCACAAGCATAAGAGCTTATGGAGATATAATAGCATAGTTTGTGCCTCCTTTTAATACACGCTGCCAACATGATACTTTCCTATGTAGACAGGCCTGAACAAATACTGCTTCTAAAGCTGTGCATTCTGTATTGTAACTGACCCTGATCCAGGGCATCATCATGAAGAGCATCATTTCTTTTGGTGGTATGTTTTATGTACCACAAGCTTAGACATGATCACTGTAGGAGCTCAAATCACTGCACTCCTACAGATTCCAGCACTCGATGGGTTCATGTTAACATTCTGTTCTAGTAAAGACCAAAAGATTCTTGATTAGCTCTTGTAGAAAAGTGAGGGTATAAATACCCGCTAGTAGATGCAACTCTCAAGTGGCTACTGCAGAAGATCAAGATAGTACTTAGTGCCTATAATCTAATAAATGACCACAAAAGTGAATATGCCCCAAAAGTGTTTCTTGGAATGCTGTTTTTGGTCTGCCTCTACATTAGATGGCAACTTGAATGCTAATCCTTAGGTTCCCGTCTCTTAGAATTCAGGCGCGATGACTGCAGTTTCTGGGGACCTATTTACATTGTCCTTCGGTACATAGCCTCATGCATTTTGCTAGCAGGCTGGTACCCTTTTTCAACATGGGGGTTCTCTTGAGTGATTATTTCTATTCTGTATGTACAACGTGTCATTTAATTAGGGGACAGAACAAAATACCACATGAGAATGGTAATTAACAGACACAGAATGAATTGCTAATGAATTATGAGAGAATGAGCTACAGGAAAAAAAAAGAAAAAGTTCTCTGAAGAGTGTGAGAGTAATTTCATAAACAAAATAATGCTAGAATTATGTGATGTTTGCAGACAAATCACACAAAAGAAAAAGGGTGAGTTTCTTTAATAAGTTATTTGTTGTGAATTATTTACACAGGTCTAGTCAAGATCCACGAGGCCATGATTAACTAGTAAGCAACACAGAGGTGTTCAGAACTGTTGGGATCCCATGCATTTCTGAAGATTTATGGCTGCTTCAGATGGGTTGTACTTCTCAATTTAAGAAGAATTTTTTTAGATCATCTGTGGAGTGATGGATCCCCATGCACACTACAAATAAAATAAATATCTAACTTGTTGGCAGTTCACTGCCAACATACATTATTTATGCATTGTTTTAATTAGATGCTAAACATTAACAAATTGTACAAGTTGATTATACTACTGCCAACATTCCTGTTTGTTCTTTCCACTGATATTTGAATATTCAGGCTTTTTCTGGTATAATATTGGGGTAAAATTCAGCACAGAACATCAAAGTAAGGGTCTTTGAATCATTTAGGATCTATGTAGGCCTCCATCTAGGCAAGTGCTTAAATGCATGACTGGTCTGAAGCCTTTCTTTCTTACCCTACTTTCACTGCAAGCCTGTTGACTGGAAGCAGGTAAAGAAGGAAAAGGTCATTTTCAGAAAATGCCAGTGGAAGAAGAAGAAGGAGCTAGCAGGAGAATCAACAGGATGGCTGGAAGACACCACAGTGCCAAAGCCTTTGTCACTGCCAGCTTTTCCTCTGCCTGTACCTATGTGGGCCACTGATCACTGAGGCTTTCAACTAGGTTCTCTTCTGGCTTTGCAGAGACTGCAGCCTGCATGTCCTTGCCAAAGACAGCCGGGTAGGGGAATGCTTGTTATATGAGAGGTGTCTCCTTGTGGATTCTCGCAGGAATCTGGTAAGGGAGTTGGAGGAGCTGGCAGATAGGCTCAAAAGCATCCATGAGCACGATGCTTTCATTGATTCAATGCACAAAGAGACCGCCCACTTCGTTGAACAGGGACAGCCAGAGAAGGCATTGAAAGACAAAGATGTCCCAGATACTTGGGAAAGTGGAAGCTGGTACCTGTTGGCACTAGATTTATGACCCAGATACCTTGTTCTGGGCAGACCCAAATCCTCAGACTGACAACCACTCCATTCGATAATAGGTGCATTTTATTGATACAGATAAGGATCAGTGATAGCAGCTAAGAATAATGCAAACAATTCTATATCTACCAGTCCCAGGGTTCGCAGAGTCAAGGTATGTCTGGCCAATATGCGAGCTTCACTCTGAGTTTCTCTCTTGAATGTCAGATGTCAGCAGCCTGGAGGTCAGGGGCTAAGACCCACTGCCCATAGTGGCATGGGTGAGGCAGGCTGGTGGTATGCCCTATTTACATGGTGGCCTCGGGTTCTCTTCTTGGTGGGATCTTTTGCTGCTCTATAATCCCTCCTTTTGTATCTTTTTTCCCCTCTGTGATGACTCTTTATCTTTGGGCATCACTGATTGGTCTCTTTGTGGTTGTCATACTGTCCACGTTCTGTCCTGTCAGCATATTCCTTTGTTTCACAAACCCATCACACATCCCAGTTTGGGTTTTCCCGGTCTTCTCCTAATCTGGTCTGTTCCCCCAAAACTGGAAATCCCAAGGCTTTGCAGCTGGGCACTGACCTGGCCAATGTGGCAGAGTCCTTTATTTCATGTTATGGAACAGTGTGGTAAATGTCTTCAATTTCCCAGCCTGTGTGTCTGCTTACCACTTGCCTGTGTCACACACAGTGGGCCTTGAAGAAACTGTCACAAACAGGCTTTTAGAAATCAACTAACGCTTACTGTTGCCCTGGACCATTGTTCTAATGCATATCTACTTTACCAACAAGCCAGTTCCGAAAAGCAAACCTCTAAATAGCATTTTATATCCATCAGTAGCTTGTCACTTCCGGCAAGAGCCAGAACTCCTCTTCTGAACCTGTGGCTGTTCAGCTGGAGAACTGGTACGAAGCCCTGGCATTAGATGAGAAGGAGCCTATTCCAGTGTCCAGAGAGGCCAAGCCATTTAGCCCTACAGGTGGGAGTTTTGAGACAACTGCTTCCAACAGGAAGCAATGGGTGGTGTTGCTTGGCGACTCCCTCATGTGCAGCATGGGGGCATCCATCTGTGAGCATGACCTGTTGGCTCAGGAGGTCTGTTGCCTGCCAGGAGCCTACATCACAGAAAGTTTACTGAGACTCATCTAGTCTTATGACTACTATTGTATGCTGCTCATTCATGTGGGAACTAATGATACTGGCACAGGTGACCTTGAACAGATTTGGTCCCCTTGAAAATCTGGCTCAACAAGATGACAAGTACAGTTGGCAGAAAGACAGGGAAGGAGGCAAACAGCTTAGAACAGTAGTAGAATAGGGTAGGTATCAGTTAGAGAAGCTAGATCGGGGCAGGCAAAATATGGCCCATGGGCCAGATCTGGCCGACAGTGGACTCCATTTCCCAGCAGCCCCTGCTCACGTGGCTGCAGCCAGTTTCCCTGGAGACCCCAGAAGCAGCCAGCTATGATAACATGGGGCTGAGGTTTCCATGGAGACCGGCCCCAGCAGTGCTGGCAGGCAGCAGTGGCACCAGCCTCTTCCTGGTGAGGGGGTTGTGGGTAGACTGCTGCAGGCAGGAGTGGGGTGGGATCAGCTGTTCCTGCCTGTGCAGAGCAGGCAGCAGCAGTGGTGGTGCCACTGGGAGGGGTGGCTATAGGGACTATGGGGAATTTTGGGGTGGCTATAGCCCCCCAAAAGCCCTCCCTAGCTGGCAGGGCATGCAGCAGGGTGCGGAGCTGCTCTGGAGCTGGGTTGGGATCTTGCAGGGGTGACAGCATGCTCCAGAGCCAGGGCACAGCTGTGATCTGCAGCCTACATGTTCTAGGAAGGGGTGTGCAGGCAGCAGATCATTGCTCTGTCTTGGCTCTGGACTATGCTGTCATCACTTCATGGAGCTGGAGCAGAGTTGCACTCTGCTGCCTGCAAGTCCCTGCCTGAGGTGTGCAGGCTGCAGATCATTGCTCTGCTCTGGCTCTGGACCACAGTGTTACTGCTGCAACTGTCACTGCTGCAAAACCCAAGTCTGGCTCTGGAGCAGCTCTGCGCACTGCCGCATGCCTTGCCAGTGCTGCTGGGGCTGGGCTCCATGGAAACCCTGGTCTTGCTCTATCACAGTGTGGCTGCTGCTGGGTTCTCCATGGAAACTGGGCATGTGGGCAGGGGCTGCTGGGAAATGGAGTCTGGCCACTGGCTAGATCTGCTATTTTACCCACCCCTGAGCTAAATGCTTTCAAGTTGGCAGGTCTGGATGGAATACACTTTAGGGCAGGGGTGGGCAACCCCCAGCACATGTGCCAGAGTGTGGCAAGGAAAAGCACTTTGCTTGGCACACATGTCTCAGGCTGGATAGTGGGGGAGCCATGAGGGGCCTGATCCTTGTTGTGGCAGTGAAGTCCCAGCCCCTTCTCTGCTGTTCACCTCAAGGTGCATGTGCACCCACTGTCAAAAGCGAGCCAGGCCAGGGCTCTGTGAACTCTGGTGCAGCTACTTGCAGCCTTCTTGCCACCTGTTGCAAGCTGCCTAGCCTCCATAGTGAGCAGCAGAGACCTGTCCAGAGGCCCTCAGGGAATCCATTGTGTAGCACCTGGAAGAGAACAAAGGTGATCAGGAACAGCCAGGATGTATTCATCAGAGCAAGTCATGTCTGACCAACCTGGTTCCTTCCTATTATAAGGCAACACGCTCTGTGGGTGCAGGGAGAGCAGTAGATATGATATACCTTGATTTTAGCAAGGCTTTTGATGCTGTTTTAGAATCAGAGAATCGAAGGACCAGATGGGACCTGCAAGATCATCAAGTCCGGTCCCCTGCAATGGGCAGGAAGTTATTGGGCTCAAAACAAGCTCAGCAAGGTGCTTATCTAGCCTCATCTTGAACATCTCCAGTGATGGTGTCTGCATCACCTCTACTGGAAATGTGTTCCAGATTCTGGTAACCCTTACAGAAAAAAAGTTTTTTCTCATGCCCAGCCTAAATTTTCCCTCTGTTAGCTTGTGCCCATTGGTCCTCATTCTCCTTGAGGTGCCTTCCCGAAGAGTTGCTCCCCTAGATCTTGATGCTCACCCCTAACGTACTTGTAGGCAGCTGTCAAGTCACCTCTGTCTTTTCTTACTCAGACTGAACAGACCCAGTTCCTGGAGTCTCTCCTCAGAGGTCCTATCCTCCAGACCCCTAATCATATGGGTGGCCCTTCTTTGTACCCTCTCAAGCTTATCCACATCCTTCCTGAAGTGTGGTGACCAGAACTGGACACAGTACTCCAGCTGTGGCCTTAGCAGTGCCAAATAGACAAGGAGAAGAATCTCCCTGGATCTACTGACAACACCTCGGCTGATGCGTGCCAGAGTTGTTTGCCCTTCTGACAGCCTCATTGCACTGTTGACTCATGTTCATCTTCCCGTTGACTGCAACCCCCAGATCTCATCAAGATGCTGTGCTAGCCAGTAGACTACCACCTATCATGTCGTTATGGTGAAGGTTCTTCATACACAGATGAAGAACCCTGCACTTCTCCCTGTTAAACCTCTTCTGATTCTGTTCCGCCCATAAAACCAGTCTGTCAAGGTCATCCTGGATCCTTACCCTATCCTCTGATGTGCCCACATTTCCCCACAGCTTAGTATCATCAACAAACTTAATCAGTGAGCTTTCCATCCCCTCATCCAAGTCATTAATAAATATGTTAAAGAGCACGGGTCCAAGTACAGATCCCTGAGGAACACCACTAGAGATAGTCCTCCAGGATGAGGCCATCCCATCAATTACAACTTTCTGGGGTTGGCCTCTAAGCCAGTTGTCCACCCACCTCACTGTAGACTGGTCTTGCAGAGTACCCTCCAATTTAGTTGAGAAGATCTCATGCAAAACAGAATCAAAGGCTTTACTGAAGTCCAAGTAAATGATACCAACCTCATGTCCCTTGTCCAGATGGTTAATTACCTGGTCATAGAAGGATACCAGGTTTGTCAGGCATGATCTACCCTTGACAAAGCCATGCTGGTTACTTCTTAATACCCCACCAGTTGCCAGCTTGTAATTGATGGCCTCCTTAACAAATTTTTCAATTTTTTTTTCCCAGGATTGATGTCAGACTGACTCATCTGTAGTTTGCAGGGGCATCCCTCTTCCCTTTCTTGAAGATAGGTACCATGTTGGCCCTCTTTCAGCCATCCAGGGCCACTCCTGGGTTCCACAACTCTTTGAACAGCTTTGCCAGTGGCCTTGCTCTAAGCTCAGCCAGTTCTTTCAGGGCTGTCAGATGCAGGTCATCTGGCCCAGAAGACTTGAAAACATCCAAGTGTTCTAAGAGATCCCTCACCTGTTCAGGACTGATTTCATGTAGTCTGTTATCTTCCTCATATTCCCATGGCCTCCATCTTCCATGAAATTCACATTAACACAGGTATATAGACTAGATGAAAATACTGTAAAGTTGATACTATGTTATCATCATGCTCAGTCAGTACTCCTCAGTGGCTAAACATCTAGTTGGGAGGAAGTTTCAAGTGGGAATTCCCAGGGTCCAGTATTGTTCAACATCTTTATTAATGAGCGGATTGAGCTCAGGCTTAACAAATGTGTGGATGACACCAAGTTGTGTGGAGTTGCAGATACTGTGGAGGGCAGGGCTAAGATCCAGAATGACCCAAATAGACTAGAAAAATGGCCTGCAATCAGTCAGATGAGACTCAAGAAGTTCAAATACAAAGTTCTGAACTTGGGGTGGAGTAACTGCATGCACAAAACAGACTGGGGAATGGATGGCTAGGCTGCAGTACTGCAGAGATGGACCTGGGGATTACAGTGGACCATAAGCTGAATATGAGCCAACAGTGTGGTTTTGTTGAGAAAGGTCAGTGGTATACTGGGTGGTATTAACAGGAGTGTCGCTTGCAATCAAGGGAAGTGATTCTTCCACTTATTCAGCACTGGTAAGGCCTCGCCTGTTTTGGGTCCCACACTTTTAGAATGGTGTGGACTGATGGGAACAAGTCCAACAAAGAACAATAAAAATGATTAGGGGCCTGGGAAGCAACACTTATGAGGAAAGGCTGAAAAAGTGAGGGCTGCTTTGTTTGGAGAAGAGAACATTGAGAGGGAGATTTAAGAACAGGTTTCAAATACCTGAAGGGCATCTACAGAGAAGATAGAGTTAGGCTTTTCTCAGTGGTCATAGGGGAAAGGACTAAGAGCAATGGCTTCAAGCTGAAGCAGCAGTGGCAGGGACACTGATCAGGCAGACTAGCCTGGGTCTAGTGCTGTCAGGGACTCTGAGCAGGCAGGTCATCCTGAGCCAAGTACGACAGCAGCTACACCTACAGCAAATGCCAGCTAATAAACTATATCCCAATTTCGGAGCAGCAAGTATCCTGATTAGTAGAGCTGTATGAAGCTTCAGTTGCTGATTTGATTCAGAGGAGATTCGGCCTGATTTGGCAGCCAAATCTCCAAATCCAAATTGAATTGGGAGACCAATTAAAAGGTCTGAATCAATTCAGAAAAGATTCAGAGATTTGGGCAGTCACTGCTTGCTGCTGCAGGGAGCTGGACCTGGGCTCCGTGCCGGTAAGTAGCAGGTGGGGGGGGTGGGAACATGGGGGGGACCCCTGCCAGGCCCCATCCCCTGCCTGCTCCCCCAGCCCCCTGAGCACCCCCCGCTCCTCTCCTGGCCTTGTCAATTGCTGCCCCACCTGGCCCCAGCAACCTGGCAC
>NW_017729024.1:32747805-32748633 GCF_001723915.1 Gavialis gangeticus | reverse complement strand
GGGGACCCCTGCCAGGCCCCATCCCCTGCCTGCTCCCCCAGCCCCCTGAGCACCCCCCGCTCCTCTCCTGGCCCTGTCAATTGCTGCCCCACCTGGCCCCAGCAACCTGGCACTTAATTAAAAAAAAAAGAAAAGCCCTGCACTCAGCAGCTGCTGCAGCAGCTGTTGGGGCCTCTGGGGGATCATGGCAGAGCCCCCCCCCCCCACAACATGGGGAAGTGGGGAGCAGTGGGGACCCCCTCTACCTGGCAGGAGCTGGTGAGTGTGGAGCTTTTTATTTTTTATTTTTAAAGTGCTGGGACACTGGGGTGGGTGGGGCAGCCACTGACAGGACTGGGAGAGTGGGCGAGGGATGGAGCCTGTTCAATCTGGAGATTCGGCTGATTCGGCAGCAACCGTATCTCCGAATCAGATTTGGCTGAATTGATTTGGGACAGTGATTCAAATCACTGAACCAAATCACTGTTCCTTCAAAGCAGCCAAATCCAAATCCAAATGAATACTAGCTGCTTCGCACAGGTCTACTGATTAGCTGCTGGGAGTACCACACACCCATTTAGCACCAGCTGAGGCCCTGCATCTGCAGGCTACTCAGCAGTTCTACTGTGGCAAGCCTCCTGGTTCCTGCACCCTGGTTCTCTTGGTTCTTGACCCTGGTTTTTGGCTTATTTCTGGACTTTCACTTTGGATTTCCCTGCAAATCTGTTTTCTGGCCCCTAACCCTGCTTTGGCTCTATTTTTGGACTTTGTTCTGTGTATTGCCCTCTGGATCTTGAGCCTGGACTGCATTGTGGACTCTGCTTCTGGATCTCCCTCTGACTCCTGCCC
>NW_017729024.1:32744911-32747686 GCF_001723915.1 Gavialis gangeticus | reverse complement strand
GGTTGGACAGATGTTGGACATGCTTGTCTAAGAAGGTTTAGCTAGGGATGATTCTGTCTTGAGAAGCTGGCTGAACTAGATGACCTGGTGAGCTCCCTTCTGGCCCTATTTTCATGTGATTCTGATAACAGGGATGTCAAACATACAGTTAGTGAGCTGTTATCTAGATCCTGGTGCTGCCCCTCTGACCTTGACTGGCTTGATGAGCTTGCATCCACTGGGTTGCATGCTGAACACAGTGACTTTTTGGCTGCTGCAGACACACACCACACATAACACCTGCTCTAGCCAGTCTAAGACCTGTGCTACATTTGGCACCTACAGTCACCACTTGTAGCACGGGTCCCAGACTGATTGGTGTAGGCACCACATGTGATGCAGTCCCATACCAGCTACCAGTTGCAGTGCATGCAGCACAGATCCTGGAACAGATGGAACTTGTACTGTGGGTGGTGCAGCAAATGCACTGTATGTCCCCTGGGTTTAGTGGTTATCCATAAATATGCATATTCATTGTGCGACCAAAATCTTTTTTTTTTATTTAAAATAAATACCAAACATGGGAAGGGGAGGGATGGGGGGATGACAGTAAGATTTCAGTACAGCACTATCCAGTTATTAACAGTTACTGTAAAACATTTGCATAATTATGTAAAGGTATATGGTGCTTTTTCTTAGACCTGAGAACTTAGATATGTGTTTATAATTACCTTTCCTGACAAAATCCTCAAGGCAGGTATACTTCAAAGAGAGATATTTTTTTGAAAGAGTTTAAGGAAAGCTGATTGAAATGTTTCTGGAAAAAGAAATGTGCTGATCTTAGCTTTAAAAAAGTCAGGGAGACAGATATGAGGATCTTGGGCAAAGAATCCCAAATCCTCTGGAGGATAATTAATAAAGGCCTTGATGATTTGCTATGTCTCTAGTCTGACATAGGTCTATTTAGTAAACGAGTATCAGAGGGCCTCAAATATTGAGAAAGAACATAAGGAGAATAAAGATCAGTTAAATAGCAAGGGCTATAACCATGAAGGACCTTGTACGTTAAAAGCAAATTTTTTACATCATTTCAGGACGTTATGGGAAATCAGTGCAATGATTCACAAGAAATAAGTGAAATATGGTGACTAACCTTGCCTCAGCATTCTGAATCTTTTAATTTTTTTTCCTAGGACAAGTTCAGGAACACCATCTGGTATAGGTGATAATCAGTGCATCAGGTGACAAAGGCATGAACAAGCAATGTCAGCAGGAGGAAGCAAGAATTTCAGTCAGGTAATATTTCTTAGGTGACAAAAAATATTTTCCTTCCCTGACTCTAGCATGGCTCTTACAACAGTTGGGATTTCAAGGTGACACAGAGTCTTTATTAGTGCATGCTGAGGCTGTAACTGGAAATTAGGTTAGGAGATGTCATCATGCCAGCCTTTGAATAGAGGTTGCCCAAACCAGCTTTAACTTCTGTATCAGATTAAAAAAAAACACTTTGAAAAAAAAAGAGATGATTATAATACTGGCAGAGCATTATGGAATAGTAGCAAAGAGCACCCCCCCAAATATTTTCACTTAATTATGGTTAATTATGAAAGATTATTTTCACTTAATTATGTTTTTTCAGTTAAATCACTGTATCTTTCTGCACAAATGTGTTATACAAAAAAGCAGTAATTTGGAGGTGCTGCATTTCAAAAAAAAGTATCTACCTAGTTGCCTGGTACCTACATAGCACATGTCTGTATGGTGCAATGTGGTGAGGTGCACCTTATAAATGCCTAATGTACTGCTAGCAATAAATAATCCATTTGCCAGGGCATTGAACAATGAAATCAAAGCAAAATTTAAAGGTGTCCTCTGTATTTTACAGATGACTGTGTGCAGATCATATTTTCCTTATAGTTCCTGTCTACAGGGGATATTCTGTTAGTGTTAGAACTGAATGTGCTTAGCTCCTCTCAGCATCAGGCTTTTAATCATTAGCTTTTGCATCTTTGAATAACTTAAATGAATTAATAATGATACTATATGGTTCAGCTCCATCTCCTGAAATGAGTTAAATTCTCATGATAAAATAAAACATCTTTAATCTATTTCTTTCAAGATCTTTAGAAGTCTATCCTTCTTATCTAGCCACAGTTTTGCATTGGTAAACAGTGGATGGGCTAGTAAAAAATGAGGTTCTCCACTGAAAAGAAACTCTGAAAAACAATGTAGTGTGAATGTTACATTTATTGCTTGAAAAAGTGATTTCCATACTAATGTGTTCATGTTATAGGTGAAAATATATTTCTTCTCACTGCCTGTTCTGGAAGTTTAACCTGGGATTTGAGCTGTGTAACTGACTGGAACTTGGTAAATCAATATTTTTATACTATTAAAGGAAGAAGAGAAACCTTTTCATTCTTTCTTAGAGAACAGTTTGCTCTAAGGGGCTAATGGGAGTGAAAAACAAATATTTTCTTTTTTTTGTCAGAGAGATATATAGATATGGTTCTGACTATTCAGTGGGAATACACTTGTGGAGTACAGAAGGAGATGTTTTTACATGGTCACTTTTCAGAGTAACACCTATAATTGTTACACCTGGACTTATTATTTTGTGTCAGATTGGTATTGTATTAGGCAGTAGTTTTATGCTTACGGACCAATCCAAAACTCCAGAGATGTCTGATTTCCCCAGTTTTTTTCATCTGGCAGACAGAAGTTACAGAAGATGCTGTTTTGAAACATCTTCATCTGATCTTCATGAAATGAGGGGTCAGATTTTTCACCCAATTG
>NW_017729024.1:32729657-32739911 GCF_001723915.1 Gavialis gangeticus | reverse complement strand
TCCCCAGTTTTTTTCATCTGGCAGACAGAAGTTACAGAAGATGCTGTTTTGAAACATCTTCATCTGATCTTCATGAAATGAGGGGTCAGATTTTTCACCCAATTGACCATTTTTGAAGCTGTCTGCAGCTGTGCACTTGTGTTTGGTTACAGCTATAAACTGCTTTCTGTGGCCAGATCAGGTAATAATTGTCATAATTGTCTGTGTCCTCAGTAACAAATCAACTTTAGGGATGTCAAAGAAGTAAGGAAGGAAGCAGAACACCTGAAATACCATAAGGAAGTATTCTTGTAATAATTCAGACCAAACTAAATTGGAAAATGCCTTTTGAGGTATTTTCTTATGAACTTTATAGCCCTGTTATGTGTACTTTTGCAGAACTAATTTTGAAGGTTTCAGATACGGTTTAAAAATAAATTTTGCATGTTGAGCTGCCCTAGGCTTTTGGTATTTACTCATTCTGGCATTTCTATTGCTTGGTTTTTTGTTTTTTTTTATATGGCACCAAGAATAAAATTCATGAAGAGTAAAATTCATTTTTTATATAGTACCAAGAATAAAATTTCTTCTCCAAGGCCTTTAGGACCTGTATACACTACCTGGGCAGTGGCAGATCCCAGGCTCTGTAGCTGGGGGGTGGAGCTTCTGGGGAATGCCATAGTGAAGCATGCCATGCATATTATGGTGGCTTTGTTACTTGGTTCAATTCCCAGGGCTTTGGTCAAGAAGGAAGTTGTCAGGGATGCATCTAGCAAGCTATTGCATACATTAAAGCACATCCTATGAAATATTTCGTAGTTTTAACCAAAAATAAGTAAAAGGATGTCCAAT
This sequence comes from Gavialis gangeticus, assembly GCF_001723915.1. Classification (NCBI taxonomy): domain Eukaryota; kingdom Metazoa; phylum Chordata; order Crocodylia; family Gavialidae; genus Gavialis; species Gavialis gangeticus. The sequence continues at coordinate 32,739,080 of NW_017729024.1, read as the reverse complement.
TAGGAACAAGTCAGTGGAAGATTGTAACAGAGAGCCTGAAGCTCCCTGTTCCTTTAGGAGAAGCAGTGCAGAGAGGAGCTCTGCAGGCTAGGCAGGGTGCAGCAGCCATAGGCTGCTGGGACAACAGGCCAATGAGGCCAATTGCCAGGCACCTGCAGTCAGCCCAGGCAGTCTGATGATGGGAAGGGGGCAGGGCCCTGGGATGATATTACTCCAGAGCCTGAGCTAGGCAGGTAGCTGCTCCCTGGCTGCCACAGGGTAAAATGCTCCTGGCAGCAGTGCTCCTGAAGGGGCTGCAGTGCTGCACATGGACCCCTGGGGAGGCTAGTTGAGCTCACTAGGATATAGCCCAGGGCTAGGAGGCTATCCTAGCTGAGCACTGAGGGAAGGTTTACCCTCTTAAAGGGGCAGGGGGATGTTTCCCCTCTCAGTTACGTTATAGCCCAGGGGTTTATGTTTGTTATATTTAGGTAGACAGTTTGGATTGGGACTGTAGGGGCAGTATACAGAGGTCCCATTAGTGCCTGAGGGGCACATGATTGCCTTGAGTCCTGCCGGGGCAGGCTTAAGGCTTGAGCAACTGTTGAGCCCAGAGGGGGGCAGAGTGCAAGGCCACAGAGCCAGACAGGGGCCAGAGGTCCAGCGCCTGAGGAGGTGTACAACCAGGCAGGGGCCCGGTGCCCAAAAGGGCCAAACCAGAACTAGTGCCTCAAAGCCCGGTTCAATACAGTGGGCCCACACTAGAAGGCCCAGCTGAAAGTAAAGGGGCGGAGGCTGAGAAGGCCAAAGCCCCAACAAGAGAACGACATCACGGTAACAACCATGAGGCTTGGGACATGGTGTAGGGAAAGATTGGAGCCATGCAATTAACCCCTAAAGCTTAAGGTGCCCTGCAGTGGCCCAGTTAAAGAGAGGCTGAGTGAGGGGCCTGTGGCCCATTCAGGACCAGTATGGGTTTGGGGAACCCTGGCAGGGGTTCAGTTGAACTGGGGCCATGCAAAGGCCCATGGGCAGCCTCTCTATTTATTATTATTACATCTAGGTGAAGAGGGCAAGAAGTGAACGTGCCCTAGGGACAGAACGGGACATGGTTGTGGAGCTACCAGGGGGTGTTACGGCCATCCCTGGAATCCCAACATGCTAAAGGGACATCATTTTTTTTGGAGGTGGTAGATTTGAAATCAGGTGGTGACCCATAAAGAAGTGACTTTTGTGGTTGCCTTGCAGTCATTGTGCATTAGCTGTGCCAACGTAAAGTGGCTGTAAAACAGCTGCATCCTGTACCCACAGGAAATGCTCCTTGTCCAGAATGCCTTTTCCAGTTGCAGAATGTCATAGGAGGGTGAGGACTTGAAGGTAATTAAAGGTCTGTGAAAGTATATTTCTACCAGTGGAATCACAGGTTCCAGTGGTAGAAACACAAAGTATACAAGCATTCAAGCAGTTTCTACTGACAGGTTCTGCAGCAGTCACCTCCAGTAGTGCCTCTACCAGTTGAACAAACACTTATACTTTTAACTGATTGATAGAAGTTCCTGTGCTGTCCTCTGATATCCCAGTGTGCAGTGCTCTGGATGCCCCATCCCTTCCAAAGAGAGTCTATGATGCAGCTGGACTCCATTGCTCTGGCTGAGTCACAGAGCAGACCTCTCTCCCTGTCAGCTTCAGGGAAAAGCCAAGTTCCTCTCCACAGTCCAAGGGCTGTGCAGCTGACAACCCTCCGACCATTCCTGGGGAATAAATGGGGATCCTGCCATTGAGCAGTGGGGGCAGCATTTAAAGCCCAGGGGCCAGGAACCCAGGTGTGGAAGCTGTCTCCACACCCTCTCCAAAATGGCGTCGCCGGTGTGAGAAGTGTGGTGGGGGTGAACTTCACCCCTGCCCCCACTACTCCAGTCCTCCTTGGGACCAGTCTGGGAGGGGAGCCAGGGTTAATGCTCCCTCTTTCCAGACCAGGGACTCCCACTTTCCCAGGTCAGGGACTGCCTTGTCAGGGGAACAGGTTGGGCACTTTGCCCCCTCTTCCCTCCACTTCCTGGGGACTATGGGGATGGGCTTTTATGAGCCCTGCAAGGAAAATGCTCCTCCTATCCCTGCTGTGTAGCTCTTTAGAGCCCTGTGCGAGCAGCTGCACTCTTGGGTCTGTAGGTGCTGCCTTTTAAGTGCTAAGACAGGGGGAGTATCCCCCCTTGCCGTGCACATTTAGTGCAGAATGTCTGCAGAGCATGCAGCCAGCTCCATGAATGCTTATACAGGGTTCTATTGTACAGTTTCCAACTGGTCAAACTAAACTGCTAAACTTCCATGAGTTCTTTTGAATGCTTGCGTACACCCTAAGGCAGGCCTATTTCTTACATTTCCTCATTTTTCTCTAGGTGCAGAACAGTTGTGGGATCTGGCAAAAAGTCAAAGCTTTCATAATCATCTTCCAGCATCTGAGGTAGCTGCAGAGTACACACTACTCCATTCTCTTCCCTGTCTTTGTTCTGGACCATGAACCAGAGCTGGGGTACATTCCACCCTATTACCCCCTACTAAAGTCCTTGCAATCTAAATGATATTGGACAGAAAGTTCACTTGAGCAAGAATTAAATTGCTCAAACTTGGAAGATCAGACTCAATGTAGGGTGCACTGTATATGATAGAAAGTATAGCACATATTGGCACATGCTATAGTTTAGTGGTGCTCAATCTATTTCCCTGGTGGGCCAGATGGGCAGTGCCTGGTTCGATTGCAGGCCAGATGGTAGTTCCAATCCAGTGCCCAGGGCCAGAGTGGCAGGCAGCATCTAGCCCTATGGAGGCAGGCAGGAGGCAGCCCAGCCTGAACCTGGCCCTGCACAGGGGGAATGGGGGCTTCATCTGGCTTTGCAGGGACAAGGAAGGGAGGAAAGTGAGCCAGACAGGGAGTGAAGAGGGCACCGCTTGGTCCTGCAGAGAGGAGCAAAAGTGGCTCAGCCTGATTTGACCCAGCCTGGCCCTGTGGGGAGAAGCGGGCATGGCCCAGCCTCACAGAGAGAAGGGGGTATGGCCTGGCCCCGGCCTGCCCCCACAGGAAAAAGGGGGCATGGTCTGGTCCTACGTGGAAAAGGGGGCATCGCCTGGCCTCACCCCAGCCCATGGGAAAAGTAAGTTTGGTTGTAAGTAAAAAGTTGTTAGATTACCAGTAGAAACAATTTCTTGGGTTGGAAATCCTGTTTGACTGCAACAATGGTTTTATACCATGTTGCCTCCCACCCCAAGGGTCCCCTACTCATCCCTGTACTCTGATGCCCCTGACCGAACCCCACATCAGACCTGCCCTCTTGCCCCTCCTGCCTGTACACTCAAGGAAGTTCTGCTGTTTGCCTACTTGTAAGCCAGAAGTGTTACAGGTGAATGATGGGACTCAGCAGCAGCAGCAGCAGCAGCAGCACATAGCTGGGAGAGGCTATGGAGACTTCTGTGACTACAAACCTCTGAAATAATGCTTTCTGTGGATGCTGTGCTCCCATTTAAACAACAGGTGGTGCACCTATGTTCTTTCTGTCCATCAAACTCACTGTTTCTTACCATATTTTTTAACAGATGGTTCAATTTTTTATGGACTTTACAGACAAGCATTTTTCTGAGGACTGTCCATAAATTTATGGACAGTTGGCAATCCAACTGCTGCTTAGGGGGCAAAGGCTCACTACTGCAGACATTTGCACGTTTCCTTGGGTCTGGACATGAAAAATAAAAGCACAGCAGACACCAAGCAATTTAATTGTGTCTTATTTTTTTATATAAGTTTTTGGTATTTATTTAAAAAATATGGGTCTTGGGCAATGCCTGAGAGATAAAGAGGGAAAAATTCTTCTGCTTACTCACTTTGTTCAGCTTGTGTAGGAGTGAAAATACAGTGCTGAAACCTTATAATTGATTTTGGACATTAACACCTTTGAACTGCTCAGATAATGACAGGCAAAAATGAATGTTCTACAAGTCATAAAGTGGGCCTATGTGGAAAAAGCCAGCAAAATTTTTTGATAAAGGAATTCCATACATCTTAATAGTTTAACACCAGAAAAATTTAAAGTGCACTTTTAATCAAGACAAATTTATAATATTGTACTGGTCTGATGTGGTGATGTAAATGTTGCATTATAAATGAATGATGTATAAAATGAATTATAAATGAATTTCTATATATTAATTTATAAAGAATTTATATAGCAAGGTACAGCCAGAAAAGGAAGAGGCTCTTGTACCCTTTTATTTTTAGGAGCTTTTCAGTTTTCCCAGGAGTAGTGCAGTCTGTAAAGCACTCTAATCACATAAGACTGCTTCACTGGAGATTTACCAAAAGAGGCTGGATAGGTATTTGTCTGGAATGGTTTAGGAATAGTGTGCCCTGCATTTCTGCAGGCAGTTGGAACAGATGACCCTTGAGATTCCTTCTAATCATATGATTCTATTACTATAAAATGCTGAGTATGAACCTCTCCAGAACTGTTCAAATGTTTAGCAGGTAGGTTAATGCTCATTTCTCTGCTGACTAAATGCAAACCATAATAAAGGTTCACATACATATTCACAGACTATGATCTATGGGACAGGCCACAAAATGCTTGCTGGTAGGCAATGGAGACTTGGATGTCCACTCTCCTCCTTTACAGTGAATACAAAAGAGGCAGAAAACAGGAATCCGTAGACCACTTTATTGTAAATTTTAAGAAACTAACAGTTCAGTACCCAACTATCAAGTTAAATGTTTTGTAAGTCATATAGTGATTGTTGTGTGAGAACTTTGCATCATAAAATTGTCATGGTCTGAAGACTCAGGGATGATGACTGACCCTCTTAAGCAGAAATTAGCTCTTTTCTCACATAAACTCGCAGAAGTTTTAACCTATGTCTATGTTTAATAATTTTTCAAAGGTGTTTTATGTATATGTATATAAATAAAATGATGTGCATGTGTGTGTGTATATACACACCTGCACACACACACATACCTTAAAAAATTATATATGTCTATATAATTTTTTGAAGGTATGTATGTATGTGCATGTGTGTTTGTATGTATACACACACACATGCACACACACATAAATACCTTTGAAAAACTACTCTCCAAACAGAAGATCAGTGTAGGGGGAGCTGGGATCATGATCCTGGGCTCCTCCTGTACCTGGGATTGACAGTCAGCTGATTGTTGCCCCAGGCCCCAGACAGCCCTGGGGTTTGAAAAAAAATTGCAATTTTTAATGTCCCTGGACACTGGCAGCATTTATACACGTGATCTGGGGTGAAGGGGGGCACTTTAATTAGAGTGCATCACGTGTATTCAGTGTCTTGTCCTTCAAAATGGTGGTGGGGGTGCTTTAACTAAAGCTCGTTAAGGACCCCTGGTCAAAGCACCCTTGCCATCATTTTGAAATGTGGGGACACTGAATACATGTGGTGCAGAGGCTGCTGGAGTGCCCTAATTAGTACACTCCAGCAGACTCGCAGCTGACTTGATTAATTGAGTATGGTCCAACATGTGCTTATTAGCACGTGTCAAACCAGAGCTCCATGATGTGTATAGGTGCCCTGGAAGGCTGGAATTATGGACCCTCTGCACGACTTTAGGTTGCAGTGTGTCAGGACCTTTAAAAACTATATGTGCAACCCATTTTTAGCATCAGGAGTGGGGCTATCCTGGATATCCTGATGCTGACCCTTGTCCTAGTGCTGATATTAACAATCATCTGTTTGTGAGCATTGGGTTGAAGGGTGCTACACGTTTAATTTATGGTGCCAGACAAACAAGTCACAAAGATATTTCATATATTTTGTGGAAAATTATTGTGGCTGGTTTGCCACTTTATGGCTCCATAAATCAGCTGAACATGTAGCCCTGTAACTGTTTATGGTTCAAATAATGTGTTAATCACACTATACATTTAATGTGCATCAGGAGCCTTAGGAAGAGACTTGGGTACCCAGACCAGCAAAATGACTAATGGAAGTAAATGATGAACAAAATCTCCCAAAGCTGGATCTCTCATGACTGAATCCAATACTATTAACAAATGAAAGATCCAGCTATTTTTATAATTGATACTCATATAATATTATATATTTATATTAGAGTCCCTGATGGGGATAATGTTGATAACAGCTCTTTTCTAGTTATTATTGCATGTTATTCTGTCCACCATTTGCTGTTTCTTTTTTTGCTATAAGATAGGGACTGATACAAGAGGCAATGAAGAGGAAAGGAACCTTTAGGTATTGGCCAATCATACAATAACTATGAGCTGCTACTGTGGTTTGGCCATCAAAAAGGCTAATGGAAATCTAGTGTTTATTAGATTATGTGTTTTTGGTAGGGACAGGGCAGTATTAGTAACACTGTACAAGCCAATAATTCTCATTGACAATCCCTCGATTTGAGGTCAATCACTACTGTGGCCCATTGATGGGTCTTGAGGTGACTTAAGGGTGGAGACAGAAGTAAAGCTCCCAACTGTAACTCAGATCATTTTGTGTAAAATGTTTTGAGTTATAGTATTACCCTAGACCAAACAGAAGTTCACTGTTGGTTCCAGGGGTGAGAGGAATCTACCTGTGGGCTGGAGGCCTGCAGGCAAGTTCCCATAGCAATGGCCACGGCTCTCTGCTAGTGCTCACTGTTTTCAGCATACGAATGGGGAAAAGTAGTGGAGGGAGATCATTCTTGGGGTCCCTCACCCCTCTCTGAAGGGTGGGGGAGACTTCAATACACCCACTCCACCCTTGGGGGGTTGGGAGGGGGCTGAAAACCCCCCAGCCTGAGCTCCCTCTGCTTCGTTTCCCCATTTCCATTCTGAAAACAGTGACAGGCTGAGAGCTCTGCAGATAGAAGTTACAGAAGACACTACATTTTGAAACATCTTTATCTGATACCTCATGGAATGAGGGGTCAGATTTTCACCCGATTGGCCATTTTTCAGGCTGTCCACAGCTGTGCACTTGTTTGGTCACAGCAATAAACTGCTTTCTGTGGTCAGATCAAGTGCAAATTGTCATTTCTATCTGCGCCCTAAAAGAGTCCAATGCTTTGGCCTCAGATCTTTCTGCAGGGGAGAGTAGGCTGCAGGCTAGGATTCTTTTCCTTCCTAAATGATAAGACCCATTTAAAATATTGTGTTCAGTCTAGTCACCTAAGTTAAAAAAAAATAATTTAAAGTGGAATCAGTACAAAAGAAGGCTGGATGGATAAGGGAATAGAGAATGAAGGGAGATTAGAGCAGTCTCACTTTTTTAGTTTAACAAAATGAAAATTGAAAGGGGAAATAATTACTTTTTATAAATATGTTTGTGGGATGAATCCAGGAGGAAGAAAAAAATATTTGAGGTTAAGAACAGCACTATACCAAATGGTTACAAAGTAGTCACAAAATAAATTAGGCTAGAAATTAGAGGAAGGTTTCTCCTTATCAGAGCAATGGATTTTTGGAATGCTTTTCCAAGGAAAGTAGGGGAGACAGCATGTTTGAATTTATTCAAGATAGAGCTTGACAAGTTTGTGGAAGGGATAATATGACAGGCTAGGGTTGTTCTTGGAGCAATAATCAGTCAATGTAATAGATAGATTCCAGTGTTTGGTAGTCCCAGAATAAGGTTGAAAGAGCTCTTGTTAATAAGGGGGCAAAAGTAGACCCCTCACTAACACTGTGTGGTACCTTTCTAAGTGAGTATTTTCATTTACTTCAAAAGGAAAGTGCGGTAGAAGGTTGGAAGAATTTGGTCCTAAGAAAAATTAGAGACAATATGCCACTTTTAGCAAAGAATGAACACAGTGAATATAACACCAAGTAAAACCTGATCTTTTCCCATAGTGAGAGACCTTCCATCACTAATATTAAAACATTAAGCACTCAGAAGTGAGGAAATTCCAGAGGTGTTACCTGTATAATCTTAATTTAGCCTCCTCATGCATATGCATTGTGATACAGTCTTTAATTATACAGTCACCTATTTTTTTATTGAGTCCCTGTGTTGCCCTGTGGGGCCAGGCCAATGCTCAGGATCTCAATATTGCACTGTTAGACAGGAGGGTGTGGTGTCCAATTGCACATGCACACACTCAAAAATCAATTAGGTACATACACACACTCTAGGTGCATACAGCCCCACCAGGAATACACACACACTACCAACTCAGGCACATATGCATCCAAAATTACCAGCCTAGGCACATGCATACCTATTATCAAGTCAAACACCTACACACTATACACACCAAAAGTTAGACAAAAATCAGTTGTCAGTACCCGCTCAGTACACATACACAGATTACTAATTCGTATATCATGCACACAATGACATATATACATATATACATATACATTCACCAGTTCACACACATACAATCCACCTACATATACACACAGATGAGTTCCTAACTTGGATGGTACAGTGTGTGTATGTTTGTGCTTTGGGTACCTGGGATACTTGGGGGAAGGTTAAGGTGAGAGAGAGTTAAAGTGGAAGTAGAAGGAGTGAAAGTTTCTGGAGCTGGGATTAGAACTGGTGGACTAGAGAGAAGCTGGCTGAGGAACTGAGGCTTGGGGTTACTTAAGGTCAAGTGGCCTGGAGGTTACTTGGGCTCACCTGGTGCCAGGGTGGAAGCAAGGGAAAAAGCCCAGTGACAAGGAGAAAACAGCCAAGAGACAGAGGGAGAAAGCTGGGAGATCAGGGGAAAAGGCAGTTGGGACAAGGCAATAGAAATGGCAGACATCTGGGGAAAATGCAATAACAGTGGCAGAGATCAGCAGAAAAGGCAATGGGGATGAGACAGTGGCAAAGGAATGGGTTTGCAGGCAGAGAGGAGGTCAGGATAGCTGGAGCCACAGGAGCTGGTACAGGTGTTGGTGGTGGTGGTGAGCCAGAAGAAGGAGAGAGAGAAATGAGACAGAAATTAGAGGGGCAAGGAGCAGAGATTAGAGCAGGGCCAGAACCATAGTAAAGCAGAACCCAACTCAGGATCCAAATAACAGTTTTATTAAATTAACACTGTACTATATAGCTTGGTTCCTACACCCACCCACTCACCCACCCACCAGCACTCACAATGGCAGCAGGAGAAAGAGACTCAGTGGAAAGGTTGGAGTCCAGGTAGGGAAGAGAAACAGAGTCCAAGTCCTTGGTTGAAGAGAGGGTGGGGGTGATAGCTACCTATCTAGGCTGGACAGGGCTGTTTGTCCAGCAGGTGTTGTCCAGAGGGGGGTCACTGACACGGCCTCTGGGTAGATAGGTCGTGTGGCATGGTGCTGGTCCAGATGGAGATGGCATCCCAAGGAGTCAGTCTTCACTACCCCTTTTATGGGGCAGGCTACCTATAATCTCCTATGGGGAGGGCTTGTCCTGGCAATGTTAGTTCTGTTCCAGAGGGTTCCAGGTGTTCTTACTGAGCATGTTAGCCTTGGC
>NW_017729024.1:32696690-32724657 GCF_001723915.1 Gavialis gangeticus | reverse complement strand
TAAATCATATAGTATCAGTAAAACAGTAATATAGAACAGTAAAAATCAATATAAACATAATAATTATACAATATAAAGAAGGAGAAAAAACAAAACAAATACAACTTGCTACCAAAATAAAATGCTGAAGCTTATCCTATGTCTTAGCTCACTTATACTTTTCTATATGGGAATAGAGAGGGAGAGAAAAAGCCAGAAATGGTTGGGGAAGGGGAGGGAATGCATTTCTAAATTAACCCCCCCCCAAAACTGGGGGTTTTGCTACACCTGTCTCTGTCAGTGCACAGGGCAGATGGCATGAGCAGCTTTGTATACTTTTGTGCTTGTTATTGTATGGCTCCATGTCTTATTTACTACATACTGTTCAAACTGGGCTTTGGGATTCAAAAACTGATTAGCTCAAGAGCGCAACATCCAAATACTTACTACTTTTGGGAGCCCTATTTGGATACCTGTGGTAAAATGTTATGGAATATTTTTCAAATGTATTATAATACATTTACATGCCAGAGCATAGGCGACCTTAATTCTGTCATTCCCCAAACTTTTGAGTGTTTGACTTCTGTGCACATAATTATGGTCATTTACTGTAGTTTTTGAAAAGCAGTTTGAAATAGTGTTACATGAGAGTTAGGACAATTAGCACAGTTTCTCATCCTCCCTGTTGCCAGAGCTCTGGCACTGTGATAATTAAGAGCTGGCTGGAAATTATCTGACAGAGACATTGAAATTAGTTAAAAGTAAAACATTTTTGTGATAGTATGTTGATTTTGATGATCTTTTTGAGGGGTGAACAAAGACTAGTGTTTCAATAACATTAAAAGGCTTTATTTTGACTTTTTGATAATAGAACCTTTTGATATTCAATTTTGAAATAACTGTTCTTCTTACTTAATATATGATAAACTAAAAAAGTAAACAGCGAAACTCAGAATTCAGTTCCTTTTTTGGTTTGCATTCAAAAGTTTGTCTACCTTTATCCCAACAATCCAGCTGGTCCAATAAAACATATTCCCTTAAGAAATCCTTGTCTCTTGTATAATTCCTGGAAACTTCATGACTGTGACATCACTCTAACATTACCGTTTCAGTGCAAAGACAAGAATATTACAGGAATGTATTTATCACTTAGAATGGTAAGTTGCTGTGTGTAATTTGTTATTTTTTCTTTCTTTCACTTACCGTATGCATTTTAAAACTACATTCAAATGATCTTACCAAAGGTCCAGTTATCTTTTTTTCATAAAAAGAGGACAGACTTGGCTGTTTTAAGTTTCCAGGCCTGGTTCTCTCCTCTCTTTGTCTCAAGAGTGCCTCCCCACACCTTTAAGTGTTCTCTACTTGCCTCCTGGAAATTCAGACCACAAATATGTTATCCAAGCTCCTTTTTATTTGTTTTTTTTTAAATATAAAAATCAGGTCCTGTAACCAGGGAATAGAAATAAACCCATGTCACTTAGGTGACCAATCAAGACATTTGTAGGAATTATGAATGTGAGATACCCAAATGAACAATTATAGCATAAATTTGTCAAGGAACCTCTATGCCAAATTGATTTATTTGTGGACAAACCATTCTTATAAAAAAATTCAAGCTACCAACATATCAACAACAATTGTGGCTGGTTCTACAAACAATGCTTTAAGAATAAAGTTAGTGAGAAAGTGGTTTGAAGCTAGTAATTTGATCAGCTGCAATGCTAGTGTTGATCTGAATGACATTTTGGCAGACGAGCTCTCCATACTGTCTAATCCTGCTTTTTGTGTTACACAGGATAATTTACAATGATAGCATGCAATGTCTAATCATCATTCATGAAACACTTTGGAAAAGAAACCATGGCATGTTTTCAAATATTTTGCAAATTGGCATTTTTAATGGGAGTATCAATAATACCCTGAGTGGTTATGTGACATATTTTTCTTGTTAAAATTGATGGTTCTGTTTGTACTTTTTATTATTTGCCAGATTTACTTTATGTAGTCATAGTACAGAGGCATTTAAATGAATACTGTTGGAAACTAGTAAGTTTTCTGTATAGGTCCTGGCAGAGAATATAAGAAATGTTTAGGATTCATGGGCAGTATGTTAAAGCATTTGCATTACCGCAAGTCTTCTTATAAGTATACACTGAATTTAAGGTGAGTATACAGTAATGATCCCCTAACCTGATCTTGACCATAACTCATGATAGAAACACATAATTCCTGCATCAAGTCCATAACTTCTGATTGAGCCAAAGCATCTCTTTAAGACAGACAATCAGTCATGATCGAAAGAATTCAGCATTTCCTTCCAACGGTTTGTTACTTTTGTGGTTAAAAGTTTTGTTTCTAAGCTGAATGTGCCAAATTTCAGCTTCTAGACATTAGATTGTGTTATGATTTTTACCTCTTTAGTTTCTTCTCCCCATGTGGTACTCAGAGTCTGTGATATGAGTCGCCTCTTAAACTTCTTTGGATAAACTGTATAGATTGACCTTTTTAGTGTTGCAGTACAACATAGGTTTTCTAAACACTGTATTATGCTTGTGGCCCTGTTCTGATACACTTCCAATTTGTCCATATCCTTTTTAAAGTTTAGGCACTAGAAATAAACCCAGGATTTTTCATGAATGTTGCATACAGTGGTAAAGTTGCCTCTACTTTTACCCAGTGTTCACATGATGCTGAGGGTGATGAAGAATTGGTATGTATTACTTAATATCTAGGAGCCACTGTCAAGAAGAGGGAGACCCTGTAAAAAACACACAGTAATGGTATATGGTTTTTGTTTCAAAGAGCTTATAATCCACTTTGGTATAGTTTGTTGTTTTAAGTAGCGAACAGGCATTAAAATAGTCACCCTGGAATAGGGGAACCTTCTGGTTCCAGTTAGATGCATTAATCCCAGTCCATTACATGATGAGAATAAAAACTATGCTAGAATTTGCACAGTCATAGTACAGTTTCTCTTGCCTTTATAGTTGTACTCATGGTTGAACTCTAATAAAAGAGAGAGAGAGAGAAACTCTGCTGAGCTAGAGTGATTTATACTAATTTGGAACCTGGCATTCTGTTTTTTGCGCTTATAATTAAAATAGTGGGATGCTAATGGTTAGCATACTTAATAAAGAGTGAAGCATGGAATAGTTGTATATGTATCCTATAGCATAGGATTACTTCCTCCATTTAAGGCACATCCCTATAACAAAAGTTAATGGAAAGATTTCACTGAGTGTTTCATTGAGTTTCAGGCTCTGAAGGAATATCTGATGAAGTGGGACCTTACTGCCCTTTAGCATCGTAGGCTGCGTACTCCTTACTGTGCTGTATGAGCTTGATGAAATGAAAGAAAGTGGGAGGACCATGATCCCATCCTTACACACTGTTCCCTTTGGAGGAACTGGCATTATTGGGGGAGGATTAACCTAGGATATGATACAAAGGCCATGGAAGTGAATGAGTCTTTTCATTGATTTCAGTGGACTTTGAAACAGGCCCTTTGTGAAATTTCTGTACTTCCTGGTTGTGATGTGGGTGGCTGCTGAGCAAAAATGCAGATGAGGAAATAATTCTGTGTGTTCTCTCTATCTTGTATTTCTTTACATAGGATCAAGACCAAATCTGGTCCTAGATCTGTCCCCCACTGCTGGTCCCTCACTGCTATTTATCTTCAAATCAGCACTGCATATAGTATTTCCTATCCCACTTTTCCTCAGGCAAGGATTTCTTATGATGATATCTTTTATTGGATAGTTAGGATAATGTTAGACAAGTTTTCAAATGCAAGACATTCTGGATTTAAAAGCTTGCTTAACTTTAGACCAATTTTGTAGCTGGAATAATAAAGGATATCACCCTAAGAAGTCCCTGCCTCATATAATTTCTGGACCATCTTGGCTACAAAATCACTCTTACACTACTTTTCCTTAGTTAATGGACAGCAGATTTTTTTATGAATTAGTCTCAAGAGTTAGGCTAGCTTTTTTTAAAACTAGTTTAAAATCATACATGGCAAAGCTAAATGAGAGCAGTAAAGTATACCAGCACACTTAATGTAGCCGGCCGTGGCTAATGTAATGCAGGAAAGAGTTTAAGGTCATTGCTTTTGGAATGTAACATATGGCAATGCAGTCTGTTTGTCACTAGGCTTTCTGAATTACACTTGTCTTGATAGATGGGTGATTTTTAGCTTCTAGGTTTGTTCAAAATATTATGAGTTTTTTCACTGAAGAGGGATGCTGTATAAATATGCTATTAAGTGATGGTTGGCTATTGAACAAGCACAATATTGAAAAGAGAGTATATAATTACAGTAATTACAGAATATAATAAAATACAAACATTGAATACACGCCCACCCTTTTTACTCTTTATTTAGCTTGCAGTTATCATGCCATCATTTGTAGTTGGGCAAAATTTATTATAAGATTTTATGACTTTATCATAGCATGAATGTTTCTTTGTATTCTATTTAAAAACTACCGAACACCCTAGGTCAGATCTTCAGCTGACGTGATTCCTCATAGCTCTGTTGGTATCACTGGAGATGAACCAATATTCACTAGCAGAGGATCTGGTCTTGGATGTTTTGTCCTGCAGCTTTATGGTATAATGCAGACAGTGTTTATTTTTTTTAAATGTGGCCTCAGGCAGCCTGTTTCAATCTCCATACTTTATGCACTGTACGGTACTTGAATCCAGGGTTCTGTGGTCTGTGTTTTAATTCTTTGTTGAAGTAAAGGATTGTACTTCCACTGACTTAAATCTAACTGTACCCATTTATCCCATGGAGGCATCTTGTCTACTGTATTTCAGTAAAACAGAACACAGCCTCCATTTTCACATTTTACAAGTGCTATACAGTCAGGTTCAGGACCCAGGATACAAGTAACATTTCTGTTATTGTACTAGACAGCTGGGACAGTTGGAGATGCATAAATTAATCCAAATCAGTTCATTGAAATAAGTGTTTGTTGTATCCCCAGGAGTCAGACACCTGTAGCATTTGAATGAATACCAAATGCATAATAAAGATGTAGCAACTGAAAATATGCTTCAAGACTTCCATGTATCAGATCTCTTTATATGGAAAGCAGTAGAAATGATGTGGTTCATCATGATACATCGAGTTTCTTTTATAAGTGATCTCACTCTTTTCTGTGATCAAACTTATGGCAAAAATGTGAACAAGACTTGTTATTAATAAAATCCAGGTGAAATGTAATTAGCAGGGATATGCAAATGTAGTTTAGAAATGCAGCGGAAAGTAGAAATGCCTGAACTCTGCATACACCCAAAATGAAATTGTTCTCATGAGGAGAAACGGTCTGCAAAACAGTTAACACCCATAGCATTTCCTGTTTAAAACAGAAATAATAGCTATGTTTAGAAAATGTATAATTTATGCAGAATTCAGTGTAAATAAGCAGATGGCAAACAACGCATAGATTCTGTACATCTTGTAATTCGAGTATGTTGATCCTACATTCTGGCTGCCAGGGAATGCCAATGGTAGCATAAATATGTCATTGATAATTTGTCAGTTTGCCCTACTAATGACAGAAACTGTGACTATCAAAAATAATTAAAAGATATCCTGAATAGTATTTTTCGATTAGGCACTTCTTAAAGGAGTCACCTTTTATAGTCAACAAATACAGCACCGTTGGGGAAACATTCTAAGTAATATTTTATTGGAAACATCAATGAATGGGAATATAGCCTAGGTAGGGTAAGTGTACTGCGTGCAGACACATTTTTGTTATTTTTTCCATTCAGCCCCTTCATTATCAGAATGAGACTTGGACTTTCAAAACAATTCAGGAAGTTTCATCAGTATCTGCTTTTCATTGCCTAAAATTCTAAACCTTTAATATTTTTATTAGATTAAACAAAGATGTTTTGTATCCTTTAAAAAAAGTCGAAGTGCTCCAGTTTTCTTTTCCTCTCGTAAATGAAGTCTCTCACAATGAGACACATAAGACCAAGTTCACCCCGATATAGCTCCATTGATTTCAATTTGGCCTGCGTGTTATTTCATGCTTAAGGACTGTAGAATGAATCAGAAAGCTGGTGGGGGGGAAGGGAAGGAAGGAAGAGGAACTGTGTTCACAACATAGTGCAGAGTTAAAGTTCCCAAAGTCACCTTGTTGTAATGAAGATTCTGAAAACATTTTACTTGATTTAGTCTATGACCATTTTGGCAACTCTGAACTATCCAATTTAACTTTGTTACATTTTGTGATGGAGAACTTCAATATAGCTTCTGCTTGGAGAAAACTAGCAAACAAAGTTTCTTTCCATTTTATTTATAGGTCTGCTTATAACTTTAAGCACAGCAAACTTAACTAAACAAAGTAATTTACTGAAGTAGGAAGAATGCACCCAGACTGCAAATAAATGTACTTAGCAGGATATTTGTATCTTGCATCAGAAACATCAGCTTGAAATATCGCTCCATTGCTTCTATGAAAGGGAAGTTTGCCTTTTTTTTGCTTTATTTAACTATTAGATTTTATTGGGTGCAGTATTATATTCTGACAGTTCTATAGTTCAACTGGCATTCTGATGCCACTTAAGACTGTGGTGGGGTGCTAAATTCTCAGATAACAGCATAAAACTGTTTGAAAAACATAAGCTCAAGTCAAGTTAATTTTCTGCAGGTAGGATTTTACTGCTATTTTCATAAAAATGTAATAGTTGCTTTCTCTTGGAAAGTACAAGGGGATAGTACATTATGCAATGGGTAGGAATGCAAACTATTGATAGGGGATTGAGAATTCAGTCAAAATATACATCATCAAAGTAATCATATCCTTATGAAGATTTCACCAGGAACTCCAAAATGGCAGTTTCTACCCATTGAGTTTCTTTGCTGCCCAATATATCCTCTTCACAATTTTTTCTAAACCTACTTACCTTCCTTCATTTCCAGCATCCCTCAGGGTTATTTGTTATGCTTCTAACTTCCATTGGAATTTATACCAGAAACACAACAAAATAGAGGGAAACTCAGTTATGCATACTACCTCTGCAGTAATTCTTAAAGCATAGCTACATAGTGCATGCAATAACATATGTAACAGTAATGTAATGAATGTAATAATATGTATTAGAGAGAGTATGCCTTACTACATTGGCTTCTGTTTCGTTCATAGATTTCATAGACATTAGGGCTGGAAGGGACCTCAGAGGATCATTGAGTCCAGCCTCCTGCCCCAGGGGCAGGAAGTCAGCTCAGGTCATAGGATCCCAGCAAGATAAGCATCTAAATTTCTCTTGAAGGTGTTCGTAGTAGGTGCTTGAACCGCCTCCGATGGCAGGCTATCCTAGACCTTGGGGGCTCGGACAGTAAAGAAATTCCTCCTTATGTCCAGCCTGAAATGGTCTTGCAGGAGTTTATTACCATTCAACCTTGTCATCCCTTGGGGTACTCTGGTGAACAATCGTTCCCCCAGATCCTGATGAACACCCCTGATAAACTTATAGGTGGTCATCAGATTGCCCCTGAGCCTGTGCTTTTCCAGGCTGAAGAGTCCCATAGCTCTCAGCCTGTCATCATAAGGTCTGTTTTCCTGACCTCTGACCATGCACGTGGCTCTTCTCTGTACTCTCTCAAGCTTTTCCACATCCTTTTTGAATTGTGGAGCCCAAAACTGGACACAGTACTCCAGCTGCAGCCTCACCAAGGCTGAGTACAAGGGGGATTTGCTTCAGAAGCAACTATTGATGCAAGCCAGCGTTTTGCTCACTTTATTAGCCACAGCATCACATTGAAGGCTCATGTTCATCTTGTGGTCAGTCATGACCCCCAAGTCCCTTTCGTCCATAGTGCTAGCCAGAGTAACATTGCCAAGCCTATAAAGATGCTGCAGGTTTTTCCTCCCAAGGTGGAGAACCTTGCATTTTTCAGTGTTAAACACCATCAGGTTCTCATCTGCCCATTTCTTAAGTCTGTCAAGGTCAGCCTGGATCACCCTCCTGTCCTCAGGTGTGGATGCTTTACCCCAAAGTTTGGTGTTGTCGGTGAACTTGGCCAGTCCGCTTCTGACTCCAATGTCCACATCATTAATGAAGATGGTGAACAATATAGGTCCAAGGACAGAGCCTTGAGGGACCCCACTGGTCATAGGGCACCATGATGATTGACTTCCATCAACCACCACCCTCTGGGTCCGACCATGGAGCCAATTCCCCAGCCAGTGGGTCGTGGTGGACCCGAGGCCACATTTGGCCAGTTTTTCCAACTTTAACTTTTTCATACTTTAAATCTCATAAACTCTCAAATAGTAGAGGAGCAGGACACTCTGTGCTGCACAAATAAAAGAGGGTTCAACAATTGATGTAGCTTTGTGCAAGCCACAACAGTGCAGAGAAACTCCACATTATATTGCACGTGTTAGGGTGCATAAGCTTAATGTCAGGACATAGAAGTTGCATAGAGGTGGTCTCAAGCTGCAGGTTAACTAAACATCAGAGATCAGTCAAGAAATTACTTAAATATGGGTGTAGGGGGCAATTCTTGGAAAATAGCAGCAAGTTAGGAAGTTCATCAAGAAATAAGAGGAAGAGAAAAGTTAGAAGCCAGGTTTGGAAAGATCAAGACATACAATAGGGCCTCACTGTAGTAAAATAAGTTGTTATGTAGGTGTCTATAATTTTTGTGGGTAGCAGGTCTTAACCCAGGCCTTTCCCAAAATTTGAAAGTCACTGATTTTGTTTTTGAAAAGGGGCCAAGATTGAGCTAGTTCTTATTTTATGTGAAACATTTTGCTGACCTTGATTTGGACAGTGCAATGAAAAATAGTAGAAAACTTTCAGAACTGGCTTATCTTACCAATATACATTAGTTGAAAAGAAATTAATGACTTCTACCTTTGCTATTAAAACAATAATTAGGAGATCATGATAGCTGTCTAGATCAGGGTTCTCAAACTTTTCAACCTCAAAATATTCCTTGATAAACTCATCAGCCCTTCATAGACTGGAGTCACCCCTCAGAAAATGTCAGCTTTTAATTTTCACTCATTTTTTAATGGCAGAAATAGAGCCATTCTTCTGTTTGAAACAACTCAGACCAGAACAAGGCAGGATTTTTTTAATACTATGGATTTACATTTGAAATTTTAGTGTTTCTATTGTGAATCATGTTTGCATACCTAACAGTGCAAACATTTTGTGGTACCTGGTAGTACTTTTGAAAGGCTCTCAAGGCATCCCAGAGTGCAGCAACACCCTGGTTGAGAATTACTGGTCTAGATATTGAGATCCTCCTTGCCATGAATTGGCAATGCTGGATTTGTTGTTCGAGATCTCTAAGCTAAAGACCCAAGGAAAAATCTTTGTTTTATGAAATGGTCATTTAAAAAGATTAAAAGTAGAATGAAAGTAAGTCTAAGGGGAAGGAAGTGATATTCAGAAGTGGCCTATACCTGGTGGGAAACCCTAGCTTCATTGTAGTTGATGGCAAAATTCACATTCAATAAGGCCAGAATTTCATCCTTCATATTTCTTTATATTCAAAAACAAGGCAAAATACCCATAATCCATTCATGGATTTGTAAAATGAAGCATATTGGTGCATTTTTCTTCATTTGTATTCATGCCAGTAAAGCTCTGATGTTCACCAAAAATCACTGCAGAAGAATTGTGAAAGCTATCAGTTCAAAATTCATCCCCACCTTTCCATTATTCAAACATCTCTACATGTGAAGTATGAAAATAATTGGTCTGAGGTATTGTCTGAGGAAGTCTCTTCATAGCATGTGATGAAGTAAGCTGCTGAATACAAAAGCTTGTGCATCTATGACTTAGTCTATGAAGTCCAAATCTACCCTGTCTTCTAATGATCCGAGAGACGATGGAATCTTACCAGTCTACTAGCATTAAACATAGTCAAAATGGATAGGCAGAAGACAGATCAGTATATGAAAAAGACCCATTCACAAAAGGAATGGGACATATTTTCCAGAAAAGACAGAAAATGGGGAAAATGTGTTATCTGTCAGCATGATAAGAAACATGTAAATTGCAGATGTGTAAGTCACATTTTTCTCCTTTTGACCAATTGCAGCTTTGATGATTGTAACTTTAAGCTATGATAAAATACTGTAGCTGAATTGTAAATTAATCTTGTGCTTTATTTTGTTGGCCAGACTTATGCCGTTGCTTGCAGGACGTTTTTGTGATGTACTGTACTGTGCTCTCTTTTTCTTCATAAAAGCCAATTCATGAAACTGTACTGATCCCAATTAAATAGAACAAACAGGAAATAAAAGTGAAAGGAATCATACAGCTTATTATAAATATTCTGAGTATTTGGTTCCAGTGAAAGAAAGCACTCAGCTTCCGAGAATCCCTGGGAGAGAAGGATGAATTTTTCTATGGAGATTTTCTGTGAACTAGAGATGATAAAAGGCATGGGAGTGGAAATGCACAGCTGGGAATATAAGATGAAGAGCAAAGATAATTATTTTAAAAGCATCTACAGTACATTAATCAAAACTCACCATGGATTATAATAGTAACCTTTTCAAGGAAAAAGGGGAAAAAAGGTGATCCCAGTAGTTTGATTTTTAAACAAAAACACTTGGATGACAGGCCAAATGTTGTGCAGTAGAAAGATTTTTTAAACACATATTTGAATACAAAGTAACTTGACTGCCTTTACAAAATATGTTTTTTGTTTAGGGCAATCCAACTTCTAAGTGGCCAGGGGCTGAACCCACACAAGCCACACCAGCAGGAGCTGCATACCATGTGGGCGGAAACTGTGTGCTGTGGGGATGCCTCTTCCCTGCTGTACCATGTGTGGGCTGTGGTACCTTCCCCTTTCCACAGCTCACCGGACATTGGTGTCCCTGCTGCTTTGCATTGCAGTTTTCCCTGCCACTAAAAGCTGCCTAATGCCATGCCACCCCCTGAGAGCAGGTGTATGAAGTAGACACAAGATGAGAAGCCTGGAGACCTTTGCTGCCACAGCCTGAGATAGGGGGAGCAGTGATAAGGAGGGAGCCTGATGGTTTCAGATTAAACCCTTGAAAACCATATGTGGCCCTTGAGCTTCCAACTGGACAGCTCTACTTTAGTTTATGTCCTTTTAGTGTAATTGTTTTCTTTCATGTGAGGAATTTATTGGTATTCCTGAATGTTTCTTAAATATGAATTTTCCCATGAATCCTTAAAAAAAATCATTTTAAAGTTTTCCTTTGAACCGTAGAAGTTAAAATGGCCTTGCAGCAGCTACTGTTTTTAAAAGGACTCTCATCTTACATGGCAGGAAATATCCTTGTAATTAGCATCACGGAAGTAAACTTGTAATAGATCTTTACTTTGTAATAACATTATCCCAAAGTTTTAACTGAAACATGTGGCCCAGTGCATGGTCTGACCT
Source organism: Gavialis gangeticus (assembly GCF_001723915.1). NCBI lineage: Eukaryota > Metazoa > Chordata > Crocodylia > Gavialidae > Gavialis > Gavialis gangeticus. The sequence continues at coordinate 32,713,280 of NW_017729024.1, read as the reverse complement.
GATGATAAAGCCTATGGGAACAGAATTTAAATTAAGAAACAAAATTATTTTTTATGTGCCCAGTGTGATTTATTATGTAAAATGTATTTAAAAATATTGTTTTGAGATGTATAAAACACTAGATATCAGTAAAAAAATAAGGTTTGAGGTAATATTTGGACATTTGGTGGCAGACTTAATTTGTGGGTCTGAGTTTATTTTGGAGCTCTTCAGATACAGTTCTAATTCAAAATGTTAGTGGTGTGCTGTTAACTTACCTCAGCTCCATATTTTCTCATTACTTAATGGCAATTTTGGAGTTGTCCCTTGGGCTGTGTAGTTGCTGACAAAAGTACAGCACAATATATACCAAAAAGGAAATTAAACCTTTTAATATAAGGCTCTAGAATGGGGCAAACTACTCAGCATCATTGCAGGCATTTTTCCAAGAGGCAAATGTCCTTTCCAGTTTGTAAAACTAGTTTTGACTTCCAAAGCAAGGAAGATGTAAAAAGAAAAGAAAAATCAGATACGGTAAGTAAATACGTTACTCAGTTCAGACATTGAAATAAACATGTACACATATTTTAATTTTGCTGAGAGTAATGTATTTTAATATTAAGAGGAGTTTCAAGACATCTGAAGCCTTTCTAGAAGTATCTTTTCAATTACTGACATCTAAATAAATATTACCAACAGCAAAAGCAACAAAAGGCAGCTATGGCATTCTAAATCTATGGGTACATGGAACATTTGGAACACTGCAAGAATCAATTGTTAAATTGTATAAAAGAATACGTTTTTCAAGTAGGAGAAGACTCTGTTCTATTAACCCATGATCAATTTTTAAGCAGAACCCCGCCCCCCAGTGAAATCACCAGGAGATTCCTGTTTAAATATCAATTGCATGTTAGGTTTTCTTTCAGTAGGAATAAGAGGAACTTGATGCATTGTTCCGTAGGATAAAGGAAAGCCTCCCTCTTCACCACTCTAAAAATCAAAAGATCTATACTCTTCCTTCTTTTCTCTTCCCTCACAAGCACATATACAATCTATTTAGTCCCTGTTTGTTCTGTCTGAGACTTTATCATCTACCATTTCTAGGGCTGTGTGAAGCTTCAGTCCGTGATTGATTCGGCAGAGATTTGGCCTGATTTGGTGGCCAAATCTCTGAACCTGAATTGAATCAGAGGACCCTTTAATCTCTCCAGATCAGTTCAGACAGATTCAGCCATTCAGACCTAGAGCAGGTTTAAATGTTTTTTTCATCATATTTCTAGGTAGCAGGGGCTCTGAAAGCTGTGGTGCTGAGGCAGATGCAATGTCCCACAGAAGCATGGGGGCTCTCCAGCGCGCTTGGCAGCAGACCCGGAAGTGGACCAGAAGCACTTCCAGTCTACTTCTGGGTCCAGCAGGGAGTGTGCTGGGGACTCGGCAACTGGTGCCTCGTGGGTCTGGGGGGGCACTCAGGGTCCCCCTGTGGCCGATCGCTGAGCGGGGGGGGGGGGACCCAGGGTCCCCCCCAGTGCACTCTCTGGCAGATCCAGAAATGGACTGGAAGTACTTCCTTGTCCACTTCCAGGTTCGTTGCCAAGCATGCTGGAGAGCCTCCTGTGCCGTTGTGAGATGCTGCATCTGCCCCAGCACTGCAGCGATCATGAGCCGTGCCGCTACCTCAAGGTATGTAGAAAAAACTTCTAAAGCTGTGCCTGTGCCCAAATCAGCATTGAATCATCAGATTCAGCTGAATTAAATCAGGGACAGTAATCCAAATCAATGGATCGAATCATTGTCCCTGATTTGGGCTGAATCCAAATCTGAATCAAATAGGGCCCATTTTGCACAGCCCTAACCATTTTCTGTCTGATTTATTCAAATCCCCCACTCTTACTTCTCTTCAGTACTGTAGTGGGATTCTATGGTCTCTTCCATTAACTAGTAGCTGTTCCTCATAGTAGCACTAGTGATGGCTGTTGTGCAGGGGGAGGGGGAGAAAGTGAGGCAACGTCATTCTGCAGTTTCTGCTGGCAGCAGCGGCATCAGGCAAATCATCTCTAATACCTAGATGGAGCAATGTTTGTCCGTGGGTTTTCATCTGGTGTGGGCTTGAGTGTCTGATTGGGAAGGGCCAACCCTTCAGCTCCTAAGATGGACCTGTATCCCCTGACTCTTGCAGGTCTCTTCCAGCTGGTGTGGAATATAGGCACAGAGACTCTGGCTGAGTGCAGGGACAGTGTTCCAGATTTCTTTCCAGTACAAGATCTCAAGCTGCACACAAGGGTTAAGTAGAAAGACACTGGAAGGGAGAGAGACAGGCTGAAGAGGCAACAGTATTAACACTTACGCCTGAAGTAGTAATTCGTGGTCTACACATGCATTTGATCCAGGCTCAGTTTACTGTAGAGTAAACTTCTGCGGATTAATCATTTCTGTGCAGATGTCTACACGTACAGGGACTAGGCATCAGATTTGCTGCTCTTAGCACCAAATGTCCTGAAGCTCTTCAGCCCTGCAGTAGGCCCCTGCTGCCACTAGGGGGAGCTTAAGGCTCTCCCTGGATGCTAACCCATGGGCTGGCAGGGAGCACCAGGCCAGGAGACATCTGTCTCCTGATCCCTGGGGGCTGCTTGCTGCTGGGGCAGGGAAAATGCCCCTCTGCCCTAGCAGCAGGGAGCTCTTGGACCTATCTCCCTGATCATGGGCAGGGCACTTGGAAAGAGCTGCAAGTGAGGAGCAGGTCAAATTCTCCTGCCCTGATCTGCCAGTGGGGCAGTTAGCAGCTAGCTTATTGATAGCTGTTCCACTGGCATATTGGGACAGGGGGCTGGGACCTTCCCCACCCCTGCAACTCTTTCCAAACCCCATGCCTCTATCACCCAATTGGGGCATGCCCCAGTAGCAGGTAATTCCCAGTGCAAGCTCCACCACCACAGGGCCAGTGCTGGGAGATCCTTATCTCCCAGTGCCAGCTCCACAACTGTGGGGCTGGTGCTGGGAGATGCTTAGTTCCCAGTGTCATCTCTGTGACCACAGGGTTGGTGCTGGGAAATGCTTATCTGGGACCCCAAGATTTTGCTTATCTCTCCTATCTCTCAGTTCCAGTTCCATGACTGGTGTGACTGGTGCTAGGGATAAGGCAAGCTCTGCTCCCTCTATGCAACACTGGCCAGAATCATGCCTGTGTCAGGCACTAGCACCCCGACATCCCTACCTGCTGTTGGTGTGAGGCAGCAGGGGCTGCACACCATGGGGGGAGTTTGTGGGGGTTCCTACACCCCCCACATTCACACCCGGCCCAGCTGAGCTTCATGCTCCCACTGCCTCTCTGGGGGGAGAAGTGAGGGGAAGAGTCCCCCTCTGGGGCTGGGCAGCATCCAATAGAGCCCTCACTCATCACCCTGCAGTGATGGGGGAGAAGCAGGGGGAAGAGTTCTTGGGCCAGGAAGCCTCACAGAGCCCTCTTCCCCACCCCATGGAGGTGGCAGGGGATGAGGAGGGAGAAGAGCCCCCTCAGCACCAAATAGGGCCACCCTCCTGGCCCTGCAGTGGTGCAGGAGAGGGAGGAGGGGGAAGAGTTGCCCTCTGGGGCCAGGCAGCACTGTGTGCCTGGATTGCTCCTGGCTGTCAGGGAGCCTCTGGGGCTGGCTTGCCAGGGCCTGGCCACACTCCCACTCCTCAGCTCAGCTTCCCTGTGGAAGGGAGGGCTGCTTTAGCACCCCTGGGCTTCTGGCTTGAGCCACTGCAGGCATGTGCTGAACATCTATCCACTTGCAAACTGGTTCACTTTCTGCAGGTTAGACTAAGAGTGAATCAATTCAGGCTTAGGTTTTTTGAATGTCTGTCCCTAGCCCTAGTGAAAGAGTTTTTTCAAATATCTAACCTAAACTTCCCTTGCTGCAAACTTGAGACCACTGCTATGTGTTCTGTCATCTGCTACCACTGAAAATAGTCTAACTTGGGGCTGGGAAAATATGGCTTGTGGGACAGATTCAGCCCACCAGGCCATTTTTTTTCTGGCCCAGGGAGCCAATCTAAAGTTTATACAATTATTACCTGCCTGTGGTTGCCTGTCTGAAAACCGATGAGGTGCCGGCAGCATGAGCTGCTGGCTACAGCAGCAAGTGGCTCAGGTTCTGGTTGCAAAGCAACCAACCCAACCCCAATCTGCTCTGCCCCCACCCCCAGAAGCTTCCAGAGGCTGGAAACTTATGGCTAGCAGAGGCTTCTGCCCTGGAAACCCTGTGCCTGTTCTCCAATCCTCCCTCATCTGAGAGTTGAAATTCAGGTAATAGCAGGTGTGGGGAGAGGGGGGGGTGCTGGCGATTGCCCAACTCCATGGAACTCACTGGACCAGGAGCACCACATGGAAGCATACAGCTGGCCCAATCTGATAGCATGGAAGTTTGTTGTGTGTGTGGATATGGTAGGGGATGTGGGAGTCTGTGTGGGTGTGTGTGGATTATGGTGAGGGGGTAGAATTGTGTATGGGGGCTGTGGAGGGTGTGGAGATGTGGTGGGGGAATGGGAGTGTGTAGGGGGGCTGTGGGAGGATGTGGGGGTGTGTTGAGGGTATGTGGGTAGTGGAGGGAAGTGGGGAGCCAGCCCCACCCATCCTGTCCTGGATGCAGTGTGTGCTTCCTGGCTGGAAGGCCAGGACCCGCATGGTGCTGCAAGGGAAGCTGCAAGGCCAGGACCTGCCCATATGGCTGCAAGGCCAGGACCCACATGATGCAGCATGGAGCCAGCCTGGCTTTGCCCATCCCCTCTATGCTGTGCTGTGTGGGTCCTGGCATTGCAGCCAGAATCACCTTGTGCTAGGCCAGGCTGCGCTAGGCTGGCCTTGTGCTGTGCTGTACGGGTCCCAGCCTTGCAGCCAGGAAAGGACATGTGGGAGTGACTTCCCACCTCCCACCATAACCCCAATACACACCCACACTCTTCCATAGTCTCCATGCACACTCCTACCCCCCCACCATAACCCCATATCCCCACACCCTTCTATAGCTCCCACACACACTCATACACCCCCAAGCATTTCCACAAACACACCAACACCCTCCCACAGCCCCCACACACTCCTGCCTCCCCACCATAACCCCCCACACCCAAACAGACCCCACAACCCCTACCATATCCACACACACACTGACACCCTCTCACACATCCCATCTCCCCACCACACCCACACCCTCCCACAACAGCCCCACACACTCCCACCTCCACCCCTACCATACCTACACACATCCTCCAACAACCCCACCCTTACCACATACTCTACACCCCTACAAACCCAGTCCCACCCTCTTCCACATACCCCACCCACCACAGCCCACAACACCCTCACACCCACTCCTCAACCAAACAGCCCCCACATACACCCTTTTATCCCCCCCACAATATACAAAAGTAAGACTGTATTTGAGCTATTATGCAATTGCCTCTAGATACACTATGCAAACACACATAAATCAGGACAAAATATATATTTTTAAATAAAATGAAAAGAAGTTATAATAGATGTTTTATTTTTTTATTATATGATTTGTTTTCTTTCCCCCCAGGTTTCAAGATAGCAACCTCCCCCACCCCCCAATAAAGGAGTACTTCCAGGGCAAAGGAAGGGACTTCTGGTTGCAAAGATCAGTGACTAGGGATGGGACTTCCAGTCCCAAAATGGCAACTAGGGGGTGGGGCACCTTTCAAGGGGTGGGGCTACCCTTGTGGCCCTTTGAAGCTCACCAAAACTCATTAAGTGGCCCTGTAGCTGAAATAATTGCCCAGCCCTGGTCTAACTCCATCCTCTTTGGAACCACCCTTCAGGTAGTTGTAGGCTGCTATTAAATCTCCCACAGTCTTCTCTTATCCAGTTTAAAAACACCCATTTCCCTCAACATTTTCTCATAAATTATTTGCCCCAGCCCCCTAACCATTTTTGTTGCCCTCCACTGGATAATCTCTAATTTGTTCACATCCACTCAGATTTCCACCCAGACAAAGCTCATGACTCTGCCCCCCACCTAGATGGGGCCCCTGGACCTGGACTGTGGGGGCTGGGGAGTTCCCTTTGTGGGGTGTGCTTCCTTGTAGATTCTCTGGAGGGCTGGGTGTGGGAGCTTGAGGAGCAGGTACACCAGCTACACACCATCAGGGCCCACAAAGACTTCATCGATGGCTACTGCCAGACCCTTCTCCAGAAGAAGGAAGAAGAGAAGGAGATAGAGATGGTGGCCAGCAGGAAGGTTGATCATGAAGACCCAGCTGGAGCTACCTGGAAGACAGTCACCTCATGCTCCAGAAAATTCAGAGCCATGGCTGCTCCTCTCCTGGCCCTGCACAACATGTACACTCCCCTCCCCATGCATGAGGAGGCTCCAGTGGTGACACCAGAAGAGGAGAAAGGTGAGCAGTAAGGTGCTACTCCCAAGAGGAGGCACAAAGTGGTGGTGGTGGGGGAGTCCCTCCTGCAGGGCACTGCAGGGGATCTGGTCACCTATCTTCTGAATGGAACCCCTAGCCCATGAGGTCTGCTGTCTCCCTGGGGCTCACATCCAAGCTGTTATGGAGAGGATCCCCAGGCTCATCCAGCCTCCAATTTCTACCCCATGCTTCTCATCCATGTGGGCACAAATGACATGGTTAGGAGTAATCCAGACCGGGCCATGAGTGACTTCAGGACACTGGGGGTTGGGCTCAAGGGGTCAGGCACCCAGGTACTCTTTTTTTCTGTTCTCCCTGTTGCAGGCCACAGTGCAAGGAGGGAAGGATGAATTGAGGAAGTGAAATGATGACTCCAATGGTGGTGCTACAGAGAGGGCTTTGGATTCCTTGACCACAGAGCACACTTCAGGGAGAGAGGACTCCTGGGAAGGGACGGCATCCACCTTACATGGAAAGCCACCCTGTTCTTGGTCAGGGTGGCTGATCTTCTGGACAGGGCTTTAAACTAAGATTGCTGGAGGATGGGGATACACTAACTCAAGCATGCCCAGGGACCGACATACAAAAAAGGAGAGCTACTCTTGTGGTAGTTGAGGGAATAGTTTCCCTTCAGCATGAGAGGAAGTTGAGGGCCACAGAGGGAGGACTCAGGTGCCTTTACTCTAATGCCAGGAGCATGGGTAACAAGCAGGAGGACTTAGCCCTCCTACTCTCTAGTGGTCATTATGATCTAGTAGGGATTACAGAGACCTGATGGGACTCCTCACACAATTGGAGCGTTGCCATGGAATGCTATACCCTGCATAGAAGGGACCAAGTAGCAAAGAAAGGTGGAGGTGTAGCTCTCTATGTGAAGGAGCAGTACACTTGGAGGCTGACTTTGGCTCCAAAGAAGAACAGCTTGAAACCCTCTGGGTCAAACTGCAGAGGTGGTGGGGGGGGTACAGTGAAAGAGACCTAACTGTAGGTATATACTACAGACCACCAAACCAGGGGGAAGAACTCAATCTAGAGTTCACCTGAGAACTTGCAGAGGTCATATGAGCACAGGACGTGGTCATCATGGGTGACTTCATTTGTCCAGATATGTCTTGGGGGAGGAACACTCAGCCAAGTCAGATCAGTTGTGTTCCTTTTTAACTTGCATCAATGAGCTTTTCCTGACTCAGGAGGTACATGAGCCAACCAGAGGTAACTCTATTCTAGACTTGGTCCTGGCCAATGGGGACAACCTAGTGACCAACTTAAAAATAGAAGGTAGCCTGGGTGACAGCAACCATGAAATTATCATGTTCACTATCCATCACAAAGCAGAAAAATTAGATAGCAGGACTGAAGTTTAGAACTTCAAAAATGCAAATTTCAACAAACTCAGGTTATTAGTAGGGAAAAAGGCTGCAGGACCAAGGGGTGAAGGTGAAAGGAGTGCATGAATAGTGGTTGTTCCTTAAAGGCATGATCCTCAAAGCACAGAGGAAGCCCATTCTCATGTGGAGGAAAGGTAACAAAAGGGATGGGAACCCCTCTTGGTTAAACAAGGATATTATGGTCCTCTTAAGAAAGAAGAAAGAGGCATACAAACAATGGAAGCTTGAGGCATGCCCCAAGGAGGACTATACAACAATGGCCCACAATGGTAAGGAACAGATTCAAAGGGCTAATGCAGCAACTAAACTAAAATTAGCAACAGGAGTTGAGGACAACAAGAAGTCCTTCTCTAGGTATGTAGCAAACAGAAGGAAAACAAATGGGAGTGTGGGGCCGCTACTTAGGAACTCAGGGCAGCTGGTTGCCAGGACTCAGGAGAAAAGTGAACTCTTGAATGACTGCTTTGCTTTGGTCTTTCACTAGGCCAAGGGCAAAATCATGCTAGAGTGAATACACAATAAGCAGGGTAAGAATAACTGCTTTCCTACTGTTACCTTAGAATGGTGTGTGATCATTTGAAAAACTTAGACATATATAAGTCAGCAGGACTGGATGAACTTGATCCGAGGGTGCTGAAGCAGCTGGCTGAAGTAATTGTGGGATTGCTAGCAAAACTTTTCCAAAACTTGTGGTGCTCTGGAGAGATCGCTGGGGACTGCAAGAGGGCCAATGTTGTGCCCATCTTCAAGAAAGGGAGGAAGAAGGACCTGGGTAACTATAGGCCAATCAGCCTAACTTCTATCCCAGGGAAGATCATGGAAAAATTCATCAAGGAGTCTATATGCGATGGGCTTGCAGAAGGTAGGATTCTGAATGACAGCCAGCATGGCTTTGTCATGGACAGGACTTGCCTTACCAACCTCATCTCCTTTTATGATCAGGTAACTCACCACCTGGATAAGGGAGAGGAGGTTGACATTGTATACCTTGACTTCCAAAAGGCCTTTGATTTAGTATACCATAATGTTCTTGTGAGAAAATTGGAGAACTTTGGGCTTAACCGTGAGACAGTTAGGTGGGTAGGAAGCTGGCTGTGGGGTAGGACCCAGAAAGTTTTAATGAACAGATCTGTGTTATCTTGGTGAGAAGTGGCCAATGGTGTCCATCAGGGGTCAGTGCTTGGTCCAGTGCTTTTCAACATCTTTATCAATGATTTGGATGTGAGAACTGACTGGCCAAGTTTGCGGATGACACCAAGTTATGGGGAGTGGTCATGCTTGAAGATGACAGGCTAGCAAGTAGGGTAGATTGGAATCAAATGAAGTTCAACACTGAGAAATGTAAAGTGCTCCACCTGGGGACAACTCCCCCTCCCCCCATGCCTACAGGCTTGGCAACACCAAACTGATGAACATCACGAATGAAAGGAAACTGGTGGTAATAATAGACCATAGTATGAATATGAGCCAGCAGTGTGACACTAGCCAACAGGTCAGTTTATGCCCTGGCATGCATCAACTGCTGCATCTCCAGAAAAACTAGGGAAGTGATTCTTCCACTGTACTTGGCATTGGTGAGACTGCAGCTGGAGTATTGCATCCAGTACTGGGTGCTGCACTTCAACAAGGACATGGTAAAGCTCCAGAGAGTCCAGAGAAGGGCCACTCATATGATCAGAGACTTTCATGGCAAGCCATACTAGGAGAGGCTGAGGGACCTGGAAATCTTCCGCCTGAAAAAGAGAAAGCTGAGAGGGGACTTGGTAGCAGATTACCACTACATCAGGGGAATACATAAAGGGCATAGTGAACAACTGTTCACCAGGGCACCTTTGGGGAAAACCAGGAGTAATTACCACAAACTCCTGGAAGACTGTTTCAGACTCAACATCAGAAAAAACTTCTTCACATCTAGGGTGGCTAAACTGCAGAATAGGCTCCCTCCAGAGGTGGTGCAATTGCCTACCCTGGAAATCTTCAAGAAGAGACTTGGATGGTCACCTTGCTGTTGTCATCTGGCTCCCAGTTTTCTTTTCTGCCTGGTGCAGAGGGGCTGGACCTGATGATCTCCCGAGGTCCCTTCCAGCCTCACAATCTTTTGATCCTTTCTGTAGTTGGAGGCCCAAAAACAGAATAGTTACTGGAATAATACCCATTGTTTTATGTTTTCTGAGTTCTCTTCAAAAAGCAATAAGGAAAAAAACATGTGAAATGCTTTACAAGAGTCTCGTATCAGCAGTCTGGCCTAACTTCCTTTAGCTCTAGTATTCAACAGTTACAAGGCCATTCAATTTAGGAAAATTCACAATTTCTACTGGAGTTTTCTAAGGCAAGGCTGTCCAACTGGTGGTCCATGGCCTGCTGTGTGAGGAGCTGAGGATGAATTTGGAGCGGGGGAATGGGAGCAGGTCACATCTGCAGTGTAGTGGTGGGGGGTTGTGCCTGGGCACATGGTATACTTGGGAGGAGGGGAGGTGGGAGGAGCATCCATGTGGAGTGAAGCCTGGTGGCCCATGCTTCACTTGGTGCAGTCTCTGCAGCATACAGCCTCTGCTGGTGTAGCCCCCAGGGACTTAGAAGATGGGCACAACCTGCCCCAGCCCCGGGGTCCCATTCACTCCAGCCCCTGCCTCTGCCCCTGCCTCACTCCCTCCCTCACCATGGGGGCCTCTATCTACCTCTCCCAGACCTTCCTTGTCTCCCTGCCCCTTCCCCTTCACAGACTTACCTGCTGGGCACTGCTGTACATGTAGCCAGGCTGCGTTCCTATAGGGTTACCATATTTCCAGTTTCAAAAAAGAGGACACCTGTATGTGTGTGTATGGGGGGTCAGATATGATTATGGGGGAGGCAGTGATATGCTCATGCCCTGCTCCTGCCCCTCACTCCCAAGCCACAGTCTTGTCTCCCAGCCCTGCTGCTGCCCCTCACTCTTGACCCACAGTACCCCGCATCCTGCCAGAGTGTGTGGAGGTCCCTCCACCCTGGGCTCCATACCCCCATTCCCCAGGTCCCACCCCCCACACCTATAGCCCCCCATACCTTCAGAAATTCCTCCCTATACACAGCCCACTCCCACCGCAACCATACAAAGTGCCTGCATAACTGCATAATTTTGAATTTTTCTGCACCTAATTCTGAGTTTTTAGCTGTGCAATTAAAATCATGATTAATTGCAACTAATTTTTTAATTATGCAACTAATCGTGCTCAATTTTTAAAAAATGTTTGACAGCTCTATTATATAGTTTATTTCCTTTTATTTCTGGAGACCAAATTACAAAGCACAAATGTTCAGGTGCAACATGCTCTGCATGCTGCTTCATTGATGAGGTTTCCTGGAAACATTTTGGCATGTTGATTTATAATTAAACTTGAATCTACATTGAGGTTTTGCTGCAAACCTCAAACTGGGCTTAAGTTCATTGAACTTTAGCAACACTTTTGATTTACAGCTATTCTTTTGGTTGTATGAGGACTTTGAGCCAAGCTGTCTTTTATCCATGACAGTCAGGGTGAGTTCATGGTCCCATATCCAAAACTACAAGAAAGTTTGTTCTTTCAGCTGAATTACACTTTCAGTTTTTAGCTTTATTTGAACTCAAACATGAAACTGAAAATACAAGAGTTTCAGCCTCCACAACTTAGAAATAAAAAAAACCATTTATTGAATCCCATGCAATAGAACCACTCAGTCTTGGGAAGATCTGGTATGCAGCTGTAACTTGGGAGTTTGGCTGTAGTTAATTCTTTCAGGTGGCCAGGAACCTGATTTTAAATTGGCAGAAAAAAAATTAAAATAATTTCTTCTCAAAAAAGAATCTTTGAGATGTTTTTGTGAACCTGTACCATTTCTCTTTCCCTGTTTTGCCTCTACTAATTCCACTGCACATAATTTCAGATTGAGATAAAGTCTATTTTTATTTGTGATGAAGGAGATGAGTCTTGGAACCAGCAATCATTTATAGATTTTTAAAAAAATCTGATATCTGACTTAGTAACTGTCCTTATATACAGCCATTAAAGATTTAGGCATTTTTCAGTAGTTCATGCAAAATAGCTTAGAATAAATGAATTGCTACCAATATGACTTTAAAGAGTCATACTTGCAAAGATAAATCAATACAAAATGATACCTAGCATAAGCACCAGCTCTATACGTGGTCTCTCTCAGAATTTCTAATTTTCAAAATAGTATTTAGCTGTTTTATTCACTGTAAATGTAAGCCTCTGAAAATATACCTATGAAAGTAGGATCTTACTGGAAAGTTTCAGAGCACATTAAAGAAGAAATAAATTTAATAAAGCCAGTAACCTCTAGAAAGTGTTACTAGAAAGTTTATGACAGTATCAGTAGAACATGGATTAAGGCTAGAGGTAAGAGCAGATAATGATGTTATAAAGAGTTTATTAACCATAGTAAGTAGCACCTAATTTAAGTTGAAAATATGTGGAGTTAAGCAATTTTGTCTCTCTCAAACTTGCTTATTATTGCTAAAGTTTTAGAGCCTTTTTCAGGACATTTATTCTTTGCTCTTTCTGTTCCATGAAGAATTGAAATGAATCAGCAGTCAAGCTTTGTTGTACATTGGCACACCATATATTTCTAGACCAATCAAAGTTTTTTTATAATATTACTATATCTTGACTTACAAAGTGGAAAGCAAAGGTTGGAAGTGCAAGTACAATAAAAAACAAATGACAGCGGAACCTTCCTATGATCATTCTACCTGTCTGAATAAAATACCATGATTTATTTTACTATTACAAATCTTGACAATGATTGTAGACATGACAGGCTACTAAGAGAAGATATTTTAAATGGAATTTCCGTATATTAATTTGGAATAAATATTACATTGGCTTAAAAAAGTTGGTCTTATGCCAAGTACTCACTTTAGGCAACTGTGATGGGCTGCTATTTTTTTACTAAGGTGAAGAAAAAAGTAAGTTACACATTTTAGAATTTATAGATACCCTGGGTTATTACTTTCTTGAAATCTTTTTTGAAATTTCTTTTCCAGCTGTGTCCCATAGCATGGACTTTCAAAAGAATCCGTTAGCTTCATCAATGTTTTCTGTATTACACTGGGATTTTGCAGACATCATCTGATGTGTTTAGTCACAAAGATGATTCTAAGGAGGCTCCTTAGTATGATTAAGATATAATATATGGTAAATATAGATTTTTGAAAGAATAATCCATAGTAAGTAAAGATTTCTGAAAGAATAATTGTGATTTTGAGAAGAGTTTAAAGAAAACACTTTACTTCTAATGTTTTTTAAATCTTTGCTTTTGTGTGGATTCTCAACAACTTGAAGCATACAAATCCTAAGAATGAAGTTATAAAAAACTTATAACATTTTTTTATAGGGATGCCAGGTTTACAGTGAAGCCACTTCTCAGCAGTGATCTTAAATTTAAGACAGTATGTTAGTAAATGGAATTAATGGTAGGAATATCCTGATTAATATGCAAAGGTAGGGCATTACAGGAGTTTGTGCTTGGATGAAATAGCTGGCATGAAAGTGTCAGGCTGGTGTGGATGGGTCAGAGTAGAGGAGGAAGATGAAGGAAGCACACAAGAAGAGACATCTTCCATATTCTTCTTAAATGCAGATCTTTGGTCCAGATTGAAATTGTTTTTCTAGTGACCTAATGTCATTTAGGTCATTTAGACTCCATTCTACCTATTAAGTAAGTATCTTTAGGCACATAAGTGCAATTATCTTCCCCTCTGCTTGAGTCTGTGAAAATCCATTAATACATATATTTTTATAATAAGCACTATCTTATCCATAAAATTGAATCACAAAAAGCAGTGAGGAAGACCTACCCACCTTTTTTCCCCCACAAACTTGAGCAGGGAGGGAATAGCACTTATGTGCCTAACTAGAATCTGGCCCGCTCATTCCAAAGAATGGTTAAAAATAGCCCTCCGCTAGCAGTTATACTGTACATTAAATACATTATATGCCTTCACTTTGGACTGGAGAGTTCAAGCATCCCCTTAGGATCTTTGTGCATGTTTAGAAACAACTGAGGTAATAGAAATAGGTGTGTCATGGCACCTACTTCCCATCTAAGTGAAGTGGTGATTCAGATTGTCCCTGTTAACAGCTTGAACAGTGGTGTCAGTTTTTCCTGGAGAGTCCCACAAACACTAGGCTATATAGGCCGACTCCTGCTTGCTCATTTACATTACAACCATGGGCTGAAAAACAAAATTACCCTGTCAGCAGAGACTTGAACCCAGGACTCCCTTTCCCCTCAGGAATGTTATAATCTATAGACTACAAAAACTTGTTACTTCTTGCTTGTTCTCCCGTTGGCCCTGTGACTTGCTCTATTGCATACCCAGTAGACCAGTGATTCTGTTAGGCTAGTGCTTAGAATACCTTTGTGGACTTCAGACCCCCTCATGGTGAGGGAGAACCCAGAACTAAATGGTGTGTACACCAGTACTAAGTCACCTTAACATAAAACTTCAGTTGACAACTAACTTGACCTGAGTTAAGCCACTTTGGAGTGTACACATGTGCAGCTCCTTGCCATGGTAGCAGCCATCTTGTGAGCTAAGTCGACTGAAATAATGGGTCTGTATTATATTGTGCTGCATTTAAGTGGACTCTGCTTCACATACTTGTGTACGCTCTGACAGTTAAGTCAGCTTAATTGTCAGAAGTTTAGTACATGTGTACACACCCAAGGTCGCTTGTTACCTGAGCAAATGTCCTAGCCACTTGGTTCTTAGGCAAACAGTAGAAAGGAAGAGGTGATCAAAGTGTTATGAGCTGTAAATGAATTGAGCGGTGAAATAGGTAAGTTGAAATAGGTGCCTAAGCATCTAAGAGAGGTGGGAGTTGAAATACAATCCTGAGCATTAGCAATTCCTATTGCCTACCTCTAATGGTCTCTGGACTTCCTGAACTGGAGGTCCTTAATACTCTTTATTATCTATAAAGCAGCTGCATATCTAAGCCTGAGTTGCTCTTAAGCATCTCTGAAGTCTTTCTGTTCATTGTAGAGGGATTCTAGGTGCCTAATGGGGTCATTTTGAATGGCTCTGTTAGGATAGGTGCTCAGAACGAAAGTATCCTCATTTGAATCTTGGTCTTTTCTTTTCTTGCAAAAAGCAGTGGTGATTGGTGGGGACCCAGGGACACCAAATTTTATTTGTCTAATCCTGATTAGAAAATGGAGGGATTCCAATGAGATTCACAATATATTTTAATAGATTAGAATACGACTTGGGGGGAAAATATACATAATAGGTGTGCACCAGAAACATACATGTTATTTATGTTTATTCTGAGAATGCAAAATGGTAATATCAGTGTTATTTACAGAAAATCAAATGTAAAAAAGTCAATGTGAGATACTGCTTAGAAATATTCCTGATCTTACTACAAAAAGTAATGTATATATGCTGTTTATGTAAGTTATTGCAGAGTATGCAAGTATTGTTTAATTTGCTTGCTTCAATGAAATATGATCTTTTACTTTAAGCAATTGTGTGGCAGTCTTTTTTGAAGTTGACTATGAGAAATTAATAAGAGTTGGATTTGGGGGGTGGGCTTTAATATAATAGTTTTAGGTTTGATTCTGTGTAATATTATCTAATAAGAAGAAGCTCTTATGCCCTTTGAAAGCCTTAGGCAGATGCGAAGGAAGGGGAGTGTGACAGAATTGCTTTATAATTTTCCTCAGTATCCCAGTTACAGTAACATTACCCTGCATGCTTTGCTATGACAGGCACATTTTCTTCCTGTAGAAAAAAACCTTAGTGCCACCTACAAAAAAGTGCAAGTTTCTAATGATTCCTATTTCCTGTATTTTTCTGTAACTACATTTTTACTGCTCCTGTGGCATCTTGCTCTGAGAAAGAATGGTAATTACATCTAATTAGAAAAGATTAAAATGCTATGACTCAGAAAAATAATGAAACTTGATTACATTTTATATAAGGCGTAAAATCCCAAACCTGCATTTTACACTTGAAATTAGTTTACAACTTGATCAGCAAGTAAATGGCAGTGTTTTGAATGTTCAACATAGTGCTTGTTTGTCTAAAAGTATTTTAATATCCTTTCCTGCACCTAATTATTAAGAACAAAACTTCCATTATCAAAGGGAAAGTAAAGTTCCATTTTTATTACTTTAATTTACTTTTCTATATATTTGGCATCTTACCTATTTGTCATAATATAGGTTAAATGGACTGTGTTAAGGTGAAAAATGAATATTAGAAAACAGCTTTAATAAATTAAAATTATAATGTCTTTTTTAATCTACCTTTTAATAGCACTTTTTTTCAAATTTAAGGATCTTTTTCATTTTTATTAACTTTGCCATCAGGAAGCTGAAATATAATATAGAAAGTTTTGCTCTTTATTACAGAATTAGTTCTTTCACATCATTGTTTCAGCATAAATGTTCATTTCAGTTACAGTCCAGTTCACAAAGACACTTGCTGCCTGCCAGCAGTGCACTTAAACATATGCAGTTTTATAGGAGAGCATAGGGAGACATTAGACACAAATAGATTTGTGCAGTAAACACAATATAGGCATTGGGGGTTGTCTAGGAGGAGAGGGAAAGAAGAGCCTACATAAACATGTCAAATGCTTAAGTATATTTTGAACACAGAATATGTATCATTTCTCCAAGAAAATTGTGTCTGGAAGGGGACTGCTTTTAAGCTGCCCCATCAAATGATGATGATTCAGATGATACCCTAGATTTGCCATACACAGAGAACTATCTGATTCATGTATCTAGGAGTCAGATACCCTAAGGAGATTAT
>NW_017729024.1:32688608-32691690 GCF_001723915.1 Gavialis gangeticus | reverse complement strand
TACCCTAAGGAGATTATGTTTTGCAGGCTGGCAGTTAGTACACTGCATGGGAGTGACAAAGCCTAAATATCTATGACATGCAGAGGGTTAGTAAGGAAGCTCTGCACCCCGGGTAGCAGTTAAATATGGGATAGTGCTGTTGGGGTGCTAATGGAAGCAGCATGGCAAGCCATTGCAGTGGCACTACTTATACTAATGATGACATGACATAATGAGAATAAACAAGAATGCATAATGGTTTTATTGATACACATCAAAGGTTTTCTTAGCTACGCTTTCTTAGCTTTTCCTATTGGTAGTTCTACATATACACTTAAAATTCAATGCAATTATTATATTTATATACAAGTTTGATGTGTACTTATATTTTGGAATAAAAAATAGGCATATATAATATTTCAGTATCATGAATATATTAAAGGAACACAGAATGAGGCACAGCACTGGACAAAGACACTGAAGATGTTTAGGAGTAGTAATTCATTTGCAGTGGCATTTTTATGCATGCATTTTCCTGATTGATTCTCATGCAGTTAGTTCTATTGATAATAAACTTTATGTACTGAAATGTGTGATCGTGGGAGGCAGTAAAGGGACAATCCATTATTAATCCCACATGGGAGAAAATGTGAGGCCATTTTTTCAAAAGAGATGAAGACCTGATTTTCCACAGTTGGGTTCAGGTCTTCAGAAGTGCTCAGTGTCTAGCATTTTCCATTGTGAGACTTAAATCTAGATTTTCTAAGCAGGTCACCTTTGAAAATCTGGATACTTATTCTTGTGCCCAAACAGGGGCTGAGCACTTATGAGAATCTAATCTTATTTTCCATAGTTTGTCCAGATACAGTGCATTTAATTTCATGTGCCATAATGTTTGGTAGTATATAGTAAAAATGTACATGTGTACTTGAATATCCATCATACATACACACACAGAGCTAATATGTATTAATCTTTCTACATGAAAATAATATGTTATGATGTGATATAAGGGCCTAGTTCCATATATTATTAACTAAACTTGTTCCTGGTATTACTTGTGAAGTTAACTAGTAGCATAGTGCACTAAACTAAACACCATGGTTTAAGCCAGCATAGTTCCATTAAAGCCAGTACCAGAAAAGTCCATGTCTACAGGACATGAGGCAGCCAAAATGTTGGGGTTGCAATTATTTCAAGCAGGTGAGGGCCTGGCCCAGTTAGTCTGATCTGGTAGTTACTGAAGTGGAAAGTGTCCCATGAATTTCAGTGATATTTTGGACTGGACTGGGTGTTGGCCGATTCAATTCTTTTTCTACACTGTTTTATTATTAGTAGATGGAAATCCTTACTTGCAATTGCCTTCTTATTCCAGCTGATAAGAAGGGATTGCCTAGGCTCTGTAGTGAAGGTTTTGTGATGTACATAAATAAAAACTTGTGTCATCAGAAAACTTGTTTTCAGTAATGGGAACTGATAATATTGGCTAGGCTAACACCCTGACTTTGGCCCATTCTGTACATTTTTGCACCATGGGTTGCCATCCTCTGCAGTGTTCCTCTGATGTCTGATAGTTACACTCCTAATGCATCATCTGAAGCATGTAGGGCAGCTTTCAGAAACTTAAATCCTGCAAGTAATGTAAGACTTAATTTGGCCTTTGATGAAAGCTTATCACTGAAGGAACTCATAATATCTACATGGCAATATTAATAAATTAATAAACTAAAGAGGAACTTCATCTCAAGCTTTATGTGGATTTCCAGTGTGTATCATGGAGCATTAATAACTTACGATGTTCCCTATTATGTCAGCACTAGCAATAACAACTTGAGATCTGTGCCATTTTAACCAAAATATTGCTGAACCCAGGACAATTTAGAATAAGTTATTTGTATCAGGGGAGTAGGTTGTAGCTGTGTTGGTCTAAGGACATAGGCAGACAAGATTTTTGGGGTAAATGTGATATCTTTTATTAGACCAACTAAACAGTTGGAAAAAATTTTCGTAGCAAGCTTTCAGGTTTAAAAATCCTTTGTCAGGCTAAGGAAGCATCTGCAGTTGGTGTGTGCTCTTCCTGGGTGGAATGAATAGTAAAGAGGCCAGAGGCTGGTAGGCATGCAAGAAAGCCAGTTAATGAAAAGGTAAATTGAGGTGTCAGGGGGTGAGAGAAAGACTGGGGGATGGGGATAGGGGGTGGAAGGGAGATGTAGCAGGTAAAAGTGGAGAGGTACCTGCTACCTGAGGAATCAGATGTCAGGCAGGTTATAGTGTGTCATAAACCCAATGTCTTTATTAAATTCATGAATTTTTGTATCTAGGAGGTTGATGAAGTGAAGTTCATAGGCTTCTCTGTGAAAAGTGTTTTGTAAATTCTCTTTGAGGATGAGAACTGGAGATTAGAGAGTGGTTTTCTTGTGAGAAATGTACCCCCACAGGTTATTGGGTATTTTTGTGTTTAATAGATTTTTGGTGTGCATTCATTCGGGTGGCTTTAAGATCCGGTGATGCTGATGGTTCTATTGTGGGGTGTAGTAATTGTGGGGGTGGTGGAGGCATGTTGGCAGGTTTTGCATTTCTTGTCATGGCATGGTCTGGATCCATTCAGTGTGTTATGAGGTTAGCAAGGTTCGGTGCTTGTTTGAAGGCTAGGATGGGAGGCTCTGGGAAGATCTCTTTAAGAGTTGGGTCTCTTTCTAGTATGGGTTGCAATTGTTTGAGGATTTTCTGTATAGTTTTGAGGGAGAGGTGATATGTCATAACCAGCGGTGTGCAATTCATGTGGGTTTTTCTTTTGTCCTGTAGCGATTCTTCATGTGATATCCAGGTGGCTCTTTCAAACATGTGATCTATCTCTCTGGCAGAGTGTCCTTGTTGAGTGAAAGCCTTTTTAAGATTTGTGAGGTGGCAATCCTGGGTGTTCTCCTTAGTGCAGATTCGGTGGTATCTGAGGGCTTGGGTGTATATCACAGCATCCTTGGTGTGTTTAGGCTGATTGCTGGTTCTGTGCAGATATGTATGTTGGTCTGTGGTTTTCTTGTATAACATGGTCTGTATTTTACCAGTCTGGATACTGATCGTGTCTAAAAAGGAGATGGTAGTC
>NW_017729024.1:32649694-32683608 GCF_001723915.1 Gavialis gangeticus | reverse complement strand
GTGTTTAGGCTGATTGCTGGTTCTGTGCAGATATGTATGTTGGTCTGTGGTTTTCTTGTATAACATGGTCTGTATTTTACCAGTCTGGATACTGATCGTGTCTAAAAAGGAGATGTTGGTGCTGGAGTATTCAAGAGATAGTTGGATGAAGGAGCGATGATTGTTGAATTTCTGATGGAACTCAATCGGAGATAGCAGGTTTTCAGTCCAAATAATGAAGATATCATCAGTATATCTTAAGTATAGCAAGGGTTTGATGGTACATTCCTTGATGAATTCTTCTTTCAGGTGGCTCATAAAAAGGTTGGCATACTGTGGGATCATTTTGGGGCCCATAGCTGTGCCCATTGTATCAAGGTGTCTCTTATTTATCAAGGTGTCAACATACATTTTTAACAAAGGCTTAGCTGGAAAGGCTTCTTGATAATAGATGGGATTACATTGTTACAGTTGTGAAACCCTACTCAGAGCTCAAAGATTCTATCATAGGTAAAAGTTCCTTGCCTCTCACAGTTAACAAATTTGTTAATAGAGAGACATTTTGATAACCAGATTAAATGAATGACTACCTCCAAGATGAGGCCATACATATAAACATTCTCAAGTGGGCAGGT
Source organism: Gavialis gangeticus (assembly GCF_001723915.1). Lineage (NCBI taxonomy): Eukaryota > Metazoa > Chordata > Crocodylia > Gavialidae > Gavialis > Gavialis gangeticus. The sequence goes on along the minus strand of NW_017729024.1, from coordinate 32,682,994 downwards.
CTATATGTGTAAAGAGCTGGAACTAGTTATGAGTGCACACTACATGAGCCATCAGGACAGTGCAACCATTCTTTGTGGCTCCTTGAGGTGTTAAAGAGAAACCAAAGTAAGAGTAAAAGTTGTTTGTGGACTCTTTACATTGATATTAAAACTTGATGGGAATATATACTACAATAGTGGCTTTCTTGGTTACTTGGAATATATACTACTACAATAGTGGATATCTTGGTTTCTACTGGTATTGGAAAACATATGAGAAAAGAATGTTAATTTAGCTTACACATTTCTCTGGGTATATTTTTCCCCAGCAAAATCCTGAGAGAGCGAGTGCACTGGAAGTAAATGGGAGGTTTAATAGTCAGCCACCACCTTTCAAGTTTTTTACCTTTAATGGGGCTCAGTTTGCTAAATTGTTGAGAGTGCTTAATTCTAGTTGGAGTCCTTGCCTCAGGCCACCCCATGTGGCATTCAGCACCTTGCTGCAAAAGCAGACCAATTGTTTGGACTATTTATCACAACAATCAAAACATCTGTTTTGAAGCTTTGAGGTCATTGTAAGTATATCCTAAGCAGAACATTAGAGTTTTACTTTGGTAGTGAGTGGGAATCTTACTCTGTTCTGAAGATCACAGCATTTGTTCCTAATAATGAAATGAAAAACAGATTTTTCTTCCTGCTGTTAATATACTTACTCAGTCACTACATTCCCACAGAAATCTTCCTGTATAGTCCTGTTATCCTTTAATGAGCATATTTTACCTGCCATATGGTTTCTTAAGTTAAGATGTGTATTAAATTAATCCCTTCTTAAAGTGCAATTTAATTTATATTCAGTGGATTCAAACCACAAATTCACACCTAATATTAAATGATTTGAAGTAGTATGTCACTTGCAAACCCTAAATTAAAACATTATTTTTCCTTAGTTTTCTTACAAGGGGTCTGATGACTGAAATGAATGAATTTGTTGGTAAGTAGAAAAATGTCTGCAGTAAGACCTGCAACCATGCAAGGCTCCTAAGGTTTGGTGTTTATTATAAATATGAACAGAAAGCCATATTATTGTAAGAAGAACTAGAGAAACATTGCATACAATTTTCTGTGACTTCATTCATTTAAAAAAATAAATAAATTTACTTTGATTTGGTTAACCAGCTACACTGCATGTACTTTCCCTAGATATGTCAGTTTATAGATTCATAGATTGTAAGACTGGAAGGGAACACAGAAAATTATTGGGTCCAGCCTCCTGCACCAGGCAGGAAAGATAACTAGGGTCAGGTGGCCCCACCAAGGTGACTGTCCAGTCTCCTCTTGAAGATTTCCAGGGATGGCGATTGCACCACCTCTGGAGGGAGCTTATTCCACAGTCTGGATACCCTAACTGTGAAGCAGTTTTTCCAAAAGTTGAGCCTGAAATGGTCTTCTAGGAGTTTGTGGCCATTACTCTTAATTTTCCCCAAGGATGCCCTGGTGAACAGTTGTTCACTGAGCCCTTAATGTATTCCCTGGATGTAGTGGTAATCTGCTACCAAGTCCCCTCTCAGCCTTTTTTTTTTCAGGCTGAAGAGTCCCAGGTCCCTCAGCCTATCCTCATATTGCTCAAGCTTTACCACATGCTTGTTAAAGTATGGCACCCAAAACTGGACTCAGTACTCCAGCTGCAGTCTCACCAATGCTGAATAGAGTGGAAAAATCACTTCCTTGGATTTTTGGAGATACATCAATTAATGCATGTCAGACTATTATTTTCCCTGCTGGCTATAGAGTCACACTGCTGGCTCATATTCATACTGTGGTCTATTATTACCCCCAGGTACCTTTGATTCGTGGTGCTAGTCAGTTTGGCACCACCAAGTCTGTAGGTGTGCAAGGGATTGTTCATCCTGAGGTGGAGCACTTTACATTTTTCAATGTTGAACTTCATCTGGTTCTGATCTGCCCAGCTTGCTTGCCTGTCTAGGTCCACCTGTATCTGTATCCTATCTTCAAGTGTGACCATGCTTTTTTTCAGTGAGCTGTTTACCTCTATACCCAAATCTTTGATCAAGAAGTTGAAAAACACTAGACCAAGCACCAACCCCTGAGGGACACCATTGGCCACTTCTTGTCAGGACAACATAGATTTGTTTATTAGAACTCTCTGGATCCTACCCCAAGGCCAGTTTCCTACCCAGCTGTCTCTCAGTTGAGTCCACAGTTCTCCAATTTTCTTGTGAGGACATTGTGGGATACCATATCAAAGGTTGGTAAGACAAGACCTGCTTGCAATGAAGCCATGCTTGCTGTTGTTCAGAATCCTACCTTCTGCAAGCCTATTGCACATAGACTCCTTAATGAATTTTTCCAGGATTTTCCCTAGGATAGAGGTTAGGTTAATTGGCCTATAGTTACTGGGGTCCTCTCTCCTCCCCATCTTGAAGATGGGCACAACATTATCTCTCTTCCAGTCCTCAGTGATCTGTCTGGAGTGCCACGAGTTTTGGAAGAGTTTCTCCAGGGGTTCCGCAATGACTTCAGCCAGCTACTTCAGCACTCTCAAATGAAGTTCACCCAGTCCTGCTGACTTATATATATAATTTTTTTAATTGATCACACACCACTTCTATGGCAATAGTAGGAAGATCATTCCTATTCTGCTCACTCTGTACCCTGTGGCATGATTTTCCCCTTGGCCTAGTGAAATACCAAGGCAAAGTAGTCATTCAGGAGTTCAGTTTTCTCCTGAGTGTCACAACCAGATGTCCTGAGTTATTAAGCAATGGACGCTCACTCCCATTTGTTTTACTCCTGTTCCCTACATACCTAAAGAAACATTTCTTGTTGTCCTTGATTCCTGTTGCTAATTTAAGTTCAGTTGCTGCCTTAGCCTTTCCAATCTGTTCCCTAGAAGTGAAGACTGTTTTTGTATAATCCTTCTTGGGGCCTGTCCTAAACTTCCATTGTTGGTACTCCTCTTTTTTCTTTCTTAAGAGGACCATAATTCCCCTGCTTAGCCAAGAAGTCTTCCCAGCCCTTCTACTACCTTTCCTCCACATGGGAATAGGCTTCCTCTTTGCTTCAAGGACCATATCCTTAAGGAACAATCACTCTTCATGCACCCTTTTCACCTTCAGTCCCTAGTCCTGCAGAACTTCCCCTACTAGTGACCTGAACTTATTGAAATTTGCATTTTTAAAGTCCAAAACTTTAACCCGGCTATCTAATTTGTCTGCATTGTGATGGACAATGAACATGATGATTTCATGGTGCTGTTGCCCAGGCTACCTTCTATATTTAAGTCAGTCACCAAGTTGTTTCCTTTTGCCAGGACCACATCTAGAAGAACATTACCTCTGATTGGCACATGCACCTCCTGAGTCAGGAAGACCTCATTGATGCAGGTGAGGAAGGAACGTGACCAATCTGACTTGGCTGAGTGCTCCTGCAAAGAGATGTCTGGATAGTTGAAGTTGCCCATGGCAACCATGTCCTGTGCGTGCACAGCCTCTGTCAATTCTTGGATGAACTCTAGATCGATGTTGGCCTCCAAGGAAGTGTACTGCTCCTTCACATAGAGAGCTACACCTCCACTTTTCTTCCCTACTTGGTCCCTTCTATGCAGGGCGTAGCCCTCAATGGCTATGTTTCAATCACATGAGGAGTCCCACCAGGTCTCCATAGTCTCTACTAGATCATAATGCCCACTGGAAAGTAGGAGGGCTAGCTCCTCCTGCTTGTTCCCCATGCTTCTGGCATTAGTGTACAGGCATCTGAATCTTGCTGTTGAGACCCCCAACTTTCTGCCATGCTGAAGGAGAACTATTATCTCAGCTCCTGCAAAGGTGGCTCTCCTCATGTCCTGATCTATGGAGCTTTCTTCTATGTCAGTCCCCAGGCATGCTCCAGTCAGTGTTTCCCCATCCTCCAGCAATCTTAGTTTAAAGCCCTATCTGGAAGATTGGCCATCCTGGCTGAGAACAGGGACTTACCTCTCTGCATGAGGTGGATGCCATTTCTTCCCTGGAGTCCTTTTCCCTGAAGTGTGTGCTGTGGTCAAGGAAACTGAGATGCTTCAGAAACAGCTGTTCAATAAGGCTTGGCCCTGCCTGGAACTGTGCAGGGAATTCTGGCCAACTGTGAGTGCCAGGGAGGGGAGAGATGCCCAGATGCCAGGAAACAGCTGTTTCCTTAGACTTAGCCCTGCCTGAGACATCATGGGGAGTTCTGGCCCACTGCCAGGAACAGAAGGAGAGCTGAGGATGGATGGGAACCAATGGGACAGCTCAGGTCAGAGAGGAGCATGCTGAGCTAGGTCCTGGGAGCCTAGAAGAGGCTCCAACATTTTAAAAGAAGTGCGGTGAAGGAGGGTGGTAAGGGAAGGCAGGGTAGTCCAGGAGAGATATGCACTGGGCGAACCAGTCATTAAATTGCATGGCACCATGATCAAACTGTTTATTTTCAGTTGTTTATTTTTTTATTATTTAAAAAACCCTGAAGTCTGGGAGAAAAGGAAGCTGAGGGCCCATCGCTGGGGAAAGATAGCTGGTGGGAAAGTCAGACTCCAAACTTGTGAGGAACTTAGTGGTGGGGGGTGGGAAGAAAACCTCAGTGTACCAGGGAAGGTGGCTGAAGCTTCTAAGGCCCTTCCATAACAGAGACAGAAACTATGTGTGATAAGGGGCTCAAAGGACCTTCCTTATTTCCTTTGATTTTGACAGATGTCTTCATAAGATTCGGGCAATATAGTAAGACCCATAACCCAGAGCTGACCTGGTTTTTAGCCTATAGTCTCAGCTGGCAAAAGGCAGGACTTACCTGGGTTCTGCTTCATTTTTTTTTGTTATACACCATTTCCTTTTGAGAACCAGACTGAAAGTTACCATCCTTTGAGAAAAAGGGCATGATGGGCACGATACCAACTGTGTGGTGCAAGGACCAAATATAGGTAAGGTTGGAGCCCCAAAGAAGATTCAGACCCACTTCAGTGTAAAAAACATACAGCCAAAGAGAGCTACCTCCCAACGATAGACATCATGTGCCTTTGTGCATTCACTAGTTGTTTCCTTTCTTTTAGAAGCATTTCCTATGCAATGGATTTGTATACAATGGTTTGAATAGGGACGATCCTGCCTCAGGCAGGGGTTGAACTAGATGACCTTTGGAGGTCCCGTCCATCCCTACTTCTTTATCGTTCTACGATTCTTTTACACTAATGTTTTTACTTCAGTGTTAATAGAATTACACTGATACTGTCAAACAGGAAAAAACAAAAATAAAAACAAATCCAACACTGTTAGTAGACATTTTTCTCAGGACATGGTGTTCCAACTATAACATTATAGTCTAGAAGTGTGACAAATATAATGTTAAATAAATATTAAAATATAACAAGTTGTGTGACTATATTACTGAAAGTAATACTGCCTACATTTGTTGTTCTTACTTAGCAGCCAGTAGCACATACACTGTAAGTTTTTAAGGATGGGAGAAGCAGAATGGAACCAGATCTAAGATCTGCCTTTGGGATGAATACATTGTATTAGAATGTAGTAGAAAGAAGAAATATAAAATAATGCCAAAGAGAAAATATACCAGTTCCTTGGTGGCTGTGTAAATCAAGAGATTAAACAATGTGAAATAGCCTAGAGGAGGACAGGCCTTTCTGATCATTCTTGGAACTTGGGCCACATGTGCATTTTCCTTGTAAATGTAAATAATCAAAATCAATGGGAGGTATGGAAATAAATGATGAATGGTTCCCAGCATGGCTGTTTATTGTTACAGTGATCGGGGCAAAAAACACAGATAAAATGTTTTCCCTACAGGCTTGTAGACAGTAGCCTAACTGCTCTGTTAGGCAGAATTGCCCAGGTGCAGCTGTTATAGAAACAGTTGAAATGGCTTTTGCTAACTCTGCTGACTGTATGGGGCTGGAGAAACCAGCTGAAGAACTACAAAAAATATACAAAATGACTCAATTAATTTAATCATCCCCAAGCAGTCCAGCTTCGAATTAAAAAATACACCTCAGTAACTGCACTGAAATGTCTAAGTGCATCCAAACAGTGGGGACAAAAAAGCTAAAACTAACAAAAATGTTGTCTTTCATTTAAAGTGTCATCCCTAATTCTGTAATTTATATAGTCCGAAACAGGCAAACTTGGAGTGTTTTCATTTTGTAACAAATATTTCACATAGATATAAGTACTTAGGTTTAATATAGGGCCTTCAGCAATTTTATTTTCATGAGGAACTTTCGTATGAAGCCTTTTTGTTAATTCCTGATGGCCTGAGTGTTGCATATGTACAGCACTGAACATAAAGTTGTTATACTCCAATACAAATGTGTGTGGCTGATGGCTTTGGTAAGATCAAATGCCAGACATTATTCTGTGCAACAAGTGGAAATAATTTTAAAACCCTTGTGTGCCAGTTCTTTTACAGTCAGAAGCACAGGGTCAGAGAAAAAGTAGAGTTCTTGTTGCAAATACAAATGAGCCTATCTCAAGGGGTTAAATACAGACAGTCAAAAAGCCCGAGGCTGAATCAACTCAAACTAGGCAGTTTCCTCTAAGCTGCATAGGTTGAACCGATAGCCACCTGAACTGACATTCAGTTTTTAATTGGGAAAGGCAAGGGGAGGTCTGTAGTGACCCAGGCCACTAGGCGCAGGGTGCTAGAGCACATCTCACAGCCTGCTGGCCATTGCCAGCTTAGCCAAGCGTTCCTAAACCCTTGCTGTCTCTGCACAGAGGGTTCAGGAGCTCTGTCTGGGTGCTGGCCCATTTTGGAGGAGCCGCTTCCCCAGCCCAGGCAGCCCTGGGGAGCCCCAACTCCCCCTACCCAGCTGCGGATTGCTTCAGTTGTTGCTGCAGGAGCAAGGGAGGAGGAGTTCTGCTGGCCAGGTTCCTGCCTCTGCAGCCCAGCATGGGAGCACTGGGGAGCCCCTGCCTTGTGGAGCTTCCCCCATGCCATCCCAGGGTCCTCTAGCTCCAGGCAGCCTCAGAAACTGAGGAGAATTATTCCCAACTGCACCCATTTACCTTAGCTGCTGTCTCAGGGATAGCCCAGGGAGCAGAGTGAAATTCCTTTGCTCCCCTGCATTACTTTTGCCTCAGACTCAGAGCAACTAAGGTAAAACCAGCTGTGGAGGAGCAGAAGAATTTCCCTTTGCTCCCTCAAGTTGTCTGAGACTGGCTGGGGCTGAAACAAGGTTCTAAGTAGGGTGGCCATCAGAGAGGACAGTCTAGTTGTCCTCTGTCCTCTGTTGATACAAAACTGGACAACTTTATGGATATAATAGAAAAATAGAGGACATAAATGTGTCAGGTTTTGTATCAATAGAGGACAGAGTAGCAGAAAACTGGAATGTCCTCTATGATGGCCACTCTAGTTCTAAGGCATGGCTTTTGGATGGAAAGATTCCCCTCAGCTCCTGGGGCTGCCCCAGGTTGGGGGAGCCTGGGCTGGGATTGGGGGAAGCCCCCCCCAGGCAGGGACTCTATGGTGTCCCCATGCTGGGCTGCAGGGGCAGGCACCCAGCCAGGAAGACTCCATCTTCTTCCCTTTTGTAGCAGCTGCTGAAGCAATCAACAGCTGGGAATGGGGAGGAGAGAGGGAAGGGGGCTGCCAGGGTCTGAAAAGCCCACACCACAGGGGCTTTCTCTCCCTCCATGTGTTAGGGTAGACCCTGGTTAGGGGGATGGGGGTCTGTTCCCCTGTGTCAAAGGGCATTAAGATGTGTCTGCTCCTGTAAGAGTAGGAACAGCCCAGCCAGGGAACCCTGCAGGTTAGGTAGGGCACCACAGCTGCCAGTTGCCTGAGCAACAGGAAAATGAGCTAATTAGCTAGCACCCACAGGTCATCAGCCAACTAGAGGGAAGCAGGGCTCTGGGAGAATATAAGCCTAAGGCTGGGGCTGGCAGGGGTTCACTCTCTGGCCATTGCCTGCACATGGGAAGGAACTTCTGCACAAGAAAACTACCCAGGAATGTTTGTTTGCCTGTTTTGCTGCCTACAAGAATAAGAAGGTTCCAGGGGCTCACAAGGTACCCAGGGCTAGGAGGCGTGCTATGCTACGGTACAGGGCTGCCCTCTTAAAGGGGCAGAGTGTTGTCTGCATTGTTATGGTTATGTTATAGTCCAGGGGCTTATGTTCACATTGCTATTTGGACTGGAAGTTTGGCATGGGGCTTTCAGGGGAGGTATGGAGGTCCTATTAGTGCCTGGGGTTGGGGGGCATGTGATTGCTGTGAATCCTGCTAGGGGCAGGCTCAAGGCTTGAGTAGTTAGCGAGCCTATCTTGGGCAGAGAGTGCAAGGCACTGAGCAGACAGGGGCAAAGAGTCTGGTGCCAGAGGGGAACAACCAGATAAGAGCCAGAGAGCCCAGCACTGGAAGGGCACACTGGCACAGGGGCAAGAGGTCCGTCACCAGAGGGGTGCAGCTAGACAGGGGCCTGGGGTACAGCAGCCAGGGGCTAGGGCCCCAGTGACTGGAAGTGCCAGACTGGAGCCATTGCCTCAAAGCCAGTTCAAACATAGTAGGCCAGACTAGAAGGCCTAGCTAAATTAAAGGGGTGGAGGCCAAGGAGGCCAAGGCCCCAACAGAGGCTACAACATTTTTGTAACACATGTGAGGCATGGGGCATGGTGTAGGGGAGATTTTGGAGCCACGCAATTAGCCCATAAGGCTCGAGGTGTCCCATATGGCACAGTACTGGACTGAGGTCTGGTGAAGGGCTGAAGGACAAGTGAGTTCTTGTGGGCTTCAGTAGACCTGGACTACACAAAGGCCCATGGGCAGCCTCCCAACTTATTAGGGCAGCCTGCCATATCTTGATTCAGCATCAAGACATGGCAGAAGAAACAAGAGAGCACCCTCAGGGCAGAGCTGGCATGGTCACAGAAGTGCCAGGAGCACCACGGCCACCCCTGGGGATCCTGAGCCATGACACACTATCTTTTCCTAGTCCCTATGGGCTGACAGGTAAAGGCAGGAAGCAGGCTAAGGAGCAGAGGGGTGAGACTGTCTCAGCTCCACTGGGCTGCAAAGAATCCTGGGATGCTGGGGGACTGTGAGTTAACTTGAACAAGGAATGGGGCAGAAGTTCCATAAACCAGTTTGACCTAAATCAGTTAAATCCGGTACTATATCCAACCAGGTTTATCTTAAACTAGTTTTAGTGATTTTGAAAGTGGTTTATGTGCACTGAACTTCTGTTCTGTTACAGGTTTAAACCAGTTTCTAAGCACTTAAATCAGTTTGTGTAACTTCTTTCCCTAGCCAAGAAATACTAATTTAAATGCAGTCTTCAACATCCATATGAGCCACTAGCCGATTTCTGTTATTGGACTTGATTCTTTTTCTGAGCATGAGTAACTTTGTATCTGTGAAATATCATTTATTTATAATGTATTAAGTTCCCCTGTGTTTCCAGTTATCTCACAAACAATAGTCCATTTTTACTCTGGTTAAGGTCAAGTATATTAAAGAAAGGTAATGATGTATTATTTTGAATATATAAATTCCTATTAATACAGTACAATTAAACTTCTAAACTTCTCTTTCTTCATTTGTCTTCACAAGTACTGTATTAGTGCATGCATGATTTTACATTCCATGTTGTTGCCCTTGCAAAACCCAGAAAACAATGCTTATGTGGAAATTAAGAAAAAGTAGAAGTGCCATGTAATACAAATGATCTGTACTTACGCATTTTAGGGTACCAATCCAGGAAACCACTTACAATCATGGTCAAAATATTTTTGTGGATCAGGTCCTAAGATAACTGTAATCACATATCATGATTCACAACAGAAGCTGATTTCCATAAAGGCTGCGATGAAATGGCCTTCACATACAGAGATAAATTATGATAGGTGCTTTATCCTCAGCATCAGGTTCTTGGTTCCTATGGGAGCTAGGATACCTAGAGGCACAGACAGTTTCATATAGTTTTGAAACTGTCTGTGCCTCGTTCATTATCATTGTAGGATTTATCAGAGCAGCCTGCCATATCTTGATTCAGCATCAAGCATCAGCATCAAGACATAGCAGGTGAAACAAGAGGGCACCCTCGAGGCAGAGCTGGCATGGTCACAGAACCACCAGGAGCACCACGGCCACCCTAATAAATAAATTTATAAATTTATTTACCTTAATAAATCCTACAATGCTAATGAAATAAAATATGACACCAGGCAGTATGGTATGCATAACCAGACAAAAGTCATTCCAACTAAGAGTCGCTAATCTTTTTGAGATTTTTGGCAATACACAATCACAGTGAATGTGGCTTAAACAAAATATAGTTCAGGCCTGTGGCAGAGATTATACTTGAAATATGATTAACCAATTTTAATCATGTCTAAAACAGTAACCCAGCCACACGTTCAGGCAATTAATAGTGCAATAAAACAGGAAATAAGCCACAAAATTATTACACAAAATTTATTTAATAATTTCTGGTTGGTTTTCATCTTACCTTAAATTGAACATGTCCCCAACTGGCCCCAATGCAGTCTCTACCTGCTGACAATCAGTGGATCATTGGCTGGCTTTTGGACTGCAGCAGTCCTCAAACCAGTCCTGGTGTGGTCCCTGCTGGCTGATGATCAGTTAATCATTGGCTAGCTTTAGGATTGTACTGGGCTTGAACCCTCGTTTGGCCTCTGCCAGCTGATGATCAGCTGAACATCATCTGGTTCCTTCCAGGGCCCTACCAGGGTTTGTGAACTAGCCCTTGTGGGTTGCTGGAGCCAGTCAACAATCAGTTGATTGTGAAGCACCTGGCTTTCACCTTTCTGGTGGAACTTTCTGATGTCATGTTCCCACTGCTTTGGCAAGTAGGAGACAATTGGGTTCTCATCCCCAACCCTAAAATCATGCCTCCTGCCATGTACATGTGGCACGGCAGGAGGTACAACTGTTCCTCCTGGGGTGATCATATCGTGCCTTTAAATGAATATCTGTCAGTGGCCTTAGAGACAGAAAGTATGTAATGCTCAATTGTTATCCAATAGAAATCTAGACCATTCTGCTGTTTTGATTTGCTTCTTATAAGATAATATTTGTATTTACTTATCCATAATAGAGCTTTGGTTCTTATGTTCTAGGTGTTCTTCTTGTAACTTAAAAATATAACAGACATAAATCCAAACATTAGTGTAGCAGTGCAATTCAATGGAAATGTACGAACAGGAAACCTGACAGCTCAGAAGCTTAAATTACCTTTTCATGCTGAGAGTTTCCCACTTTTACAATCTCTCTTATTTCCAAATGTCTGGAGAAGAAAAAGAAGGGCAGTACCTTGAAAGTTATTAGGAACAGGGGAAAAAGGAAAAATTGAAACCTGTAGGATAGCCCAGTAAAAAGTTTTGATCTGGTACTGTGTTTAATCCAGTTTTGAATAACTCATGTGGTACATGTTTCACTGCTGACAGACAATGGGTGCGTCTACACAAGATGCATTAATGTGTATTAGCCTAATTTAATGCACATTACAGGCACGCATCTCTATGTGCACACCCTTAATGAGCATTGAAAATGGCAAAATTAGGCTAATTGAATGCTTGCAAATGCACATGAAATTTAGACATGATTAGTTAAAACTCATTAATGCATGTGTAGACATGTCCAGGCACTAACTTTAGTGCCAGGCCAGCCCAGCCACCAGGGGAAGATGGTAGGGTTGCAGGGTTTTGGCACTAATGTTAGTGCGGCACTAACATCAGTGCCAAGTCCCTGCATGCATTGCATCCTGCCAAAAATTGCTTAATGTGCATTAGCTTAATGTGCATTAAATTTAGTCATGTTTAGATGCACATCTAGATGCTCCTAATATAATGTAAATCTCAGTTGGATGAAACTGTCTCTGAAATATAGCTAAACTGTCTCTGAAATACAGGGTGTTGCCATCCTGTAGTGGATTCTCTTGGTGATCCACCAACCACTGAAGAGCTGAAGTGGGCCATCCTACAGATGAAAACCAACAAAGCCTATGGGCCAGATGGTATACCCGCAGAGGTCTACCTTACTGGCGGCTTCCAGCTCATATTAAGAATCCATCAGCTTATCCTCTGCCTTTGGAATGAAGAGGACATCCCCAGGATCTCAAGAACATGATCATCATGACCATCTACAAGAAAGGGGACAAATCTGACTGTGGGAACTACAGGGGGATTTCCCTCCTGTCCACTGGAGGCAAGATCCTGGCCCACATCCTTCTGAACCGCCTTTGTCCCGTTGCTGAGGAGATCCTTCCGGAAACCCATTGTGGCTTCTGACTATCCCGGGGCACTGTGGACATGGTTTTCATTGCCAGGCAGATCCAAGAAAAATGTTGGGAGCAAAATCAAGAACTGTTCCTTGCCTTCATTGACCTGACCAAGGCATTCAATTCCTTAAATTGTGAATCTCTGTGGAGCATTCTCCAATGCCTTGGCTGCCCACTGAAGTTTGTCACCATGCTGAGGCACCTGCATGATGGTATGACCACCACTGTCCTCAGTGGAAGATCTGAAACTGGTGCCTTCTGCATCTGGACCAAGGTCAAACAAGGTTGTGTGATAGCTCCCACCCTGTTCACCATCTACCTGACCATCATCATCCACCTCATCTGAGATGATCTACCATCTGGCATCAGTATCCAGTACTGACTGGATGGGATGCTTTTAAATCTTGAGCACTTCTGGGCAAAAAAGAAACTCACCACCAAGGAGATCCACAACCTTCAGTTTGCAGATGATTGCTGGATGATGGCTCTTTGCACAGGATGTGCAAGCGATCTTAGATCTCTTCAATGTTTCATATAAGAGACTTGGCCTGTCTTTGAACATTGCCCAGATGAAAGTTCTCCACCAACCCTCCCTAGGGTAGCTGAACATCCCTTGCACTATCTGTGTAGACGGGGAGGCTCTGGAGTACATGGAGCACTTTCTGTATCTCAGCAGCCACCTCTCTCAATGGGCTACCATCGATGAAGAAGTCCACCTCTGGGTCAACTGTGCCAGTGCCACCTCTTCAAGCTGCGACAATATGTCTTTGAAAATAGAGACCTTTGGACATTGATGAAGGTCCTGGTTTACAAGGCTGTTGTTCTGACCACCCTCCTCTACTGCAGGGAAACCTAGACCATCTACTGACACCACATTAAAATCCTTGAGAGCTTTCACCAGCAGTGCTTGCGTTGAATCATGGGGATCAAATGGGAAGATGGCTGGACCAGTGCGAGCGTCCTCCATGAAACTGTGTCTACCAGCATCAAAGCCTTGCTCTTGAGAAATCAACTCCGATGGATGGGCCACTTCATCCAGATGTCTGAGAACTGTCTTCCTCGCCAGATTCTCTTTTCCCTGCTCTCCACTGGCCAACATTTAAAGGGAGGACAAAGGAAATGGTACAAAGACACACTCTAGGTTGCCCTCAAGCATGGATGCATTGACACCAATGGCTGGGAGTAGCAAGCTGCTGACCGTTTGGTGTGGTGCCACCTGGTCCACAAAGACTCGCTCCACTTCAAGGCCCAATGACTCAAAACTGAGGCAGAATGGCGGCGACGAAGGAAGGAGAAGACCGACCTGGTGCTGCGAATTGCACTCCCCCATTCAACAACATGCCCCCATTGCTAAAGAATATGTGTATCCAGAATTGGGCTCTTCAGTCACCAGAGCCTGATGGATGTCATTCTTGACTCTGAGGGACTTCTGAAGACAATGAAATGTGCCCAATATAATGTAAATCTCACTTGGCTGAAATCATTTGTGAAATACAGCTAAAAGTTTCCTTATATTATCTGACCAAGTCACCTTGAATCAAGGGTATCAAATTTGCTTGTCGCACCAGGCTGGATATATGTACCATAGGGCTCCTTGTGGGCTGCATCTGGACCTACCTTCAGTGGTAGAGTGAGCAGCAGCCAGCCAAATGATTAAATTGGCCTATATGCCCCTCCACTGCCAAAATGCACCCCTAACAGGGCTATGTACCATTGATTTCAGTGGTATGCCCTGCCTACACTAACTCTCCCCTGAAATCCCAGTCCCTCCAGAAACCCTAGAGGTCAGGGGTGGGCAATTATTTTGGGCAGAGGGTGCTTACTGAGTTTCGGCAAGCCATTGAGGGCCGCATGACAGGTAGCTAAAATTTTCTAAATTTTTTAAGGGCTCTGCGGGCCAGATAGAATGGCCTGGTGGGCTGTGTCCAGCCTCCGGGCTGTATTTTGCCCACCCCTGCTATAGGTCCAATGACATAGTACCACTGGCTGGTGGACCCAATTTTGACAGCCCTGCCATACATCATGCTTCAAATTCTTAACTATGGTTTTCCTCCCTTCCTTTATTTGCTATTTGCTTAAGATTTAATATATTTGTGTGCTTTAACAGTTATAGAAAAATCAGTTGCCTGAGTTACTGATTTTACATTTTCCTCAGTTCCCTCCACTTTATTGACTTCTTTTCAGAACTGAGTTGTACAGAGTATAACTCAATATTCTAGGGTGCACATTTTTAAATGGATGCTACTAAAATTGCTGTCTGGAACTGTCTTTATATTTTTTGTGTTTGTAATATAATAGAAAATGATTAGGTCATAGACAGGTCCATCTCTATTTGTTATTAAACCAAAGTGAAATAGCTGGTAATGGATTCCATCATTGGTCAGCAGACAGAATAAGTTTTGCATAAATAAACCAAAGAAGGGCAGTATTTTTGTACCATTTCAGTTGACATGTAACTAGAAAGACTTATTGCTTGTTAGTGCAGTGTGCCTCAGAAGTCAATTTTCCTTTTACAGGCAAATGGAAAGTAAATCACTTTATACCACTTTGCTGAGAGCAAAGGAAATGTTTAAAATAATGCTGTCAATAGAACAAAATACTTACACTTGCATCAATTCTGGTGTCACGTTGGATACCATGTTGTTGTTTTGCTGTCTCTAAGATGAAATGATTGATATGAGTCATTTTTGCTGTGACCCAAGAAAAATTGGAAAATGATAGGCTGGTCAAATAGATTTATCTTCAGAAACCAGAAAGTAAGGAACAATTTAAAAATAACATTTAATAATGCCTTTTAATATGCTATGCAACTCAAGAGAGCTGTGGCCTATCACTGTACTATGAATTATAGTGAAATGTAACTTTAATGAGGCATACTTATTTGCAATCAAAACAGACAGAATTTTATATGCCCAGTATATATTAAACTCTGATTTTAAGACATCAGGAATATTTAATATGACAGATGCCATTGAAAAATAAACTAGTATTTCACTGTGTGATTGGGCCTTGGTTTTAGCAATGTTTTCCTTGGTTTTAACAATGTTTATTTGTTTCTTTAAATAATTGTGGTATTTTAGACACCAGTCCTGTGGCAGATGCAGAAAGATGAACTGAAGGATCTACTCATACTTGGTGCTTTACCTATTCCAAGATATTTATTGTTGGACAATATTGCCTTTTTTTCTAGCAAACATGCTACTTCTGATTACATAATTTTTCACTATTGAAGTCAGTGCATACAATTACTTAAAATGTTTCAAAATGTTATTCTTTGCAATGGTCTTGTATTGGAAAGCAAGTGACTATGAGTCATAAAATATATTATGTAGACACATGATATATTATGCTGATATAAAAAATGTGTGAATATTGTTTTAACAAAGTAGCTATAGTAAATTGAACAACACTTCCAAGCTTGTGTATTCATAACAAGAGATGTGGCTAAGTTTGGTATAACCTTAGGCTTACAGGTTACGGTAGTTCCAAAACTTGTAAAGTCTGTTTCGTAAGTCCTGGAAGGTATATATATTCACTCAAACAAAGATAAGCAGAAGGATTTTGCATACACTGTGTGAAAATAGATGGTATAGGGTTATTAGAACAGGGAGTTATTGAATTGTTTTTAGAGAAGGAAGCATGGGTCAGAGATGATTGGATGATATGGTATATAACTGAAATGTAAGAAGCCATATGTGTGTTTATTACTTGCACTACATATATACACATACATAAGACCATATGGAAGTGTTTAGTTCTTTTCATTCACTTAGGCCTCTCTGAATTGGACCTGGTGATCACCAGGGATCCTGGTTTTCTCTTATAATCTGATTAAACCCCCCCAAAATCCGTGATTAAAATTAAAGGCCCCCTGCATCCCCTCTGGCCCTGCTGGTGCCCCACACTCCCCCCTACAGTCTCCCTAGCCCTCCTGGTGCCCCTCTTTCATGTGTGCATCTGTGTATGTGCATGTGCTCACATGTGCATGTATACATGTGTATGCATATCCCTGTGCACATCTATGGGTGTACATGTGTTTATGCAACTGTACGTGCATGTGTGTGCATGGATGCTGGACACAATCCCATGGGGAGCTGGCTGGGGGTTGAGGAAGTGGGGAGGTGTTGGGGGAAGATGTGGAGTGGCTGCCCAGCTGGCTACATGTGGACTGTGAGTCAGTTATTGGCCCTGAAGGGAAGCTGAATATGGAGGAGCCAAATGCGGGCTGATAGCAGTACTTGGGTTCCATGTGCAGCCAACCTGGCACTCTGCCCAGGAGTGGCGCTTTGCAGCCCACTGGGCACTCCAGCCAGGAGAGGGGAGGTTGCAAAACCCCTGCTCCCAGCTGGCTGCTGCAAAACCTCCCAGCTGGCTTCAGACTCGCCCAGCTCTCACCCCGCTGCAAACCTCCCAGCTGGCTGCAGAATCTCCCAGTTCCTGCAACCCCACCAGCTCCAAGCTAGCTGCAGAACCTCCCAGCTGGCTGCAAAATCCCCCAGCTCCCAGCAAACCTCCCCACTCCCTCAGCCCCCAGCCAGCTTCCCCCCACAGCCCTGCCCAGTCCCCTGCAAGTCCTACTTACCACTTCACAGGTTCCAAAAGGAAAGTGAACCTGACCCAAGACTTGGCACTGACTAAAAGCCTCAGGCTCCACCTTTCACCCTCTCCCTCTCCCCCTGGGCAGGGTTGGGGCTTTCCTGCCCTTTTTGCAATCAGCTTTTGCAGGCTGGAACTCTGCCAGCCTGCAGAGCTCTTTGTAAAAGTGTGAAATCCACATTTTCTATGATAAAATCAGGAAATACATGGTTTTCTCCTTTTTTCTGCAGGAAATGGAAAATCTGGATCCCTGGTGATCACTATGGCTAGGGACAGACATTACACACAAACCGTTTTAAATGAGCAGAAACTAATTTAAATCTCTAACGGAGCATAAGTTCAGTGCACATAAACCATTTTCAAAATGGCTGAAATCAGTTCGGGATAAACCAAGTTGAATGTAGTATCAGACTTATCTGACTGAGATCAAACCAGTTTATGGAACTTGTGTCCCAGACTCCTTCCTGGTTCAAATTAAACTAGAGCCCTTCAGCATTCCATCAAGCTCTGCCGCCCTGAGCATGGCTGTGCTTTCTGCTCTAGTGGAGCAGGGCTGGCCATGACCCTCTTCTTAGTTTCATAGTTTCATAGTTTCTAGGGTCAGAAGGGACCTTAGCAGATCATCTAGTCCGACCCCCTGCCATGGCAGGAAAGAGTACTGGGATCAAACGACCCCAGCAAGGTGTTCATCTAACCTCCTCTTAAAACCCCCCAGGGTAGGAGCCTGTACCACCTCTCTTGGAAGTTGGTTCCAGACCCTAGCCGCCCTGACCGTGAAATAGCGCCTCCTGATATCTAACCTAAACCTACCCTCTGCCAGCTTGTGACCGTTATTCCTGGTCACTCCTGGCAGTGCTCGGGGGAACAGTGACTCCCCCAATGCCTGCTGATCCCCCCTGACTAGTTTATAACAGGCCACAAGATCCCCCCTCAGCCTTCTCTTTTGGAGGCTGAACAGGTTCAGGTCCCGTAGCCTCTCCTCATAGGGCCTGCCCTGCTGTCCCCTGATCATGTGAGTGGCCCTCCTCTGGACCCTCTCCATGCTGTCCACATCCCTCTTGAAGTGCGGCGCCCAGAACTGGACGCAGTACTCCAACTGCGGCCTGACCAAAGCCGCATAGAGGGGGAGGATCACCTCTTTTGACCTGCTTGAAATGCATCTGTGGATGCATGACAAGGTACGGTTGGCCTTCCTAACTGCCTCCCCACACTGCCGACCCAGTGGAACATGGGTTCGCAGCCAAATGCTGGCCTGTCTAAGGTGAAGGTGTCAGGGAAGACGTTTATTCCCCCCTCTCTGCCTCCCTGTCCCACCAGTGTGGGCCTGCCAAGCATTTTTCTGCTTCATGGGTGACTGGTGCCTCTTGTGCTGGGGGGCATGTGCCCCCCCGACACCAGTCAGTGATGGGGGGAGGAGTCCAATCTCACTGACTGGGGGGGAAAGGGGGATGATCTCACTGACCAAAAAGCAACCGTGGGAAGTGCTGTGGCAGGGGAACTCTCTGTTTAGCCAGAGGCCCCACTCTCCAGCCAGCACTCACAGGGGGGGATTGGCACTCCCATCTGCCCCCCTGCCTGCCAGCTAAACAGGGAGTGCAGCTTAACAGAGAGTGCCCTGGCGCTCTCAGGGGGTCCATGTGCACCCCCTATGCATTGCCACTGCTTTGCTTGCTGCTCTGGTGGTGTGGGCGTGGCCAGACCCAGCAGTAGCCTCAAGTGAATTGGCCAGGGAGGGGTGTTAATTCCCCCATCCCTGTCCCACCAGCATGGATCTGAGCTGGGACCTGCCTGGTGCTCCCTCTCATTGCTGCAGCAGCAGGGGCTGGGGTGTGGCTTGACACTGGCCGGCATAGCCCCCAGAAGCAAAAGGAGCAGGAAGGGGGTTTATTTCCCCTTCTACCCCCTCCCCATTCCTGATGTCTCTCCTGGGAGACTGCAGCCAGTGTCTGCCAGCTCTGAGTACCACCTCCGCCGAACTCTCCCTGCATGGGGCAAGTGTTGGAATAAGCTCCCTCCCTGTCCCTTCTGTCCACTGCTGGAGGGATGGGGAAAATAACACCTTTCCATGTCCCCACTGCTTAAGGGAACCGTGCTGGCTGGCCTCTGGCTATATCCTGCCCCTGCCACTGGAGTGGTGAGGGGGAGTGACCCTGACGGGGGCAGATGCTCTTGTCATGGATTCCCAGGAGTACTGTCCTCTTCCTGTTGGTGGAGGTGGCAGGGGTGGGAGCAGGGTGGGCAGAGCTGCCACAGACTGCACGGGGTGAGTGGTAGCACCCCGGCTTGCAGGGGTGACCATAGCCCCCCAAACACCCCTTAGTGCTGCCACTGCTCACACTGCCCTGCTTCCACTTCCACCCTTGCCTACAGTTCAGCCCCTTTGCCAGGAAGAGGCTTGCACCTCCAGGAAACCATGGCAGGGTCTCTGCCCCCAACAGGGTTGCTCCCCGCTTGCTGCTCCAGAGGCAGAGATTGGGGTGCAGCCAGTGGCTGGCTAGCATGGCCCCCTTAGGTGGTGGTGGCATGGAGGGGGGTTATTTTCCCCTTCCCTCCAGTGCCTGGGAGAGGGGGCAGGGAGGGAGCTTATTCCACCATTTGCTCTGTGCAGGGAGTGATTGCCAGAGGCAGTGGTCAGGGCTGGCAGACTGCAGTGTGATCTACCAGTGGAAGAGGGAGTGGAGGGGGGAATAAAACCTCTTTTTGCCCCCTTTGCCTTAAGGGGGCATGCTGGCCGGTGTCTGGCCGTGCCCCAGCCCCTGCTACTGCAGCAGCGAGGGGGTAGTGCCAGGTGGATCCCAGCTTGGGTCTGTGCCAGTGGGACAGGGAGGGGGATTAAACTCCCTCCCTGGCCAGTTTACTTGAGGCTACTGCCGGGACTGGCCATGCACCTGGCTTCTGGCCTGAGCCATTGCAGGCATGTGTCTGCATTTCCTGAGTCAAGAGGGAATGTCTATTCACTTGCAAATTGGTTCAAGCTAGGCACATTAGACTAACCTGAAAAGTTTGAATCAATTCAGGGTCTGGCTTTTTAATGTCTGTCCCTAGCCTACAGTGGTGAAGTGGAACCATTATAGATGAGTGTTGCAAAAGGAGAAATGAGGCCATCCTGCTAGTTCAGGTTAACAGTTCTTGCTCCTGCTCCTCCAAGCTAATGCAATTTTCTGAATGAAGATTCAAACTTAAACAATTCCTAAGTAACAAAATAGTAAATATTTTTTCTAAGCACATTGAAATAAAGCATTTGCTGGATTAAGAACAACCTGCTTCTAATTTATATAGCATACAAAGGATCAAACCTCCACAAATTTGCATTTTCTAGTTACTTTCTTAAATCAGCTTTTAAATAGATCTATGTTGCCTGTGGGTATGAAGCAGTAGAGTCAAACTAAACCTTTCCCATTTTCAAATCAACCTTTAAAGAGCTATAATTCATACATAATGAAGGAAACAGCAAAATAAGCATCCACAAGCATTTAACTAAAGAATTAATTCGCATAAACTTTTTATCCTTTGCTAAAAGTCTCTTCACTTTATCTCTTTATTAGAGGTTGGAACAAAATGTTAAAAGGAAGCTGGATAGTGTTAGTATATAGTAAATTATAAAAGAACAAATATTTTTAATAAATGTTAGTTTAGTTAAGTAAGGTATGCCTAGAGATTTTTCTGTTTTACAAAGGATGTTCCTTTTAAAGAGAGAAAGTAATTTACTTAAAACAAAGCAAGAAACAATAACTAGGTTATGTGTTTCTGACCCAGGATTATAAAGAAAAGATCATGACAGACAAAACCCATTTTTACACAGATAACTACAAAATTAGTGGATGAAAGAAAGTAGAAGATATAGATGGATATTAGTAATGCATTTGATCAAGTGTGATGAAATCTTACCCTCAAAAGTGATTTGGATTTCTAGGTATGAACATAATAATGTGCTTTGCAGTCTGGTTAGAAGATCATAACTTAAAATGAATGATAAATGGTAAAATATTGTGTTGGGATGGAGGAGGGTCTGATAAGGAATGACAAGGACCTGAATTAGTTCCCAACTTCTTTTAAAATCCTGAGTAGTGATCTAAAAGAAATGTGGAGACAGTAGGATATTGAAAATTGCAGAAAGCAATAAGTAGGAAGGCAAGTTGAAAGATTTAAAAATCCCGACAGAAGACACTCCCTTTGGAGAAATGAATATTAATATATTTATGAAAAACAATATTCACTTGTTGTATGAAATACATATTTAGTTGGAAGTAGAAACTCTGGGGACAATATTGCTGTTAGAATTACCAAGGCAGTGATAAACTGGTTTTCATAGATGAGCTTGCCATGGAATATGGCTGTAAAAAGAACTGCTTGAGTTTGGGACTAGATTCATAAGAAGAACCTAGATGCTGCAGGGCTGAGCATTGCAATCCTTGATTACAGGTACTTTAATACTGAGTGAGGGAAGTAGGCTCCCATAACAGTGTACAGATACCTAGAACAGGATGCACAAAAGCCAGCATGCTGAGCAGGGAGCCAGCAAGCTTAAGCCAGCGAGCAGAAAATAGCCTTTCTCTTTAGCATCTTAAGGTCTTCCATTCCCTGGGACTTTAATTGTCATATTGTGAGATGCATGGCAGTACCTATTTTTATCTGGACTTCATGGTCCAAGAACTTTCCTGGTATTCTGTGCTAATACCAGTCCTTGCACACAACCTCAGCAATGTGAGGAGGTGGTGCTGGTGCTGCTTCTTTTTTATCCAGTAGTCCAGTGATTAGATTACTTTCTTGGTATTTAATGAAACTAAGATGAAATCCTTCCTGTACCTGAAGAGATCTGAGTCCATATCATTCATCTTCCCAGCGATTGCTTTACTCACCTGGCTGTTCTAGGATGGCGTGCTCCTCCTGCTGAATCTGTTCCTCTTTGGATTAACTAATGTATTGGAAGCTATTGGACTCTACCTATTGGCTATACAAGAGACAAACACAGAGAGAAAGATCAAGAGTAAGCATGTACTTCTAGTCTAGTGTTTAGGATATGTCTATACTAACTGAGAGGGAGAAGGGGAAGACCTTGGCTATAGACTGTTCTTCATTGAATGTTTATGTTATTTTAAATAGCTGTGATTAGGTGACTGGTGGGACTGATTATTAAAAAAGAGTAAGAGTTATTTATGTAGAGTGGAAATAAGCAACAAGTATATGGGTGGGAGATCTTGTTAACAGTTTACAAATATTTAAAGCATGAAAACACCAGAGAGGAAGAAGGAATATTTTGGTTAGTAAAAAGGGCATAAGTAGGAGTAAGAAAGTAGTCAAAAAAGAGAAAATTTGGCTCAATACTGGGAAACACTTCATACTAGGGGATTTATTAGCTTGTTGAAGAATGTACCAAGAGCAGTAGTGGAGGCAGTTACAACTAGGTTTGGAAAACTACCGGTATATGTACAGTAGGAGAGAATCCTGTATTGGCAGGAACTGCTATATCCCCCTTCCCCACTACCCCAGCTTGAATTTACTAACAAGCTCATAGGCCTGGCTGTGAAAAGTGGTTTGTAAATTCAAACAAGCACTGAACCTTGCTAATCTCATCACCAAAAGCTAATTTTGGTGACAGCAGCTTGTCCCAGCCAGCAACATTGATCCCCTGAAAATTTTCCATTTGGTTCTGAAGCTCCCTCTCTATGGGGATCACCTGGGTAAGGAGGGCATCGCAAGTACTGAGGGTCTTGGTAGCCTCAAGGAAGGGCTTGAGGACCACCAAGATCTGGGAGATGGTATCCCATTCAGCTATGTTAAGGGAGCCGCTGATCCCAATCTCCCTGAGCAAGGCCATCTCATGGATAGCCTTCTGTTGCTCCACCAGCCTTTCCAGCATCAGGTATGTGGAATTCCACTGAGTCTCCACATCCTGCATGGTTTTGTGCTGCAGGATGCTCAGCTCTGCCTGTTTCTCCTGCAGCATCTTGCCTCCCTTCATGCTGCGGTGGAAGTAGCCTGCCAACTTCCTACATTTTACAATCAGCTGGGTGGTTGTGACAGTTCCATCACTGGCAGCCCTGTCCTCCTGAAAGGCATTCCTGACTATGAGGTGAACATTGTATGCCACACAGTGGATGTCAACAAAGTTGGCATCATGGACCTCCTTGACCATATTGGCTCCATTGTCAAGACCATGAGCCCATGGGTAAGCTTACCTTGCTCAACGAGCCACCCCTGTACCATGCGGATCATGGCCACCATGATCTCCCTTGCTGTGTGGGACTCATCCATCACCTCAGCTTGAAGGAGAGCCCACCAATGACCTGAATGATTGCACCAGTGCCCTGTGAGGGAGAGGTAGGTGTGATATCCATCCTGGCTGCTCCAGGTGTCTGAGATGAAGTGCAAGGCTACCTGTGGCCCTGCCTTGTGCAGCTCCTTCCTCAAGCACACTCTGCATGCCTCATACAGGGAGGGCATCATCGTCCTGCTTAAGGTGGTGCATGTGGGGACTTGGTAGGTTGGGGCCATGAGTGCCATAAGCCACTTGAACCCTGGCCACTTAACTAAGGAGAAGGGCTGGGCATCCACAGCAAGCATCTCCCCAATGCTCTGGGTGACCTTGCTTGTCTGTGGTTTTCCCCCACCACTCCAGGGAGGCCTGCCTCTGTTTTGGGGGATGGGGAATTTGAAGCAAGAGGGGGGACTTCTTTTTGGGCATGCTCCCACTGGTGCCAGGCTCAGAAGGAAGAAGGGCAAGGGGGTGCTGCCTCCTAAGATTCAGCAGCTGTGCTGGTGAAGTGTTTCACCTCCTTGCCCTGACTGATCTGCCTTCAGCAGTGCTGGCAGATAGCAAAACTGGGATCATCTGCTAGCTCAAAATGATCTCACACTATGCTACTTGCCCATTTCTGCGTTGAGGTTGGGGATCCTGCCATATCCCCCTCCTCAGCAGGCAGAGGCACAACAACAGGAGGAACTGATGAGCTGAGCCACTTGTCTCCACAACCTCCTCTGAGGTGCCTTCCTGATGAGGAGACTTGGGTCTAGGGGAATTTTTAGGGGTGTGGAGCACAAACTCAGATTCCCCCCGGTCCCCAGAATTTCTTTAGCTAGGGAGCTTAGGTCCCCTGGTTCCAGATCCAGCTCCTCCTCTGGCAGTGGGAGGCTCATGCTGGGAGATGAAATTGGGGTGGAGGAGACTGGCATTCTGCTGCTGGTGTCTATTTCTGGTGTTAAGGGAGGTGGTGCAGGTGCAGATACAAGGACAGGTACTGCTCCCACCTCCTTGCTTCCACTGGCAGCAGGATACTCATGGATGTCAGGAAAGATGCATCTATAGTTTTTTTGGGGGGGAGGGTGGAACTTGCAGCTCTAGCTCTCCCCCTACTTCCTCTAGCCTCTCTGCCTTCCCTGCTAGAAGATCTGGCACCTGCCTTTCCAGCACGCTTCATATTAATCTTTCCTGTGCTGGAAAATGTGTTTCTGTGTGTAACTAATTAATAATATATCTCTTCTTCTTCTTTGATGTATGACTGTGTCTGACTTCTTTTCCTATGTTGTGTTTACTGTTGTGTGTACCTAAAATAATATCTCTTCTTCTTCTTCTTCTTCTATGACTGTCTGACTTCTGGGTTGTAGTACTGATCTGAATCTCTGTCTGACTTCTGTGCTGTCTTTAGTCTTTATATAACTATAACTAATAATAACTATATATAATCTCTTCTTCTATGACTGTCTGACTTTGTGTTATTTTTAATAATTTGAGTCTCTATCAGACTACTTCTTCTGTGTTTCTTTAGTCTGTATGTAATTATAACTAATAATAACTATAGAAATCTCTTCTTCTTCTTCTTTGACTGTCTGACTACTTCTGTGTTGTGTTCTGTTTAATAACGTCTGACTTTTTCTATGATGTATGTGTGCAAGTGTGTGTAATGTATGTGCTTCCCTGCACAGTGATGGATCACACTGCCAGGGAAAACACACCTTTCTTTTTAAAAAGTGTTGGGGGAAAAATAAAACAAAAACAAATATGAATTGAAAGAAATGGATTGGATAGGGATAACGAGAGGGATTCTAGTTAGTAAGCTATGTCCAATCCTTTCCAAGAACAGAAAGTGTCAGGAGAAGGACTAGGTAGGAAGCCAAGCCAGTCCAGTACCTTTCAGACACTGTTGCTCAGGCAGAAACAGCTCATAAAAGGCATAGAAAACCTGCAGACAGAGGCTTATATGTTGTTTCTTCATCCCTCCCTCAGAGCACTGTGCCTGGAAGGGGACTCAGGGAAAGATCAGTCACTGGCCAGCTAGAGATGTCAGTCTTTCCCATCCTGCTCCCCCTCTGCTTAGTTTCTGTTCCCCTGAAAGACTGCCTTCTAAATGTCTGAATCTTTTCTGAATCTTTTCCAAATCTATTCAGAGACTCTGAATCAATTTGGAGGTTTTTTTCTTCTTCTGATTCAATTTGGATTTGGTGATTTGGCTTCTGAATTGGGCCAAATCTTCTCCGAATTGAATTGCAGACTGAAGCTTTACACACCCCTAGTGGACACAATATTGCTGGACAGAAATAATCAAAACAGTCATTAAAACTAGGTTGCTTAGTTATGTTTCCTGTTGGATGTTTCATCACATGGCCTAAAGCCTGAATAATCTTGTAGACTAAAATACCCATTCATAATTACTGAAGGTCCCCTGAAGGCTTCCCTAAGTAGGGTTTCTAAGGCTTTTTCTTAAAAGTTTGTACTGCTACTTCTGTCCATCCTGTATCTGTTCTATAGGTCAAAGACCAGTAGTGTAACTAGGGAAGGATGACCATGGCAGCTGCCCCAGCCACTGATTTGGTGGCAGTTGGAAGTCAGTGTTCCCTCAATGTGTTGAAGATGTCCCAGGCACCTGGCTGCATTGTCACTTCTGTCAAACACCAGGTATGAGTAATTCCAATACTTTACATTCAAGTACCAAATTAATTTGCAGTCTAAGTAAAGGTCCAAGGTTCAAAAATATTTGTGATGCTCTCCTTGGAACTCTACAGCTTAGGACCATATTTGAAATTAAAATGTCTTGCGGTGATGTGACCATCAGTTAAAAAATGAATCAGATCTTTCTGTTTCATGGGATTATTTTTTATTTAGTTTTAGAGCTCCATCTATTATCACAAGGACTTTAAGGCCATTAGAAAGATGGATACTATGCATTTTTTTTTTTGGCAAATAAACTAATTTTAATCAAGTGGAAGTAATATTTTATTCTATGTATTGAACTCTAGAATGTTGAAATCATGGAAATGGCAGTATTAGAGAGTTTATCATTCAGGTTAATAGATAAAATAGACTGTTTTACAGAAACATGGCTTAATTGCTTGGCATTGTATAAAATGTTTGTAATTCTGGTCTGTTGTTATGAAATTATGGAACACTAAAGGTACATGGAAATGTAGGAAAACACAGAAATATGTTGACTGGATAAGACTTCTGGGGTCCTTCAGTCTGGCTCTGTGCTATTGCAGGCAAGCATGTTATGTAAGCCCTTTCAAAAACTGATCAAGCTCCATCTTAAAAGTAGTTAATTTTTTTGCCTTAGCTATGACTTTTCTAGATTGAACTCTTTTAATAATTAGATTTTTGTAAATTCCACTCTTAATTGATTTGCAGCCAACTTATATTAAATTGAATAAATTTAATATGATATGCTATGCATTTTGTATTAATACTGTACCCTGCATTGAACTTTTCTTTTCATTGTAATTATTGCAGTTTGGTTTTATAGTTTTTAACAGTTCTGAAAGAACAGGGCAAAGGGCAAAGGACTGAGACTTAGGCAATAAACTAAAAGAGTGATTATGTTCTTGCATTGCTACACTTGCTGCTGTAAAAATAGTGTTTATGTGTACTCAAATGGTCAGTTATGAATTTTTATCATGAGGCATACATAGCATTTGAGTTACCTGATTAGCACATACACTCAAGGTGGATATGGCATTATACATCTTTTTTGCTACTTTCCAAAATTGTTGTCCAGTATTAATGTATTTAATGTGTTTATAGAGGGAGCTCCACAAAGAGAAACACAAAAAACAGTATTTGTTTTTTTTGGTGCATGAAACTCCTTTTTTCTACCATAAGTAGAGATCATTGAACATTTTTTGAACAATATATATGTACATTTCCAATTACTAAATATTTTATAAGGAAAACACTACATGATTCATGGATGTGCTTGTGGGACAGACATTCTTGATAGTTTCCCTTTAATAGAGTTAATGAAGTTAGAGTCAAAGAGCCTACAACTATAAGCCATGGTTGAGGAAAGCTAAAGAAAAAATAATTTCTAGCAATCAGTTTGTAACCTCTAGTGCTGTTCACCAGTACACTTCATTTGTATGTTTTTTTTCAGACTTCACCATCATTTGTGGAATAGACAGTGTGCTGCTGGGTCAGATTTCTTGGAAGGTCCACAGGAATTCTCCCCTGCCACACCTTGCTGGAATAAACTTGTTTAATTGGGAGGAAGATGGTATGTCCTGTCTTCCTAGTACCCTCCTTCAATCTTCCCATCCATCTTTCAATTTGGGGCTTCGCCTCCCCTACAGCCTACCTAATGCCAACCAAGGATGTTATTTCCAATTTGCTAGGTCCGGTCATGGTATAGGTTTTTCTATCTTGACCTTCCGAATTATAATAATCACATTCAGGCATCACTTTGTTCGGCTGGTTGTAGGTCATGGTGGAACTGGCCTAGACTTCATCCTGACCCAGGGTTACCTTGCTTCCCAGCGTATTTTCCCTTCTCTCAGGGTGGTACTTGTTGCACTCCAAGCATCCATCTCTCCTTCTCTCTCCAGGTTCTTGGTTGATCCACTCCAGTCCAGAGACATTTGGGATCCATGGTCTCATCTCAGGTACATAGTTTAGCTCTTCTGGGCTTAGCCTATTCTTGGGGGCCCCTTCCTGAGGCTGCCACCACTTTTTATCAGTGGGGCTCTGCTCCTCTCCAGGCCACTCTGGGCCCACCAGGGAACCCACTTCTGGTTCTTCCTGCTCCCAGTCTGTCAGGGTTTTTATTCCCTTTTCCAAGGGCCAGCTGGCAAATCAGCATTGGCATGCCACCATAAAGCACACCCACGCTGGCGTGGGAGTCGGTCCTGGCTCCTCCTGGCCTCGTTTCTCTTTTCTTTCTTCTTTCCCTGCCATGGCATTTTCCTTTGCTGTGGCTTTGCTCTCGCTGTGCTTCCGGCCCAGTGTGCTGTCCTGTCGGCTCCGCTTGTGTCCCTCTCCAGGTAAATTTCTCTCCAGGGCCCTGTGTCTACCACACAGGTAAAAGTATTTTTCATTGGGACACATTTTTAAAGAGGGAGATGTGAAGTTCATTGCCATATGTCATTGAATGTCTAAACAGTTATGAAATTGCACATGGAAAGCAAAGGGATATTTTTAGTTAGCCACTTGTACATGAAATCACCCAATCTGGACATACAACATTAGTAATGGAACTATCAAATGTAGGCACACACTTTCAGGTAGATCTTCAATTTTATTTGGTATATTTGATCCTTCATGTGATTAGTGCAGTAAGTAATAAATCAAGTTAATCACAAAATGCTTATTTTTTCCCAATTCAGAATTGTTGGATTAATTTTTTGCAATCAGACCTGCAGGTTCTAGAATTCAATATGTCATCTAAGGTTATTCAAATAAAACACAGTCAGCTTCTAGTATGATGGGAATTTTATGACTTCTGTGCACATTAAATGGCTTTTGCAGCAATTCTTGTCAGTGACCTCTGGCAGAACTATTGGTAAGAGGCCGATTACTTACTATAGAATTTCAGCTCCTATATCAGCTAAGGAGGCAAAAAAGACATGCTGAGAATAAGGCGGAATTAGTTGTTCCTTTTGCTTTACTGATCTTTGCAAGGGCTGGCAAACATTGTATGTGTAGTATTAAAGGATGATGTTTCATAACTAAAGTGGAGTTGAAGTCATATTCAGTTGCCTTTCCATTTTACCCCTAATTTTCTTTATAAAAATGCCTCTGTAAATGCACTGCAATGTATGTCTGACTCTGTTTTAAGTTTTACTAACACAAGACTTTTACAATACTGTCATAAAGGCGGCACAAGTCCCTTCCCTATTGCTTTTTTTTATAGGCATCTTTACTGCCACCTTTTCATCCAAAGTCTACCTTCTTTGTACACTTTTAAACCAAAACATATTGCTTTTGTAACATGTTCATGAAATCAACCAGTAAGAAATAATAATTCGTAGTATCTTTTATCAACAATAATTAATTAAAACAAAATTTCTGATGATGTGTTTGAATATGATAACCTGAAGAACACAGGAATATGAAACACTGAATGCCCTCTCACTATTCTCATTATTAACTCATTTTTCAAGTCAAGCTCTCTGTCTTATATTTTTCTTATGCCAAAAAGATATATTAAAAGGACATTAAGGTTGCAAAGGCAAGCTCTTAGAAGGTGGACAATAACAAAATAAAGGTTCCAGTACGATGTTATTTTGACCTCTTGTGTTTATGTATTATGGTACACTTTAATTACAGTATATGCTCACTGTTTTTTTTCCCTCCTCCTCATAATCCCTGCCTTATTTAGTGTATCCGTGTTAGGAGTCAGGGCAACCGGCAGGTTAATTAGCTCTAGGTAGTTCTGATTACTGAGTGGGCCTGGCTCCCGGCTTCCTAACCAGCAATATAAGATGGGTGAATGAGCTGGCCCAAGTTTAAGGTGCTGCCCAAGGGAGGCAGGGCACTGGAATGAAGCCTTACACCTTTCATCCCCACCCAACCCTTCTCACCCTACCCCATCCCTCTCTCCCCCTGTCCCCCACCACGTGCTTCCTGAAGTGGCTCTGGCAGCAGGAAAGTCAGAGCAATAGAGGTATGGCAGGAGACCATGAGGTGCTCCTGCGCTAAGCCACTCACCTCACTGTGCCTAACCACCTACCAGGCTCTGAGTGCCTCCCTGTGGGCACCTTTCATCTGGCCAACCCCCTTTCCTGAAGCACACCCGCTAGCCTGGGGGTACCACCACCAAAACCCAGGGTCTGGACTGTCTGTGGCCCTGTGCCCTCTGGGGTACACAGACTTTGTAGCCCTTGAGGTTACTTGACCTACTGAAAAAGTTGGGGGTGCTTCCTTTGGACTGAAGCACAAAAAGTCACCTCCCTTAGTCAACCAGACCAAGGGGGTACAAAGGCATGCCTCTCCCAACAAGTCCATCATGCTTAGTACAATGAAGAGCTTTATTGACTAAAAAAGGAAGGCTTGGGGAATGGTACAGGGTAGAAAAGTATTACAGAATAACCCTAGAGCAAACAGTGTGGCTAGGTAGCCATTGATTATGTGTCTGTGTTACTGATAGCTATATATCTAGTTAGATCTCAAGCAGCTTACTCACAAGTATCCTCTAGAGGCTGATAGAGATTCCCTCTGGAGGCAGGCAGTTTGTAGTGTGTCCATGTATTTCAAGAGTGAGAAATAGACAGCAGATGTTTCTCTGCTCTCTGTGTCTTCATCATGGCTGCCCCCCTCCTCCTGGTCAGTCTTGTCTTATATCAACATTCTGACCACATTTACCTGATCCAATGAAGGCCAGAAGAGGTTGGCTGCCAGCCAACTAGTTTGAAATGAATCACTGGTTACTGGGTAGAAGGACAGTGGCTTTTGCCTCCCTTCCCAGTCATGAGGTCACTGCTAGAACAATAGAGGGCTGAAGCCCCCACCCTGTTACCTGTCCCCAGATACATAGGCCAGGTCGATTGACAGGTAAGGAGACAATGGCAAGGAAAGAAAGGAAAAACAAACTGGAAAAAGGGGAACAGGATGGAAATCCTCCACAAGAGGTAGCAAAGGTGTAGGAAAAGTGGTGGAGATATCCCTCCTTTTTTCCCCTTCCATAATTTTTGTTTGAATGGCTGCTTGACACATGTATTGGTGGCAGAAAAAGAGGTGACATCCCATCCCTGCAGCATGAAGCACCATTGCCTAGGATGCAGTACTGGTCAGTTGTGCCTTACTATGTCCAGCTGGTCCCAGCTACTTGCAAAGGCATCACTGCTTGCATATAAGCAGCAGTCCTTTCAGTATGCAACAGTCCTGGGCTTTTAGTTCCCACTTACCTTCTCTTTGTTTCTGACTCTAGTTTGAGTCCCTGATGGATCCTGATTCCAGTTTGGACCCTTGCTTCTTTATCTTGCCTGTTCCTGACTCTCTAGAGGCATGCTCTGACTGTCCATGACAGCAGGATGGACTTACTCAGGGATGAATCAGAGTTGTACAGAATTCATGCAGTCTGTAGATGTGTCTACATGAGACACTGAACTGTGCAGCAGCATAGTTTACTGTGCAGTAAGCGCTACACTACTACACAGTAAATGATGCTACTTGTGAGTAAATTTGCTACCTGCAAATGCAAGTAGCAAATTTACTTGCTAGTAGTTAGTGCACAGTAACACATGTGTAGATGCCAACACATGTGTAGATGGCAGTCAGGGCATGACCCTAGTGAGTTTGCTCCCAGACAGCCTTTTCACTAGGGGAGCAGACTGAGGCTAGATCCAGGGCTTTGGGGCTGGGAGCCTCTGATGCCTTAGAGCTGGGACAGCTGTATGGCAGCCCCAGCCTCAGGCCCTTAAAAGCCTGCAGGCATGTTGAGTCCTGGGGCACATATGCAGGGATCCTGAGGCCAATCTAGACCCCTGTGTCCCCCTGGTCAGGCTGCAGGATAGCCACACCAGTCTGCCTGCACTCCGGTGCTGCTGCCTGGTACCACAGTGCTGCATAGATGCCAGATCCATACCATCCAGGCCTGCTGCTCCAGGTTCCTGCCAGACCTGTCAGTACCCAGGCCCAGATGCAGGGAAACTCCACCTGCTTGCAGCGTGCCTGGAGACTGCAGGTGCTGTGGGGCTTTGCCTCGCCATATGGCTGCCAGTACCACACTGTGCCCCTGTGCTGGATGCTGCAGGCAGCTGCCCAGGCTTGGCAATGGAGGGACAGCTGTGTGGAGGCCCAGACAGCTGGCACAAGAGTCCTAATGGCTTTGTCATCATTGCCACCTGGGACCCCAACTGGTCACAGAAGGAGACTGGCAACCTTGTGGCACTGTGGGGTAAAGTGGAGGTGCAGCGCCAGTTTGCTTCTGCTGTTGCTGCTACTGCAGGTGGTGCTCCTGCTGCTAGGTGTCCTCTGCCCACTGTGCCTCCTCCACCCAGGCCTCATGGAAGAGCTCTCTCCAGGCCTCACAGATGTTATGCAGGATGCCGGCTGTGACCCAAGAGGAGTTGTCTTTGAGGAATTCCAGATGGGCAGTGAGGTTGTGCCAGTGTTCCTTGAGGTGGCTGAAGGTGCAGTGCACCAGGGTTCAGGTCCAGCCCAGCCACTGTTTAAAATGGGCCTGGTGGGGGTGCAGTGGGCTGCATGAGCCAGGGCGGGAACAGGTGAGTGGGGTTCTGATGAGGAGGGGTGGGACCACCATGACACCCAGCTGCAGGTCTGGCACCCCTAGTGCAAATAGGCCACTCTGCACCAGGCCTGGCAGGGCAGAGTTCTGAAACACATGGACATTGTAAACACTGCCTGCCCAGCTGGTACTCATGTTCATGAAGATGCCATGGTAGTCAACAATGTCCTGCAGCATGATGGAGTGGAAACTCCTCCAGATGTTGTAGGGGTGGTCACCATGGGGTGGGCAGGGGATGGAGATGTAGGTCCTGTTCACGGCCCTGATGCACTGGGGGAATCCCAAGGCATGGAATCCCACCACTACCACCAGAGGTCACACATCCAGAGCACTGTGGGCCCCAGCATGTCCTGGAAGGCACCACATACCTCCAGGACAACCTCTCCAGCAATTCCCTTGCGCACCCCAAAAAGATGGCCCCTGTAGTGGATGCTGGAGGGTGTACCCAGATTGAGCAGGGTGAGGGCCAGCCAGGTGTCTGTGGGGAGGGGCGACCACATTTTGATGTTCTGCCACTCCCAGCATGGCTGGAGTTGCCCCAGGAAGTACCAGAAGGTGGTTTGGGTCATCTAGAATGCTTACAGCTATTGCTCATCATCTTAGGTCTCCTGGATGAAGTTTAGCCACCAGTCCTAGCTGGTCCAGCAGGCCCAGAAGCAGCAGGGCTGGAAGCCCAGGAGGGCAAGGGCAGCCCCAGTGGTTTCATAGTTTCATAGATTAAGGGTTGGAAGGGACCTAGTAGATCTTCTAGCCCGACCCCCCACCAGGGCAGGAGAACAACAAAAACCCCAAAAACAAGAAACGGGACTCAAATGAGTCCAGCCAGGTAGTCATCCAGCTTCTTCTTAAAGACCCCCAGGGTAGGGGCCAGCACCACTTCCCTTGGAAGTTGGTTCCAGCTCCTAGCCGCCCTAACTGTGAAGTAGTTCTTGCGGATGCCCAATCTATACCTCCTCTCCATCAACTTGTGCCCATTACTCCTTGTTATGCCAGCGGG
>NW_017729024.1:32611431-32649217 GCF_001723915.1 Gavialis gangeticus | reverse complement strand
AGGCATCTATGCCACAGTCGCCTAGTTTTTTAACTAGGATGGGGTGAGAGACGGTGTCAAAGGCCTTGCTGAAGTCCAGAAAGACTACATCCACCGCGACACCTGCATCCATGGCCTTTGTGACCTGATGGTGGTGTCCAGCAGCTCATTGTTGGGATCCCCCTCAGGGTCTGGCTGGTTGGCTAAATGGGGTCGAGGTGGCAGCTGCACAGCAGTGGTCGTGCTGGGATGGTGCTGCATGTGGGGGAACTGCGAAGGCCCAGATGACCATAGGCCAGCTGAAGTTTGGTGCAGTAGGCCAACAGGGCCAGTGCAATGGCCAGCAGGAGTCCATTGTGCTAGTAGTCATTGCCAGGGCTAGGGGCTGGAGCAGCCATAGCATGGGGAGGCAGAGGCGCCTAGGAGAGAACTGCTTTTTGCTGCCTCTGTGCTCTGCATGCTGCTCTTGCCCAGGGAAGTGGCTGGTCAGGGAGTAGAGAGCAGGGATGGCTTTTCAAGATGGTTTCTGGCTGTTGGTAGCTGCAGCCAGAGCTTCAAGATCCCCATAGTGGAGGCAGGAGCTCATTTCAGGGTGACAGGAAGTGGCAGCACTTTGCTGCTAAAAGCAACAAATCTGCTGCCATGTCTCTGCATGTGTAGAAGCCTACCTGAGAGTATCTCTTTATCACATCCAGTATCTCTTTTCAACTGTTCTCTATCCCCTTGATTCCTCCCAATCTCTCTTCTAGTCTAGACTCAGTAAGCCCATTCCCTGTTCTCATCCAAGTCTCTTTGTTCTGTTAGGACAAGTTCTGTCTCTGTAAGCAATATCTACCACACCTCCTTTTCTCATGTCCACTGGTTCCTCATTTCAGTCCCCGCTTTTAGACTGTCTCATTCTCTACCCTCATCATCTATTCTTAGTCTCACTTCCACACAGTGTTTTCTTTGTCTGGGTCTTTACTCCAGGCATCTCCAGCCTTGAGGCCACCCCAAATCCTACTCTCAGTTTACCTCTCTCTGTTCCACATGTCACTTCAGTCCTTGTGTCTCCTTAGAGGTTCCTTATCCTAGACTACTCCCCCAACTCTCTGAGATTCAGCTCCTAGAACCCCTGCATTTGAATCAAGTGGCTTTCATCTTTAACCAGCTTTGGTGCAGTAGACAAAGGGAAAAGTAGGTAGCAATCAGAAACTGAAGGGCCGAAGCATGCCAAATATGGACAATCTGCAGAGAATTTCTCTGTGAAGTTTTGATATGGGTAACTGCACTTGTTATTATTGGTAAGGCTTATAACTTGGCAAAATTTGGGTTGATCTCACCAGGGACTGAAAAAAGCTAGCATTTTTCTAAGAAAAGGTGACCAGAAAATTTTGGCATAGACAAAACAGTGCAGTATTTCCTGTGCAGTTTGGAAATGACTGAACTGTTTTGTTTTGAAACCTTTCACAAATTTATTCTGAGGGAGACACTTAACAGAAAATTTCAACCTTAGTGGTTACAGTTTGGACAGTTATTTGATTTATATAACAAATATTAAAGGTCTCTGTCCAAAGATGTTTTCATCTTTGATGAATGGTGAAATGCTAGAAGGAGTTCCACCCTGGTGGTGCTATGGAGCTGCGCTGCCTCAGTGGGAATCCAAGACTGTATGCAGGGGATCACACCATGCAAGCTGGGAGGAGGGGGATAGCAAACTGTAGCTCAGAGGTTCCCAAACTCTGACAGATTGTGTACCACCAATTTAAAATGATACAACCCTAAGTACCACCAGCAAATTTTTGTCATATAAAGTAATTATAATAAATCTGTTAACATGTTCCACTGACAGGTTGTCTGCATACCACTGGTGGAACACATACCATAGATTAGGAACCACTGGTCTAGATGTTTTACAGCCCCTTTTGATGTGCCTTGCTCCCCACAGATTACTATTCACTCCATCCTTACCCACCAACTCATGACTGTGCATCTAAGCAAGAGCCAATCACAGTCTTTCCCTTCATGTTAAGGGATTCAGAAATGTGTGTGTGCAAGTGGGTGTGTCTGCATATGCACTTAGGCGCTTTTCCTGCTGCACATTAAATTTAGTATCTCTACAATGAGGTACTAAATAAATGCACATTAGGCTGTGCTAATTCACAGTAGCTCAAGTGCACACTTTTTAGGTGGTGCCTAATGTGTAGTAGCCTATTCTATTGCACATTAGTGTATTAGCAAGTTTTTGTACTTGCTGCTTTAATGTACAGAAGAATAGGTTACTGCGCATTAAAGCGCATGTGCAGATGCACCCAGTGTGTCTGAAAATTAATTCTCCCAGTATTAAAACTGAGATAACAGAAGACATATCAAGAACTGAAAGCTTATGCCTGTGCTCCCTATTTAATTAATATAATAGCAAAAAATGCACACTACCAAGCAAACAAAGATGTGAAAACCAATACATTATGTACAATTCTCACTAACTGGTGAGAGAACAGTCAGATACTGATTTAAGGACAGATAACCTAATGCATACAGTATTGGCAAAATCTGATGAATAATAGCAAATTAATTATTTTGCACTCATATAGCTCCCTTCATCTAGGATCTTTCAAACTCAACATGTTTGGAAAGTCACTACCAAAAAAGGCATAGGAAATTTGGGAAGGTTTAAGAACTTCAATCCATGAAAGAGCTAAAGCCACATTTCAGGAAAAGAGACTGTCCAATAAGCACTGGTTCAAAGAAAATGCAAAAGAACTATTACCTTTCATCAGCGTCAAAAACACAGCTTATCTGGATCACAACAAGAAGCCAACAGAGAGCACCGAAGTGAGATTTCAACAGGCAAAAAATGAGGTATAGAGAGCAACTAGATGCTGTGCAGATCAGCACTGCTGTAATCTCTGTGATGAGATACTAGGGGTGTGCGAAACAGACTGTATCTGATTCAGATTCAGCCCAAATCAGGGACAGTGATTTGACTGGTTGATTTGGATCACTGTCCTGATTCAATTTGGCTGAATCTGAATCTAAAGTTTCTATGCTGATTAGGAGAATCAGCGATTCAGCCATAGACACAGCTTTAAATGTTTTTTCTACATACCTCAAGGCACCAGGTGCAGCTCATGAATGCTGTGGTGGTGGGGCAGATGGAGTGTCCCACGGGAGCGTGGGGGGCACCTACTGCATGCTTGGCAGCAAATCCAGAAGTGGACCAGAAGTAGTTTTGGTCCACTTCCAGGTCTACTGCCGAGCGTGAGGGAGCCCCCCTGCACCCCTCCCTGCACTTACCCTGGCTCAGTGATTGGCTGTGGGGGGACTGCAGGTGCTCGCCCAGACCCAGAAGTCACCAGTTGCTGAGCCAGTACTTCCCCTTGTGTGCTCCCTGGCGGACCTGGAAGCGGACCAGAAGTGCTTCTGGTCCACTTCTCGGTCTGCTGCTGAGCCTGCTGGGGACCCCCCTGTGCTCCTATGGGAGACTCCATCCGCTCCACCATTTCAGCATTCATGAGTCTCCTGGTACCTTGAGGCATGTAGAAAAAACATTTAAAGCTGTGTCTATGTTTGAATTGTCAACTTTTTCTGAATCTCTCTGAATTGATTTGGAGGGTTCTGATTCAATTCAGAGAGATTAAAGGGTCTCCTTATTCAATTTGGATTCAGAGAGTCGGCCACCGAATTGGGCCAAATCTTCACTGAATCAAATCAGTAACTGAAGCTTCACACAGCCCTATGAAATACACACAGCCTCAGACACAGGAAACCTAAAAGTCATGTATGATGGTCTGAAGAAAGCTCTAGGCCCAACTGTTAACAAGGTCCCCACTCTCAAGTTACACAGCGGAGAAGCCATTACAGATAGAAGCAAGCAGATGTCACATTGGGTTGAACATTACTCAGAGCTATACACACAAGAAAGAAACATCACCAGAAAATCACTGGACCAAATACCAGGGACCTTTACAGGTCATGCCAGAGTTACTTGTGGAGCCCACTGTATAATCGCTCAGCAAGGCCATTGATTCATTATTAAGTGGCAAGGCTCCTGGAAAAGATGGCATCCCAGCAGAAATTCTCAACTGTGGGAAAGAAAACCTACTACCATATCTTCATCAGTTGCTATTCAAATGCTGGAAAGAGGGTGAGGTACCAGAAGACACACAAACATCATAGAATCATAGAAAGTTAGGGTTGGAAGGGACCTCAGGAGATCATCTAGTCCAATCCCATGATCAGAGCAGGACCATCTCCAGTTAGATCGTCCCAGCCAAAGCTTTGTCTAGCTGCATCTTAAAAACCTCCAAGGACAGAGATTGCACAACCTCTCTGGGTAACTTGTTCCAGTGTTTTACTCCCTTCCTAGTGAGAAAATCCTTCCTAATATCTAACCTAAACTTCCCTTGCTGCAACTTGAGACCATTGCTCCTTGTTTTGTCATTTGCCACTACTGACAATAGTCTAGCTCCATCCTCTTTCAAAGTCCCCTTCAGGTAGTTGAAGGCTGCTATTAAGTCCTCTCTCAGTCTCCTCTTCACCAGACTAAATAAGCCCAGTTTCCTCAGTGTTTCCTCATAAATCATGTCCCCCAGCCCCCTCACCATTTTTGTTGCTCTCCGCTGGACTCTCTCTAATTTTTCCACATCTATTCTATAGTGGGAGCCTGTAACAGGGAACCCTAGCCCTGTCACCAGAAAGCAGGTCCACCCCTTTAAGGCCAGAACTTTCTGGGCATGGAGTGCTGGTAAGAAAAGGTTTAAATGCTGAACCTGGCCAGCTAGTCAGCTGACCAGAAGGGACAGGACTATAAAAACCCTGGGCAGAGTGGCAGTAAGGGGCACAGCAGCCAAAGGAGAAGGAGTGCCTCTGAGAGCTCCACAGAGAAGCTGGGTGAGCGGTCCAAAGGCGGGAACTATGGAAGCTGTGGAGAGATGGCAGCTGCACCACAGCAAGGACTGTATGTGACAGTAGGGAGCTGAAGCATGAACCCTGCAAATGTAAGTTGACCTGCTGCCTTGCTTGATCATATTGGTTGTTGGCAGTTATTATTTTTTCCTTTTTTTGATTATTGACTAATGGGTGAGGCTACTAGGGGATGGAGGAGACCTCATAGGGGACCCACGGCAGCGTGGGGACGCCAGTGCCAGTGAGAGTGGAGCATTTTGGGGGTGCACCAACCCCAGCACCAGCAAGGGCACAGCATTTGGGGGTGCACTGACCCCGGTGCCAGAGAGGGTGCAGCACTTTGCAGGGCTATGGACAGCCCAGGTGCCAGGGAGGCGCAGAGCGAGACAGGGCTGTGGAGAACCTAGGTGCCAGTGAAGGCGTAGTGTGCGACAGGGCTGTGGAGAGCCCAGGTGCCAGTGAAAGCGCAGTGTGAGACAGGGCTGTGGAGAACCCAGGTGCCAGTGAAGGCGTAGTGTGAGACAGGGCTGCAGAGAGCCCGAGCACCAGTGAAGGTGCAGTGTGAGACAGGGCTGCAGAGAGCCCAGACACCAGTGAAGGCGCAGTGCGAGATAGGGTTACAGAGAGCCCAGGTGCCAGTGAAGGTGCAGTGTGGGACAGGGCTGCGGAGAGCCCAGGTGCCAGTGAAGGCGCAGTGCGAGACAGGGCTGCAGAGAGCCCAAGGAGGAGCAGGGGGTGAAATTGTAACAAGGCCTGACACTGGAAAAAGCTAGAGCCTTGGAGTCAAACCCTGTTTGGTGGGTTATGGGATGGGGAGGCCTAGCTAGAGAAAGACAGGGGTCAGGCCCGTGTAGGCAAAAGACCCCAACATAAAAAATGCAATAGGCAGTCTCCCGTTCGTAAGAACATCAACACTAATTTCCATAAAGACGTGGCAGACAAGTAGAGGACGGGACATAAGAACTACAAAGAAGACTCCAAGGGTGCCCCATGTATGGTGCAGAATAACAGGGAAGATGGCGCCAGGGAGGGTGACCTGTTACAGGGCCCCAAAACTGAACACAGTACTCCAGATGTGGCCTCACCAGTGCTGAATAGAGGGGAATAAGCATTTCCCTTGACCTGCTAGTAACATACCTACTAATGCAGCCCAGGATGCTGTTAGCCTTCTTGGCAACAATGGCACATTGCTGGCTCATATTCAGCTTATTGTCCACCATAACCTCCAGGTCCTTTTCTGCAGAGCTGCTTCCCAGCCAGTCAGCCTTCAGCCTATACTGATGCATGGGATATTTTTGTCCTAAGTGCAGGACTTTGCACTTGTCCTTGTTGAACCTTACGAGATTTATTTTGGCCCAATCCTCCAATTTGTCTAGGTCACTCTGAATTTTAGCCCTGCCCTCCAGCATATCTACTAACTCTCCTCAGCCTGGTGTCATCTGCAAGCTTGCTGAAGATGCACTCTATGCCATCTTTTAGGTCATTGATGAAGACATTGAACAAAACCAGCCCCAGGACCAACCCCTGGGGCACTCTACTTGATACTAAATGCCAACTAGACATTGAGCCATTGATTACTACCCTCTAAGCCCTATGCTTCAGCCAGTTTTCTATCCACCTTACAGTCCATTCATTCAGTCCATACTTCCTTAGCTTGTCTGGGAGAATGTTGTGTAAGACTGTGAAAAAAACCTTGCTAAGATCACGGTACACCACATCCACCGGTCTCTCCATATCCATAGAGCCAGCCACCTCATCATAGAAGGCAATCAAGTCAGTCAGGCATGATTTATTCCTGGTGAATCCATGCTGATTATTCCTAATCACCTTTTTTCTCCTCCAAGTGCTTAGAAATGGATACCTTGAGGATCTGCTCCATGAATTTTCCAGGGACTGAGGTGGGGCTGCCTGGTCTGTAGTTCCCTGGATCTTCCTTTTTCCCTTTCTTAAATATGGATGCTACGTTTGCCCTTTTCCAGTCATCTGAGACCTCTCCTGATTGCCATGCCTTTTCAAAGATGATGGCCAATGGCTCTGCAATCATGTCATCCAACTCCCTCAGCACCCTCGGGTGCATTCCATCTGAACCCATAGACTTGTACATGTCCAGCTTTTCTTAGTCCCTAACCTATTGTTTCACCACTGAAGACTGCTCACCTCCTCCCCAAACTGTGCTGCCAGGTGCTACCTGGTCTGGGAGCTGACCTTGCCTGTGAAGACTGAACATCATTACAGCTGGTGAGTCGTGTCTTCCCTGAATCTCAGTGTAGATTCAGGGCTGGAAGATCAACCATAGATATGATATTTTCTAGGGCTGTGTGAAATTTCACCAAGTGTTTTGTTTTGAAGCTATTTCAATGCATTTTGAGCTCAAAACAGTGAAATCAAAATGAAACAAAAAGCATCAAGACAGCTTTGAAACAAAATGAGGGCATTTGAAATGCTTCAAAAGTTTCAAAACATTTTGAGTTTTGAAGCGGATCAGTGGTGGGAGGCAGGGGAGAGTAAGGGCTGTGCTCTGAGCAGCTCCACAGCCCCATGTAGCTCAGCCTAGTGTGGAGCATAGCCCTGGCTCTCCCACATTTCCTGCCACCAGGCTGCACTCTCTGGGCCTGGTGGAGCTGATTCGAGGGCAGTGCCGGTTCTGCCTGCCTCCCACCACCAGGCTGCACTCCATGGGGCTGGTGGAGCCAATCAGAGGGCAACGCTGCCTCTGTCTGCCTCCTGCCACTGGGCTGTCCTCTGATTGGCTCTGCCAGCCCCATAAAGTTCAGCCCAGTGGTGGGAGGTGGAACGTAGCACTGGCTCTTTCCACCTCCTGCTGCCGGGTTGTGCTCCGATTGGCTCCACCAGCCTCCTGGAGCTCAGCCTGGCAGGACGTGGAGCATAGCACCAGCTCTGTCCACCTCCTATTACCGGACTGTGCTCCATGGGGCTGGTGGAGCTGATCAGGGAGGAGCCCGGCAGCAAGAGGCAGGCAGAGCCGGGGCTGCCTTCTGCCTCCCATCACCAGGCTGAGCTCCATGGAGCCTAGCAATAGGTGCAAGCTGCACCCAGGACTGGCCCCAGGCAGCAGCCCCTGTCATCCGGTGCAGATTTGGGGGCCTGCACCCTAAGGAAGAGTCTGGCATTTGCACCCCCAGGGGTTCAAGCTCCCTGATCTGTGTCCCAGATGAGAGGAGGCTCAGGCTGCCTGTCCAATGTGGGACTGGTGCTGGGTGTGGGCTATGCCCACCACCAGACAAGACTGTTGCAGTCTGAGCCTCGTCTGATTTGGGGCACTGATCCAGGGCCCCACACCTGGGAGGGCTGCTAGGCTGTGCCAGACTCCTCCTGGGATGCAAGCCACTGGATCTGTGCAATGGATGAGGGGAGGCTGCAGTTTTCTCCAGTGCTGGGTGCAGCCTGTGCTCAGCACCGGTCCCAGGCAGCAGGGCAGCCTCCTCTCATTTGGGGTGCAGATCTGGGGGCCCGCAACCCTGGGAGAAGTCAGGTTCAGCCCTGCATCCCTCCCAAGGGTGCAGGCCCCTGGATCTGTGCCCGGATGATAGGAGGCTGCCATTGCTGCCTGTGGCCAGTGGCAGCATTTGTCTTCCCTGGCACTGGGTGCGGCTTGCGCCCAGTCCCAGTCCCAGCTGGCAGCAGAAGTCTCCTGTCATCTGGCACAGATCTGAGGGCCTGAACCCCTGGGAGGAGTCCAGCACAGCCCTGCATCCCTCCCAGGGGTGCAAGCCTCTGGATCTGTGTGCCAGATGACAGGAGACTGCCAGTGCGGGCAAATTTTGCTTTCAAGACTTTGAGGTGCAGTTTTTGAGAAACGTCTGCACTTATCTCTTTGAACGTTGTCAGGTCTTCATGCACTCAGAAGGGGCTACCATGCCTGCAATTTGCATTTGAATGAGGCAACAAATGACAGCATTTTAGGCATTTTCATGATTCCCCATTATAGCCTATGGGCGAAACATTGAAACAAGTTGAAACAGTGAAATAGTTTCAATGAAATGAAACAGGACAGTGCTTCAAAATGAAATGAAATGATGAAATGAAACACTGTCCCTTCAAAACGGTGAAATGGACATTGAAATGAAAGACGGTGTTTTGCACAGCCCTAGTATTTTCCCTGCGGCAACTTCAAGAAAAATGCAGGGCAAAATTGATCATTGTATATTGCCTTTGTGGAGCTAACTAAAGCATTTGACATCATCAGCAGAGCAGCCCTATTTGTGATCCTGGAAAAGATAGGATGCCCATTAATCCTGTTAAGTCTTATATGTTCCTTCCATGACAACATGGAAGCAACTGTTCAGTTTGATGAGTCCACTTTGGACAGCTTTGAAATGAAACGGGAGTGAAACAAGGATGCATTCTTGCCCCTACACTCTTTGGAATCTTCTTCTCGGTATTCCTGAACTACACATTTAAAGTCATGGAAGGTGGAGTTTGCCTTTACACATGATCAGACTGGAAACTCTTCAACCTGTCACAACTTCAGACAAAGACTAACGTTAGAAAGGTGCTTATCAGGGGGTTTCTATTTGCTGATGATACTGCCTTTATAGACCACAATGAAGACCTATGACAAGAACTTATGGATCACTTCTCTAGAGCTTGCCAGGCATTTGTTCTCACCATCAGCATAAAGAAAAAATTTGTACTAGGACAGGGCATTCCACAAGATCCATCAATCACCCTTAATGAGAGCCAACTACAAGTAATCCAAAAGTTCAGCTACCTAGGTTCTACAGTGACCACCAACCTCTCACTGGATGAAGACTTTAATGTTCACATCAAAAAGGCTGGCATCACCTTCAGCAGACTAGCTAAAAGAGCGTGGAACAACTCAAAGCTTACCATCATGACCAAAATGCTCATGTCCAAACTTCTGTACTCAGCACTGCCATGTATGGTAGGGAAACATAGACAACTTACACACATTGAGAGAAAAGGTTAAACAGCTTCTACTTGCACTGCTTATGCTGCATATTCAACATCAAGATAAAGTTGAAGGTGGCAAGATAAAGTTACCAACACACAGAGGTTCTTCAAAGGGCAAATTTAACAAGTGTTCCAGCCCTACTCAGACAAAGGTGACTGTGGTGGCTTGGCTATCTGAGCATATTGGAAGATGGATGTATACCTAAGGACATGCTATATGAGGAACTATCAGAGGGAACAAGAACAATAGGATGGTCCAAGCTTTGCCACAAAGACACGTGCAGGTGAGATATGATGGCCATATCAATATGAAATTGATTCTGACCAATGGAAAACCTTGGCAAGTGATCAGAATAAGTGGCATCATTGTCTCCACCAGGGCATCAAAGTCCATGACAGGAATTGGCTCCAACAGTGTTACCAGATTTGC
The DNA here is from genome assembly GCF_001723915.1 of Gavialis gangeticus. NCBI lineage: Eukaryota > Metazoa > Chordata > Crocodylia > Gavialidae > Gavialis > Gavialis gangeticus. The sequence continues at coordinate 32,638,986 of NW_017729024.1, read as the reverse complement.
CCGTCTCTTTGGGGTACGCTCATTTATTAGAGCTACATTTCTGGGGTCACTGTAATTCTATCAATGTGCTGCTTGTGTCACTTGTGTTTCTGTATGGAGCTGTATCTCTCCCTGCTGCAAGTCCTCACCCCAATAGAGCTACTTTGCAGGGTTTAGTTTCAATGGGGCTGGGTTCCTCCAGCTACCGAATCAATTGAACCCATACACACATACAGATTAACAGAGCACATCTGAGTCAGGCTGGGTTACTCTGCATTTCCAGGCTGATACCCTCTTGTGCCCCAACCTCAGCACAGGAATAGAGCATGTCTGATCTAGCTGGGTCAGTCAGCACATACAGGCTGACCCCCACATATGTCACAGCTCAGCACAGCAGCTCAGTCAATAAAACACAGACACATGCACACAGGTTAATAGGGTACTTCTGAGTGGGCAGGGTTACTTGGCACTTCCAAGCTGACACCCTCATGGACCCTGGCTCAGCACACCCCTTATTTCAGCAGGATAATAATTAATGCAATTAGACACATACACACACACTAACAGGGGGTGTTTGAGCAGGCTGGGTCTGATCAGCACTTTCAGCTGATACCCTTATGCACCTCAAAACTCAGCATGTCCCAATCTCATCATAAGTGTGCTAGTAGTAACTCCCTTCATGAGCAGACCCCACAGGATCTTTGGGCTTCACAGGGATCTTTGGATTAGGTAAAAGAGGTGTTGCTACAGAGCAGGTGAGGAGGTAGAGGAGAAGGAAGAATAAACAAGGTTCAGCGTATAGCCACCAGCTTGACAATAAAAATTATTTTATTGCTAGGTATATGAAACTTATGATGATACTAGTAGAAATAGCCATACAGGGAAAAACAAACAAAACACTTACAATATTACACAGTTTCAGTCAGGTATTTGGGGAAGTCTAGCTCAAGTTTGGATAAGCATTAATTTGCTTTGTGAAAGATTGTTAGCTACCTACGGAATAGGATTTGTGAGATGGTATTACATTTCTGTAAATCTACTTACGACAGTTTGTATAATCTCAAGAAGGCAAATCTTAACCTTGCCTTGGTGGCTTGGAGAATCTCCTATCAGAGCAGCTCTGTTGCACAAAGCAAAGATAGAATTTTTCTTGGAGAAATTGTACCCTCAAACAACATAGAATGACATTCACAGAAGTAAATTTACCAGAAGCACTGGGCCACTTTAGGCCTGGAGGAAAGATTTCCCTTTCTCTTTCCCCTGCTGATCTCCCCAACATCCAGCCACAATTCTTGAGTTGTTTGTTAGGGTAAGGATTTTTCCCAGCTGACCACCAGAGAAAGAGGTGACAAGAACAACAGCTAAGATTATGATGGGCTTCAGGTCCAGTCTCAGTACACAGAAGAGATGGAAGGTGGCTCCATCCATGTCTAGAGGGAATATTCAGATCCTAAATTCTCTAGTGTCTAACGCAGTGGTCTTTGAAACAGAAACACAGACATCTATCTTAACTAAAGTTATCCAAAGAGTCACTAGCATTCCCATTCTCCAGTCTTTGCTTTTATCATTAGGGAATGCATTCCATGCATTTCTTGATGGAAAACAAGCTTGCATTTCCTAGTGTCTTGCCTCTTTGTTTGTAGTTGGTCTGAACTTCTTTTGGATTTCCATTAAACACCTCTGGTGTTTCCCTGTTTTCCTGCAATACTCCAATAGCATTCTCAGTTTCAGTTTTAGCTCCTGGACACTTCCAGTTGTTCTCTTGGAAGGCCTCCAGCCTTGTCGCTTAAACTTTCAGATGATCCTCAGTAGGAACCCATGGCTTAGTAACATAATGTTTTCTGGATTTGGCTTAGTAATGTATTTCCTGGACTGCCAATTATTTACCAAATGGCATAATGATAGATAACTTAAGTTTCATTTGTATGTATTTACAATACAATAATTACATGGACGTTTTACAGAATATATTCTTGATATAAATAAGCTATTTATAAGCTGTATTTTTAACCTCTTTTGAAAACTCTATGTTAAAATTTTCATAACCATACTACTTTAGTCTGCTCTGACAGAAAAAAAAATGTAAACTTGAAATAGAAAATATCATGTTTTAGCTGCAGAGATGTGCCAATATTTAATTACACTGTTTTGGGGCCTAGTAACAGTTGGTCAGGTAATACCCAAATACTGATCTTAATTTGGTTTCAAGATGTAACAGAGAAATTGAACAGCCTCCTCAGAAAATGGTAATTATCCCTTTTATTTGAGGCATTCTATTTATTTAAAACTAGATTGCCTAAAAACATTAGAAAAACATTCTGGTAGGAGCAACTTTATAGTGGCTGGGGTGTTGATAAGTCTTCTCCAGGTTTACTTCTTACTGTTGCCTTGTATTTTTAGGAATGGAGACAAAAATGGTATTGCTTCAGTTGGTAGGCCTGGGGTCTATATATTGCAAGGTCTATACTGCTTCCCTAGAGGTACTATTTTCCAGCATACTCGGATCCACATGTGCCGATTCTGGGTATGAGATGGTGAAGTCATTCTGAGTAGCAACACCTCTCGCATACAGGAGAGAGATCCTGAGAAGCTGCAGGGATAACCCTTCAGCTCAGCTTCACCACTTCATGTCCAGGTTTGCCATGAGCAGAGAAGTAATAGGTGTGTGGCTGTGGTTGTGAAGCAGGGATAACCTGCCTGAAGACTTGAGGGTATCAGATTAAACAGCTGTACCTCTGAATGGTTTTTCGTGAACTCAGAATACCTTTACTTTAAGAAAAAATGTCTTAGGCTATCCAGGCATAGATGACATTTCTGTAAATTAGGGCATACGGAAGGAAGGAAAAACAGCAATTTAATTTTGCAAATTATTTTGATTTTTCAAAATATTGCATGAAAAAGAAAGGGAAGGATTTGTTAGGCTGATATCTTTTATTGGATCAACTGCATAGTTGAGATAGAGTTAGACAATGCAAAACATTGTTCAGGTCTGAGAAGTAAAAGCACAGTATAGTAAAAACATTTGGAAGACAGGGGAGAGAAATTCCCAGGGGTAGCAGTCAAACAATTAGCAGAATAAAAGAATCTGATTCCTGGGACATCAAGGTGCGTCAAAAGGGAGGAGAGTCATTGAAGATTATCACCTTTCACATCTGGAAAGAATTCAGGAATTAGGTAGGTTATCATGTATCAATATCATTATTAAGTCCTTGGTTCTTATTATCCATTCAGTTTATGAATTTTCATTCCAAAATTAACCTTTCAAATTATTAGGTAGATAAAAAAAGACTTTTGAATGATCATGTATTAAATATATAACTGCATAGAACCAAACAACAACAAAAAACAATCCCCCTAACAATCACATTAAGTTAGAGGTCTCAACTGGATTGTAGAAAACCTATGTTTAATCCTTAATCTTTATGACCTGGAGATGGGGCTGGAACCTGGTGTCAAACAGTGCAGGTGAGTGCCCTAACTGTAATGATAGAAGTTATAATTTAAAGATACCCTATAACTAAGGAGACTGAGGAAACCGATAATTGGGAGCCGGTCATCAGTTAAGTAGTTAGTTAGAAACAAAGGGCCTACAGAGGTTGCATACTGCTCCACAACAAACTTCACTGATGTTAGTTTCTCTCATTCATTGTATGCCTGGATTTATTAAACCCAGTGATCACTACATAGTGTCAGGAGCAGCAAATGAGAAAGTCTGGATCTCAAATTCTGAGACAGAAGTTGGAAACTGAGAGAAAGTGGAACAATGCAGCCATGTAGAAGGACACTGGCATTGTAAATGATCTGCTTGAACAGTAAGTAAAAGGCCAGTTAGTCATGGAAGTTTTACAGCCTCCACCTATCCTTCTACTATTGGGAAATATAGCAGAGAACTGGAAGGCACTCAGACAAAAGCTTGAGTGGTGCTTAGCAGCCACAGAGACAAAAAAGAAACATAACAATCAAATCTTCAATTTTCTTGCATATTGCTTAATCCTTTAGCTTTGAAGAAGGCCAAAATATGAAGTTAAGAACAATCTTCTTAGGAAAAAAACATTGTTTTCCAGAATCCATGTCTTTATGGGAAGAAATGTACATATAGACACAAATGCAAAAATTATCATGCAGAAAAAGGAAATCAGCCTCAGTGGTCTGTAGCTATTGGACGCTGTGCTACGTGCAGAAATAGGGCTGCCAAAAGTGCAAGTCAATTGGGTCCCAGTATAAGGACTCAAGTTTATCAAAACTTGGAGGAAAACTTCCTATAAAAAAAAAATCAGAAACAGGATCTGATACTTTGTCAGTCTGAGAAGAAAGCGAAGCCCCATAAAAAAACCTGCAAAGACTTGCTAACAGAGCTGCAGAAAAAAGGTGAATAGGAAAGGGAGCAGCAAAGACTTACTCTAGAATTACCTGTTAGTAACTTATTTTTGTAGCTGGATGTTAATTGATTTTTGTACTTATCGTTAAAAGGGAAGATCCAGTGATAGAAGTGTCAAGTTAAAGATGCTCCATAACTAATTAGGAGACTGAGGAAGTTAGTATTTGGGAGATAGTCCTTCAGTTGAATAGCTAGTTAGAGATAAACAAAGGGGCTACAGAGGTTGCCTACTGCTTTGCCATAAAGTTTATTGTTGTTAGTTTTTTTTCTCATTCATTGTATGTCTGCGTTTATTGAACCCAGTGATCACTACACTAACCACTAGCATATTGGCTATTCTGGGATCTCTTCTGAAAAACTTTACTGTTGATATTCACTGAAACATACATTTATCTGAAACTGAAATTAAAGAAAGAAAAAACATTTTGGCCACTTATTTTTAGGAGCTGGGAAAAATACAACTACAAGCCTAAACATAAATTGCTTGCTAAAGAAATGTTTTCCTTTGACTAAGGTAAAATGTTTCCTTTTATGGATATGATAGAAGGCCAACTATTTTCTAATTTATTCCCCTTTGATCTGTGGAACATGAAAGGCTCTTGACATGATGAACACTGGCCCAGAAAGTATGGAGAAAAATTATACTTCTAACAATTATAACTAACACAAATAAACAAGATGAAGGTAGTGTACTGATGTCCTTAACATGAAAGCATACACCCTTCCTTTTCTTTTCCAGAGTACTTTGCTTTAATTCTATTCTACCCACCGAGACAAAAGAAGGCCAGTCACACCATTAAAGGCTAACATGGTACACTGTATTTCCCTGTCTTTAGAGATGAGGGTTAATTGACCTCCAAAGTAAAGGAAATATAAATGGAAGTTAATAAAAAGTTGTCTCCTGCACACATACCTCTCTTTTACAAGAATGCTTATCTGTTCTTATTTTACTTCTAGGACTATCATGGCTTATGTATGCAGTAGGATATGGCAAATAATGCATTAGAAGTAAGCCTGTGAGGCTGAGAAATCGATTCATTAAGTTGATGTGATTCTATGCTGTGTGCACTGTTTGGGTTGGAGTGTATAGAAAACTGAGGCACTGTATATAGCCTATATGAAGAATGTGGAAAGAATTTAGAGACCTGTAAGTATATAACATATTTGAGCCTTTTCCAGAGCATGACCTAGAAGATTAGGAGATGAACTACTATGCAGAATTTTCCTAACTAGAGTGAGAATGTATTTGGTAGGGGTGTGCAAAGCAGGCAGTATTTGATTTGGATTTGGCCCGATTCCAGGGACAGTGATTCAATTCAGTGATTTGGATCGCTGTCCTGATTCGATTCAGCCAAATCTGAGTCTGAAGATTCTATTCTGATTCAGAGAACCAGAGATTCAGCCATAGACACAGCTTTATATGTTTTTTCTATGTATCTCGAGATACCAGGCACAACTCATGACCACTGAGAAGGTGTGGCGGATGGAGCATCCCACAGGAGCACAGGGGAGTCCCTTGCATGCTAGGCAGCAGACCTCCCCCATGCCCCTGGCTTGGTGGTCAACTGTGGGGGGACCCCAAATGCCCCCCCAGACCCAGGAGGCACCAGTCGCTGAGCTGGGGTGAGGTGGGCGAGGGTCCCTTGTGTGCTCTGTGGAAGACCTGGAAGTGGACTGGAAATACTTCCAGTCCACTTCCTAGTCTGCTGCCCAGTGTGCGGGGGACCCTCCTACACTCCCATGGGACAATCCGTCCACCCCACCATCTCAGCGTTCACGAGCCATGCCTGATACCTCAAGGTACTTAGAAAAAACATATAAAGCTGTGTCTATGGCTGAATTGTTGAATCTCTGAATCAAATCAGAGGATTCCAATTGGATTCAGAGAGATTAATGGGTTTCCTGATTTGATTCAGATTCAAAGATTTGACTGCCAAATGGGGCCAAATCTCCTCCGAACTGAATCAGGGACTGAAGCTTCATGCCGCCCTAGTATTTTGTAAAGGAGCATGGTTTTATTTGAAGTTATTTTGGCTGGTGGAGAAATTTTTTGGTTTGGGATAAGTGAAGCTTGGCAACTTTGCTTGGCTTAGTAAATTTATACTTGGCGCCATTCGTTTAGTTGCTGTCAAGTATATTCTGAAACTGTAGAAGAATGTATACGGAGTATAAAGAAATAGATGAGGAAGAACAATTCAATAAAACTGTTAGACAGCAAAGGGCTAAGTTAAATACTGAATTATTACAATAACCTTTTAGTACCAGAGACCCAATTTTCTGAGTAGTGAAATACTAATTTAAATTATGGGTGAAAATGAATTTGGTGTAATTTCAATCTGGACTCTGTACATGTTAGAAGGCAGCTATTCTATTGAGAGTCCCTACTTAAAAGACAGCCAAGTCAGGAGCAGTAAAAGTTTTATAGGTGAAGTCAGTATTGAAGTACATTGGCAGAACAACATGAAAAAGTTGTTGACTATTGATCATTAAAATTCATCCCTGTGCAAAGGACTTCCAAGATGCATTAATCACTTAGGTGATGGACATGTGAGTGGGTTATTCCATTGCAAGTCAAGCTGCCCCATGAGCAGTGAACACATGGTGCAAGCCATAAAAATGGGTTAGCCTGCCCCAGCAGTGGCAAATTTACCTCCAGATAACTCAAGCCCCACATGCTTTCAAATGCTTCCCTCTGAAATGTATAGCCTGCTTGTTTTTATGTAGCTTCTATAGTGCGTCTTGTTTTAGATGTATGCCTCAAGCTTTGCCTCTCCATTTATGGGTTCATATATTTAGTTTCATGTAAATGCTGAAAACGGGAGTGTGTAGGCCTAGTGTAGAAGTGAATTCCATCCCTAGACATGCCATGCAAGTCCCAGTGGAAGCAAAAGGGGTTTCATGTGTTTGGTTTTAGAATTCATGAGGAATATTTGCATAAAACTGATTTCTGTTGGAAAATGTGAAGATATCAAAACTGATTTCTCCCCTCCCCCCATGAGAATGCATTAATTTTGAACCAAAATTTTGTGGGGAAAGTTTTTCTGAGCCAGGTGGGAGTTTATGATCAGAATGAGAGATACTTCTGAATAGTCAATGGCTAAGGCTCAGTGAATAATTGTTTAAACAGTTCAATCAGGAGAGATTGCCACTGACTCTGCTGTGAAAACTTTAGAGTACTCAGTCCTTATATTAAAGACACATGCCAAATCAGTAGAGGAAAGACTTGGACCTCTCTTCCCGGTATCCCATATGGTGTCTAACTGTGGTTACAGGTTATCATTTGCTTTCTGTTCAAATAAATGCTTAATTATTTATGGATAATTGTACCACTCCAGCAGGAGAGGATAGTCCTATTCCTGAAAAGCCAACAGTCTGCTGATAAAGGCAATCACCCCATCCAAATCAAACAGCAGGGGAAAACTTCAGACATTTCAACAGTTTTGAAAGACTGTTTGCCACCAACTATTAGTCAGAGCAGATAAGGGCAATTGATCATTATTTGAACATAGCAATTTGGAAAGCAATTGTTTAAAACATCTCACACTTCTAGGAGTAGTTAGGATGTTAGCCTGAAGTGAGGCAGAAGGCAGGATAGGGTGGCACTTTATATAGCTTAACTCAAGGGTATCAAATTCATCCTGCAGGCTCCATTATGGGCACAGGGCTAATCTGCAGACCAGATCAGAACCACAGACTAGCCCCATGCACCAGAGCCAGCACACAGGGTTGGTCCACCATGCATACTTCATGCAGTGCATGTCCCAGACCAACCCTGAATGCTTTGTGCAGTGTGTGCTAGCCCTAGTCTGGAGCTTGTGTGTTGAGCTGGCACAGGATGTGCTTTGCATGATATTTCTGTACCAGCCTTGCCCTGTGCACTGGCTTCCATACATGGAGCTGGTCTGTGGGCCCAATCTGGAACAGTCCTGGAGACAGCATAAAGTACTTGTCTGGTGGTGGCACCTCATCCAGCATGCGCCTTGGACTGGCCTACTGTGCTGCATATAGTGCCTGCAGTGCTGGGTCTAGCAACACACGCAATATCCAGCACACGCCACACTGGCTCCACCTGTTATATGCAATGCACAAGGCTAGGGCTGGCATGTGCTGCATATAGGGTTAGTCCAAATCCCAAGGATGGATGGTAGGGGTCCATGGGCTGGATCTGGCCCATGGGATCTGTCCTTGACACCACTGGACTATCTTGTTCAGACAAGTGTGAACTTTCATAGGCTGTCTATGAAAGCTTCATACCTCTCTGAATGAATAAGTCTGTAAGGTGCTCTACTGCTCTGCCTTCTATCTCCAGTATTGTTTAGAAGCAGAGCTGCAGCTGTAATTTATCAGACTTTTTGCTCCTAATTTGGGAAATTTGGAAAAAGCTATGAATGAAATGGACTTGGACTAAATAAATATTTTTTCACCCTTCCTTGTTGATACATTTTTCTTATGATGAAGTTGAAGACCCATAAAAGTACCATGACTAATTATCATAATTTTGATTTGAAACCACTTTAGCTTTGATTTATGGCTGCTAAGGTACACTGCAATTTGAGTGACAAAGGCATCAGTTTTTAAATGGCTGTTTATGCAGAATATTATTATATTTCAGTATTTGGAATTAATCATCACAGAACTGACTATCTAGATAATTATTAATTAAATCATTATAAGGGAAACATTTATCATGTGACTGACTCTCTGGGCAATTAAGGCTTAAATGAAGTGTGATTCTGCATAAAAGAGATGTATTTTTTTCTCATTTAAAAAATGAATAGATTGACCAGATGAGTTTTCAAAACACAGGACTCTTGCTTCTTTGAGAGAATTTGCAAGGTATGTCTGATTTTCTTCATAATGCATTCATTGATTCAATTTAATTTATTTCTGTTAAAAGGCAAATGTTGATCTCTATACCTTGTATACATGGGAGGTGGTAAAGAACATGGAATTCAGCAGAGCAAGAAGGAAATTCTAACAGCCTCTCTGCCATCTTAGACCTATGGTAGTGTTTTGAAGATTGCTACTCAACCTCTAGATCAGGGGTTTTCAACCTTTTTGGATCAGTGTACCCCCAGTGGCTGGACATGGAGCAGTGCACCCCTGGTGGCTGAACACAAGGGGGTGGGGAGCTGGATGCAGAGTGGGGGAGGGAATGGCGTAAGGCTGCATGTGAGCTTCTTCCTGCCCCCTCATCTGGCTGGGTGGGCAGTGGCAGAGTGGGATGGTGCATGGCTGCTCTCCCTCTCTGTCCGTGCATACACCCTAGGGCCTTATCATGTACCCCTAGGGATACCTTGGTTGACAACCCCTGCTCTAGATATAGGATTGGCCTTGTAAGCCTGACCATACTTCAATCTCTGCTCCACCCCTTTTTTTGCCTACTGCTTTGCACAGATTTGCTTGGAAGTTTGCTCCAGATCTGTAGCTTCTGGAATGTAGCTCTCTGCATATTCTATCTTCATCTTGCATCTCCTCATGCTGCATGATTACAGTGGTTTTGCTGCACTCTGGCCTTTTTAACTCAGGGTGTCAGGTTTAGTTTGAATGGAAAGGGGTGTGGTTTTGGGCAGACGTTCTCAAACTAATTAGTGGACTGTAGGCACTCAGAGGAATGTTTGCTGGTGGCATGTTATCCATTAGAAATAGTATCCAGCAGAGCAATGAGATCGGCATAAGTATGAGCAGTATCAATTTAACTGCAAAACTGCCAAAATCCTGAGTATCAGATTATTCATAGCTTCTCAAAAGAAATTATGCCCAGGACCCTGTGGCATAAAACTTATATTTCTAAAGTTAGGGAATCCAGGAATATGGCTAAACTGAATTATGTATGTGTAATTTGGTTACTTTCTCCAAGGTACAGGGGGCCCTCTAGCATTTATGTTGAACAAGGTACTGGGGCAGGACAGGCTTTGCAAAATTATGGGGCATGCTCCTGCTTGGTATAAATCCAGCCTGTGGAGGAAATCTTTCACAGGGATTTTGTAGATAGAATAGGACTGGCTTTGTGTTGGAGGGATGACCTGCAATATCTCCTATAACAACCTGCTTTTCCTCTGTAGAGGGGAGGGTACTCAGGCTATTAGACTCCTACACCCATTTGTCTGAGGTAACCTCAACAGGGTGATTCTGCGGGTTTCTTTTTCCACAAAGATCCTAGGGCCAAATTTTGAAAAGTATTTAGGTGTGCTAGGGGCCCAAATATTTAAACAAATTTATCACCTAGTCCAGTTTTTGGGCTGCACAGAGGAAAGAAGACATGCCCCTTAATTTCTGGCAGAGGCAAACTAGGGTGCAGACAGACATAACATTTGTGTTTCAGGAATGTCACTGATCGGGATCTGGTTCACAACTGTCCCTGCACAGAAGTATCCACACACACACTGTTAAGTAGAACCCTCATATTTTAGGAATTGCCTTTGTACCAAAATGCTGCCATGGGGTGGCAGCGTATCCAGAGAATCATGCTTTCCAGGGGAAATGCCCAGAGTTTCCCCAAAATTCCTCTAGAGGGGGAAGAAGACCTCGATTGGGCAAGGGGTTGGAGTGGAGGGATTGCCAGGTGCTGGGGGATTATGTAGTCTCCTGCTTATGGTTCCCAGGGGTCTGAGTGCTCTGAGGCCCTCCAAAGAAATCTCTGGTTTCTCCAATCACTCAAGTACCTTGCATTGCAAGCAGTTTCATAGATTTCATAGACATTTGGGCTGGAAGGGACCCTGGAGGATCGTCGAGTCCAGCCCCCTGCCCCAGGGGCAGGAAGTCAGCAGGGATCATAGGATTCCAGCAAGATAAGCATCCAAATGTGTCTTGAAGGTGTTTAAAGTGGGAGCTTGAACCGCCTCTGGCAGCAGTCTATTCTAAACCTTGGGGGCTCAGACAGTGAAAAAGTTCTTTTTTAAGTCCAGCCTGAAATGGTCATGGAGGAGTTTATGACCATTCAATCTTGTCATCCCTTGGGGCGCTCTGGTGAACAGACAATCCCCCAGATCCTGATGAGCACCCCGATAAACTTATAGGTGGCCACCAGATCACCCCTGAGCCTGCGCTTTTCCAGGCTGAAGAGCCCCATGGCTCTCAGCCTGTTGTCATAAGGTCTGTTTTCCTGACCCCTGATAACGTGCGTGGCTCTCCTCTGAACCCTCTCAAGCTTCTCCACATCCTTTTTGAATTGTGGAAATCTGTACAGTTGTGTACAGATGTTTGTGCAGGGTGGAACAATTGGGGCAGGGCTGGCTGCAGGAGTGTAGCACAGAGATCAGGAACAATTAGCAGTTAGTGGGCTCATTCACTTCATGTTGAGCATGGAACCCACATACAGCAATGTCTGTTCTAACTGTTTATTGTGGCTCTGTTTTACCCCACGCCACCCAGAAATTGACAGGTGTTTATTCTTCCAAACACAACCACTCACCTACCCGGAGCAATGGGCTACAAAGCCCCTCCCTCCCCCGGCTACCTGGCTACCTCCCTCAACTCAAATTGGCTTGGGACGCCTCCCAGGCTCCCTATCAGGAAGGTCAAACTGACATAGAGGCTTTCTCTTTGCCCACCTCCTCTCAGAGGAGCATCATTGTCCTTCATGAGTTTGTGGGGGTGAGGAGCAGCACACTGTGGGATGCCTGGAGGGGTGACCAGACACTAGGCATGGAATGCTACGTGTCCACACAAAACATTGAACCAGTTCAAGGAAGACCAGCTCAAAATAGCATTTGATTTTCTTTGTGTGCTTTTGAAACATTCCAGAAAGTTTAAACCAGTTTGAATTGGCCTGCAATTCTGGACCCTTGGGGCACAACCCCATGAATGTGCACATGTGGTATGTGGTGCCTCAAAACAGTTTATGGTGCCACAACCTGCATGTGGTGCTTGTGCACCTTTTTGTCACACTGCTAATTAGCAACACAGTGGGGTTTTCTGACACTGGGAAATTTTGGTGTCAAAGAAACCCGCCACTGGAAAAAGTGGTGTGGCGCACATGGCAGTAGTGTGCACCACCAGAAAGGGAGCCTGGCCAGCCAGAGCCATGCTCTAGCTGCTGCTCAGGCTCTGAGCTGCCGAATTGTGATTGCTGCTGTCCCAGAAGGCCCCCAGAACCCCAGGAAAGGCTGCACCTGTGCTGGCCCCAGCCTTCTCTGCTCCACCCTAGACAATTTGACCCACATCAACCCCATGTGCTGGGGCGTGTGCAGCAGCAAAAAGGAGCAGCACAAATTTGTGCTGCTGTTATTTTTGCCATGGCAACTGCATGCACCTGCATATGGGGATGTGCCCTTGGGGTTTAAAGTGTTTTTAGAATGTTCTAAACATTACGTCTGTCCATACCCTTAAACAGTCATGTAAAGACCATGTTAAATACTGCCCATGTTGGCTAACTCTTTTCAGACCATATTTCTTTATATACTGAAAAAAGAGTAAAGGCATAATGGAACAAACTTTGGGTGACTTTTAGTGACTATTTAATTACTTAATTTTCCTGAGTATGTACTGTCAGAGGTGACAATACACTTTCCTCTCAACAGAATACCATAAACAAGTCCTCATTTTGCAGTTGTTTCTGGGTAGGTGGATTCAGGTACCTGCATGCATACTCAGTGAAGTCAGTGGGGTCTGTTAGCGTATAGTTGTTGGCCTGCATGGAGCCTATTGCAGAATTGGGGCTTTGATTAGCTTACAGGTAGAAAGCCACTGGGTAGCATCTGGTAGAGACTTTTACCCTGTGGCTATGTTTGTGATTTTTCTTGAATTTCTGAGAGATTTTGTCAGTTCTAGACTTTTATGATAAGTATCTTAATTGGACTTTTCCACCTAGTGCTTTCTTGCATTACTTTAGCTGTTATAATTTCCCTGTAATTAATTTTAAATAGGTTTTCATTCTCTGGCTTCTAGATGTCCACCTGTGATACAGGAGGTTGTATCATCGACATACTAACTTTGTGAAACTAGTCAAAGCATTGTCCATTTTGCGTGGTTTTTATTACACTCGGATCTTTTTCAACAAGCTATTAAATAATCTGTTATTGTCTTTTAGTTACAAGCCACAAAAATGAATTTTATTCTCCTTGACTTTTAATACCAACTGAAGAATGATCATAATGGTTTATAAGTACTTGTACTGTAGCCTAGCATACCACTTATGCAATTATGCTGGGTGTGTTTCATTTGTGTTTTGATTAAGAGATGAACAAGCACTGTTCATATTGTAGCACTTAGTTCTAAAATTGAGCTTGTGTTGCTCTCTTAAAACAAAATCAGATTGCTTTTTATTGAGATTTGGCTATATAGTAGCCTCTACATACATGTTTAAAATTATCTACCTGCTTTTTCTAGATCAAGAGAAGTAGTAATATAATGAATATGATAAACCTATTAGCAATATCTGGCCATGCTAACTCAAGTTTTGTTACAGATACAAAACTTAGATGAGATTGTTTTGTTATAATTTTCATTAGTTTTATTAGAACAGCCATCAATGCTTGGTTCTGAGTGAGCCTGCAATAATAATGTATTCCTTGCTAATCAAGATAACCTTTCTTAGGGAAATTTTGCTGTCGGCTAGGTGCTCCTAGTCTCTCTCTCTTCTACTATTTCACAGTCTAAGCAGGAAAAGGAAAGCAAGTCAGCTATATCTCTGGAATAATAATTTTTTCTTCATTATGCCTTTTAAAAACAAAGTATTTATATTCTGCGGCATCTTGTATACAAAAAAATATTATATAAGGTTTAGTATTGACTTACTACACAATTCATAGTGGGTGTGTGTACACATGCATTTGAAGTGGGTGCAGTTTACTCATGAGTAAATTACTCACAAGTAAACACTCCCAGGCAGGCAGCTACATATTCAGGGAAGCGACAGCAGATTTGCTGCTAATGGCAGCAATCTGTTCCCACTTCCTGTGGCCCTACAATAGGACCCTGCTGCCACCAGGGGGAGTTCTAGGCTCCACCTGGGTGCTAGCCCAGGGGCCAGTAGGGAGCACCAGACCAGGAGATGGCTGTTTCCTGTTCAGGGCTGGGACCTTGTTCCCTGGCCCTGGGAGCTGCCTGCTGCCTGGGTGGGAAAAATGTCCCCCTGTCCCCGCAGCAGGGAGCTCCTGGCCCTGACTCCCTGATTGGGGGCAGGGGACTTGGAAAGAGCTGCAAGGAAGGGGCAGGTCTGCCAGTGAGACAAGTAGCTCACTGCTGGCTGTCCTACTGATGGATCAGAGCAAGTGGATGGGACCTACCTTACCCCTGCAGCTCTTCCCAAGCCATGCGCCTCTAGCACTTGATATGGGCAAGGGGCTGGGACTGCCCCTGACCAGGACATTTCCCAGCCCTGGCTCTGTGATCACAGGGCAGGGTATGGAGAGCCTCTTCCTTGCTCATCTCTCTGAGTGATTACAGAGCTATGTGGGGAACAGAATGGGGAGACTGTTCCCTGCCCGGCTCTGTAATTTTGGAGCTGATCAGGGAAACAGGTGGAGCTGGGTAGGGAACAGGCTCCTCAGCTCTGTCAATCGTAGAGCTGGGCAGGTTAACTGGCTCCTCAGCCCTACTAGCATGGAGCTCCTAGTACCAGCTTCATGGTTGTGGGGTCAGCACTGGGAGATCCTTATCTCCCAGCACCAGCTCCATGACCACTGGGTCAGCACTGGAAAATCCTTATCTGGGAAATAAGGATCTCCTAGGCATAGCCACATGACTGTGGACCTCAGACTGGGTGATAAGGATCTTGCAGTGCTGGCCCCACTGTCATGGAGGTGCCACTGGGAAATAAGGATCTCCCAGCCCCCACTTCCCGATCATGATCTCGGAGCAGGGGGTTGGAGCTCCCAGCTGCCAAGATAGGAAGAAATAGTCCCCACCTGGGCTCTGGTGGCAGAGCCTGTCCCATCAACAGGCAGCTCCTGGGGACAGGGAGCAATCTCCCACCCTCTGGTGACCAGCTGACTGGGAGCAGATTTGCTTCTGGTCAGGTGTCTACTGTGCAGCAAGTAATTGCAAGTAAATTTGCTACTTGCTTTGGCAGGTAGCAGATTTACTCATCATTAGTGAGATTTACTTTGCACAGTAATCGTGTGCACGTATAGACTAACATGCTTACTGTGTAGTAAACTACGCTAGTGCGCAGTAAGGCATGTCATGTAGAAACATCCTGTTTTACATAATTCTGACACAAAGTGAATGAAATGTGGCCATTTAGACTTATTTTCACCATATATTTCTGGATATTTGACATTGAAAGTACAACTTGGAAGTCTATTTCCATGAGAATTGCAAATGACAATATATTTGCCTAAGTCCCTCTAAGTTAAAACAGTCGAGTTTTGTTGAGATCTACTGATAAGTAAAAATAAAATCAATTATAGATTTTTCTTAAGCCTTTGGGGTGATTGTGTATATTTCTCTTTTCTAAACTGCCTTAATGCATTTTTAGAAAGGATATAAACCCTCATTTTTCAGAAATAAAACTACCATGAATTGATAGGGTATTCAGGGAAAAAATCCGCCCAGGGTGGCCCACTATGGAGTTTCTTAAACATCCCTCTAAAGTATCTTGTATCAGTTACTGTCAGAGACAGGACAAAATACAGGATTAGAGAGGCCACTGGACTGATTCAGTATGGCAAATGCTGTTTCCTCAGTTTATGACCCAGTTCCCACCATTCTGAGCTACTTTTTGGCTGATTGAAAGAAGTACCTATGTAGGACATGACCTGGATGCTTTAATGGATGGAAGAGCAGTTCATCCCTGCAGTACTGTTGGCTTACATTTTGTCTGTTTTTCATGTCTAACCTCTTAATAAGTTTTTGCAACGTTCCTTTTAGTGTAACAGTTACATACCTAGATGTGTAAGAATGATTGTTTAAAAAATAAATTGCACTTATGATCAAATATTTCTTCTTTTGCCCACAACTCCTGTAGCTCAATTTGGCACTGAAGTAAGGAGTTTGGCCATTTTCCAGTTGAGAGCACAGGAGATACAGCATGACAACTGCCATATTCTTGAGACTGTAATGCAGTGCTTTTCAAGCAGTTGTCTGTGAACACTTTGGGGTCTGCATATTTTGCTAAAGGGTCCACGAGAGATGACTATGATCAATCAGAAGTATGTGAATACCCACACTTACAATTCAAAGGGGCCTGCATCGCCATTTGAAATTTCCAAAGGGGTTCTTCCCTCCATTCAAAATTTTTTAAGCATCCACAAATGAAAAAGGTTGAAAACCACTACTGTAGTGACTTCTACAATACTTGCATCTGACAAGAAGACAGTGAAGAAGATAGTAATGAAGGAAGAGCTCCACTTAACTGTAAATTTAATTTCTTCTACCTGATTCTTCCATAAACTATCCCCCTCATTCCATGACAATATCCTCTAATCCTTCTGTTTAGAGGGGTCAGATTGTCTCAGCCAGGGGCAGCCCTTACAAAATGGGGAGGGTTCAGGACTTGCTGTAAAGTTTTTAAGTAATTTGGAAGCACCCTTATCTCTCCTCCTTCTTGTACAGTACCACATGTGCTGTCTTCATTTAACTAAACAGAATAAATTATAATGAATTTATACATTTAACCTCATGTATGTTTTTTTTATATCCAAAAAAGTTATACTAAAATTGTATATACAAAACAAACTGTGTAAATGAGGGAAATAGAAGGAAACTGTTAGGGAATAATCCAACTCATGCTTTAACAAGCAAGTAGGTGGTGGCCACCTCTGTTATGTGTCCAGTGACATAATTTTTTTCACTCTACAGGGAATACCTGATGTTCAACTAGCTAAATGGGGGATCTTATCACAGGCAGGGTTCTCATCTACTTTGCTTTAGTTCAAGAGCATCGTTACTCCATTAACATCAATAAAGTTACTGCTTGTTCACACCTATGTGACATAAATCATAATCAGTGCAAGTTTCTTGAGAAGTATTTTTTTTTCTTTTGATCTCTTTAAGTTTTTAGTATTGCAACCTATGTCCTGTTTGTATCCTTCTGTGTATTCTAGAGTAAATATGTCTCTGATCAGTGTATACACTGGCTGAATTGATAACTTTGAGGTTATAATTTCTATTTAATCTTTGCTCGGAGTTAGTGAGGATAATTAACTGATGAGTCAATTTTCCCAATAAGTAGCTGCTAAGCATATACATTGTACAGTAGAAACCAAATATTAAGACACTAATTTTATGTAAAAGCATCATTTTATGATATACTGTATATATTACAGTACTTGGAATTTAATTAATATTAAAGATATCATAAGAGCTAAGATCACATTGAGGTTATAAAGATATATTGAAACAGTACAAAGTTAATAGAGCAAAGGCTGCAAATTAGGGTAGTGCAATTTGTTTCTTTTATTTACAGTGAACTGTGAAGCAACATATTTTTCATGCCTTGGTTTTATTTTGATAAAGAAACTTTTCTTTCTGGTTTCTTCCAAAGTGCTAAGAAATATTGAATGACATTATTTCATTAGGTAGAACACTGTGTAGGAATCTATCAGGCTATGT
The DNA here is from genome assembly GCF_001723915.1 of Gavialis gangeticus. Classification (NCBI taxonomy): domain Eukaryota; kingdom Metazoa; phylum Chordata; order Crocodylia; family Gavialidae; genus Gavialis; species Gavialis gangeticus. Next base: position 32,621,132 of record NW_017729024.1, on the reverse strand, counting down.
GTCTGCTGGAGGTTGCATTGATCTGACTGCCGTGGGCAGTTCTACTCTAGATGTAGATAATGCCTTTGTTTAAATGATCCTTCAATCCCATGCCCTTGGAGGGCATATGGTTTTCAGAATATCTCAGGAAACAGTTCCTCTGTTATTTACAACAGTCTACATTATTTGAGGAAACTATTTGAGAAGGTTTGTTGTTTCAGACCTGGCAGCTACATCTCAGTGGAGTTGATGAACTGTAAAGAAAAGGGATTCAGACCAAAAAGATATGAGACATTCTTGTCCGTTAACATTAATTTATGCTTTCATATTAGTCCAGGGGCAGGCAAAATATCGCCCATGGGCTGGGTCTGGTCCGCCAGGCAATTTCATTTGGCCTACTGCACCCACCAACTAATTGTAACCCACCCATTCCTTACTCCCACGAGGGTGGGTGTGAGAGAGGGTTGGGCATGTGGGGACCTTCCCCCATGCTCCTCCCATGGTGCACAGCCCTGGCAGGTAGCAGCAGCAGCAGCATGCAAGGGCACTTGGGGTGCTTATACCCAGTGCAGGAGCTGAAGCCCGGTGGTGCACAGCTCCAGCTGGTGCTGCACATCATGGTGAGGAGTGCACACCCTGCTGGGCCATTTCTGTTGCTGGCACTCCCCATCATGCACGTGCAGCCACCACACTTGTGCAGCATGGGAGGGAAGACCCACACACTGAAGGCAGCTGGCCGTAGTTTGTGGGGCTTCCCTCCTGTGCTGCATGAGTGTGGGGGCTGTGTGTGTGTGGTGGGGAGCACCGATGATGGAGATGGCCTGGTGGGGGCTGTGCTCCTCACTGCAATTTGCAACACTGGCTGGAGCCATGTGCCACTGGGGCTGAGTGCCCCTGCCTGCTGCTGTGCCATGGGGGGAGTCTGGGAGGGTTCCCACATTTCCCTACCCTGCCTTACACCCCACAAATGCCACACACCTGCACCATGCCCCCACAACCACCCACATATAGACAACCTCCCAACATACCCTAGGCCCCCTATACACACAACCATACCCCCTTACAGCCCACCACACGCAGACCCCCACTCCACCATACACCCCCCCAGCACCTTCCCACATCCACACACCACCCCACACATACACCCCAACCACACACCTTCACACAATATACAAAACTAAGAATTTATTTTTGAGTTATTATGCAACCACCCCTGTATACAGTACACAAACACAAATTATGACAAAATATTTTTTGTAATAAAATTAAAATATGTTATAGTAGGTGTTAGACTGTTAGTGTATGATTTGGGGGTTTTTTTGGTTCTAAGATGGCAACACCCCCTGCCCCCCGAATTATTTCTGGGGGACACGGGTAGGAATTTTTGGTGACAAACAAACATCAGGGGTTAGGGGGTGGGACTTCTGGTCCCAAGATGGCAACCAGAGGGTGGGCAACTGTCAAGGGACAGGGCTACCTATGCAGCCCTTGCAAGCTCACCAAAACTTGTTAAGTGGCCCTCCAGCTGAAATAATTGCCCGCCTCTGCATTGGTCTGTAGTTTTTTGCCTGGACCCCTCTTTTTGCCATTGCAATGTTTGGCTTTGTGTTGCACTGATGAGTTGAAGAGAAAAAAACAAACAAAGAAAAAAAGAACTTGTGGTCTTGTACTTCCAAAAGTTTTGTCGTATCTATTTATTCTGAGAGTGAAATGATATATTTGGCATACTGCCATCATTGCAGGTTACCTTTTAAACCATTCTAAATCTGTGGCACATTAGGTATTGTTAAAGTTAGAACCATGTCAGATTAGGCACAGGTTAAGGCTTAATTCCATCTCAGACCTGTGCAACTGTGACTTGTCATGAGAAGGTCTGGAGAGCAGGGGCATGGCCAGGAACCAGGATTCTATCCCTCCTATGGGAGAAGAACCTTGTGGGCTGGGGGGCAATGGGGGTAAGCCATGGCAACAGCACAGATCCTCAGGAAGTATGCATCCCCAGGCGTCCATGCTGTCATCTCACTTGGCACTAGGCAGCCCTTTCCCTTCTCCCCACCCAGGTACATGGGATGCTGGGGGAGGAAGCCATCTCCTTCTCCCCAAATTGTTAGAGGAGAGCTGTCTAGATGTGGAGCAAAGGCTTAGCTCTCTGAGGAAAGGGCTGCAGGCCTGGCCCCAGCCTGGGGTGTCCTGGGGTCTTTGGAGTCAACAGCAGGGTGCTATGTGGGCTGGGCTCATACCTACTGTGGGTGAGTGAGGGTCTTGGCTTGAGGCCAGTACCACCTCCTGTGTGATAGAGCTTGGGAAGATGGAAGGTTTTTCAGGGGTAGAGGGGTTGGGAGCCATGCATCATGGGAAGCTAGGTGACTGAAAATTGGTCACTTTATATCTGTGGAGCGGACTAAAAATACCTTATCTCGACCTGCGCAGAACAGCTCAAAGATAACCCTTTCCTGAAGCAGTGTAACTTTAAGAAGCTGAAAGGGTACTTAGCACAGTTTAACCCCATGTAATGCATGGACACTCCCATTTTAAGTGCCTTTCAAATGGTTTGTAACACCACCTTCATTCTCTAAATTAGGGGGCCAGGATTTCTTACAGTGTGGAAAAAAAAATGTTTTGCTCATTTAAGGTTCTCTTTCTTTAACAAAAAATCTTTCCACACTGGCATGAAAAGTTTGACAATGGATATGCAGGATTATGTGATTTATCTGCTGTGCCTCCCAGCGAAGGGTGCAGATCCTTGTGCAACACTCGATTTTTCTGCTGGCTTCCATCCAGGATCAGACCTTCATCTGTTATACCCACTTTTTTTTTAAAATACTTCATTTTAGTTCACATAGATACCATAAATAAATACCAGCACAGACTGTTTACAGTTTTCCCCCAACGTGGTTTGGGTATATATTATTCCGGCTCTTTAAAAAATGCTCTGGCAGCTCTTTATAACTATATTAAACAAACCTTCAGAGCAATAGACAAGACAGGATATTATTCTGAGATTAAGAGAGGAAAATGAGAAAAAGGACAGATGGGTATAAGGGAAACTAACAAAGACAAACTGAAGAAGAAGAGGATCATACTTGGTTTTCACTGCTAGAGAAAACCACAGCACCCACTGTGTGCTCTCAGAAAGTGATAAACTCATCACTGAATTTTTAAGAGCCTAATCTGCTTCTTCACTTGCCTTTTCTCGCCATGCTTGGAAAAGAAACATCAAAAAGCATTAATATCCATTATGGCTAAGATCCACACCAAAGGGACTATTATCTAATCTGCATTAAAATATTTGTTGGACAAATTTTCTTCCCTGAACCCACTTTGAGGTGATTATTTACTCATTCCTAATACTTTGATTTTTCAGAGGGTTTGACAACTATTGTATAAATGAAATGTAGCCTGGACTGTCACTCAGTGTGCTATCACTCTGATTCTATGTATTCAAGGATTACAATTTTGCAACTGCAGATGTCTGGGTCTTGAGTAATAACAGACAAGATTGTCAGCTGTCCTATGTCAAGGATAACTGCCTCTTGCTGGGGAGTATAGACCAAAGAGCTAGAGTGAGGTCTTCACACCATGAGATCTCTAATTAACTGCCGGAGTTTGTATAGGCAAGCCTAGAATCAATATATTAAGCTTCTATCAAATGTAAAAATCATAAAACCAGTGGCATAAACCAATTATTAGGTGTCAGAGGAAAAATCTTTTATAATATGTATATCAAAGGCACCTAATATTTAATTGATGCCTATTACTTTCAAATCTAATTTGTTTCTCTTTAATTTTACATGAAGTTAAACAAATTATTATGTCTTTTCTTACATTATACTTATCGCATATTTAACTTGCTTAATGAACTATTGTACGTTATAGGTAACCATACTTGATGTACCACTCATAGCAGATTATAATCTATGCAACGCTAATGTTTTGCTTTTGCCAATTTTTTATTAACATGCTATATGTAGCCTAGGGTCTGGTGTACATATATGCATTCTTTCTTTCTAATATACCTCTTATGGGATACAAGCAATGTCATAAAGATGATCCATTCATGGCCTTTAGGTCTTATTATTACAACACATTGTACCTAGGAGAGAAACCACATGTCCTCAAAACTCTTCAAGTGGTACTAACTGCAGCAACTGATCTAATTGGTCACATCTGCCTGTTACTGTGTACTCTGCATTTTCCATGGGATGAGCTTAGGTTAAGAGAGTGTTTGCTTCTCTCTTCCCAGCATTGACTTTCTGTTACTGCTGGATACCACTGCTACTGGGATTGGTCATCAACTGGGAAGTTTCTATGTACAGGAGAGGGTCTTTCATAAGAGCCAGTTCTTAGTGAATGGAGAATATTCGTGCAAAAAGAAAGACTGACCTGACCGCTCTCAGCACTAAGACACACAATTCTTTTCTTCATTTAATTCTCCTTGGGCATGTTTGCAGTCACATCCAGACAGATTCATGCATGCATGCATAAGCACTCTCATACACATGGAATGCATCCCCATACACACTCAAATAAGCCTAAACTAACACACATGAACACTTACAGAAATAAGCAAACCACCTATTAGTTAATCAATTTGTATTTCTTATAGGCCCAGAAGGAAGAAAGTGGAAATTCTATACTGTTGAACTTCTAACTTGGGAGATAGTTAGATAAAGATAAATATTGTTATGTATTATTTATATAACAGTCAGAGCCATGTCCTGTTTTTCAGTAAAAATGTTGGGATACATGGTATATATTTATGAAAAAAGAAGAAAATGTCAAATCATATATGCAAAACTAAGTGTTAGTGTAATATGAACACTAGGTACTCCTTATGGTTAACTTAGTTAAAGTATTATCATATGGAAGTCTCTTTCTAGAAGAGGCTGTATTTCTTATTAATAGCATATATAAAACTCATAGGACACTGCACTGATTGCTCTTTTATTAGTAAAAAAAAGTTAGGTTGGGGGAAAAAACAAAAATTTCAATTACATTTACAGCAGCAGCTGAAGGGGAACAAAATCAATGAAAGGAACATACTTATTAGAGACCTGCAGTTGCCATAAAACTGAAACTAAATCACACTGACAGTGTCTGAACTTCAGATAAATTGCTTTGAATTCAGAATGGGAGCCTGGAGAAATAATGGAAATGATATTGCAGTTGTTGAAGAAAGGGATAGAATTTTTACATCCATTGCTTCCCTGGATCTTGAAGATATTTTAGGAATTAAATGCTGTTTTGTTGTCTGTATTGTTGTTGTTATTTTGTGTATAGAGATTCCTCTTGTTTGTCCAACAGATAGAACACCATTGTCAATTGGTCTGGTGCCTCCATAGAAAAAAAAATTAGGTTATTTTGAGGCATGAAATGTTTCTTCTTGTTAGTAGCTAAACCAGTCTCTCTCAGCTAGGCACCAGATCTTATTAAATACAGGCAGAAGACAAGAGGACAATGTACATTAAGATGTTCAGTCAAACCGGCTCTTTCCTACAATGACTTGTCTAACCACTTACTTCATTTTCTGTGACATCTGCATGGAAAGAAATCTCATGTAGTTTCTTTTATTAGTGTTCTTCACCAGCTGCAACTGAGCTCTTTAAACAAACTGCATTCAACTATTGGCTCAAACTGTTAGGTTTTGCCCATTTAATTAATGATCTACGTTCTGTCTACTGCTGCTTGTGAGATACCTTGTGGAAGTGGTAGACCACAGGCTTTTATACAACCCCTGTGCCCTCTGGATTTTGGTCTCCTGTGCTTGACATGTCTCATACAGTAAGTAAGAATAGCCATTATGGGAGAGATTCCCCAGGGCTACCTGTGAGCTGTAGAGAAGCCCAGAAATCTTATAGTCTTCAAAGCTATTGACACATTCCCTCCTCCTACTGAATTTTTAAATGTGTGTTGGCAGGGGAGAGGGAGAGAAGTTGAGGAGAAGCACAGAACCACTAAATCAGTCCCAGTTTCTGTTAGCCCTTATAGATCTTGTATGATATCTAAGTGAGACTGCAGTGATGTATAGGGGCTAAAAAATAGCCAGATTTAACTCTTATATATCAGCATTAACATTCTTGTTTTTTTAACCTTCATTCAGGCAACTATAAAAATGAAACACCAACTTAAGAGGAATACATGGCTTGAAGTTGAAGTTGTTGTATCTTTACAAAGGGAATAATATACAGCGATTCTTATAAATTATCACCTCTAGTCAATACAGTGTTAATATTTGTAAATATAATATCATGAATTGTCAAATGATCTGGTTAGAGACTCTGTCTTACTGGCTGGTGAATGTTTGTCCTCTGCATAGTTTAGGAATAGAATCCATATTGCTAAAAATATATAACCTTTTTTGTCTCCTTTCTAATAATCTAACTTGATGAGACAGTTTCTCCATCACCAGGATGCCCTATGTTTTAGCATACTACATCATTAACATTCTAATATCTTGGTGTTTTTACAAACAAATCATAAACATGCTAGATAATTTAAATACTTAATTTGTATAATAACTGTAATTCTTTGCATATGTACACTGCTTTTATCAGTGGACCTTACAGAGCTTTACAAGTATTAAGATCCATAAGATGTCTGTGCAGTATATTTCGGCGGGTATTATCTCCATTTTATGGAAGTTAAATTTACAAGAGAATCATGAAAAGATCATGAAAAGAGAGGTCATCCAAGATTATATCATGATTTAGTAGTAGGCAATAATATTGTAGAGGAAGGAATAAGGAATATTCCTGGCAGGGGGCCCAGGGGGTAAGCCCCAGGCTCTGGTTGGCAGCATCAGGTGGTGGAGGGGCTGGCTTGAGCATGAGGGTGCTAAAGTGCAGGGCTAGGTGGCAGGCAGCCTCCACACTTTAGTACCCTTGTGCCCCAGCCAGTCCCTGTTGCCATCTACATATGTGTTTTGGCTGAGTTAATTAATTTACTTGCCCTAGTACTGGTGCATGTGTAGATGGTGATGCTTTATTGCAGAGTTAATTAGTCAACTCTACAGTAAAGCACATGTGTAGATGCACCCAGTACTTCATAGAATACGATACCTCTAGGAAATATAAAGAAGTCTGGATGCAAGCTGCAACTTGATTTTCTGAAACCATGCTCGCTTGCACCTCAAGACTGTAAAGTCACTTTACGTGCTAGTAGAGCTGTGTGAAGCTTTGGTTGCTGATTCAATTTGGAGGAGATTCAGCCTGATTTGGCAGCCAAATTTCCAAATCCGAGCTGAATTGGGAGACCAACAAAAAGGTCCAAATTGATCCAAAGCCTTCAAATTGATTCAGAAAAAGATTTGGAGGAGATTCAGTGATTCGGGTAGTCCCCACTCACTGCTGCAGGGACCTGGATCCAGAATCTGTGCCGGTAAGTGGGTGGGTGTGTGGGTGCGGGGGGGGGGGGGGGCTAGAGGAAGGGTGAGGGGACCATCGAGGGATACCCCCCAGGCCCCATCCCCTGCCTGTTCGCCCAGCCCCACTGAGCACTCCCCACCCCCCTCCCAGGCCCATCAATGGCTGCCCCACCTCATCCCAGTGTCCTGGCACTTAAAAAAAACAAAAAAAACCCCCTGCACTCACTGGCTCCTGCCAGGTGTGGGGGTGATCTCCACTGCCCCGTGCTGTGTGGGAGGCTCTTCTATGAGCTTCCATCCCCTGCCCATTCTCTCAGTCTTGTCAATGGCTGCCATATGCAGCCTCAGCATCCCAGCGCTTTAAAAAGAAAAAAGCCCCACACTCACCAGCTGCTGCAGCAGCCATTGGAGCTTCTATGGGCTCATGGCAGAGTTCCCCCTGTGCAGTGTGGGACAGTGGGGAGCAGCGGGGATTGTCCCCCAATCTGGTAAGAACTGGTGAGTGCAGGCTTTCATTTTTTTTTAAATGCTGTGATGCTGGGGCCAGGTGGGGCAGCCATTGCCAGGGCTGGGAGAGTGGGTGGGGGATTGGGCCTGTTCAATTCAGAGATTTGGTGGTGGCCGAATCTCTGAATCAGATTTGGCCCAATTGATTTGGGACAGTGATTCAAATCACCGAATTGAATCACTGTCCTCCAAATTGTCCATATCTGAAGCGAATACTAGCCGCTTTGCACAGGCCTACCTGCTAGTGCACCCACACCTCTCTGTTCAACAATACTTATTTTAAAACAAACAAACCCCCCATAATTTTTCCTTGATTCTAGCTGCTAGTGCTGCTGCCCTACTCCTGATGCAAGTGTGTCTATACATACTTTGTGGGCTAAAGAGGAACCCCCCCCCAATACCTGTCCCCCTTCTTTATGCTACAATCCTGCATGATGTATATAGAGGGTGAAAAACTCTTTTTCTTCTTCCATTACTCCATTTCAGCCTAAGTTTCAGTGAAGCAGTGGCAAACTATCCAGTGAGAGCCAAGTTCATATTGTTGTTTATATCAACGCTCTATATTTACACTTAATATCAATAATTCTGTTGGGTAACATATTGATAATTCTATAGGGTGAATAGTGAGATGTTCAACAAGACTACAACCAAAATCTTTGTTAAATTCATAACATAAGATTATGAGAATGGCCATTTTCTGGGGCCAGACCATAGGTGCATCTTGCCCAGTATCCTCTGTCACAGTGGCAGAGAATAGGTGCTCAAAAGGAAAGTCAATAGGGTTTTTTCAACTGTTCCTCTCCCACTTGCAGCTTCCAGAATTTAGGATCTAGGAAATTCTGATTCAGAGTCTGTACCCCAAATTCTTCTGCTTTTTGAAAGTTTTTCGAACAGGAAAATGGGAGTGCAGTATTCCACCATCAGAGAGGGACTTTTTTACTATCTAGTCTAATAAAATTAATAGTCAATGCATGTAAAAGCACTGATGTAAAAAATTGGTCAGGGGAGAACTGCAGAGATAGTACATTATCTCAGAGGACTAATTTATGCATCTGCAGTTGCAGGTTATTTTAATATATTTTTCCTTTAAGAATAGTTGATATTATTTTTGTATCTATGCTATTTATATACTGGTTAGTACTACTTAAGGTTCACACACTGAATTTAGAACACTGTGAAGTCCAATGAAAGATGGATACCTCTACAGAAAGTGATTTCCACGTATATTAGTGCTCTCATTTTTCAGAGAGAAGAACAGTATACATGGTTGGTGCAAAAAGTGTTTGAATAACATGAGCGATAAATAATTGCATGCCAGTAAGAATGAAGGAGAATGTACGTGAAAATTAGTAATCATAGCTGTGTGTCTCCATAAGTGAGTGAGTGAGTGCATGTGAAGGTGTCTGTATGTACAGAAATTTGTTAATAATTTCCTGTAATAATAGCAAATAAGTTCTGGTTCTCAGAAAAAAAATCTGCTTTTTTTTTTTTGGTCAGTTAATGAAGTTGAAATATTCTGGCTTCTCAGATGGAGTTATCTTTGATACTCTTCATTTTTGATTCTTTGAGTTCTACTAGAGCTTGAATTATGTTTTGATGTAAGCCTTATATCCTCTGTGCCAAACTTTGCTTTCCAACAAGTTCAGTTCTTAATTCTCAAACAGTTTCCTTGATAATGATGTATATTTACATATTTAATAACTTCTTTGCCTCTGTCTTCCTCAGTAAGGACCAGAACTGCCACCTCCCTGCTGGGCCCCCTTTGGGCCCCGGGGGAGGCTCACCTGGGCCTAGAGTGAGTGAGGATTTAGTTAGGGAGCTTCTGGAGGGGCTGGACATTTTTAAGTCAGCC
>NW_017729024.1:32599414-32610865 GCF_001723915.1 Gavialis gangeticus | reverse complement strand
TTTTAAGAGGAGGTTGGATGACCACCTTACTGGGGTCATTTGACCCCAGTGCTCTTCCTGCCATGGCAGGGGGTCGGACTAGATGATCTGCTCAGGTCCCTTCCGACCCTAGAAACTATGAAACTATGAAACTATACCCATGGTCGGGTTTCATTTTTTTTGTCTTATTTCTTTTACTTATTTATTTGTATAGTTTAACATTCCTTTATACACTTACAAATGCGTTTGGATGGTAACATATTTCTTCAGAAGTTTCCTAAGCAGAGATACATATTTTATCCTCTATAAAGTCAAACTGTTCAGAACTTTAAAAGGTTTGTTATTTAGGTACACATTTGATGAGCCAATATAAAAAGTTTGCTTGAATTTACAAACTGTTTAGATGGAAGATAGATCTCTAGGTTTGTCTTGAAATTGTTTATATCTGCTCTTAGCTGTCAAATACCTCAGTGTTCAAAATCAGAGGTGGGAAAGATGTTATCCACATAAGGCATGTCAGTACCCTTCACATTTTTCTGAACTTTCCCCATTCTGACTCTTTTCAGAATGATGGCTATTTTTCATCTGGCAGCTGTTGAGACATAATAATAATGTATTGGCATTTCCACTTATGCTCCCATCCTAGAGTTGTGCATTTAAGAGCATAACCAATGAAGTCTTCAAGAGTAGTTTTCACTAGGTGCTGATCCTAGACTGAAAGCCAGAACTTTTTGTTGATGTAGTCTGGAGGAAATGCTTAAGTTCATTTCCCATCTGGAAGATATTGCTGAGATTTAGTCAATAGTAATTATTCTCTATCATTCACGGTAGAGGCCACTGGAAAAAATGTATTCAGGTCTCTCTTCAACTGAAAAAGTGCTTGGTCTAATAGGCTTCATAAGCTCCAGCATGGGTCATCCCCTATTGTCATTCTCAATTAAAATAGCAACAGGGCAGATTCTGTTCCTGAGAAAGAGCAGATTGTGAGACACAATAAGCACATCTACACACGACATTGCCTAATTCACTCTACAGTAAATCATCAGCGTCTACATGGGCAGAGCTATTAGGACAGAGTAAACTAATCAACTCTGCCATAGGATACTGCTAGATACAAGTACTATCCTATGGTGAAGTTATTTACTATGCCACAGTGCATGTATAGATGTTGATGGGGCTGGCTGGGGCACTTGGGTGCTACAGTATGGGGACTGCTTGCCAGCTAGCCCTGCACTAAAGCATCCTCATGCCCCAGCCATCCCCTCTGCAGCATGTTGAGCCAGGCTGGAGCAGCCCCAGGCTGGCAAGCTGACCCTTGGGGCCCCCTTCTAACCAGGACTGCACCACCCCAGCTTGATGTGCTGCAGTCCCAGGCGCACATGCAAACAGCATGCCTGGGAGCAATAGTTTATTCAGGAGTGTTACTTGCATGTGTAGATGCACCCAGTCAGGTTAATTACAGACATTATGGAGTCCTGTCTGAAAGGGACGGCACATATTTTGAATGAAGAACAACCCTTGTAACTGCCAAGACAGGGTGGTTGGTGGCTGGTGGACCATGTGCAGATCACCAGAAGTAGTAGTAGTAATTTGAGTTTGGAATTAGTCCTAAAGTACTATTGGTCTGCTGGAGAGAGTGGTTTAGGGATTTACTCTTTGTTGAACAGTTTGTTAAGTAGATAACAGTAAAACTTGTCAACTGTATTGCTGGAGGTATGTTATACATCATTTTAAAAGTATTTCAGGAGTAAAATCCTTGGACACTTAAAGTATATTTATGTATTTTTTCTTTTTATATGTAAGTACTGATTTTGTGTGCTGGAGGTGGGGTGGGGTGGGTATCTTGTGGATTTCCAGAATCCCTTCCTTATTAAAATGATGCCACCAAACTGAAGGGACAGTTCAAATGATTTCCTGACTTTTTTTGGAGTTCAACCCTCTCTAGACACTCCTTTATTATTCCTGCCTGAAAGGATTTATCACTGGGGCTTATAAAAATACTCTTGAAGAGCACATTTATTTTTGCCTTTGCCATGGAACATATTGCACCAAATGGCTGGTATTTCTAAAAATGTCTCAGAGGGGGGATTCCTCTGACAGCCTTATAAGATCTTCATACACAGTTCCAAATATAAAGTATGTAGGTTGAACCCTGGTTTAGTATTCATATGCACTGTATAATTTTCATGAACAAAGTATAAATATTTCCAGCAAAATGCAGCCAGTGTAAATTCTTTACATGACCCTACAAGCCAAAGCATCCTTCATACATGAGATGTGTCACTAGCTAAGTGAGAAATTTTTGGTGGGATCCTTTGTTAAAATTACTGGTAGCACATTATTAGTGTGCTGCATACTCCACTAAAACATTTTGAGATACATGAAAGAGCCCTTAAAGGTCAATAAGCTGAATCAGAAACCACTTGAGAGAATAGAGCTGCAGAAAACTATTTGTATAGGTATGGCCAGAGATGTATTCCTAATAGGTGTATCCTATAAAATCTGTATAGATTTTGCACAGGATTTATTCAGAAACAGACGAGGACTTATTTTCCTCCTAGAGCATTTTTCTCCAAAGATTGCAGCTAAAAGCCAGAATTATCAAACATTTTAATACATGACTTGAAGTAAAAGAACTTGAATCAAATGGACATTTTCATTCTCTTTTCAAGTGTAGTCATACTGAAAACAATTTTGATCAATCCTGCAGTCTTTTATCCAGAGTTCTAGGGGACAGAAGAGGAGTTAAGTGGGACATCGATATCTATCCATGCTGCAAGACAGGTCAAGGGATTGTGTTTTCCTGCAGCCACTTTCCCATAGAGATCTGTACTTTGTTCAATATCATACAAAATGGTCTGAAAATAAGTGCAAAGGAAGGGGTGTTCAGAGGCTATATTTTTCCACCCTCCTGGACTCACTCTTTAAGCTTCGTTTTTACAAAATTCTTGAAATGCAGTTCACCAAAGTGTTGTTAAATATTTTTGTAGTTCCAGGTGAAACTGTGGTGCTTGAAGGCAAAAAAATTAGTATTACTGAGTTGGTAAAATATCTCTTTTATGAAAAACAGATGGTAAGTAGCTCCATGGATGAAAACAAGATAAGGAGAAGGGATGTCTGGGGATGAAGGGGTATGTGTAGAAGAACATATGTGACTGACACCTACTTCTGCAAAATAAAAAGTCTTACACTGAGAAGAATTTTGTAGAAATGGTAGAAACATAGTAAAACATGTAAAAATATATAGATATCATATGTAAAAAATAAATAAATAAACAAGCCTGAGCTTACTTCTATAGCCTAGCAAAGAGGCTATGTGCCAGGATGGGAAGAATCCCAGATTCTAGTCCTTTCTCCAGAGACTCCTTATGCATTTTGCTTGATAAAATTAATAGGGAGCAAGGGCCCATGGCCATTTCCTTTTTTCTTATTTTCTGTCTAGCCTCATGTATCTTGCATTCCTTTTGATGTAGCTTTGACAGGAGGGATGAATAGTTCCAGTTCCTTGCCTCTTTCACTCCCATCTCAGATCTGCCTATAGCCTGGTGGATAGCAATCTTCTGGGAAGTGGGAGTTGTGAATTTGAAATCCTTTGGGCAGAAGTGGCCAAGGAGGCTGGGTCTCAGTGGGTCACTTAAGGAAGCATATTAAGGCATTTTATTAAGGCATTCTTTAAAAGGAGAGAGTATGACAAGGTCCAGAAACAGATTCTGGTGTCCAGTCTCAGGTAGGTGGAGTGTTAGACTCGCCCCTCTCTTCCAACTTTTCTCTGAACCAATTTAGACATAACCTCCTTGCTCATCAAGCTGCTTGTTGTGAATCCCACTGTTAGATGCCTATTTCTCTTCACTTGCTGCTTCACACACCCATTCCTACTGACATGCTTATGGTGAAGCTGCTCACCGGTTGCTTTCAAATCCACTGGAGAACAAAAATCAAGAATGGCCACAGAGAGAAGCCCATGGTGTAAATGTAGATTTCATGAATTTGGCCTTTAGTGTCCCCATACTTCAGTTACCTGACTGTAAGATGGGGTTATTAGTATTATTAATATTTCCTTTCTTCCCTTAATTATCTTATCTTTTAAGATTGAACATTCTTTGGGCAGAGAACTTCTCTTACTGTGTTTGTACATTTTAACATAATGGCTTGGGACAGACATTCAAAAAGCCTGAGCCTGAATTGATTCGATCTTTGCAGGTTAGTCTAACCTGGCTAGGCTGAACTGGTTTGAAACTGGACAGACATTCTCTCAACTGAGGAAATTGAGGCACATGACTGCAGTGGCTCAGCCTAGAAGCTGGGGGTGCTAGAGCAGCCCTCCTTTCCCTTCTGCAGGAAGCTGAGCTGAGGATGGCATGGCTAGGCCCCAGCAGGACTCTCTCATTAGAGACGTCTGCCTGCATGGTCCCAGGCTTTTCCCTGCTGGCTGCTCAAGGGGCAGGCATGTTGCCAGCTCTCAGCTCTGGGCTAACACTCTGAGGCAAAGCGGGGGTGCAGTGCATGCATCTGCTGATGATATAGAGCTTTTCAATCTCCCTACCTGCTTCATCATATTGTCTGCAGCAAACTGACAGGCGAGAAAGCCATCCAGGGGGCTGATAACAGTCTTTATCTTCTGATTAGCAAAACAATAGCCCCTCTCCACATTACTTCAAACTTCTTAAACAGTTTACCAGCTGACCTTTTGATTAGCTCCAAAAACCCTAAGTGGTCACTGTTCTGTCTGCCTATCCCAGTGAAATTGGAGAGAGACACACACAGACACCTCTCAGTGTTAGCTAGCATACCACATGCTGGCTACAGTCCGTGCTGTGGCAGAGAGAAGAAAGAGATCTCTGCCTAAGCAGCGAGTGGTGAGATGGGGAAGAGGGGGCATGAGCAAGCCAGCAGACCCTGCTGTGCCTGTAAGTCTGTGCTGAGCCAGGAAGCAGAGGGGAGGAGCCAGCCCTGCTGTGGAGCAGAGACCCCCGCCCAGCCCACAGAGCATGGTGGGATGCTGTGGGACTCAGATTTAAGTTAAACCAGCAAGGGATCTGGGACAGACATTGCATAAACTGGTTTGAGGCAAATCAGCTAAGACTGACACTGTATTTAACCAGGTTTATCTCAGACCAGTTTCAGCCTTTTTCAAACTGGTTTATATGCATTGAACTTCTGTTCTGTTACAGGTTTAAACCAGTTTCTGGTCACTAAAACCGGTTTCTGTGTAAAGCCTGTCCCTAGCCAATGAGTCCTCAATTTTGGTTGTACTCCTCAGACTCACTGTAAGAGAAAAGTAATCTTGGTGGATATATGTCAGAAAATTTGGAGGGTTTAATTTAGCCAGCATTGTAACTCTAGAGCATAAAAATTATTTTATATATATTTCACTTTCCATAACTTTCTCATGGCCGAAGATATTTCTTACACTAAAAATAAATAAAGTGCACTTATTGGACAGGCCATCATAGAAAGTTTAACCTCCAATTCAAAGACGATTTTTTTTCCAGAAAAATATTAGCATGTGAAAAGTGTCAGGGAACTTTAACTATAGTAACTGCTGCTAGGCAACCCCTATCATAAAAGAAAAACATCATGATGAGTACGTTTCCATTTAACCTAGAAAGGAAAGGCCTGTAGTCAACATTCTTCTTTTTTATGATTTAACATTTTTCTTTTATTTATTTCAAAAGCCAATTTTACATTTCATTAGGTATAACAATATGTCATCAGTCTCACATACAATTACACACAGAGGAAGTAATATATAGCACATCAAAGTTAAATACACAATACAGAAAGAAACGAAAGGACAAAGCACCTTACCCTGAATAATCCAACCATGCCATAGTGATACCATGCCAGAATTAGACAGCATGAAGCAGAAAATATGTCTATAAATATAATTGTTTCTCAAGGAAGGGCTTACAGTAAGCCCTATGATGCAATATATAGAAGAAAACTAAATTCATGTTAGAGAGAGGCCTCACAGGAACTTTAGATCTGATCCCTCTACTTCATACCAACATTTTGAGAGATTTACTTTTTATCACTTAGTCAGAATTTATCCTAGTGGTTTGGTTCTGGGTGAGTTTTTTTATTAAAAAATGTGGAGCACTCATGACAGCTACTGATTCTGAAGTTGGAAGAGTACTTGGGACCCTAACTAATCTTTTGCTTGCCCTTCACGATGACCTGAAATCCTGAGGTAATAGATTCTGAATCCTGAATCCATCTCAAACCCAAGCTGCCAATCCTTGTTTATATCCTGCCTAGATACAAGCTGAAATAGTTTGGTCCATCCTTCCTATAAATACATCCAAATTACCACACATCAGTTTACTAATGGAAATATGTATTGGCATCTTTCTACTATTACTATGATGTTATCAATACCGATAGTGATTTTAGAAAGGTTCAGAAGTGCTGATAAAAATAATATATTACTGTGAGTGCTCATTTATACCAATGAACTGTTTAAAAATAAGATACATTGTATAATACACATAGGTACAGAAAACACATGGTGTTTACAACCCCCCAAACCCATGGCATTCATTAAAGGAGTACACAGCATTAGTGATTTCCTTTGCAGGAACAAATGGGAATCTTGTGTTAAGAAAACATACTGGGAAAACAACCTACTGAATAGTAGTTGATGTAAGTGCTGTGGATGGGCATTTGCTTCCCCTGAACCTAGTTGTACTATTTTGGGTTTCCAGGTCTCTAAATTAAAAGGTTGTTTGTTTTATATTTCTACTTAAATAACAACCCCAGTTGTCTTTCCTGCCTAGTGCAGGGGGTGGGGCTGGACCTGATGATCTTGCGAGGTCTTTTCTAGCCTCTTACAGTCTATGAATCTATGAATAATTTTTGTTCATTTCTCCAAGAGTGATCTGGTCAGCATTGAAAGCAAATCTGCTTTTGAAAGAAAGGTATGTACTGTTTTTGTAAGAAATGCAGAAAATGCTAGTGCTACCTAGTAGTGGTACAACAGGAATGTAAATAATTCTACCATAATACCTATTGTTCTAAGAGGAAAATAATTAGTTTATTTTTCATTTGAGTAGCATCAGGCAAAATGTTGGTAAGGACTTTGTTGGATGTTCTGAAGTTACGTTTTGTATAAACTTGAAAATTTTGGAATTGCTGAACATAATATACAGATTATATGCGAGATGAACTGAATAGTCATAGCAGAGTTGATCCTCTTATTCTGCAGTCCAACATGAATACATTTTTAAATAACATTTTAATGATCCTAATTCTGCCACCAAACTTTTTTGGGGTATAGTAATAAGATAAAAATAAACTCTTATTGGAAAGTGTGACCATATACTTAAAATTTTTCCTCTTGGAAAAATATTCTATCACACAGAAGTTCTTCAACAACAGCAGGCTCATATATTGGAGACTTTGGGAACAGTGAATTTTATCTACTCTGATCCTCATGCCAAAATATGCTGGGCACTCAAAAAAACAAAAAGTTCCCCCCCTACCCCAGAAGCTATCTGCATGACAACTAACAGGCAATACTGACAACTTTTATTAGAACTAATGGAGGGATGAGATAACAAAAGAGACAGAGAGTTTTTAATGGATTTGAAAGAATCTGTGTCAGTAGAGCCTGATGAACTCCATCGCAGGGTACTGAAGGAACTGGCAAAGGCTATCTCAGAGCCTCTGGCAATAATATTTACAAAGTTGTGGGAGGTATGCCAGGTACCAGGGGACTGGAAAAGGGCCAAAACAGTGTCTTCTTTAAAAAGGGCAGAAAAGGAGGACCCAGAGAACTACAGACTGGTTAGCCTCACCTAGGTACCTGGGGAGTAACTGAAGCATATCATAAGGAAGTAATTTGTAAGCACCTGGAGGAGCCAGCAGCCAGCATGGATTTACTGTGAACAAATTGTGCAAAACAAACATGATCTCCTTTTCTGACCAAGTAACTGCTAGGGTGGATGAAGGGAATGCAGTGGATATAGTGTAACCAGATTTCAGCAAGGCTTTTAACAAAGTCCTACATGACCTTCTCATAAACAAATTGGAGAGATGTGGGATAGACAAAATTACTGTAAGGTAGATAGACAATTGGCTCAGTAGCTTCAAGCAAAAAATACATTTTTAATGGATCCATGCTAGAATACCAGGAGGTTTCACATAGAGTCCTACAGGGGTCTGTCCTAGGCCCAGTGCTATTCAATGTGTTTATTAATGATTTGGATGCGGGCATAGAAAGCTTCTTGAGCAAGTTTGCAGATGATGCAATGTGGGAAGGATTGCAAACACACTGGAAGACAGCAGCATAGAAAGATTTTGATGCACTGGGTTGAAGTCAACAGGATGAAGTTCAGTGCTGACAAATGCAAGGCACTATACCCCAGAAAGAATAATAAAAATGCAAATACCAGATAGGTGACAACTCCCTGGATGGCAGCACTATGGAGAAGGAACTAGGAGTCTTGGTAGATCCCAGGCTCAATATGTGTCTTCAGTGTGATGCAGCTACACAAAAGGTGAATGCAATTTTAGGCTGTGTCAGTAGGAGCCAGAGCCAGATCCAGGGAAGGGGTGCAGTGGTGGATTCACACTCCCCCTTGATTCCTGGTCCACCCAAAGTTTAAAACCAACGGTCTGGTAGGGCTGTGCAAAATGGCACCGTTCCATTTTGACTTGAGTTTCGAGGTTTTGACAGAACACCATTTCAAATTTCATTTTGACTTGAAACCGCTGTTCCGTTTCCTTGAAACAGTGACGCCATTTTGATGTTTCGCCCATACGCTGTAATGGGGAAGCTGGAAACAGCCTCTCTCATCCGGCAGGCAGATGGGGGCCCACAACCCCAGGAGGGCTGCAGGGGCTGTGCCAGTCCTCCCGAGGCTGCGGGTCCCCATCTGTCTGCCAGATGAGGGAGGGAAGCCGGGTGCTACCTCCTGGGACTGGGGTGCTGGGGAAGGGAACTGAGCCTGATTGCTCAGTTCCCCTCCCCAGCACTATGATCGATCGGGCTGGGAATCCCTACTGTCTGGCAGTGTCCGCAGTATTCTATTCAGGTGACAGTGAGTGGGTCACTTGATTTTGTGACTCATTATAATCTGCCTGATTCCTTCTAAACTTTTTATTCCACAGGTGTTAATGACCCTTCTCCTTTTTTAATGGTTTTAATGTCCCATTAAGCAAGCTATACTTTCTTTTGCAACTCTTCTGTCTGGTAGCTGGTCTTTATAATGTAGCTTGTATTTCATAAATCTGCAGATTGGTTTTAACTCTAGCTAAAAACATTAAATCAGGTGTGGAAACAACCCAGGTGTGGAAATACTCTTCAGTGAAACTCAAGAAGGCTAGATTTTGTTTTATAATATGGAAGATGTACATATAATTCTAATGACTACAAGACTAAAGAAACAATATTTTTTATTTTTTGCCTAGTTTGTGTTTTTGAGTCTAATATATGATATAACAAATAAATGCACATTCCAATAAATTTATCTTTATTCTTGCTTTGATGTAAAACTAAATAATATAGCTGTAGGCCTCTAGCATATTAGCAAAGCTTTTCGTTTCTTTTTACTTGGAGAAAAATATATGTTGTGTTATATATGGCACCATATCATCTGCACACCAATTTCAAAATCCTAGATCCACCCATGATAGGAGCATTAGGTGCAAGACACAGGAAGTGATAGTACCTCTTCATTGACACTGATTAGACTTCATTTAGAGTATTGTGTTCAGTTTTGGACTCTGCCTTTCTAAAAGGACATGGAGAGGCTAGAGAGGTCAGCTGCCCATAGGCAGGAGACAAAAATGATAAAGGCCTTGGAAGGCAAGCCCAACAAGGAGAAGTTGAAAGAAATAGGCATATTCAGTTAAAGAAACAGGTGATTTAAGAGGGGGCATGATAGTAGTCTTCATATATCTAAAGGGATCCCATAACAAAAAGGGAAAACACCTTTTACTCTTTTGTACACAGTAGGATGCAGACCAATAATTTGAAGTTACAGTGAAGTAGTAGGTTAGGTTCTGACTGGATATCAGGAAAAAAATCTTCCTGTTATAATAATAAAATAGACTGCGTAGGAAAACTGTGGAATCTTTATAATGGGAGACGTTCAAGAAGAGGTTGGATAAGCAATGGTCAGGGATGACCTGGGAATAGATATGTCTGGAGTGCTCTGTAAAGAGCAACAATTCAAAGCCCAGGAGCTTCCCCCTACATACACACACATGGCTTGCTGAAAGATAGTGAGAAGATTTTTGCACCCTGAACTGGGTGGATATTGGAGAGGATCATACTCTGTGGGTGCATCTACACAAGATGCTTTACGGCACAGTAGCACAGTTTACTGCACAATAAGCATGTGTGTCTACATGTGCACACACTACAGTACAGTACAGTTACTACACAGTAAACCTTGCTAATCGCTAATAAATACGCTACAAGCAAATGCAAGTAGCAATTTTACTTGTGATTAGTAGCTGCTTAGTAGTGCTGTTGTAGACTCCTGGCTGGGAGCAACTCTGCTCCTAGTCAGATGGCCACCAGGGGGCAGGAGATTGTTCCTTGCCCCCAGGAGCTGTCTGATGACAGGCAGGCGCTGCCACCAGAGCCCAGGTGGGGAATATGTTCCCCTGTCCCAGCAGCATGGAGCTCCAATCTTCCTGCTCTGAGTTTGTGATCAGGGAGTGGAGACTGGGATATCCTTAACTCCCAGCCCCCACTTCACCACCATGATCAGGGAGCAGGGGGCTGGGAGATAAAGATTGGAGCTGGTGCTGGTAGATAAGGATCTCCCAGCACCGGCCCTGTGAACACTGAGCTGGCTTTGGGAGATAACCCAGGGGGCTGGGACCTGCCCCTTCACTGCAGTTCTTTCTAAGTCCCCTGCCCCTGATTGGGGAGCTGGGACCAGGAGTTCCCTGCTGTCAGGGCAGGGGGTCATTGTCCCTGCCCTGGAAGTAGGTAGCCCCCAGGGGGCAGGGTGCCATGTCTCAGCCCTTGCCAGGAGACAGCTGTCTGCTTGCCAGCCCCTGGGTTAGCACAGAGGGGAAGTCTAGAGTTCCCCTTGGTGGTGGCAGGGGTCCACTGCAGGGCCCCAGAAAGCAGAAGCAGTTTGCTGCCATTAGCAGTAAATCTGCTCCCACTTCCCTGCATGTGTGGATGCCTGACTGAGAGCATTTACTCATGAGTTGTTTACTCCTGAGCAAACTGTTCCCAAATCTAATACACATGTAGATACACCCAGTGGTCAAGAGAATGAAGCAAAGCTCTACAATCTACCCTAGTTATGAAAGAAGTTTAAAAGAGCTGGGATAAGATTTGTGGAAGGGATACATAAAGGGAATTCCAGCTGTTTAGTAAGGGGGTGTCATGTATTGATGTTTTCTTGTTGTCCCCAGGTATCACAGCAGAATGAGGGTGTTAGGTATTTCCCATGTTTCTGGGCATGCTTGTTGCCACATGGGTCCAGGAAGCACTTTTTTCCCCTT